>NW_017729003.1:14314922-14317593 GCF_001723915.1 Gavialis gangeticus
ATTTCAAAAAAAAAAAAAAAAAAAAATCTGCAAATGCTCTCCTGCACAGCAGCGCAGCCTAATGCACATTAATTTAGCATAAAGTTAGTACCTCCAATTTACCTCACATTGGAGGTACTAACTTTAATGCACATTAGAAAAGGCACATTAATGCACATGTAGACGCATCCAGTTAGTTACTTTTGGTTAAATCTGATTATTACAGTAAACTAAAACAAAGCTTTCCACAGGTTTCACACATCTAAATTAGAGCCTTACTCTGTTTGCCATGCTTTGTTTACTAGTGTTTCCATGCAAGGGGCCTGGCTTAGGCTTTGCACGAGAAGGCACAGCTTCATATGCAAAGTTTGTCTCTTTCCATAAGCTAAACATCTGCAAATCCACAACACAACATTTTTAACGGATAAGAATATTAGGAAACTTTTTAAAGGGGAATAAAAACACAAAAAACAGTATTGATAAAGAATGAGTCTAGAAAGTTAGCCAAATTAAACAACAATAAAAACAATTTAAAAAGAAATAAAGTAAATAAAAAATTACCAATACCTGAAATGTGATGTGGGTTTAAAAGAAGGTGTTTTTTAGTATAAAACTTCCATGCATTTCAAAGGCAGATTGGAGATCATGTGAAGTGTGTTTAATGTTAAATGTATTTATTCAATAAACATGAGAAGTATTCTCTGACGAATAAGAAACAGCATGTGCCACACCTTTTGTTTTTTCTACTTTAGAATAGAAAAATTGAAGTGAACTCATGGTTGAAGTAGCATCTTAGCAATGCTGGCTGAGTTTCTGTGCACATGCACTTCTTGTCAATCTAAGCTAAAACAGAAGGTTCTGAATTAAAACAAACATATTTCAACATCTTCTGTTTATTAGAAAACCAAATGCTTCCAAATCATCACCATATGCAAACAAGAGTCTTTAATTTAAATCTGTTCATAACCATTCAATAAACAGTGACTTACTGCTTGCTATATTTTTAGCATTACATTTTTTCAACAGTTGCCAGCAGTTCCCAAAAGTACAGCTCCAACTGCAGATGTTAAACATTTGAATAATCTGGCCAGAAAAGTACACCCCTTGTAGAACACGCCACCAGTTCCCATAAAATTCTTACTCTAATGATTGTGTAGATGTGATCAATAGCAAAGACATCCTGTTTAGTTTGATTACAAGTACCTGGACTGCATACGAATAGCAGAAACATAGCAAAATCCTAAAAGAGCATTAACATGGTCCAAGGTCCACTAAAACCTTTGGAACCCTTTCCAGGGAGTTTTGGATTGGGCCCTAAAAAAATTTATGATTTACATACCAAATCATTTAATACAGCATGATCAAAGTAAGAAAAGCGGAAGAGAACTGAGTTATATTTAAACACATATTTCTAACCTTCAGGTAGATCAGTGTGTTGAACATTTCCTTAAGGCTACATACAGCAAGAAGTAACTCATTTAAAATGCTTGAAAAATAGTATAGAACTGCTTTTAAATGCTTAAGTCTTGAGTAAAGCATATGGACAGGTAAGGGCATTTTAAAAGGAAAAACACAAAGCATTTTTGCCTCAATGTTCACCTGCTAAGATGACAGGTGCTCACGGTTCTGTGTTCCGCCTACAACACCTGCCTCATCATTCGTAAGCAAAACAGCATCAATGTTTCTGACCATGCTATGTTTTTATAGCTAGCAACTTCATTAACAGCTGCAGAGAAAAACATAGCCATAAATAAAGGCTCTTGAAGGCAATTATTTTTCACATATTTTAGCCTATGGTATTTACTCTTATGATGTTTAAGGTAACCAGCCTTGTCAATAGCCAGGAAGAAAACCTTCATAATTTTTTAACCTCTTTGAGGGACTTTGGAGGCTTAATCATTCAAAAGAAATACAATTCAGAAGCTTAACTGCACACAAACTAATTTGTATACACCCAACATATTACAAGTAACTCCCCATTCAAGCTTGTGATGAAACAAAAGGATACATCTGACCAAACTACTGAGGGAGAATAGCGGCGTGCATGAGAGAACAAGCTATCACATATTCACTGACACCTCTAGCCAACTTTCTCCAGATAATATCATATAATATATTACAGGAATATGTTCCATATTTGCCCTGTACTGGAACTATACTTCTACACTGGCAGTCTCCATCCCTACTGTTCTACCTTCATCCTGTTCTCAGCCCCATCTTCATTAAGAAATTTGCATCTCTCCAAGGGCTCTTCCACACCAAAGTAGCCATAAAAAAAAACAAAAAACCCTGAAGGATTACTCTAATTCAGTGGCTGTAGGATGTGTGGAGGGGAAGGGTGACTGGGGGTGTGTAGGTGCATGTGTGTGGTCAGGTGTGTGCATGAAGCAGGGCTCCCCCCAGGTGGTGTGCCAGTGTGTGTATGGGTACAGTATTTGTGGGTTGTGTAATTCATAGACATTAGGGCTGGAAGGGACCTCAGAAGAGCGAGTCCAGCCCCCCGCCCCAAGGGCAGGAAGTCAGCTGGGGTTATAGGATCCCAGTAAGATAAGCATCCAATTTGCTCTTGCAGGTGTTCAACGTAGGTGCTTGAACCACCTCCAATGGCAGGCTATTCCAGACCTTGGAGGCTCGGACAGTAAAGAAATTCTTCCTTATGTCCAGCCTGAAATGGTCTTGCAGTAGTTTATAA
>NW_017729003.1:14318319-14324500 GCF_001723915.1 Gavialis gangeticus
TCCTCCTTGGAGGTGAATCCCATCCTCCATCCTTTGTAGGCCTTTCCTTTTAGCCTCAGGAGGTCTGCTAGATCCCTGGAGAGCCAGGGGGGCTGCTGTGCCCTCTTGCTATCTTTCCTCCGAGATGGAATAGCATTAGCTTGTGCGTTGAGGATCGGTTCCTTGAGGAGCAACCACTCTTCCTGAACTCCTCTACCCCTCGGGTCGTGGTCCCTTTGGGCCTCACTGACAATTGTGGGGGGGAGGGTGTGGCTGTGAGGCTTGCATGGGAGGGTATGTGGGGTGGGCATGAGAGCCCCCCTGCACGCTCCCCAAAACGGTCAGCACTCACCTCTGGCCTGCAAGAGTCCAGAGCCTGCACACCCTGTGGCACCTCCCCGCCACTGCCAACAGCATGCAGCCCCATTGTGCCCTGTGCCCGCTCCGCACTGGCTGGCCATGACGTGTCCTGCTGCCCCTGGGCCAGCTCCTTTGGGCCACTACTGCTGCCCCAGTACATGCAGCCCTAATCCCGCACCAGCTCTGGGCTTGCTTGTCCAGGCTAAGCGGCAGCAGCGGCATTGCTGGGCTGAAACTGTTGCTTGGCTCTTGGGCAATGCAGCCCTCCTCCTTGCTACTGCCAGGCAGTTTTTGGTGCAGCCACCCAGAGCTCATGCCAGGCTGCACTACAGCTCTGTCACCACTGCCTCTGGACTGCCCTACAGCTGCTCTGCACTGTCACCACTGCTGCGCAGGGCAGCCTAAGGGCAGCAGAGATGCAGGGCAGCCTTTTGCAGGTTCCAGGCGGCTGAATCAGGAAGCATCAGCAAGGGGGAGGGGCTGCTTTTCCTCCTGCGCTAAGCAGCAGTTTGTTCAGCAGTGCCACTGCAGGTGCGTGGAGCATAGCAACAGCTGGGCAGGAGCACAGGGCTCGTGCCAGTGCACCAGTGCCAGTGAGGCTCAGAGTGGGGTGGCAGGAGCGCAGGGCATAGTAGGGGTCCTATGGAGCCAGGCCAAGCTGTGTCAGCAGGGAGAAGGGAAAGCCGGCCCGAGCCCCGCGCTCCTACTGCCCTCCCCTAGGCCCTGCACACTGGCACAGACTCCATGCTCCTGCCCAGCTGCCACTGAGTTCTGTGCACCCACTTGCTGCCCCTTCCCCCCAACCGGCCTGCAGCCATTTCCCAGCTTTCCTGCTTGAGGCTTCTGCCACTCCTTTCCACCCCTGCCAGTCGCCAAGACCCACAGCAGCCAGCCTAGCCTGATCCTGAGGACTGGCACGATTGAAAGCTTCTTGATAAAATGTAAACTGAATAAAGAGGGCAAAGTTGTGAACTCAACTGGGATTTCTGGCACATGACAAATTTTTTCTACATGTGCGTACAACACTTGTCTCTGTGAAGTCTTGTCAGCTTTTAACTACATAAAATGCAATTCAGTGCCAGATGATCCAAGTAAATTAAAGTAAAGTAAAACCTCCACTCCAGTCAGTCTAACTCATCTGTACACACTTTGCTAGGTGATATCCTGGACTGCCATAAGAAAATGAAGCTTCTTCCAATGCCTTCAGTTACATACATATTAAGCACAAAATTGGTTGCAAGATGCACACTAACAATTAAACACTACTGCATCAAACATATCCCACTGTCTTGTTACATGCAATGTAAAATAAAATATTGTTATTAGTTAAAGTGACCTGAGAGACTGAAATACAGTAGTAGTGAGAGAACGTTAATACATCTGTTTTCTAGTAGCAGGAGAGGTTCATTTCCAGAGGTTAGAACAACTATCTCCTATTTTCTGAAAGCCTGTAAAACGGCATAAGTAAATCAATACTGCCTATCAACATTTAAGAGGCCAGTCAAGACTAACATTTGTTCCATTTCAATGTTAGGTCCTTTTCCCCCCCCCCCCTTTTTCTTTTTTTAGGAGGAGGTTAAATTAAATTTTGAAAAAGGTTTGAATTCTCTGGCAAGCAAAATTTTCCACTTTGATGCTTCTTAAAAATAACCAAATTTAACTAAAAATTTATCAGCTAAGGCTAACTGTGAAACCATTCTTAAATCTTTTGCATATTATCAAGCTCAAATTCTAGAGTAACAGCTATTAATAACTTTAACACGTTTATAATGTACAAATCTGAATTACGAAGATAAGATCCAACCCTTTCAACTTTTGTTCATTACCAGTCACATTAATTTAATATCTGATTAAAATACTTGTGAGGATTGCAGCTACCTTCTAAAAAAGCACTTTGTAAAAAAGCATTTAAAGTCTCTCTGACACTAAACAGTAAACAATACAAAATAAGTATGATAGAGAAGCAATTTCCCAACTTTTGTTGTTGCTTTTGGCTTGCAAAGAACAGTTTTCAGCTGGACCTATACTATTAAAGTAGTGGCCTACTTTACAGTGTGATAACTGTCTTTTCTCTCTTTTAAGACAAAAACATAATAAAAATCACAGAAGAATTGTTCTGTCCCTATTATCCTTCTGTCTCAAACAAATGCAAGATAATTTTGCTTTGCACACATTTTAGTCTCCAAAACCACAAGTTGTTCCAAATTGTGATTCAGAACCAATAAACTATGATCATGGGGAAAAAAATTGTGACACAGGAGGCAGGGCTCCATTAGGTTCTGCTAAAATCAGGGATGGATTCAATATGTTAAAGACTTGTAATTTTATTAACTTTTCTTTTTTTTAACTCAGCCCTCATTAATCTGAGCAATTCATATGGGGTAAATCCATTACTGGGTATTAAATATAATATTTCAGTGCAAGTTCCAAATTCAGATTTTCCAGGCCATTAAATGCCAGAAACTTTAAGGCAAGGGTCCAGCAACCTATGGCCCACAGGCTGGATCTGGCCCAGAGAACCATTATGTCTGCCTGTGGATACACATGTTCAGCAGCATTTGGCAGTAGAGGGCTTGCTGCAGGTGCTCCCCCTTGGGCCAGCACACACAAGTGGCAACAGCAGCCACTGCAGCCAGAAAAGTTTTCCTACCCTTGTTGTAACGCAGGAGTAGCCAACCAGTGGCACAAGTGGCATGGACAGCCTGTGTTGCATGATATACGGCAAGCCAGGAAGAGGACAAGCAGCACAAGGAGTAGAAAACAGAGCAGCGCATTGGACAGGGAGCACAGGGCAGGAAGCAGTTTGAGCAGGCAAAGAGGACCAAAGTGGCACTCAGGGAGGATACAAAGCTAGTTTGTTGCCCACCACTGTTGTAAGGAAAGAGAAGCAGAGGACAGATCAGTCTGTAGCAGCTCTATATAAATACAGTTCTTCTTAGTGTTCACTCACCGCCACTGTGAGATGCAAGAAACTGACCTAGATAGAGCTGCTGTTTGACCCAATATGGAATTTCTTACATTCATGTGTAATCCCAGCAAGCAAAGATGAACCTGAGTGAAGACATTAAAGCAGGGACAGGCAATTATTTTGAGCAGAGGGCCACTTACCCAGTTTTGGCAGGCTGTTGAGGGCCACATGGGTAGCCCTGCCCCTTGACAGGTGCCCCGCACCCTGGTCACCATCTTGGGACCAACATCCCAATGTCCCAGGGCCAGCACTGGTGGGCCCAGACTGGGGCACAGGCTAGCAGGAGTCCGTGGAGCTGGGCTGTGCTGCACCAGCAGGGAACCGGGAGCTGGCCCGGCTCCATAGAGCCCCTGCTAGCTGGGACCCCACTCTCCTGCCACCCTGCTCCGGGCCCCATCGGCACTGGCCCCAGGACACCAGTGCGGGCCCTTTACTCCCACTGGCTCCCCCCCTGCTCACTCCGAGTGGCCCCCAGCTCCGCAGTACAGGCAGGGGGCAGCGCACAGCCCCAACACCTTGCTCACCAGCAGGGAAGCAGCTGGTGCTGAGCGTGGGGAAAAGCGGCTCCTCACCTGCCCCTTGGACGGTGCCCCGCATTGCAGGCGCTGGCCATGGGGTCGGCAAGGGGCCACTTTTCCCTCTGCTCAGCACCAGCTTGTAACCCGCCCCACTTGCCGCCTGGCAGTGGGGCCAGGTTACAAGGTGGTGCTGAGTGCGGGGGTGGGGGGAAAGCAGGCCCCTCCCCCGTCCCACGCCTGGTGCCCCATGCTCCAGGTGCTCGCAGCCTGCACGGGGCTGTTCAGAGCAGGCACAGGCAGCCCCACATGGGCTGCAAGCTCCTTCCTTGCCCCGGGTCCCCTCCTACTTACCTGAGCTTCCCGCGTCGCCAGGGCAGCCACATGCTCCCAGCCCAGAAACCCGGAAAGGGGCTTCTGCCTGAGGGGGGCAGGGCCAGGGCCAGGTGGGCCCCACTGTTGTTGGAGCCCGCTGGGCTTCCCCTGGGTCCTACTGCCCTTGGTTCCTGTCATTTTTGACAGGAACCAAGGGCAGAGAAATCTTAATTTTACACTTTTTTTTTTTAGGGGCTGGATAGAATGAGCTCGTAGGCCGGATCCTGCCCTTGGGCCGTATTTTGCCCACCCCTGCATTAAAGCCTCACTGAAAACTCTATCCAAATTACATTATGACCTTAAACAGTTTCTGTAGTCCTTCTCTTCAAAAAAAGGAAATTACGGTTAAATTAAAAAAAGACATGGTTAACAAAGAAAGAGAGACAGATAGTTGTGCTAGTCAGAAGTCAGGCAGAAGGCAAGGTTGCACTGTATACACTAAGTTAGCCATGAAGTATGCTTGAATTACACCAATTTAAAAAAGAAAGGGGACATTTACACAATGAGGCTATGCAAAATGCCACCCATCTGACAAAAAACATTTGAATTTCCCCTCTGCAAAAAATAAAACTACAGCATTCACAACTGAAATGCATCGCTTCGCGTTAGTCATTAAAGTCAGTAGCATCCCTCCAAGACAATGAAATAGATGCATAGTAACTCTAAACTATGTGGAAATGAGGTGCTCCAATTTTGAAAACACAATGTGAAGATAATTAAGTAGAATTTATGTACAAGTCTATAATACATATATATTACTGAAAAAAATCAGTATCTTGTCATCCATATTGTCTTATTTGTTTCATTTTCTGGAATGTAAATAAGTCAATAAGTATATTGAGTACAAAGCTCTCATTACGATTAGAAGTTAATGTTGCTAAAGTCTGCATTCAGAGATCCACAGTTCAGTGCACAAGAACTCGAAAAGCTGCAAACAAGACAGTATACTGCTTGCTTGTAGGTATTTTCTTTTTGAATGATTAAACAACAACCAAGAGAAAAAGAGAGATCTGAGAAATTTTTAAGAATGTTTAGCATTGGCAAATGTTTCCTTTTTCAGAAGAAAAAGCTGACAGTTTAAATTAATTTTTCCATATTCAAAATTTTAATTAAATCTTTTTACTTCCTAATTCAAGATAAATTAAAATTGAATGCATCTAATTACAGAGAGCCTACATGTCTATCACAAGTATTTGTCAGCAACCATTACTACTTGGTTCTTAGGTAATACCATCTCTCTTGCATTTACTGGTACTAAAAACTGCTAGCATTTTACACCTTGTTTTTCTGGTTTATTAACACCATCTTTAATGTAATTCAAACTTGCCAAGTATGGAAAATGTTTTACTTTTCCTCAGTTGTAACATGTTCTTACATCCTTCTGCTCCCAACTGCACTTTATTAAAATAGTTTGCACCTGCAAAAATGTATTAAGCTAGAGGAAAACTTTTATAATACAACATCAGCACTGCTTTCTTATTAAGGGTCTGATTATCAGATGTGCAGAGTAATATTTTATTTTCCCAAGCAGGAAGCAACTGTGACCACCTGAAACCTAAGATACTGCTCCTGCCTTTGTTTCAAGGTAATTTCACAGATCCTCACAGGAGGCAAGAGGCTCCATACTGACTGTCCAGAGGAGTTTTCCATCTATTGACTCCTGTGTGAAATCCTATGAAACATGAACTTTCATTTGTACTCAGGAGAACTTTTACAATCTTTTCTCTGATGCCTGATAGCTTGCAATTAAAGAATTTCTTTTGCAAAAATCTTGTTGGTCTAATAAGAGATATTATCTCTACTACAAGTCCTGATTGCCTTTTCCTCTAGACCAATATGGTTACAACCTGGATACCTGAGTAATATTTTCATTTTACCAACTTCAAGTAGGATTGTAAATTCACAGAGCCAATGAAGAATTGGTTCTCTTTTTTCCTCCTTTAAAAAAAAAATAAATAAATAAAAAAAAAAAAAAAAACAAAAA
>NW_017729003.1:14325190-14326500 GCF_001723915.1 Gavialis gangeticus
TTTCCCCCTTTAAAAAAAAAAAAAAAAAAAAAAAAAAAAAAAAAAAAATCAAACAGGCTTCCACGGCCAATATACTATACTTCGAAAGAATACAAGAATGCAAATACCAAGAATACCAAGAGAAGATTTACAGAATTAGTTTACAATTAGAGTTCTGTGGCTGTAACAGAATACACAACTTGACAATATAAGATCAAGGTGACGTATCTTAAAACAAGAACATTTGCTACTGGATATAGCTCTAAAACTGATAAAATTTGGGTACAGCTATTTTTTTTAGCTTTAACAAAATCAAGCAATACATTTTAGGTTATCATGTCCCTGCAATGCATTCAGAGAGAAAAAAAAAAGTAACTTATCCGGAATTTAACTGAGGCACAACTGCATTCCATTATTGTTTTCAGAAGCCGTCAGCACTCAAAAACAGAATCGCTCCATTTTGATTTTTAAACCTGTATCTTTGTTTACTAGAAAGGATCAAATTCTAGAACAGAGACTAAATAAGTGCAAGGAAAGGAAATCCAAAAGAAAAGAACCTACATACACAAATCTCTTGCCCAGTAGCTGTCCTCATTAAGTCTGTGTGGTCCTGTATGTAATACTTCGGTGCAATTAAGCAACTGGAAGCTCACTCTTGTATCATGACCTTTGTAGACAGATAAACAGAGGTGTATCAAACACTGATTTCCTGCTCACACAGCACTGAGCTCACCTATAGTTTTGCAAATTGTATGTTTTAACATGTTCTTAGAAATATTGATACTAGTGACTGCATATATTATTAATGATACAGTGAAAAATCATCTTTCCCAGCTGCTTATGCATGGAAAAAGAATACTCATCACTTGAATTAAACATTTCTAAATCATTGTTAAAAGCAAAAAGTCATTAAGTTTAAAAATGAAAATATCAAAAGTTCATATTGTGTCAAAATTCACAAGTTATATAGATGAAAATGTAATTTCAATGTTAATGCTGATAATACAAGAGAAATGGTACAGAAAGCTTGGACCCTCAGTCACCTCTGTAAGAAAGTTGCCCGTGTCTGTAAAGATGGTTTTGTCAACTCAATCAATGCAGGAACACAGCAGCAGAACAAGTAGAATAGAGGCACACTGATATCAGTCCAATAATCAGACTGGTACCGATATAAAGAAAATTGGCTGCATTGAAAAGCAGCCTGAAGTAGCTGATAATTTGGCCGATAAATGCCCGTGCACGTGCACAGCCACAGCACAGCACACAGGCAGCAAGGAGCCCAGCCCAGCAGAATGAAGAGCTGTATGTAGCTGGTAAGCCTGGTGCGGTGG
>NW_017729003.1:14327989-14329039 GCF_001723915.1 Gavialis gangeticus
GCTAGCAGGGGTTATTGCAGGGCCCTTGGCACAGCTTTACGAGCATTTGTGGTGCTCGGGCCAGGTGCCAGATGATTGGAAGATTTTTAAAGATGGGGACCATGTTGGCTAAGGGAGGAGGGAGGACCCAGGCAACTATAGGCCCGTCAGTCTTACCTCAATCCTATGGAAACTCTTTGAGAAGATCATCATGGAGTACATCTGCGATGGGCCAGCCTCAGAGATGATGCTCAAGGGCAACCAGCACGGTTTCATTAGGGGCAGGTCATGTCAGACCAACCTGATTGCCTTTTATGATCAGGTCACAAAAGCCTTGGATGCAGGTGTTGCCATGGATGTAGTCTTTCTGGACTTCAGCAAGGCCTTTGACACCGTCTCCCACCCCATCCTCATTAAGAAATTGGGTGACTGTGGCATTGATGCCTACACAGTGAGATGGATTGCAGTTTGGCTGAAGGGTCGCACTCAGAGGGTGGTGGTTATAGTCGACCTGGGGAGAAGTGGGCAGTGGAGTCCTTCAGGGCTCAGTTCTTGGGCCTGCACTGTTCAATCTCTTTATCAGCTCCCCCACTCCCGCTCACATGTAGGCTGGCAGCAGGAGGCGGCCAACA
Source organism: Gavialis gangeticus (assembly GCF_001723915.1). NCBI lineage: Eukaryota > Metazoa > Chordata > Crocodylia > Gavialidae > Gavialis > Gavialis gangeticus. Next base: position 14,328,601 of record NW_017729003.1, read on the forward strand.
CGGTCCCTCACCCTCTAGGGCCAATCTAGCCCCAGCTGTGCTGCTGCTGGAGGCAGCAGCAGTGAGTCAGGCTCCATAACTAGCCTCGGCTCCCCTGTCCTTGTGGTCAACTAGCTGCTCCTTGGAGGGACTCAGCCCCAGGCACCATGTTGATACCCCTGCTGCCTGTAATGGGGGATTAAATCCCTGCTTCCCCTCAGACTGCTGGTATCTGACCACTGCAGCCCCACATGCACGGCCTCAGGTGCCTGCACTGGCCCCCTGCAAGGGAGGGGGATTAAACCCCCACTTCCCCTTAGGCTACCAGGGTCTGGCCTCTCTCTCCTACCTCTGGCAGTGAGGGAGGCAGAGGGCTGAGGGTGCCTGGCAAGGGGCTGTGCTGGGCTCTTCTCAACAGGGGCTGGGCTCGGGGCAGGCAGCAGTGGTGCTGGCAGGGGGC
>NW_017729003.1:14331488-14332327 GCF_001723915.1 Gavialis gangeticus
AGGCATACAGGTTGCGCTGTAGTGTCTTTGACTGAGACAGTGTGGAAGGAAAAGGGAAATGCCTCAACTCAAAACATATATTGGATATGTGGAATAAGATGTGAATTAAGATCATAGAACTCTTAACATGAATGAGCTCAACTAGATATTTTTATGCTGCAAGAACTTAAAGAAAGTATGTAGGGACATCTAAAACAGTGTTCAAAAAGAAAACAAGCTCATTAGACCAAAGAAGGTTCTCTATTTTTAGCACTTTTATATACTTTTAATCGTCACCCTATTCATGATTCATCAAGACTGCCAAATTTATGAAAATGATGCAATTACAGAATTTTGCTCATCAGAACAAAGCTCTGACCTGACAACTAGCTGTTACTACTCATTTGTATTGCAATTATATTCATGGCCAGCTTCAGCAAAAAAGAAGACTACCTTGCTTTTTACTTTGATCACTGGGTATCTTTTTGTAAATACTTCCCCTTGCTTCTCCACGTTGCTCTGGCCTCAAATTCAAGCTTCTTCAAAGCTTGATACAGCTGTGCTCCTTCCTGCCTAATCAAGCTGGTCATGACTTGCATCCCCATCTCTTCCCTTAATGTTTCTATCGTTGAAAGGTCGTCAGCTTTGGGTTTTGTTACACACACAGCTCCCCAGGCATAAAAAAAAAAAAATCAGACCCTCCTAAATTCACCAACTAGGCTTCTCCTCTGAGCAGGTCTTGAAGACTTACTTTTGACACATGAACCATAACAAATCAAATTTTATATGTATATTAGTTGAAAAGGAAACAAAATGAAGCCTGTGACTCGAGTTAAAGAAAGTGTTTTTACCATTGCGAG
>NW_017729003.1:14332461-14337626 GCF_001723915.1 Gavialis gangeticus
GAAAAAAAAAAAAAAAAAAAAAAAAAAAAAAAATTAGTCTCAGACTGTAAAATCCTAATAGCAACAAGGCACATTTTTACCATGAAATAAATAGCCAATTATTGATCATGAGCAGAGATACAGCAATGATCTTCTCCAGCTTGCTTTGGCTGGGCCAGGGAGTTCTTTGTCTCCACAATGAAGACTAGACTCAGGAATCATCCTATCTCGGTTCACAATCTTTTTGTCTGGCTGAAAAACAGTCTCCAGAAACATGGCAGCTTCTTAGCTGGTCTACTCTAGTGTTATATCTTCTTTCTTCATTCACTGGATTGTGTTTACTACTATTGACACTACAATAGAAACACAACCCTGAAAGTGTGAGCAGAGTTCTATTCCAGCTCAAATCCTCTCCCCATCATCATCAGCCAAGTTGATAAAAAAAAAAAAATCCAGACAGCTTCAAAAATGTAAAACTATTCTTTCAGAAGTGTCACTTGCAATAGCAGCACATTTTAACAAACAAACTCACTCTCAGGATGCCAATTTTACAGTTACTTTCCAATGGAAATTAAGTTTCAAAACACATGCTAATAAAGGTAGAACAAGTAATATTAGCACAATAAAGGTTTAATTTACAGGAACTATTCAGTCTATCTATCTGGAGCCCTCAGGAAGAAAATAAGAACCCGATTTCTTCAAATCCATATATCAATAAAGAACATTTTGCAATCAGTTGTAACAAAGCTACATTTGTTTTCTAAAGTTGTATTAATAAGGAACTTGTTGCTCATGCTTCTCCAGCCAGCTTTGCTTTAAACAGTCCTTGTAAGAGAAGTCAACCTGGTTCCCTTCATAAGTTTAGATCCAAGGAAATTGTTCTCTACCACCTCAATTTTTACCCCTGTTTAAAATGAATAACTAAGGGAAGTAGGTCAAAGGGTAGTTTATCAAGGCTGTTAAAAAACAAACCAACCTAAAAAACACCACCACCTTGAAGTGCAAGTGATATTAAAATTAGTAGCTTCTGCTTCTTCACTTTGGCACAAGGACTTCTACTAACGTTTCCTGCATGCTATCATCACTGTGAGCATTCAGATGTGAAGTTAAATGCAAGTGAATTAGATGAGAAGGTTAACCAAGTATATAAGTTACCACAGAGCAAGAACTACTTTAAGTGTATTTTACCTGTCATTTACTAGCATAATGCATATATATTTTTTTCTAGTTTGGCACAACCTACAGGCACACACACACAACCAAAAATGAGCTTAATTTACCATGCAAAAATAGCTAAAACAGCTTCTCAACTTGTAAAAGTGCTTTGGTATGCCCTCCTCCAACAAAGGAAAGGCAGGAAACAATGGGTTTTATAGGTCAAGCAAGCTTTAGTTTTACTGGATCACGGGTGAAGCAGATTCCAGAGCTAAGGCTCTCCCCTGAGAACATCTCATCTCCAGACTATAGATATACGTGACCGCAGCCGCTCTCACAAGTCACAAGGAATGCTTTTGGCTTGCCTCCAGCATTGGCCGATGGCTCCTTGCTGCTACTTTCGCTACTAGTGTCTGGAGTCTCTTCTATTTCTTCCTCCTCCACTACTTCTCCCTCCTTAGAAGAGCCCCGGTGTAGGTCCAGCATCCCCACGCTCCTCAGATCCATACTCTCCTCCTACCTCCGCTGGCCATCTTTATGGCTGTCGGCCGGCGTCTGCCGATGATGTCATCAGCCGGCCTCAGCTGAATAAAGACGCGGCTAATAAGTTGCGTGGGTTTCTCTCCATGCTCCCATAGCAACGCAGCTCCGGCGGAGGGTAAAGAGTTTTTCCTTGTTTTAGCATCTATGTTCATTTCTTTTTCTCTTCCCTGTCTTGCCTGCCTCCTGTAGCTTTCTTTTCTTATTTGGGGTCCTTCCCCCCAGTCTCTCCCAGGATAATATACAAATGTAGGGGTTAGTAGCTCCAGTTTTCCAGATTCTCTCTAATGTCAAATTAGGCACAAAGGACATGCAAGCCTCTGCAAGCACTAAGTATAAGCCATAAAAGGCTTTACTGATTAATACCAACACCTAGAATAAAAACCTGAAAAACTGTGAGCCAGCAGTCTCTGGTGCATAAGTGGAGCATGGTTTTTTTAATCATCAGTGAGCAAGAAGCCATATCCTGCATTAGCTAACATTTCCAAATGGTCTTTGAGGACAGTCTTGCACAGAGAGCACTCCAATAATGTAATGGCAGTATCGTTATGTTGGCAAGCTGACAATCAAATGTAGACCTCAGCACTATCTGACTTATGCAATTAGCTACATGTCCCTTTTACAGTGCAATCAGGTTAAAGACAATATTTTTGTCACAGAATCATAGAAGATTAGGGTTGGAAAGGACCTCAAGAGGTCATCGAATCTAGCGTCTCTCAATGCATGGGTCACAAGAATATATGAAATGGCTGCGAACAAACTTAAAAAAATGGATCAACAACTTTAAAAATGGATTCTCCTTTAAGAGAGAAAACTGCGGGAATTGGTGGCTTTTCCCTTGGAAGCTGGCAGAGTTGCAGCCTGTGAGGGGCTGCTTGGGACCCCCTCATATCCTCCCCCACACTGGGGGGCTGGGGCCTGGAGACAGGGAGCAGAGGGTCGGGAGTGAGGGGCACTGGGTTGGGACAAGCTACTGATGTTTACAAATAGGTCCTAGTACAAAAAAGGTTGAGTACCAGTGATCAGGTACCATTCCCAACTATATCATCCCAGCCAAGGCTTTGTCTACTTGGCTCTTAAAAACCCCTAAAGATGGAGACTTCATTCACCCTTTTAACTGGTAGGCCAGACACTGATGTGATGTACAGAGAACATACGATTTTAATTCAAATGGAAATACCCACTAAAACGGTAACTTTAGTGATAACATATAACCATTTAATATTCTAAAAAGCTACCTAACCAGGTAACCAGCTATTGTAGATGCAACTATGAATAGTACCAAAACATAACATGTTTATAAATTTCCATGTGCTTCACATTTTACTATTATAAGACAATGCCTCTCCTAGTTTTCTGCATTTTCAAAGGAGAAATAAAGGAATTAGGTTCATAATTTGTTCACATTTTCCTACCCTATCCCCTGGCAATTAACAAGATCCTTTTGTTTTCAGAGTAGGTTTAACTCCAAAGTACTGCACATCCCAACATACGATACTTAGTATGTATTCACATTCTTTGATGATGGCACTTACCCTAACACTTCTCAAGAGACTATATTTCATATCCCAGAATGTTCCAAGTGCAGCCTATTCATAACCACCGGCCTAAACTTCTCCTTTTACAGAATACTTTGTGTAAACAAAAGTCTCCTCTTATCAAGTAATGAAAATGCTTCATCTCCAATAAGACGTCTTCCTGCTACCTGCATATCACTCTCTCCACGCACAAACCAACAGTCAGCTCCATAATAGTTTTTCAGCTAAATAAAAAAGGGGGGGGGGGCGAGAGTCTTCTCTCTGTTTTCTGCATTTTATCTTTCTGAAGTCTGGAGTCTCCTCACATATGTTACAAATAACAGTGCCCATAGTGCTTCAATTAAAAGAGGCTTTTCAGAGGCAACCCTGCATACATACAATAAATGTTCTACCTCTGGAAAGCTTCCCCTCTTTAGAGGCACAGGGTGAATGAAGTCTCTGCCCAAACTGAAATTAATGGAAACATTTCTATTGTTTTCTTTCTTTGCTTACTGATACCCACTTCAACAGTGTCACCACTAGTCAGTCCTTCAAACCATAAAAATTCTAACCAGAAAGTCTGAAAGGGTTTGTGTGTCAAAAAGTGCTCTGGGAAGGGATCTGTTATTTAAACCTTGCATATGCCTTTCACATCAACTAACTACTTCATTGTCCTCACTGGAAAAATCTGTTGGCTGCATTAAACATAGAACATATGGCTTTTAATTAATATAGTAATACTGGGAAAATATAGCAAAAAGCATGGAATAGAATAAAAATGGAAGCAAACAAAACACAGACATTATGTGAAGGCTTAAATAGGCAAATAAGTTCTCAGGAGTGGTTTTACTTTATTTATAAACAATTTATATTGTATTTGACATTACATTATTTACAACTTTATGAAGTTCTGATCTTAAAGTTTACACTAAAAGGATTATAAAGAATGGGGAAAAAAGTAACTTTTGATCATTCAAACTATAAGTATAATTTTACTGACAAGATTTGATCTTTTTCAGAAAATTTAGTGTGTTATTTGTTTTTCCAAGCCAACATTTGGCTAAAAGACTGTCAAAGAATTTTCCTTCAGCTATCACTTAAGTAGTTTATTTCACTATCTCTGCAGGTGAAGAAATCTACCGCGCAGATTCAACAGCAGGATCTGGGTGACAGTATTTCCATTTAAAACTGGAATGGTAAAACTTTAGCACTGTGACAGTTTACTTTTAACCTAACCCATCTTCATTCATGCTACATGCAGAGCTCAGAAAGTACCACGTAAAAAAGAAGTTTCAGAAGGCAGTGGTTTCAGAAACCAAAAACAGCCCTTTTAAAGTACAGATATCCATGTATCTGGATATTACTGACTCCCCTCCCACCCCCCCTTTTTTTTCATACAGACATCCTAGAACCGTGTAATGCCCCAGTCCTACAAGCTCTTTGAATAACTTCACTTCTGCGGAGTTGCACAAAGAGCCTGTTAACAGGGCCAAGGGATGAAGTGCAAATGATTCCAGTGAACGAAGCAGCTTTCCCGCAGTTACCAGCCTATCACTGCTCAGGAAGGCGAAGCTTGTTAGCCGTATTTAAAGACTGCCTGAACACTCAGTGCTAAGTCTGTGTTTCCTTAGGGTTGAGGGAAGTCTCATGCAGGGTTTCATTATGGGAATGATCCTGCCTCAGGCTGGAGGTTGTGCTCGCTGACCTCTGGACATCCCTTCCAGCCCTGCTTCTCTGGGATCCAGTGCCGCTTTACATCGACCACAGCTTCTTAATGAAAGCCAGAGGACCCATTAACAGGATCACACGTCCCTTCCAAGCCCATTACAGAGCAGGGACCAGGGTTGGCCACGCCGTGGAGCCCGAGCGCAGGCGGGTCGCAGCAGCCGCGGGACAGCTCGTCGCTTTCACGCCTAGTTTGTTTTTGGGGGGTTGAGCGCGGAAAAACCGCAGGGGACGTCCCTGCTGCCCTGG
>NW_017729003.1:14342881-14345665 GCF_001723915.1 Gavialis gangeticus
CGGTCTTCCCGGCTGCCCCCTCCCCCCCCCTCTGCGCGCTCACACTCACCTGCTGCCCCGAGCACGAAGCAGTGGGGCGTTGCCAGGCGTCCTGCAGGCGCTGCAGGGAGGTGGGCGGCCGCCGAGCAGCAGCGCCGCATACCCGGCGGGCGCGGGCCGGCCCAGGCTTCCAGGCGCAGGCTTTGGCGCTGGTGCGGCTGAAGGCGCGGAAGAGGGCGGTGCCGGCCGCAGAGCCAGCGCACCCCGCGACACCTGCAGCGCCGGCATCCCACCCCGCGGGCCCGGGAGCGCAGGGGAAGGCGGCGCCCACCGGGCAGCTCCTCACCTGGGAGGGGCCAGGCGGCCGCTGTACCCGCTCGCAGGCGGGGACGAGGCTTCACGCCCGGGGTGGCTGGAGAGGAGCCCGCAGCTGGTAGAAGGCAGCTGAACTTTTAAGAGGAGGAAACCAAGTTACACCAACTCCTGGTGTGCCTTATTGCCCGGCTTCGGGCGAACCCCCACCCCCCGTGAGGCGGGCGGTTGGCTTTCCGACCCTCCCCTCACGCCCGGCTTTCCGACACCCCCAGTCAAGCTCCCCACGGGTCAGCGGGGCGGTCGGAGCCTGGGCCCTCTCAGCGGGCCCTGAGTCAGGATGTTCCAAGCTCCAGAGATTTCCTCACGCTCCGGCTAGTGGCTGTGTTGAGGAGGGACAGTCTCTTTGTCCAATTCTATTCTGGACCCGAGAGAGTTTTCCTAAGAAAACTTGAATCAAAACCGACATGTTTCATTTTAGCCAAAACATGCCGATTTGGAGAAATATTTAAGCAAAAAAACCCAAACATTTCCAACCAGCCCTGGCTGGCCAGACATTATACGGCCATCAGGTAAGAATCCAGCTGACCACAATGCATAAGCACATAGGTAAGACCAGCATGGATGGATTAAAGTGCTGTGCTGAACCCAGGTCCTAAAGTTATGATGCCCAGCATGCAAGTTTCAGACAGGGCCGTTCAACCTGCAGGACACAGGCTGCATGTGGCACATGGCACATCAGGGAAGGGCCAGGCAACACAAGTAGCAGGTAGGGCAGGGAACAGAAAGCAGAGCAGCATATGAGGATATACAAGTCAGGAAGCAGAAAGCAGAGCTGCAGATCTGCAGGGAAGGTGATCAGAGGAGCATTTAAGATGCAGTGCTAATTTGTGGCATGCCTGGCAAAAAGGTTTGACCCCTAGCTGCTTTAGGACATTGTTTAAACTGTAACTAAAGCCAACTGGCTGTTGTTGGCTTAAGGAAGTTCTTAAATGTTGTTTAAACTTTATTTTTGTAGTAGAAAATTTATGTATTATGCATCTTAAAAGCAGTTCAGTACTGTAGGGAACTGATCCATGTGGCAAGATAATGGTACGGTTGGCTTTAGAAACTAACAGGGTTAGTTGCTGGAGTTTGCATTGTGTTTTAAATTCTGACGAGTACATTCTTGTGGGGAATTTTGACCACAGTTAGACTAATCCCATCTTCCCAAAAAACAACCATTGTGAACAGCATCTAAACTTGATTCACTTTCCTTTTCTTTGATAAACACAGCCTTTGTGACCCTCAAGACACCATTCACTGATGTAAAGGAAGCCTACAGCTTATGCATGTGTCAACTGGTACTGGTTTTGTACCTCTGTGGTTTATGAACAATGTGTTTTTGTAGAAGTAATGTTGACAAAATAGAGTACATGGATAGGGAAAGGGGGAGGGAAAGGAAAACATATTGGGTACAGCAACATGAAATAGAAAAGGGGTTACAGCTAGGTAAAGTGACAAATAAAGGTGAATGCATGGTGAAGATTGCAAAAATTAATATGGTTAGTGACAATTTGTACAGTGGTTTCTCAATCAGAAATGAGGAAAAGTAGTGATACCATTTAATTATCTTTTTGGAGGTTTTGCTAGTTTATAAGATGGTTAGTTTGGCTGGCTGTCCTCAACAGTTGGGCTGAAACCTACTCATATTCATGCCCCTTAACCTGCCATAAAAGGACCACCTTTGGACACTGACTTGAATTTTAACTGGTGAACTAAAGATAACCATTCAAGCCTAGCCCCAAGTCCCTGAGCTCTTCAGTTTAAGTTTGTGTTGCAATTGCATGAGTGTTATTCTCAGATTAAGACAGGCACTAGATATGGGGTGATAAGAAATAAATACCTTGCAGCATATCTTAATTTTTTACAGCTCTTTACTGTATAGGGCTCTTAAAAGATTGGTAATAATCTATAATGGTTGTGGGATTTTTGTCTGAACAATGAAGAGATTTTTTCATTACAAGACCATTTTTGCAAACTTGTACTTCAAGTGAACAGATGTTAATAGCATAATGAAAGTACAATACTTTATATCTTAACTCTGATCTTCAAAATGGGGACAAGGCTTAGGGTCAATGAGCTTAAAATCAGGCACATTGGTTGTTTGTATGATGTGCATGTGGAAAACACTTACAGCATGTAAAATGTAAATGCAAACCTTCCTCATCTTGAGATAGCAATAGTATGTGACAGCATAGAAGGAGCTGGGTAACTAAAAGCAAGTGTTAATAACTACATTGTATTAAGTCCAATAAAAAGGAAAAATTAAAATTGCTACTACAGTTTTTTAGATTAGTCCTAGAGCATCTTTGTAAATGTTGTATTACCCATAAGAAAACCTGTTGTCACTTACTGATACCAAGAGTGAAACCTCTGAAAAATACTTCAGGTTACAAACTTTCCAATAGTTCTAATGTTAAACAATGCTATTAAACTTATGGCTGACAAATT
>NW_017729003.1:14350665-14351281 GCF_001723915.1 Gavialis gangeticus
AAATGTTGTATTACCCATAAGAAAACCTGTTGTCACTTACTGATACCAAGAGTGAAACCTCTGAAAAATACTTCAGGTTACAAACTTTCCAATAGTTCTAATGTTAAACAATGCTATTAAACTTATGGCTGACCACATTACTTCCTCATTTTGGAGTTACATATTGATCTAAACTGGATATCAGCTTCTTCCCTTGTAAATATTATGGTCACAAGATGGCAGTATTGTAAATAGTATGCTACTGGTTAACTGCATATAACTGAGTAGCATCACCTCCCATTCCCAGTGCCTAACTGAAAAGAGCACCTAAAACTGACTCAAAGATGATGGTATAAAAAGGGAAGGGATTTGAAGAATGTGTGAACAACTAGTAATCACAGAGGACTGGATTGCATCTCAGTAGGCCTGAATTCTTCTGGGTGACCTTGACTAGACCTGGCCAGTATAATCCATGTTTCTAACCTCTAAGTTAGAATACTGCAAGTCATATCTAGGAACGAATAAAGCTGTACATCCTGAAAAAAATCTCTCATGCACCAGACCACTTATTTGATCAAAGTCACCGTAACTAATTGACCTTGTCGCTCTGCTTTCTTCATTTACCCCCCACCCCCCT
>NW_017729003.1:14356281-14379410 GCF_001723915.1 Gavialis gangeticus
AGACTCCCAGGAATGAGAGAAGCTAAAAGTGAGACAGTCTCCTTTACTCAACTTTGGCTTTTTTCCCCATGCCCCCCTCCCCCCTTAAAATATAGATTCCAATTACCAAGGTCTCTATCTAGGTATTCAAAGCCTCCTTGAAAGCTCACCTCTCATCACAGTGACATCTCTCATCTGTTGACAAATGCAGAACATTAACAAGTGCAAGGGACAGAACTTTCACTGGAACTGGACTGACGGCAGCATGCCATCTCACAAGATGAGCAGTCAGAGCTCACTAGGATAGATTTAAAAAACAATTTATTCAGTTTTGCTTTGCTACAATAAGGTTGGTTCTTTTTCTTTTTTTTGGTAGTAAAAAGATGAGCCCCACTTGCTTACATAAACAAGCAATCCGAAACGATCAAACTCATGAAGGCAGGTAAGTAAATTTATGTTAAAAACAAACATGTTCTTATTACTTCTAGAGTTCTGCAGTTGTTGCGGGGGAGGGGAAGAAGGGGCAATATAAGTGCTTTCATAGATGTAATCTCAACTACATTTCCAGGCTGTGCTGCTTGTTTAATGCTCCTTGAACTGCATGAAAAGAATGGCAACATTCTACATGAACCCCTGTAGAATGAAAAGGCAGTTCTATTTGTTCAACTTAATGACAAGCTGTAAGGGGTAAAAACTGAATGGTGCATCTGCTGACCAGTAAATCAGTATAAACATGTTATTCTGCTGTATTACTTTTGGGAGAAGGATGAAGCTGAGAACTGGATTATTAAATTGGCTCCATAACAGTACCAAAGACTGCTGAACTGCAAAACAAAGACAAAACAAAGTGTCAGCTCTCATTTGGAATAAAGGGAAATACTCTACAAGAATCGTTATACATTAGATAGCAAAAATAAAGAAAATTAACAACCTCAAAAACAAACCAAAGAACACAACTAATGCAAAATACTACGGTCTTCAAAATACAGCCTAAAAAATTCAGACAGCTACCAACATAGTAGTAGTTAACACAGGTTGCAGGTACTCTGCAGAAAATTGGACCTCAATATTACATTAAGAATCTCTGGATTCTGCAGTAGAGAGTTTAAAAAAAAAGGGAAAAGACAAGTAAACAGAGAAAAAAAACCCCAAAAATAAAAAGGGAAAAACCCACACCAGAGGAAAAATACCTATGGAAATTAGTACTATAATCTTGAAGATTTTATTTGGATATTAAAACTTTATTTGGTCTCTTAGGATTTCAGTGTGATGCAATTTTTAAATAACACCATATGGAAGTTGGATGAGGGAAAGCTGAAGGTTTTGGTAACTGGATAGGGAGTATTTACTACTTCTATTATGGTAGCATTCAGACAGCACAATTAGGGCTTGAATAAGTTCAGGACTAATGCCACAACATCAGTGTTCTGTCCTGGAGTGGCTATAATTTAAACCAGTGGAGGCCAACCTTTTTGGCAGGTACGTCACAGATTAGTTCTGGGTCCTCCTCAAGTGCCACTCTAAGGACACTTTCCTCTGTCTGATCTGCTGCTTTGCTTTCTGCTCTGTATCCTGTGCCCCCTACCTCATCTCCTGCTCTGCCTTCTGGTTCCTCCCCTGCGTGTTGCTGTCTCCTCCCTGATCTGTTACATGCCACACACAAAGGTTACCTGTGCCACATGTAAGCCACCCCAGATCTAAACAGACCAGAAGAGGAGCAGAATATAAACAAAGTGATCAGAATGATGCACGTCATGTTAGTTCCATTATTTTTTGCTCCCATGAAAAATAGTGGGGAAGAGGCTACAATGCAATTGTGTACAATGTTTATATATTGGCTGAATTGTTTTAAGTAAAAAACCGTAGCAATAGTGAGATAAGCTGCTCTTGCTTCTTTAATTCAAATTTTCCTCAGGTTCAGATTTAACTATGAAGATGGAACAAGAACTGACATCTTAGACCAATTATTGCAGACCATCTGCTGACTCAGCTATGCTTGGTTTAGTTAATTCACACTTGTCACATTAATATTAATAAACTTTAAATTATGGAGCATAATATGTGAAAAAGAAGCCCTGCAGGTAAGAAATCATAAAATACACAGGGCTTTGCAAATAGAGACTGAACTACACCCGGGGTATAGGGCAAAGTTTGAGGGGCACCTACATGGAAGTCTCTCCTGCTTTTCCATTGGCAGAGAGGCAGAGTGAATCAGTGTTCTGGGTTTCTGTCCATTATGACAACAGAGCATATAAGATGCTATTTACCCATTCTCCCATGGCAGCTCCATTTCTTTTCTGCATATCCTCTTAGGGTTTGTCCAGACGAGTGTGCATATGCAGTCTATAGTACCTCAAAACTGTCTGAGGCACCACAAACTGCACATGGCACATGTTCAACCATTCAGCATGCTGTTAATTTGTAGGGTGGCAGTAAAACTTGATGCTGGGAGACAAGGCAGCAGCATGTGCCACCAGAAACGGAACCTAGCCATCCAGAGTCGTGCTCTGGCTGCCAGACAGGCTCCATGCAGCCAGATTGGCACCACTGCTTCCCCAAGAGGCCCCAAACACCCCAAGTGAGGCTGCTGGAGTCCCCTACCCCCACCTGGGACAACTTGCCAGGCACTGGAGCAGGTGCATGCCCTGGGGCAAAAACCAGTGGCACAAATGTGTGCTATTTGTGCTGCAGGAAATACACACTCCTGCATGTGCATGTTTGTCTGGACATGCCCCAAATCTCCAAAATGTACTGATAAAAGTTGTGTGCCCTTATCACTGAAAACTATACACAACTTCCTTATGGCAGTGAGAGTCTAGTGCACGTAAGTCTGGCTTGGTTACTTAATTTTGCTTCCATATCAACAAAGTGTTCAACAATAGATTGACTGAAGGGTCGCACTCAGAGGGTGGTGGTGGATGGGTCATATTTGACCTGGGGAGAAGTGGGCAGCGGAGTCCCCCAGGGCTCAGTCCTTGGGCCCGCGCTGTTCAATCTCTTTATCAGCGATTTGGACGACGGGGTGAAAAGCACCCTGTTTAAATTCGCTGATGATACCAGAATTTGGGGTGAGATGAGCATGCTAGTAGGGAGGGAAAGACTGCAGCAAGACTTGGATAGGTTACAGGGGTGGGCTAGCAAAAACAGGATGCGCTTCAATACTGACAAGTGCAGGGTGCTGCACTTGGGCAGTAGTAACCAGCAGCACACTTATAAGATGGGAAACTCCCCTCTTGAGAGCACAGAGGCAGAAAGGGATCTTGGAGTCATTATTGACTCCAAGATGAACATGGTCTGACAATGTGAGGTCACGGTTGGCAGGGCTAACCAGACCTTGTTGTGCATCCACAGGTGCATCTCAGGTAGGGCCAAGGAGGTGATCCTCCCCCTCTATCCAACACTGGTCAGGCCACAGCTGGAGTACTGTGTCCAGTTCTGTGTGCCCCACTTCAGGTGGGATGTGGACAAGACTGAGAGGATCCAGAGGAGGGCCACCCACATGATCTGGGGATTACAGGGCAGACCCTACAATGAGAGACTGCAGGACCTGAACCTGTTCAGCCTTCACAAGAGAAGGCTGAGGGGGGACCTGATGACTGTCTATAAACTCACTAGCGGGGACCAGAAGGGTTTGGGAGAGACCTTGTTTCCCCTAGCACCCCCTGGCATGACAAGGAATAATGGCCACAAGTTGTTGGAGAGTAGGTTTAGATTAGACATCCGTAAGAACTACTTCACAGTTAGGGTGGCTAGGATCTGGAACCAACTTCCAAGGGAAGTGGTGCTGACTCCTACCCTGGGGGTCTTTAAGAGGAGGCTCGATACCTACCTAGCTGGGATCATTTGAGCTGTTTTTTCTCCTGTCCTGGCAGGGGGTCGGACTTGAAGATCTATAAAGGTCCCTTCCGACCCTACTTCTATGATTCTATGAATAGCATAATACTGAATATCCATACTTTTTCCTCATAAGAATCCAAGTCTGCACACTTCTTTAAGGCTTTGATTTAGTCATTCCACTATAAACAGAACCAATTTAGATTTCCCTTTCTTTTGAGAGGCAATTTGGTAATGGGTTGTTATATACTGTTCTCAGCATCCATGGGTGACAGGACAAGCTCTTAATGGTGTTATGTTGCAAAAAAACTAAATTTAGATTGGATAAAAGGAAGAACTTCCTACCAGCAGAGATGGTTAAACACTGAAATAGATTACTCAGGCTGTAAAATCCCCTGACTGGAAGTTTAAGAACAGGTTGGTCAAACATTTTCTGTAAGATGATTTATAAAGAAGATTCTGCCATGAGCAGACGGATGACCTTTTGATGTCTTTCTCGCTGTTTTTCAAATGACTCAGACCCTTTCTGTGGCATCAAACTGACCAAGTCTACTGTGCACCTATACAAAACAGCAGCTTCAGATTCAGTATTTTCTACCAGCAACTGGAAATATGAATAATTATGGAAGAAATTATCAGAACTTCAAATGAGTTGGCTTTCCAGTAATTTGAAGCTGATCATCTTTAAATTTCATACAGCATGATAATCCTACATATTGAATGCTCTACATAGCTCCATCAATGCTTATGCATCATGACAATGCCCTAGTCTTGCTCTAACCTACCTGTGCCCAGAGGATTAATAGCCTATTGAAAATAGCAAAGTAGAAAGGGAAGGGACACAGTCTGTGCAGAAAGCAACATAGTACTACAGATTTATTTGCCTTACAATTAAAGCAAAATGGTGTGTTCAAGTCCCCTCCTCCTTATTGGGCTTGTAGACACATTCCTAATATACAGATTTTATTATTTATATCATAGTAGCCACGTACCTCAGCCACTGACCAGAAGCCCTATGTGCTACATGATGTATAAGCAGAAAACACTCTTGCTGCTTCCTACCAAATATTTGCACTTTGTTCAGTCTAAATAAGCAATTTAATATAAATAAATGATGTTCCTCACTTGGAGAACTCTATCCAGTTTTGGACCTTGCACTTAAAATGTGGACAGACTGAGAAAGTCTAGCAGAGTGACAGAAATGATTAGAGACCTGGGAAACATAACTTATGGGCACGGTTCCTGGCTTTGAGTTTAGAAATCCCAAAACCTCTGGCAAAAGAATCCAAAATTCCCAGATTAAAAAAAAGCCCAAATCCATGTTTTTCCATGATTAAAATGAAATGCCTCTCTCTCGTTGCACACAATATTTTTATTGATATATTTATAATTTGAAAGTCTACCAGTGCACCTCAATCATTAAAATCAAATTCTAAATACCTATATATTTTGGTGTTCAGATTTTGTTTTTTCTATCATGGAAAGTCAGAGCCCCCCACCCCAAACCTGTTCCCTTCATGAACCAGGATGTGGGTCCAGCTGTGGCTGTCCACCCTGCTGCTTTATAGTGCTGAGCAGCTCCGATATGAGAATGCTCTGGCCCCTGCCTGCACTCCCAACCCACAGCCCTCAGCCCCAGTGTGTGGAGTAAGGTGCATGTGTGGGGGGCATGAGGATGTGCGCATAGGGCAGGCGATGCTGTCATGCAGTGGGGCAGCAGGGCAGCCACATGCCCCCTCCCCACATTTCTGCATTCACAGTGAAACATGGGGCTACAGCCTAGCTGGAATGGCACTAAGCAGGACCCAGAGTGGGAGGGAGCACCACAACACCATGGGCAGCAAGGTGAGGTGTCCTCTGCCTGCTTGACAGAAAGGGGGATGGGGGGAAGGCAGAGGAGGTGGAGGCACAACTCTGCACCACTGCTGGAAGCCCCATGCCAGCCATACTATGACCGCCAAGGATAAGTGCTTCAGTGACAGCAGTGCAGTTGTGCTCCCTCCATTGCTGCCAGGTGGGGTGGGGGCATCTCACCTTAGTGATCATAGAGGTATGGCTCTCTCTTGTGCCAGGTCCTGCCTGCTGGCTTGTGGAGGCAGCTCCTGCCCAGTGCCAGTCCTGCCAGGCTACAGTCCCATGCTCCGCCACAGGTGCAGAAATCTGGGAGCCACATGACCCCCCATACCTGTCCTGACACAACACCTATGGTCCCTCCACACCAGCCCTCCCCACCCTATGTGTTGCTTATGCCTCCCTCCCCCTGCCCCATAGACTAACCTACAGGGAGTTGTGGGATCTGCTCTCCACCACCCTTCCTGACTGTCATGTGCATGTGTACATGCGCATACATATGTGGCACCCCCGGCCTCTGATCACCCTCCTCCCATTCCCCCCAGCCCCAAGCAGCCCCTTGCAGATTTTCTTTAAAAGAGAAAATCCACATTTTTCCACAGGAGAGTGAAAACTCAGGTCCCTGATTATTAATATCTAACTTATCTGCATTTTGAAATAATAATTAAAAAAAATGGTATTGACTTATTCACACAACTCACACAAGGCTAGTCTGAGTTGTTTTCAGTATTGTACATCTGCTATCAAGTTGTAGTGATAAAATTTGTGAGGTTTTAGTATTAGCTTTTTTACTAGATTTTTTTTTTTTTTTTTTTAATTTTTTTTTTTTTTTTTTTAATTTTTTTTTTTTTTTTTTTAATTTTTTTTTTTTTTTTTTTAATTTTTTTTTTTTTTTTTTTAATTTTTTTTTTTTTTTTTTTAATTTTTTTTTTTTTTTTTTTAATTTTTTTTTTTTTTTTTTTAATTTTTTTTTTTTTTTTTTTAATTTTTTTTTTTTTTTTTTTAATTTTTTTTTTTTTTTTTTTTTTTTAACTACACTGAATTGATACATACATGCTAATTTGTCAGCCATCTAGGAATCCAATATGGCTACCACAACAGAAATATTGACTGATCTCAGTTCATACAACGTTGGTTTCATCATTGGAATTAATTTTCTAACCCTAGCAGGGCTGAAATATTAACCACAACACAAGCTATCTTGGATCCAATATGGTGGCTACATACAACTTGCCAGATTGGCAACATAACTCTTCCGACACGTTAAGACCATCTCTACCTGAAACACACTATTGACACTTGTGACAATGAGTTGCCTACAACAAGAAAATCTAGAGACCTTATTGGTCAATTTATACCAAACATGTATACTCCAAATTTATACTAAGCCAGACTCCCCAGCGCCCCTCACTCCCAACCCACTGTCTCCACCCCTAACCCCCATGTGAGGAAGGGAGTGGGTGCACGCACAGACAAGGCATGTGCTCCCCAAGATTTCTGTGCCCACAGCAGGGTGCAGGGCTCCAGCCAGGCCAGACCAGCTCTGGGCAGAAGCCACCTCTGCAGCCCAAGCAGACAGGGCCTAGCATGGGAGATAGGTCAAGGTGAGGTACAATGGTGTGGAGTTGTGGCCCCCACTACTGCTTGGCAGGCAGGGGGTGCCTCACTTTGGCAGCCATGGCAGCACACATGGTCCCTTCTGTGCCAAGTCCTGCCCGCTGGGCTGCAGAGGCAGTTCCTTCCAGAGCTGATCTGACCTGACTGCAGGTGTACACCCTGCTGTGGGTGCAGAAATCTTGGGGTGGGACCTCCCTACCCCCAATCCATTGCCTTGGAACTCCCCCATAGATCTACCTGGAGGGAGCTGCTTTCTACCACACTGCCTGGCTGCCATGTGCACACATACATGTGCAGGCAGAGCCATCCCTAGGGGTATGCAGGGCCCAGGGCATATCAGCCTGTGTGGGGCCAGGGTGAGTGGCCAGAGCTGGCAATGCTTGGCACCAGCACCGCATGGTGGCCACAGCAAGGCCTATACAGCACTGTCCACGGGGCCTGGGGCAGTAGCCCCAATTCACACCCCCTTGGGAGGCCCTGTGTGCAGGTGGCACCCGCTGCCCCCCACTTGCCACAGCCCCAAGCAGCCCCTTTCAGGCTGGAACTCTGCCAACCTACAAGGAGAATCCCGCTGTTTCCCTTGTTTTTCTCCTTTAAAGGAGACAAATCCATGTTTTTCTCTCTGCTGAAGGAGAAAATCTGTTTTTCTGCAGCAAACAGAAAACTCAGATCCCTGATCATCACACAGGAAGCACCATCTTTCTCTCCAAGCCCCACTAGACTGGCCAAGTTCATAGTAATACCATAGTCACTCACTTCCAAGATGAAGTGGGGGTCAGGCCACCTGCCCCCTTGCCTCACCCCATGGAGATCTGTAATGATCATCTGACAGCCATCATGCATCGCCCCCTTTATGTGTTTGCAATTAGGTCCAGTTTTTGTACTTGTGATTATTTTCAGGTGCTTACATATACAACACTCAGAAGTCCATAGTTAAAAGCATTAATGTACATTCCCTCCTATCTACCATCATTAGCTTTGTTCACGTTCTCTCTCAGGCATGGATTTAGTTACTTACATGCAGGGTAATATATAGATGTTATTGAACATTAAGTTAGAAATTAAGTTTTGCACAAACCTTTCCTTTCATAAAAAAACAGTATATGTACTTTAAGTTTAAGAATTTTGCAAGGAATATCCTTAATAGCCAAATCATACAAAAGTAAAAGACAAATTTATTTTGTTCAGAGAATATTAGCTGGTAAGACATCATCAGTGTAGGATCTCATTTAGGTTGTTTATAAGCAACTTAAATTAGTGTCCTTATCAATTATACATTTTTATTGGGAAAAAAAAATCAAGAAACTTAATATTCACATCGGAGTTTAGCATAGTCAGTTAATGCAAAGCAGCGAGTGTCAGTCTTGTTAACATAACTGATCGCATTTTTAAAATACAACATGCATTAACACGTTGCATATACCATATGCTTTTAAAATTGAAACAAAATGAGAAGAAAAGTGTATGCATGCTATTTTAATAGTGAAAAAATGTTTCACTAGTTTGGCTTTAAAAAACCCAAGAAACAAACCAATGATAAAAGCACCAACTTACACTTATTGAACAAAACAATTTCAGGCATTTTAATGTGTTTTTCAGTAAAGCTATATGGGTCCCATGTAGATTATTCATATGCATTATGGCACTTCAATTCCCTTAACCGGTATTTAGATCCCCAGGATATCTACATATAAAATGAATTTGCTAAAATTCACCATTCTATTAAGGAAAAAAAAAAGAATTCTACCCCCAACCTTCCTCTTCAAAAAAAAAAAAAAATCACTAGTTTAGTATAAAGTTGCTTGAAAATATGATTCCTCGGACTTTATATTATTCAACATGCTGCCACTGACAAAGATGTCAATTCAGCTTGAAAATTAAGATCCTAGTAATTTGTGAACACATACGAAAGGTAGTACCCTCATCAACTTCTAACAAAATAAGAAATGTCTTACTCTTTACAATTCAAGCTAGTATTTCAGTATTTATGCATCCATTCTTCCAGAGAGCTTTAAGGGTTTGAAGGAATTACACATGCTAGGACAGGAGTTAGATTTAATTAAAGACTTACAACAGTAGCATTTTTTCCTCTGTGTAAGGTGTTATTCTGACATCCACTGGCCTAGTATCCAACCATACATTTTAATACACTGTATTGATGTTTTTAAAAAGGACCATATATATTAATCCAGGGATAAGAACAATTCAAGGAACACAAATGACATACATTAAAACAGGCCTGTATATTTTCATATAAATCCACAGCCCTACCAATATTTTGGTAGGCTTCTATTGCTTTCTTATTTCATTTGAACTACTGTATATTGTGAGACTTTAATACAACAGCTCTGGGGGAGAAAGTTACAATTGGAAGAAAAAAGTTGTGACAAGTAAAAAAAAATCCAATTTTCTCGCTTAAAAAAATCTTTACTTACAAACTTAAGCAGCATGCTATTTTGTGATTTATATTTGAATTTAAAAGACTAATTAGACTGAAATAAAAATAAAACCTAAAAAAATGGTAATTCTATAAATAATGACAATTTTGATTTCACTAGACTTTAATGAAAACGTGGTAATTAAATACTTACTACTGTCCATTAAATTGATGAACTTTATTAGAGTTAAAACTATAACAAAGTTCATCCTAAAACATTTTTGAATGCAAAATTATTTTCACTCAAGGAGTGTCTCAAATTGAATGCTAGGAATTACAAGCAATCTTCAGAAGCAGACACTCACATTCATAAAACTTTATACATCTTTTCAGAACTAAGATATTTATACTACTAAAATCAGACATGCATTACTTCCATACATTCTGGTATCATGATTTATATTACATTATGTAACACCACTCTTCTAGACAGCAGCAGTTCTCTATCATACATTTGCTCCATTTTCTTTGGATTTTTGATCTTTATCTTCATTCTTCACAATATCCTGTGGAAAAAACAACAAAGGCAACGTTGTAAGTTCTGGTCGTAGTACTTACAAGGTGAACTGTAAAAGAATTTAAGGCAATTCCAACAGCTGCAATTTATTCTGATACTAAACTGACAGCTGAGAGCTACAAAATTATTTTAAAGTTTCAACACAATTTCTTCCTATAAAATATAAGGTAATAAAAGTTAAGTTAGGCATGAATAAAGGATTTTATTTAAAAAAATGAACAGTTTTAAAATCAAAGATAAGAAGCAGCTAAACAGTTTGTTTTATATTACAACAGAAAACATCCACACCTGCAACCCAACTAGTTATATCAGACTAATACTTGACAACTCAAGAGTGAAGTTATTTACAATTAATTTTCCATGTCAAAATTAAGAGGTAAAAAGTAAAAAAAAAAAAAAGAAAGATTCTTAAATAATATATGGTATTCCAAGAGCTGTAAAAATACTGTTTCTTAAATCTGTTTTAATGTAAACTATTGCTTATCTCCTTTCTTTCCTAGCTCCAGCACCACAATTAGCCAGAAACTTCTTCAGGGCAAGAAGTCTTTTACATGAGAAGTCTGGTTTTGACTACTACTCTCTTCTTCAAAACTAAAATGAACATGGTATGTCACAGTATAAAAAATAAATTGCACCATTAAGTTAAGCAAGTTTCATAAACTTTATTTCTATGGAGCTTCCCAAGGTGCCACTGATTCTCATTAAAATGAACAAACAGAAGCAAGCAACTCAAATTCTAGTGCCACCTCTGCCACAGACATCTCAATTATAAGCTATATTTATTCAAAGTATTTAGTTAGGCTTCATAATAATCCTCTGAAGTAGTTACAGGTCATCATCCCAAATTTACACAAAGGGAAACTAATGCTTAAGGATTTAAAAAGCTGGTCCAAGACAGTGATACCAAAATGTCTCCCAGAAGTCTGCTGAAGTCTCTATATCAGTTTCCCCAGTCAAATGGCTCTTTGGCTCAGTGCAGACTTAAAAGTGAGCAGAAAAGATTTCAGCCAGTTACTGAATATATGAGGGCACTGTCAATGTGGTTTTGGATACATGACCTATTAATTTTCATTTTTAAGTTGGTTATCCTTGACTTTTAGACTTGAAAACACTCCCACCCCTTATTTCTTTTTACCAATACCTATTTAAATCTTAACTAGTTGACAAAGGTCTCTGCATTCTGGACAGCACCACCTTTCTCCTTCCTGCCCAAATTAATAATTAAAAAAAAAAAATCAGCTCATCTTATAGAAGTTATAGACAATAGTAAGAGGATGTTACAAAATCCTAACCTTCTTAAGAACGCCATGTATTTCATCCATAACAGTGGCCAAATTTTTGATTGTCTTATTCAGCTGGCCCTCAAACTGCAAGTTTTTATCTTCTGAAATCTTCAAATTTTCTTGTAAGTGGCTAAAGTCCTTTTTGACTTCTTTAAGCTCCGTAGACAGGCTTTTGTTGGAATTCTCCAAATGTAATATAGTCTTTTCATCTTCATCTGACAAAGAAAAGAAAAAAAGTGATTTGAAATGCTTTATATTTTCCTCATAATAATCCTTTCTGCTTTCCAAAACATTAAAACATTTTAAAAGATCACATTAAAAATGTTGTATAAGCATTGAGATTTTAATACTAAACTGATATTGCCTTCTGATTTTACTATTAATCAGATATAACAACTTCTAAGAAAAAAAGGCAGACATAGGACTGTTACATCCAACTAGATAATTTGCTAACCACAAGTGGCTGTTGTGTAAGTTAGGAATGCAGTATGAGGGAAAACAGTGGATGACTGACAGGGCACTACTGTTTCACAACACTGGGTCATAAGCCACATCATTTGTGTTATCCCCAAATGGTAGTTTTTGTTTTTTGTTTTTTTTTAATAATGAATGTTAGAGAAGTTGTCAAGCAGCATCTTTACATACCTGTTTTTTCTTCCAGTAATTGAAGCTTCTGTTCTATTTCTGCCCGCACTTTTTCACTCTTTTCTAGTTTCTGCAGGAGGCTGCCTACATCCACCATAGCTCCATTGTACACAATGAGGCCAACATTTTCTTCTATTCCCTTGGATTCTTGCTTTATAGTAGGGGATGGCAGGAGTAATCTGTTTCCTACATGAGATTAAACAGTGTTAGATAAAATACACTATACAAATTGTGTTAGCTAGCTACCAACCAACTGGAACATTATCTTAGCTGCCCACATTTGTTTATAAAAGCTCCTAATCAAAGCAAGATCAATATGCCCTCTTCTTGCATTAACAAGGGATTAAAAAACCCCACAGTGACTCATGTGGGAAGGGCTATAACATGGGAAAGCTGCTTGAATGAAACTTTCAATCCTTTCCCATTCCCATGGCTATCTGCATGAATAAAGCTCCAACTTAGAGACATGACATGAGGCTGTTTTCTCTCTGTACAGTACTGTCCTCCACAGAGATGCAGTTCTTTTAACAGCTAAGGAAAGCTAGATAACGACATATCCACTTTCTGCTTTCAGCATACAGTGTTTGCACAGGAAACTTAACAGGGATTATGGGTAACCAGAAGACCTGTAGTTTACCAACTGCCGAAAGCCTACCATGGAATTTTACAGCACCTGCTAATTCTAACTAAGCACAAGTTTGTAAGGAAGTAAAATATCACCCCCCGCCCCCTTCTATCATTAATACACGAGTAATTTTATGGTGAAGTTGTACAACCATTCAAATAAATATTACCTAACATATCTTCCTGTAGGGCTTCCGATTCTTCTTGATTTTCTTCATCTTTTGAGGTATCTGTTAATTTTCTGTAAAAGCAGGATTCTCTAAGTACTACTTTATTAAGTAGTTTCTTAACCTAAAATATACAAAAGGAAACCAATATTATGTTACATGGTTGAATAATGTAATGGTGTTAATCCCACATATTCATAAAAATATTTTTAAACAAATATTTTATTGCTTAAACAAGTTAATTATAGATGGTTGAGCCACAAAGCAAGAAATCTTATGGTATGTTAGGGCTCAAAATTTCAACAAGACCGGGGCGTGGGGGGAGAAATCAACATTAAAATTGCCTACAGGGTACTGGTAACTTTCTAGAAAAGCCAAAAAACATGTTATTTAGGCCATGTATACATTTTTAACATATCCTTGACAGGGTATATTTAATATTATGCCATGAAAAATATTACACGAAAGAAGATAAAGCACTCAAAAATTAAGACTGTCCCCTGATCTTAACTGTCTTTTTGCGTATAGATGTTACAAAGCAGTTGTTAAATACATACAAATATACGCTATTTTTCCTTTAGTATGTCTGCCTTATTGCAAAATACATTTCTGTAAAACTATTAAAATAAACCTGAGCACGTGAAAGATGTAGTCCAAGCGTATACAGTATTTCCTCCATGTCCTTTTCCAAAAGGTATCCACAATGACTTTGATCAAAATAAACAAAGGCCATCAGAAGATCCCTGTTAACAGTAATCATCTGGGTCTTGTCTTTCTCCTAAACAGAATACATTATATATTAGGAAGTCACAACATCATCGTTTTCCCATTCTTTTCAAGCCAAAATGGAAGATGACAAATTTGAATTAAGAAAGTAGATTCTACCATGCCATCTTATCCTCCCTTGGAATCAAGTTATCAATAAGGCCAGTATTACATAATCAAATGAAGTACATCATTATTTGGCACAGCATTTTTCAGTTTATAGGCCAATGTTTAATTGATGTGAAGCACAGAACACTGCATCATAGATATAAATTGAAGATTCTTTTCCCTTTCTGTTTCGGTTACAGTTCATAACGAAATAGTACACAAAGGTGTTCACAGCCAATACCCTTTCAAATAGTTGCAAATATTTTATTTCATAATGGGAATAGCCATAACTATATGTTAAATTGGCATTAAATTCACACAAGATTCATTTTCAGCCTTTTTAAAAAAAACCAAAACCTTTAAAACTGTTCTTACACTTCCTCATTTTCTTCAGGGGAGGAACAGAGAGGATAAAACATCTGTTTTACTTTCAAACTTTACGATTTGTAGGAAAGTTTTATGTTATGCTTAGTCTTGAATTTCTTTGACCCTCCAGGATAAGGACAAGCTATGACAAAAAACATAGTTTCCCTGCATTGAAAGCTGTAGATTTCATAATTATGCCAAATAATGTAGTAGCTTATTAACTATAACTTCTCCAAACTTTTTTTTTTTTTTTTTTTTAAATGTAAAGGAGCTCTGGTTTACACTAAGATTTCCAAAAAAGGAAGTAATTTCAGGTCACATTACAGCAACTTCAGTGGTTCACAGGGAAATTTAAGCATTATGAATACAGTGGGGTTGAAGTGGGCTGCAGTCTTTCCTAGTTTCACTGGGCTTTTATCGATGTATCTCCAACTGGTACATAAATTATGCCAACTACCTACTTCTTGTGCATGGGCAGGACTTACCCACAAGCCTTTTAGGCTGGTAAGCACATTGCATGACTTGTGTATATTTTATCTTTTTAGTTATTATAAATTAATAAAGACTAATTATAATAACTGATTAGTTGTCAGAAGCTCTCAAAGATTCCTTTAAATTTATTTAGATGCTAAGTTTCAGGATAACAAATGGGACAAAGCAGGTCATACAATTCAAATAAAAGTGCCACCTTAACTAGAACTTGTCTAATGAAGGCCATGAATACGTAAAAAAAAGGCTTTAATTACTTTATCTTTAGACGACCTCTCTTTACAGTGCCTGTTTCCTTCTCGTCTGTCTTCTCGCTTATTCATTTCCTCCTCATCCCGATCTATAAAACAGAAGCAACATTTGGTACAATCACAATAAATTAGCAGATTTAAACTACTACTACAAAGTCTCATGTATGATATTTGAATAGAAATACTTTGTACAAAAACAAAAAACACAAGATAATTGTGAGATTCTTCCAAAACATAAAATGGAAAGGGGAAGTGTCATTTAGCACAACTGGGTCCTTAAAATACAATTTTGTTCTTCATCTTCATTTTGAAAGTGCATATAGTTAATTTTACTAGTTCATTTAAACTTGCATGGAAAAAAGCTAAAAGCAATTGTTTATTTAAAAATAACTCTGAATATACGTCACAGAACTCATTTACTATTAAGCCCTATTAAGACCTAAAAAATCTGCATCAGATAGCATCTTCATTACCCCTATTAGGAAGTCACCTGATCATTCTCCAAAGCATTTTACAACATGAAAAAAATCCCTATAATAAGAAGCTGATCTATCTAAAGACCCTCTAAAGTCAGACTCAAATGAAAGAAAGATGAAAAGAGAATATATTTCACACAACATTTTACTATCAAAATCATTTCATTCTGAATTTTAGTCTCTCAAAAAATTACACGACTGCACTATTTCTAGTGCATGCAAGTCCTGAAACTTCAAAATAAACAGGATTACAATCCAATCCAAGCTTTCATTAAAAATTTTTGCTAAGAAAACAACATACCTTTGAGAAACATGAATTGCCCCATGCCTCTCAACTGAACTGAACTCCATGACCTAGTAGCACAAATATATCAATAAATGCTATCCCTAAGGTTGCATTCTGCAGAAGAATATAGCCTGCCTTACTCACTCCTGTATCTTGGACAGGGGAACAGAGGACATCACCACAGCTCTGGGAATGCAGAAAAAAGCTGCTGTGCCATTACCCTTGCTTCTATGTGAAAAGCCCCAGGTACCACCAGTCTTAAATTGGAGGACAAAGTCAAAAGGGCTCCTCATGTTGCACTTCATTAAATACCCTCAACTGCACTAGTCTGATACACAGGAAAAAACATTAAAAAACAGAGTAACTTGGATGCATAAGAGTTAGGCATTTAAATAAAGTAGCTTCATACTAAGAGGTGCTGAATACTGATCTCCTGCCAAGCCCAATGGGAGTTACAGATGCATACTTCAAGGCTCTTCATTACTGAAAGTCACTTCCATGTATGTACTTTACTTTTGAATACTTGTATCTAGGCTGCACCAACAATTTTATATTCTATATTTATATAACACTTATCACAATAAGGCTTTCATCCTGATAGGGCCACTTACACAATTTACTGTACATTTACTCTTCTAGTTGATCTTAGTGCCTTCTCAAATTTAACAAATATATCCAGTAGCAAGATAAAGATGCTCTGAGATCAAAAATATTCATACAGTTATACCTTCATCCTCATCTTCAGCATCTTCGGCCTCCATTGGATCATATTCTTCCTGATTGTCATCTTCAGTTTCTTCTTCATCTTTAGCATCATCTTTCCTTTTATCTTCCCTCTGTAATCAAAAATTGCTAGACATTACGTGAGGGAGATGGGCAACAACAAAATGAAAAAACCCTCATGAATGTTAATATAAAACCTTGATGTTCCAGAGTAGTATGTGTAAACTTGAACGTTACACTGACAAATAACAAAGCTGATTTAAGCTTTAAGATGCTTAGGAAAAAAATACAGAATTATACAATTGTTAAAGATGAATAATGGAAGATCTAAACAAACTAACAATCCACACAACTTAACTAACTGTGTGAACAAAGTTTTGGGAACTAGTAGTGTAGAACACAGAAGACTATTTCTGATCCTAGCAGCACAGTACTCAGGTTTAAAAAAATACAAACCTTTCTCTCTTCTTTATCCTCCTTTTTATCTTTATCATCTCCAGATTTTCTCCTTTTAGGCTTTGGATCATCAGTTTCATCATCTTTTTCTTCTTTTTTCTCTTTTCTGTCCTCCTTTTTGCTCTTTTTGTCTTTTTTCTCTTCCCGCTCTGGAAGGGATATCAGTGCTTTATAGATTCTGACACCAAAATCCCTTTGAAGCATTTCATTGAAAAGTTCTGCAAACAATGAAACCTGCATCAAAACACAAGAAAAAGTCATTGAAGTTATGATATTTAAGAGAAAAGCAAGGGTTTTGGGGGAAATCACTTCCTTTCCTATCCTGTGGCCAAGAATGTCCAACATCTCACCCAACTATACTATTGGTCCAGTAAGACATCACCAAAAAACCCTTGTTTCTTGCATATTTCCTGGACCACCACAGTTATATAGTCAGTTGTACTCCACTATGTGACACAGAAAAATATGTAAAAATGTTTATATTTATGTTAGACCTACTGTCCCCATTAAAATGCATGGGTGAATTAAAAGAGTAACTTATCAACTTATGATGTATATGCAAATAAAATTTTAGCACATTAGATTATGGCTTCCTTGAAAACAAGAGTTACAATTGCATGCACTGGCCTGCTTAAGTCTAGGACTAAATTTGTACAGCAAAACAAAAACTAAACACACAAACATTTGCATAGTAGATACTATAAAAAAAAAAAGCAATGATTATGACTTACTATGGAAAAAGATACTCAAGTTTAAACTAGTAAAACAAACCCCCATAAAAAACAATGCAAAACAGAACTAAAAAAAGTTTTATTGTTTTTTAAGCCAAGATTAATTAAAAATCGGACATAATATTGCTTTTCCCATAAAACGGAATTGGCATTTAGATCAAATTAATAGAAATACTTTTAAAAATAAAGAAACGGCACAAAAAACCTGAAGATAACAATATCAACTTAAAAAAAGATTTACAGAGAAATTAAATACTACAAGGATCAGCTACCACTACATGGGTAATTAAAAAAAAGGTTAGGCATGTGAACTAAAGTGCTACCTGCAAATGTATTAAAAACTCAAAAGTATAAATTAACAAGTTAAAAATAGAAACCTAAAGTCAAAATATATCAAGTACATATGCAAAGTAGCAGTTGGCCTGAGCTTAAGGAAGGCTAAAAGCACAAAGCAGAGACCATAAAGCTGAGTTTCAAGTTTTGATGGAGAAATACTAGAGGTGGAAAAACAAAAGGTAGTCCTTAAAAGAAATCTAAAAAAGAGGAATGCATGGAGCAAACACCAGGGCTGTAAACAGGCTTGAAAATATTAGGTGGCTGTTTCATTAAAACAATCAGATAAGAAATAATTAAGGGAAGAGTTAGTGAACTATATTCATTAGAATGCTATTTACGAGTAGGCAGTAGAAAACAAATATTTGACTCTTCATGAGCTCTTCACCACTCGGGATGAACAGAATGCTTACCATTAAGAACAAACAAACATAAGGCAAAAGCCACTGTGAATTAAATGTATTAATGTTCTGAAATATGTTAAAATACAGGGGTGGCCAGACTTACTTACCCTGGGAGCCACATCCAATCCTCCGTCAAAGCCAGAGAGTTGGGGGAGAAGGGGTGCTGAGCAACCTGAAGTGGAGGTGACCACTCTGCCCTGGTCCCACTGAGCCACTCCGACTTTCCACGTGGGGAGTGCGCCCCAGGGTAAGCAGCACGGCTGAAGCCCCAGCCCCCCAGTGTCTCCCAGAGCAGCCCCGGAGAGCCACAAGTACCATGCCAGAGAGCTGCATGCAGCTTATGAGCCATGGTTCAGCCACCATGGTCTTAATATACTCATCATATAAATACAATACATTCAGAAGTAGAGAAACATACCAGAACTGGCCTTAATGACCTTCCCAAGACTCCCTTTAATAGAGGGAAAATAGGAGGATGTGTTTATTTTAGAGTGATAAAGCAACCATATAGTAGTAATTGCAGCATCTGAGTCTAGACAGCTTTTCCAGAAATGAAGTTAAGGAAGTGCATATGCTGTTTGACCAACTATATTTAAAAAAATGAAAAGTATCAGTACTATATTAAAAATACAGATAGTTTCATAGATGTTGGGGACTGGAAGACACCCTACAGATCATCGGGTCCAGCTTGATATTTTGAAATAATGCATTACATAATACTTTATGCTGCAACAGAATTACTAAAAGCTAAGAACCACTGGATGAAGTCCTCATTCAACAGTTGGGTTCTACAATCTGTTTCTCAGAACCCCAAAAAGTTGTTTTCTTGTAGAGCACTTTATTACTTTGAAACTGGACCAGAGTAATATAAATGAACTACCTCAAAAGAATGTTCTTTATTATCTTCCAACCTGTAGTCCAGAAGAACACTGAGAGACATGATACTACAATCAAATTTTCCACTTTTTGCTGCCCAGTTAGGATGTACAATGATGGCAGGCTCATCAGGTAAGATGTATCGTCTCTCTCGTCGCTGCCGCTCCATTTCTTCTTGACGCTTCCTTTCTTCTTCCTAAAAAATCCCCCCGCAAACACAAAGAACACTTAGTAGCTGAAACCTCAAGTATATATATGCGCTTTAATTACTGTAGTCACTTAAAAACAAGATAAGGTCCCCCCCCAATCAGCACAGGAGAAAAAGCACCTCGTTGTACATTCACATACAAGGAGACATCATTACTGATAGACAGCGCATTTAAACTGCTGCCAAAAGCAGCATGTTCTCAGTAATGGAAACTGACTGAAAATTGATTAAATTCAGCCAACACTGAGCATGACTATAAACACACACGGCTTGCTCATATTGGAAAAACATGCTGATGGAAACCTTTGTGTGTGCACATGCATGCACATCCCTTAATGCCCCCCCAACGCCAAAACAGGTGGGTGTTCCCTCCACAGGGAACTGGCACTGGGCCTAGAGGTACTGTACTATGAGGCCAGCACTGAGAGGGGCCAGAGCCAGCCCTAACACCCTCCCCTTGGTGCCAAAAAATGTTTTTGGGGGGGTTTTTTTGTTTTTATTAATTTGTACCCAAGGCCAAATTAGCTGAAACTAATTCCTAATCCAAGAGTCCAGAACCATAAGTGGCCCTACTACTGGCAAACATCCTCCACCTGCACCTGGGGCTTAAGATGTTTCCAAAACCTTTGGCAGGCATCCTCCATGCAGACCCAAATCCAGAGGCTTGGGGTTCAGATGCCCCCGAATTTTGCTTGCCCTTAGCCATAAGACCATTGGAGCAAGCAAGAAAGGTGCCAAAAATGTTACATTTGATCTTATCTGAATAAGATAGTAGTACCCATTGTGCTCAGTCCCCTCAGTGCTGACTCTTTTTCAAGTCATGGTAAGTCACTACACTGCATACATTTAGACTTCTTCTCTTCACCCCCAAAGCTGAGCTGTATCTTTCTTTCCCAACTTCCAATGATTCCTGTTTCTTCGAACAGCCTTACATGTCTGGCAAACATCATTAAAAATGGAGCCCCAAACAGTTAATCCAGAATCCCTATTGCCCCATCTCTCATCCTGTCACATATATTTAACGTGGCCATGCCCTTCATGAGGTGGAGCCAGACCAGGTTACCCTGTGCCTTATGTGCATATACATTTTTGGAGGATCCCAGGATTCTTGACAAAATACGCCCAGTTCCAGTCATGAATGAGGATTAAATGCACACGATTTTGGGGGAAGCAAGGAAGGGGCTGGAGAATACCTGGAGTACATAGAGTGCTGTGCTATAGGGTCACCACAGCTTTAAATGCTACTGAATCTGCTGAGGCCCAGCCCAATGAACCTTATGGTAAATCATGAGCCTTTTGGCTTTGGACTAAAATCACACACAGTTTATTTTGGCTCTGGAATAATATAGTAAACAATTCACATTTTGCAGCCTTTTGGCTAAGATAAAGGGAGATAGGGCATCTGAACCCCAGGGCATCCAGGCCTGGTGCTTGAATGTAGGATGCCTGCCTGGATTTGGGGAGTATCCAAAGCCCAAAACCAATGGGTCTAGGAGGGAGGATACTTGCCCAGTGATAGAGCCACACACATTTGACAACTGAGCTCTGCCCAAGTCAAATTTTGGGACTTGACTACTGAGCTTTGCTCAGTTGAATTTGGAACTGATTTGGCTTTGAAAAAGATTTTATTTTAAGTTTGTACTACATACAAGCAGATACAAGAGTGCTTCTTGAAAGTACGTTTATAGAATACTTGTTTTAAAACTTGCAACAATTTCAAATAAGGTCAAATGTATTAATTCTAAATGAATTAAGTCTATGGGTACTTTCAGTAATTTGCTTCTGTGCAAATTATTACAGGCATGTTTATTTTAAGGTCAGTGCTTTCAAATTTGCCACTCACTTCCCTGTGTCCAGGGCAAGCAGGGTCTGACAGTATGGAGCACAGAAAGGGACTACAGGATGAAGAAGCCTGGCTGGAGAGCAGAGAGCAAGAGGGCTACCTGACCCCCCAGATATATATTTTCTCTGCTGTAGCAGTGGGAGGGAGACAAATTCAAGGTAAACCTCCAGCAATTAGATTCTATACCTGGAAAATTGTAACTAATTTACATATTTTCCATCTACAGAACCTAATGATGGGGGGGGGGGGAATCATCTTGTATTCAAGAAAATGGGGTATTCCATGCTTTTAAAACAAGGAATAGAAGGCTAAACAACCAGGAAATTTAACCAGACAGAAATTATATACTTTTAGAAAGAGATTATAAATGGTGTCCCTAGTGCCATTATAAAGAATATGTTTGCAGCTGAAATCTTGTTAGCCAACAATATTCCTTAGGACATTCAAAACCACCACATTGTGGGGCATGCATATTTTTGCTTAGGGAGCAACAGACATCTCCAGTTAGCATGCGGAGCAGCATAGTTACTTCGTAACTAGAAGGGTGCCACCCCTCAGAGATGTGAAGTGTAAGAAGCAAAAATACTAACAGTGAGAAAGCTTTCTGGAGCCCTACAAACAGGTTTACCATTTCTATTACATGGAAACAATAAAGGATTCCTAACTTCCTCCTCCATCACATACATTCAGCACAAATTTAAACTTAAACAGGATTGAAAAAAGCACAATCCTTTTAGATACAACTGCAATAGAGTATTTTTACTTGTAAATTACAACTGGCAGAATTACAATGGATAGAAATAGTGAGACTTTTAGACTGAACTGATGACTCGGGAGCATAAAAGTATGGTTTGAAGATAGTAAGGAGTCTAGCTGCTTTTAAAATAGCATACTACTGAATATTCCCATATACTGTGGTACACCCTAATGAATACTCAGGTGTTTCTGATCCAACACACAGGAAGGAACAAATGCTGGGGAAGCTGCCACCGAGTACAGCAACAATGATTTTAATCATCATTTCAAGGGAGAAGAGAAGGAACAATTACATTTCAGGACGGACACTAAAGGAAAGTCACTTGGCTGAACAGTTGAGTAGGTTCACACAGTGGTTTAAAAGCTGGAGGTACAAGGACACAAGGCCAGGGACAGCCTCCCCGACCCCCAGTTCCTGGCCTTTCAGTTTAAAGAAAATGGATTTAAAAGTGATTTAAACACCAGCAGGCCAGGAATTAGCATTGGGGAAGCCCTGCTTCGTTTACCAGCACAAATGTAACACCTGTCCATTGCATTAGTTGAATCTATATAGATTCTTTTGTTGATATCCATCACAGAAGTATTTCTGGGGTCATGGCCAGGGATAAAGGCTTTTCATTCATGCAGAAAAATGTGGATTTTCTCCTTTAAGAAGAGTATGGGAAGCTGCAGCTTTCTCCTTGCAGGCTGGCAGAGTTCCAGCCCGCAAGGGGCTGCTTGGGGCTGAGAGGAATAGGACAAAAGGAGCACCACATGCATGTGGGGGTGTGTGTGCACATGCGCGTGCACGCACGCGCACACACACACACACACACACACACACACCCCCCCAGCAAAAGTCAGGTAGCGCAGCAGTGGAGAACAGATCCCCCAGCTGTCTGTAGCCAAGACTGGGGGTAGGGGTTGTCAGACTGAGGCTCCCACAGTTAGGGAGGGGGTAGGGCAGGGTTGGTGGGGGTGCTGCTCAGTCGGGGTCCAGCCATGCAGCCATAGGGCCTGGCCAGGCAGCAAGACAGAGCCACAGGCAACTCATCTGGTCGGGGGGAGAGGGGTGCTGGCTCCTTGCTGCTGTGTACACTCCCAGGGAGTGGGACAAGGGGGGGG
>NW_017729003.1:14379442-14404088 GCF_001723915.1 Gavialis gangeticus
ATGTGGTGATACATACATATACCTCTTTCTATATCTCTATATTTATCTACTGGCACTTCATTTTAACCATGGAAAAATCAGATTCAGGGTGTTTTAAATCAGAGAATTCGGAGTATTTTAAAATCAGAGAACTTACAAATTTTAAACCAAGAAAACCAGGATCCCTGGTCATGGCACAGAAGCAGGACACAAATAAACACCAGGAATGGCCTGCCATTTATGCAGACGTTAGGTCAGCAAATTTTGAACTTTAAGAAATGAAAATACATCTTAGCCAAGTTTTTACTGCTTTCGGGGCTTAACTTTCAAACAATTTAAGTTACAGTAAGAGACATTTTCCCTTGGGCTTCCAATCCTCTCGCCAACTTTAAAACTTTAATGTAAGTAGGTACCAATTTCTTATTGCCTAACAGTTTCAGAGTTGCATCAAATGCATTTAAAAGCCAACCTCTTTGTCATCTTCAGATTTCCTATCCTCCTCCTCTTCCTCCTCTTTTTCAGATTTTTCCAACTCCTTCTGTTCTTCTTTTTGCTCCTCTACTTTCAGCTGCTTTGTAAGTCGGGCAATCAGCTGCGATTTCAGTCCTTTAGAGCTAAGAGTTCGACTTTCTAACTCTTTGCGAAGGTCATTTACCTAGTACACAGAAGTTCTGTAAATGGTACTAATCAGAGAAAGAGTGACAGATCATCAACAACAAAAGGTAAAGTTAGAAAAGCAAATTTTACCCAACAGCTAGTCCCTTTTCATCAATACTGGAACAACTAATAAAGGGTCCGAAGTATGATATATGTACACTGTAGCTGTATAAATCAAATACACAAAATACTTGCAAAGAAAATGGGCATCAGGAACTTTATCTGTGTTTCTACTCTAATCTCTTCTTTGAGATACCTCCACCACTCTAAACAGACTCTACATGCAAGTAGATGGGTCTGAAGGGATCTGGCTTTTCATTTTCAGTTCAATAAATGAAGCCTAGCTGATATGAACCGCTTTCCCTAAATTGTACGTAGCATAAAGTGTCCAATTCAGAGTTATGACTGTTGCTGAAATTAAATGGACCTTAGCCGGAACATCTATAATGAGCTACTATGTTAAAAAGGAAAAATAACAGAAAAAATTTGCTGCTGTTAACTCTCAAAAATCATGTAAATACTAGTTTAGATAAATATAATTAAAAATGAAAGTATCGTGAAAGAAATTTCAGATAGTCAATGTGTTACCTTCATTGTTTTCGGATCCAGTTTAGACCAGTGTGTAGGAGTAGAGATCTCTTTAGCTTCCCCATCATCTTTTTCCTCTTCATCCTGACAAATAAAATTAAGGAATTATCATCCAGAAAGTTTGGAAGTTATTTATTTATTTTTAAATTTGTTGCTGATTTGTGCAAGGTCACAACTGTTTCAGATAAGTCTTCTCCTAAAGTTATTGTTTAGACATGTTCACACACACATTCTACCACTTTATAAATGATCACAGTGCCACTCAGCCAATAAAAGCCAGATCTGTAAAATACAAAAGGGTGATAAAGAACACCACAAAGAATATTGGGGTTACACAGACACCACTGGTTTCCATTAACCATACAGTGTGTGATCTTGCCCCATGTTTCAAATTCCCCAGTTTTTTTTGATTCAGTCAGACCTTTCCTTATTCCAAGATGCTGATCAGCCACATGGCCTGAAATTCAAATATTTCCGACTACTGCTTGTCCAAATTCAAATATCATAACCAGAGCCGGCCACAAGAAAAAGTTTAGAAATTTTAGAAAATGGCAAAATGTTTAAGACGGCTAGTAATACTGAAATCTCACTCAACTGGTCCCAGATTCCAGCATCTAGTTCTAAAGATAAGAAATGCTCTGAGCATCATAAGCACATTTTACTTCCACTTGTGGTATCAGCACACATTAAAAGTTAGTATACTAGCTGAAATAAAGATAAACAACATTCACTACACTGCTGAAAGCTGCTTTACCAGTCATTGTTACCAGTTATGTTCCTCCTATGTATGTTTGTTGTGTAGTATGTGGTGTGCATTTTGTGCCTGTGTTCCTGTGCCTGTGAGAAGCAGAAATAGAAAAAGGGATTAGCGTTCAGTGCCTGTTCTCCATCAGCTTCCTTGCGTTCACCCTGAAGCTTCTCGACCAGCTGCTGCTTGTATCCTCGGGAGAGGGTTTCCCACTCTGAGCGGGTGGGAAGGCAATGCCAAACATCCGGGAAAAATAAAACCACTGTCTCCACATGAGCTGGAACTGTACGCCCCTTGTGGGTCTCCTCAGGGCGATGGTAGCGAATCTCTGCAAAACGGTACCTGTTGCAAGGGAAGAAGCATGTTGGAAAAAAAATTCTACAATACATTTTAAAGAGCCTAGTTCACTTGTAGCACATCAAGTAAAGAAATTTTGCTGCAAGAACTTGAGGTTTATCTAAAGAAAAAAATTATGAACGCCATATTTTCTCTTTGGGCACATTTGTATTTTGTACTGCAAGTTAAAATAGAGAGGAACAAACAATATGCTAACTGCTTTAGGTAAAGCAATGTGCCTGCTAATTTATGCAAGCTACTGTGAAGTTCAAATTAAAGAAGACAACTGAATATCTTTTATATTTAGTGTACAGTACAACCTGCACACTGACATTCTGTCAGTTTAAGTGTTAAACACAGGACAAAAAACAAACTCAAGAGAAAATATGGCTATGTAACCAAGGGCTAATTATTTATAACAAAAGAACAATGAAATGAAGTTCTCTTGACGATCTTCTTCAGCTATGCATGAAATGAAAAGCATTTTCAACAAACATCCATTGCAAACTTACAGCATAACAACAAAACAAATCCAGAATTAAATTAGCTCTATTATATTATTCAGCACATTTGGCACCAAACTGGCATTACAAAACAGAACAACTCTTTGAAAAGTTTACCTGAACCATCACAAACTGCTGACAAAGAGAAGTTTGGTTTTCTAAAGCACTTCTGTAAGAATCAAATATTTGTGCAGTACATTCTATTTTGGAGGACAGTACTTACCATTGTGTGCACACACTTAAGTCAATCCCTGTTAGGGCCTTGCAACAACGAATAGCCGTCTTAATCAGCACCGAAGGGTCCTTTTCTGGATCAGGTCCATCCAGTGATGGGGACCAGTGTCCTCCAATAGCCATGGCCTCATCTTTGCCTTTCATACCCACTAAAAACTAGACAAAAAGAGTCTACTGAATGCTTCCCTGCTAGGAAAAACAGTTCCCTAAACTGTAAGAATACTAGAAAATATATGTAGCAGGAAACATACCATTCAGTTTACTAAAAAGACGTCAAAACATTTAACTGAAAGTCTCAGACAAGAAAGAGTTCAGTTATTTTTTTCCACAGTATGTTTCAGAAATGGAATAGGTTTAAAACATCACCACTCATTCTTGCTTTGCAAGACTTTTCATTAACTATTACCTGACAGACAGATGCTTGTTATTTTGTGGGCCAATAATTTGGTAATATGGTAATATGACGACCTACCCTTTATAAATTAAATGGTGAAACAGTTCATTTTTTACTTCAGAGGTATATAAATGCTTCCTTTTAAACAAGATTTTACATTTATATCACAAGTTTGATCCAAAGCTTTCAAAATACATCAGTTGACATGTAAGTGATATAAGGATCATCCACCGATACACAACCATATTTCAAGAGCAAACAGATACCTTTAAATAACATCTAGAAACCTACATAATAGCTCAGGCTGGAAAGCAAGACCATTTCCAAACACAGTCACAGTGGGACAGAAAGTAGTTTTGGATCTTCAAGTCCACTCTCTCATTAACTGCATTAATGAGAATAGGTTTAAATACTGCCATCTTACCCTTAAGTCACTTCAGAGTAGACATATGAAGCCTTTTAACAGACTAAAAAAAGACAAATGTATTGGTCTTTAAAAAACTTAGTAGTGCCTTCTGTAGCAGTAGTGTGTTAAATCTATGGTTCATAGTTAAATATCAGCTTTGACAAAAGGAATACATTTGCTCAAGTATCGTTTCATTTGGACGTGCTTCATTGCTGAGACATGCATACGTTTTGATGATTGTATAAAAGACTACATAAAAATAAGCATTGCTTTTAAAGTTTCTCTAAACAGTTTAAATCTGAATACATAAGTTTTAGAACCCTGTTCCGCAGCTGGAAATTTCCAAGACACCTAGTGCTGAAACACAAATTACCTTAACAAGTCTAGCAGGATGCTGAAATCCATCACGAAGTTCCTGGGGATCTTCAGCAAGGGCACATGATTTATGATAGAGATCTTCCATACTAGGACTAGCCATTAACATCACCTATTATATGAATCAAATAGTTCAACTTGGTTAAGACACCAGAATCTGTGGTAAATAATATATAGAGCTTGCAAGTACTTATGCATTTAAATATTCCCATTCAAGTCAACAAGCCTAGTGAGTATAAAAAGCTCAAACCATGCACAGGTAGTTATAGTGCATTTTAGACTGGGGTCTAAAATACCAACCAAGGCAAAATAACACTAGTTCTTCCTACCTTAGATTAATGACCTTTAAAACCCCCAAAATGGGAGGAGAGGAGTCAAGTAGTAAATTTTCTGTTTAGGTTCTATTAGCATGTTTAAGTATACAAAAGCATGGAATTATATTAAGCAATTGAAACCATCTATATTTAAAGACAACTTGTGTTATTTTAGATTAGCATTATATACAGAATTGTTTAAACAGAAATCAGCGCCGAGTACATTTATGATTTCAGCCATGGATCTTTGGCTCTGAGCACCATCATAACATGCTTTATTTAGATTTTGTTACAGACACGATAACATTGTAATTAAACTTAAGCAAGCCAAACAGGAAAATGTGTCAAAGTACAGTAAGCACATTCAAATGCCTAAATTTGACCTGTATCACCGCTTTAAAGAAAGCCAGGAAGCTTCCCATATTCAGAAAAATTATATCTCACTTCTGTCTAGACCAATTGCACCATTTAATTTCCCAAGTTTTTAGTTTTAAGATTACATCTTTTTTTTTTAAACAGTCTTAATGTTATCATAATGTAGTATTTTAGCTGGTAAAAGGTAACTAGCAATATCTTGATAAAAAACAAAACAAAATCTTTCATGCATTGATCAAATCATAGCTCAGTTTACAGGTGAATAAAGCCATGGCACAAAACAGGTAAGTGACCTAACCAATGTTACAGACTGACAGAGCTGGAAACAGAACCCAGAAGCCAAATAATAAAAACTCACTGCTGCTGATCCATAATCCAGCATTATCCTAGTTTTACTGATTATTTTAAGTATCTGCAAATCATCCTTAAGTTCATTTTCATTTTTAGATCTATTAATGCACACATTAACACACTAAATATAATCAACTAAGAACATCTGCTCTGAAGAAAGTCATTCCTATGGGGAAGAAGAGAAAACAACACACTTGTGCAGTGAAACCTAAGTTCTGTTGCGTTGTAAACAATTTCTAATGGAGCACCAAAATATAAGGTGATATACAAACCTTTGCACTGTACAGATGATCAGCATCTGGTGGGTCAAGAACAGCAGTATTTTTGTCTAAAGATTCTACTTCTCTGTGCATGACATAGAAATTGCAGTAGTTTCCCAACTGAAATGGTCTTGACATAGGAAAAGCATCCACCCATGTAAACTGTGCATCAAAGAAGTCACTAGGAATATACAAGTTCTGATAACGTCGTCTCAATTCCATCATATCACAACTACGGCTGTAAGAAGAAGACTTATTTTGAAGCACACAGTAATAAAGAGATCTTAATCTTAAAAGGGTACATTACTAAGATTTTTTTTAACCGTTCACTAGAAATGCCACCAATAATATGCTGAATCCCACAGTGCTACTTTAGATTGTAAAATACTAACAGCAGGGATCACATCTAATTTTATTTCAATAGCAATGCTCAGAAAATTAACCATTTGATAGTTAAAATTCTACCATAACATTTCTCTTTTTTTCAACACTCTTCTAAATTTACATTTTAGAAAAGTTAAATAATATCTGTCAAACGAAAGGATTTGAAAAATACACACACTTACAAGTTGGCTGAAAATAGAGAATGAAACCAGAACTGAAACATACTAACTAAAAATAACAAAGAAACAATACAAATATATCTTGTAAAATTATCCAAAGTGACAGAAAAAGAGCCTAATATTTCATTTAGCAAACAGCACCATGCTTAGCTGCCTTCTACAGAATTTAGCACAAATCATGATACAAGACTCCCAAGTCATTTGATACTGGCCCTTCCCTTTAAATTTGAGGCTGTTAATATTTAACGCTGATGCTACTGATACCAATAGCAACATATATGGTTTAGTCAAAATATGGTCCCTGACTGGACATGCAGACCACAAAGCTGTAGAAATAAAGAAACTATGGGTCAGTAAAACAAAGGGAGCAGTCAATGAGGAAATACAAGAAACTGTAGTAAAGACTGAAATGTTGATGGATTGAAGATCATACAAAGAAAGCTATTGAGAAACATCCACATACACTGAGACTTGCAAGAAGTGTGTCTTAGAACAGGTTGTTGTCAGAACATTCATACTTTAACAGTTTCTACATACCAGAAAGCATGAATAGCACAAACTGGAAATATGAGTTGCAAAAAAAAGAAACTGTGAGAAACTAACCACACATTTATTTACGAAGCATGAAGTGATCTGACTGATAGAAAGCCACAAAGGATCAGCCCTCTAAGTAATCCCTGACTCCTATGGATCAAGTTACTGGAAGATGGATGGTATAAGGCAGATCTGCACATCAATCGGACCAGCAGGTGATCCAAAACAAAGCATGTGGTGTACCACTAGCAGAATAATGTTAGGTCAGCTGAGCAAGTTAAGCTGGAACTTCTGTAAACCAAAACATCCAAAAGTGTTGGGTCCGATTTACACGTGTGGCTGACAGAATTACAACATCTATAACTTATCCCCCCTCTGTAGTCCAGAAACAAGCTGCTTTTAATAAATTAAACCAAAAAAGAATCCAAGATCATTTTCAGGCTATACCATTTGACAAATTAAAAATCATTTTCAAAAGAGGAAGGAGATTCTATGAACATACCAGTCTAAGGAAAACTTGGAAAACTGAACTGTGTAACGAGGGACAACACGACGCGGTCTCCGAGGTGATCTTTCTCTCTCTCGCCGAGGTGATCTCTCTCTGGAGCGTTTTCTCTGAGGTGACCTCTCTCGTGACCTACGTCTCTCTCGTTCTCTTTCACGACTTAAAAAACGTACAAGGTAAGTATTTCTCATTGTAGAAGCTAACGCAATTTTAGAAAGAAGCAGGCCTCTTATGCGACGAAAATACAATGTAGTCAAACAAAGTGAAAAATATGCTTTGTTACAAAACTGACCGTATGGTCCACAAACATTTAAATAGTTAAAGGCATCATTTAAATCAATACTTGATAAATGGGAGATAACCTGATTGTACCATTATCATTTTAAGATTAATTTTTCTACTTATAGTTGAGCACCCTAAACATAGCA
The DNA here is from genome assembly GCF_001723915.1 of Gavialis gangeticus. Lineage (NCBI taxonomy): Eukaryota > Metazoa > Chordata > Crocodylia > Gavialidae > Gavialis > Gavialis gangeticus. Next base: position 14,386,993 of record NW_017729003.1, read on the forward strand.
TACGAAGAACTCCACAAGTAGATTCATCATTAGCAACACACCTTCTGTCGTCTTTTCTGTTTGGGATAGAATCTCCCCTGTCATTCCTCCCTGAAAATCTTGATGGTGGATCTAGTCTTCGTGCTGGCTGAGGTTGTGAAACTATACGGACAGGGGGCTGTAACAAACCAGCTAAAAAAAAAAAAGAAAAGAAAAAAAAGAAAGAAATCCTTTTAGATATAAGCAAGTAATTGGGAATAACTGCCTCAAAGAGTTACAAATACTGAATACTTTTATAGTTGTATTAAATCTCTGAATACTGTTTGCATATTAATAACTTAATTAACATCATTAATTATGTTTTTAGTTTGAGCTGCATGACACCGTCAGTGAGAAATCTAAACATAAAATAAAACCCAAGGTTAATTTATTTATACATTCTAAAATAAATTCTTATATCATAAATCCTGAGGAACTTCATGGATTTTTATTGGGGGTATTACTACGGAGTACCATAGGATGTATAATTATAAATTATACAGCTTTGCCCATCTGTAATCAACTACAATCCTTTTCATTTTATCTGTTTTTGTGATTTTTTTTTAAAGATGAAACAACATTAAAATTTTACACATATCAATGAGAGAGAAACAAAAGCAAGTTGTGTATATTGAAGAGATACCTTTCTGTTGTGGCTGCTGTAATAAAGGCTGAGGCTGAGTCTGAAGCAAAGGTGTAATAGAAGCTGCTGATATTTGGGCCTGTAACAGTGATTGCGGTTGTGGCTGTGCCTGAACACTGAATGCAGGCTGCTGTGCAATGGGCTGAAGTACAGCTGGAGGAGTCTTTATCAAAGGTTGAGTCTGGGTCTGATTCTAATGGAAACAGAATAAATGCACTGTAAAAGTGACCTTAATATTAGAAAAAAATTAGTAAGCACTAGATTGGATAACTGCATTTACCTGATTTGGAAGAGTCTGGATTCTCTGTGCATTCCATTTGAAAGGCATATTAGGATTATAGGTAGCTTCTACCAAAACTCTATCACCAACTTGAGGAGTCTTTCCTTTAACAGCACTGCCGAAAAAAAAAAAAGGCTGTATTGTAAAGCAGGAATCTGAGTTTTCCATTCACCACAGAAAAACACAGTAAAAACCAGATTTTCTCATTTTCAGGGGAAAAAAACCTGGATTGTCTCCTTTAAAAGGAGAAAAACAGAGGAAACAGTGGGTTTCCTCTTGCAGGTTTGCACAGTTCCAGCCTGCAAGGGGCTGGGGGGAGCAGGAGGAGGACAATCAGCAGGGGGTGCCATGTGCATGCTCACACATGTACATAGCTGCCAGACAGCCTGGAGAGCAGCTCCCGACAGGTAAGTATGGAGCCAAGGACAGTGGGGTGGGGGGAACGACAACTGAGGCCCCCAATAGTGAGGGAGCGAGTAGGGCAGGGCTGGGTCTGCTGCCTAGCCTGGATGGCACGTGGGGCTTGGGGCCAGAATGCATAGCCACAGGGCCTGGGTAGGGAGTAGGATGGGGCCAGCTGTGGGCAGCTTGTCTGAGGGATGGGGGGGTGGGACGGGAGACAGGACCCTGGCTCCCCACCACTGCACGCACTCCCTGGAGAGGCGTGGGGGGCATATGCCCCCCAGATCTGTGCACAAGGTAGGCTGCCCGCTGTGGGCTCAGGGTTCCCTGCTCTGCTGCCCTCTACCTGGGGCCTCCATGGCCAAGTGGGTGGGACCCAGTGCAGCAGCGCCGAGCAGGGCCAGGTGAAGCTCAGTCTTCACTTAGCCCCATGCTTCCATGGCAAGGAGCCTCCTGCCTGCCCAGGAACAGTGATGGGCGCAGGACAGAGTTGTGCCCCCTATTGCTGCCGGGTGAGCAAGGGCCGCCTTGCCAGGGTGGCGCAGGGCTTGCGGCAGCAGCACCAAGTTTCCCGCTCTTCCCTGCCATGCCTGGTCCTGCTTGCTGGGCTGTAGAGGCCCCAGATGGAGGGCAGCAGAGTGGGGAGCCCAAGCCCATAGTGGGCCGCCTGCACCCACCTTCCCCATGGGCTCCAACCTCTGCTCCTCTGTTGTCTCCCATGGGCGACAGCCAGGGCTTGGTCGCTGCTGGGGGGGGGGCAGGGGTGTGTGGACCCAGGTCCCTGCCCTGTAGCCCTGGCAGCTGAGGCCCCCACTCCAGCAGACAGGGCTGGGGGGAGTGAGGGGCAATGGCATGGGCAGGGCACTGGCATACCAGGGCTGCTCAGCATTACAAAGCAGTGTGGGGTGGGCGGCAGAGGGTGGGGGGTGGCGGCAGTGTAACAGCTGTAGCCAGACCCACATCTTGGTGAGTAAAGGGGCTGGGGGGAGCTCTCATTTTCCATGATAGGAAACCCAAAATCAGACACCAAAATTCACAAGTATTTATAATTATTTTATTATAGTGATTGAGGCACCAGTAGGCTTCTGAACTGCTTTAAAATTGTAAATATATAAATAAAATATTGTGTTCAACTGATACCCACATACATAGTGGTATTTCATTTTAATCATGGAAAAAAAAAAGATTTAGGGGTTTTAAAACAAAGAATTTGCAAAAAAAATTCTCTTTAAATCAGAGAAGTTGTAATTTTTGAAGAGAGAAAACCAGGATCCCTGATTATAAGAGAGCTTTCTGTTAAGCTAAAAACCTAATTTTAGGCTTAGAGTTATGGAGATGGTGAAATAAGTTATTAGTAGAGGTCTACCGATACATCTGTCTATATGGTATTGGCACCAATGAAAGGAAAATTGACATTATTGGCAATTGACTTTTTATACTTATGTGGCTGATAATGTCACCAATAAATGCTGAGGGCACGCCCACAGACAGCACAAACATGGCCAGGAGTGCAGCTTGACAGCTTGAAGTGAAGTGTTCAACCAGTTAATTCTGGGGGGTGAGGGGGAGCAGATCGAGGGCCCCATGGGTGAGGGAGGGAGTGCAGCTGGGGCAGGTGCTGCCCAGCCAAGGCAGGGCAGGGTGGGGCACAAGGCAGAGCAGTGGCTCATCCAGGGGGTGCGGGGAGCGGCACCGCTGGGCACACCCCGGGGGAGGCATGGGAGGGCACATGTGCCCCCAGATCTGTGTGTGGGTGAGGGCAGATTGCCTGCTGTGCGCTCAGGGCTGGAGGCTGTGCTGGACTTTTCCTGGTGGTAGAGGGAGCTGGGCTGGGAGGCAGCAGCGCTGGGAGGAGCAGCTACAGCAAATTTTGGGGTGGCTGTAGCCCCCCTCCCAATGCCGCTGCTGCCCAACCCCCCCGCCCAGCCTGAGTACAGCCCAGCCCCCGCACCAGGAAGTGACTGGCACAGACCCTGGCCCTGAGCGCACAGCCCACCCTTGCCCCATGCATAGACCTAGGGGACACGTGGCCCCCACCTCTCCCCAGACAACCTGTGGCTCCATCCTGCACCCTGCCCCAGCTGAGCAGCACCTGCCCCTACCCCAGCCCCACTACCTCCCCACTGTGGAGGCCTCAATCTCTACCCTTCACACCCCTTCCCTCCAACAGACTTACCAGCTGGATGATGCTCTCCAAGCTGCCAAGCTACATATCAACAATCGGATCAGTATCAGCCAGTATGGCTTGTTAATAATTGGCCATTGGTACTGACCAAAAAAAAAAATCTTTAATCGGAGCACCTCCAGTAAGGCACAGCCACGCTCTGGGTTCAGCAATTGCATATTGTAATCTTCAAGAAGATTAGAACGAGTGCAGAGGTCACATGTGAAGTATTTTATAAAGATTTCTTGCATCATATTGCACCTGGTTAAAGCCAAATACCAAAGACTTCAAGCATTTGAATGTAAACCTCAGAGCTCCCTTCAAGCATTCCACAAGGAGGCAAGGGGGAGGGGGCACCTGAGAGACTACCTCTAATCCAAAGCTTCAGTCTGATGAATCCAGTGAAAATACTGCTGTCTACTTCAGATGGGAGTAGGCAGAATACTAGAATTCTTAGCTCATGACCCCAAACCAGCAGACCCCAGATGCACATGTTAATCATCATGCTATGTTCTTTCCACTACCCCAAATTCTGAAGTTCCACACCCCCTTAGTTCATTTACACTCCTTTGAACTTCCTAGCATAGAGTTCTGAGTAAGGAGAGCTCATGTTATGAGCCTAATGGTAACAACTTCTAACTTGTTCAAACATCTCACTTGTAGCTATCAACCACTGCTGCTAGACAGATGTTACCTGAGAAAACGACCACAAAGCCACTGAGTCGAAATGTTTTTCATAGAATTGCACATCATTTAGGAATGCCACCCTAAACATGTCTGCAGGCAAAGACACATGACTTACCTGAGTTGAAAAAAGACATCTTCATCCACAAAACCAAATGTGTCATGTAGCTTTGTAACTACTCCTGTAAAAACCCGTTGCTTCTGTGGTTGAGTTTGCTGCTGACTTGACCGTGGTGCTGGATAGGAAACAGTTATCTGTGCTGCTGGCTGAGGAGTAGACAAGCTAAGACTGGTAGGCAGTGCAACAGCTGGCTGGAAGCAAAATAAAGCATCAAACTCTAACCATTTTGAATCAACTAATAATGTTAAGGGAATAGTTTCCTCTCAAGGAGCTGCAAGTTTAAAAATAATCTTTCTAAAGCATACTTTGGAAAAAATATTTACCTTTCAAAAACAAAAGTGCATACAAAACCATACATTACCCCTAAGGGGAAACTGTAGCTTTTAAATTAAGATTTAGTAGAATCCTTGATACTAAGAAATAACTCTACTTGATCTATAGAAATGTAGACTGCACCACTCTTAAAGAAGTTTATAACTCCTCAGCTGGCCCACCAACCACTTTGTCCAAGCAACTGGATTTGTGGGGACACAATGCTTAAGATTGCCTGTGTTCAGCCTACTCACTGACTCAGTTTCAAGCTTCCTTGTCCACTCTCACAGAAGTAGAGTAGGCAGAACACAAGCCCATAAGCGAACATCACCAATTCAATCAAAAATATTTTGAATTTCACATTCTGGTCTATGAAGCTCAACAAAATCCCTTTAAAATTTTTATACTCATATACTGCAACTATGCTCTTAAAGAAACCTGATTTCTATGTTATCTTAGTAAGAGTTTTAGAAACTGTTCTATATTGTAAAATAATTACAAGCTTGAACTCTGAATTGGATTTTGGCAAGGCAATATGAAATTATTCCTTCTACTTTTCCTTTTCCCTAATTCTAAAAACTAAGGTTATACATATTTTTAAAATTTGATAAAACAGAGCTGCACAAATGAAATTTCCATCATATAAAGTTTTTAATACAGACTATAAATTCTGTGCATCCAAAAACAGTACACTGAAAAGTACAATGATTGTTTTTAAAACAAATTTGTACTCCCTTATTATCTTTGGGGATGAAGACCAAACAATAAAACCAAACTAACCTGTGTTAAAAGGGTCTGCTGAGGTTGCTGCAACTTAAAATAAAAAGTTATAAATTAATTTTATATGCTCAAGAAACTGAACAGTTTTCTCTTCTTTATAACTCAGGAAAAATTAAGAATTTTTTGCTTAGTTCAAGTTAATGCTTTGGGGTCCTGTAATTTCTGTATTCTGCATATCCATGAAACTGTATCCATCTGTGCAGTTCTTTTAAAGACCACTAATTTCCAGATGCATTCAGCAACAGGCATCTCCACTTTCTTTTGTCACTGTAAATTACCTAATTTATGACATAAGGAAGTCTTTCTAGATAGATACTTTGGGTATCTGAGGAAGGTTAGCACCTACAAGTTTCTTATCCATGTATTCTTTCTTAAAGGTTTGCACTTTCAGGTATGACCACAATGTATGTAACAGAGATCCTTTTTTGGTCTTCCTGCAATTAAAATACATTGTCTCATATAGACCATGGAGTTTAGTAGAGACCATGCACAGCACTTCAAAATTTCCCTTGCATACAGAACGTAGACTGCTATGCTGCAGTTTCTTTCCATGGTTGTAAATTTAGACTTAAAGTTCTCCTCTATCATTAAAAATTATATACATTTTCCATAAAGAAAAATAAGCAGATTCTGAAGACAAAACCTACAAGACAGGCAAAATGTTATTTGTTATGTACACAATAAGAATTAAACAAACCTGTTGTTGTACACTATAGAGGGTCTGCTGAGGTTGTGAATATTGCTGTAAGACAAAAGAAAACAGCTGATAAACAGGAAGTATTACTCTCCAACACAGGAATATGAAAGCTAGCTGCTGAAGATTCAAAACACAAATTTAAATAAAAACCGCAAAAAACTTTTAAAACCGTAAGAGAAGTTAACAATTTTTGTATTAAAACTACTCAAATTTGATAAAAGCAAACATCTATTCTATATCTAATCTACCCTGGACCACAGTTAAAAATTCTAATTGGAATTTTACCTAATTAAATGAACTGTCTATTAAAGTTGCCACTTAATGTAACTTCTAGAATACAGTATAGGAAATAGTGCCAAATATAGCTAAAGTTACACCACTGGGGTTTAGTGAAGTACGTGGAATTTTCAACATGGAACTTAAGAATTGGTAAATTTTATTTCATTCACCTGCCGTTCATCAGGCTATTTCAGTCTTACAGAGCTACCATTTTCTAGAGTACAAAGTTCAGGTATAATCAGACAAATTATAGGAGTTTGCTTACCTGCTGTAATGCAGCTGCTGCAGCTGCAGCTTGCTGCTGCAAAGCAGCTGTTTGAGTTAGCTGATAGTTTGCTGGAGTTTGTGTAGTAAGTCCTGCTGCTGCCAATGCCGTTTGCTGGGTATATATAGTGGGTGAAGCCCCAAGCAATGAAGGCTGTTGAACCCCAAGAGCAGCTGAAAACAGAACAGAATTAAACATTAAGACTATTACCATACCTGGGCAAGCTCTCAAATACCAGAAGCAGCATAGCAACATTAGTACAGTGATTTTGCTTCAGATATTCAAGTTAGCCCATTCATCCCAATTTCTTGAGTTAAACCAGAAATTCCATCCTAAGAGACATTTTCTAGCTAGAACTACTTAGTTGGAAGCATTTTAGCACCCAAACGAACGAAAAGATACTTCATCTGTTGCACACTTAGCAAACCGGCTCATACTCATACGTATGGTGCAAAAAGGAAGAATGAAGATATTCCATAACAGAGTCCTACTCCTCAGTATTGTACAGGTCACCCTGATAATTTCTCTAATGCTTTTAAAACCAGGCCTGCAATACAGGAAAGAAAGTAAGGAGCTTGATTATTTTCAAGTTTCTAACCCCCACTCCAATAACTTCCCTCATTTTATGTTTCTTAATTCTGCTGCATTCATGTTTTTGTTTCTTTGTTTGTGGTCTTTGTTATATTTTACAGATAATTTAACATTTAATTATCTTGAGCTTCTCTAAATATTCTAGAAACTGATTGGTTCAAGATCTGAGGGAAGACTACCTGGTAGGCCCTCTCTATGCAGCCACAGTTTCTCTCACCTTCTCACTCCACCTGGCTTGATGCATACATTAGGATCCCCAGTAGACACATGTGCACTTTAGGTGAGGAATGGGAGAAGCAGCCACTAGGGCCCAGAGAAGGAGGATATTATATACAAACAGTCAAGATTTACTGGGGAATACGGAGTTTGCATTTTATCTTTGTAGCATACAATGCCACAGGGACCTCTGGGAGTAATGAGGCCCCCACCACCCAGAGGTTTACTTTGACTGCTCTTAAGATGATACGGCACCGAGAGAGGAAACTATGTAGATGACAATCCATGATTGGAATGGCTACCACAGGGTACACAGCAGCAGAACCAAGATGGGCAACCCAGCATGTTGTTATCCATGAGCACAAAAATGGTTAAACTGAACTGGTCAGGAGCAATGCAACTGTAAAACTTGGTACAAGTTGTAGCAATTATAATAGCATAATCCATGCTGTACCCAGATCTTGAATAGAGTTCAGTTCTAGTCTCTGCAACTCAAAAAGAACACAACAGAATTAGAAAAGTGTTCAGAGAAAGGTAACCAAGATGCCATACCAGGAGAGAGTAAAAAAGGCTAGACACTTCAGCTTGGAAACAAGAAGGCTGGGGGAAGAGGGAGGGGCTGGAGGTCTATCAAATCATGAAGCATGTGAACAAAGCAAATAGGGAACTGTGGGCATTTATACATGTACCTTTGTCTGCTTCCTTGTCCAGGAAGTAGAAGTACAGTAGGCAGAACACAAGCCCATAAGCGAACATCACAAATTCAATCAAAATATTTTGAATATATTCTGGTACACCAGAAATCCAGTGCGTCAGAGCAGACTTGATTAATCCAGTCTGCAGACAATGTGAGTTGATGTGCCTGGCGCTGCACCGCACACATTTGTACAAACAGCATAATGTGCACACAAAGTGGCAGCAGTGCGCTTTTGAACTAAAACACCTTCAATGTGTTTTATTTCAAAAGCACGCTGCTACCATTTTCTCAATGCTGACATTTTGCTGTTTATACAAATGTATGCCGTGCAGCGCCAGGCATTTATAAGTGCCCAACGCTGCAGTGTATACACATGTACAAATGCCCTGTTATTCACTAAAATCCCCCAATACTGGAAATAGAGGTCACCCACTAAAATTAACAGGAGACATTTAAAAACTGATAAAAGAAAATCCTTTTTCTTTCCCTACACAGCATATAGTTATGTGGAAATCACTGCCAGAGGTGACTGTAGTCACATTAGATAGCCAAATTCAAAAAGGAACTAGACAAATTCATGAACAATATATCCACTAATAACTATTAAAACAGAACAGTCAGGGGTGTATCCTATGACATCCCTAAACCAATGATGGTGAATGCTGGGGGGGGTGGGTACAAAACAGGGGAAAGATCACCCTAGATCAGACAAGTCAAACATACAGCCTGCAGAGTTTCTCTATCCAGTCCCTTAAGCTACTGGAAGTTGAGGGGGGTGGCACTGCTGCAGAATGCAGGCCTCTTTGTCCCCACTGGCCAAGACCATCAGAAATAAACTTGGCTCTACCCTGATCCCCACCCCCAGACTCCTTGTCAGCTCTGGACCCACCACCACCACCTTGTTCATGGTGACCATCCCCAATATCCCAGACTGAATCCAGCCTGCAAGGAACCCTGTAGTCCAGATCTGGCCTGGGGCTCCAGTTGAGTTTGGCACCACTGTTCTATAAAGGGTGAGAACCACTGATCTAGACTTGAGGCACTACCCCAGAATTTTTTGTGAATTCAGCAGCAACCCATTTCAACAGCTAATTGATTTATTACAGTGCTTACCTCCTTGCAGAAAGGCAGTAGGGCAGTAAGCCCAGCGGAACAACCAGGCAAGGAGAGCCTAAGCTGTTTATCTCCTCACACCCAGAACCTAAGCCTTCCCTAATCTCCCTATCTCGACACACTTCCTACCACACCCTTCAAAGGATCTCAGGGCACTCTGGTGCCCTGGCAACCTGGCTGAGAATCAGTGCCCTACATATACCTTGTTCATATGCTCTTCCTCCAAAACAGGGGAAGGGGAACAACCTTTTTGACAGGCATGCTACAATTAGCCCCACACCCTACCTATCACACTGATCCCCTTCCTCTGTCCAGTCTGTTGCTCTGCTTTCTGCTCCCTGCCCTGTGCGCCCTACCTCATCTGCTATCTCTTTCTATGCTGCTTGTCTCCTCCCCCTTCTACCTCATGTTATACACAGAGTCTGCCCCTGACACTTGTGGCACTTACACTGCACACTGGCCATCCCTACACCATACGCTGCCACCATCGGAGACAAGTCTACTTGTTATACGAAAACTATGAACCCCCTTCATTTATGGTTAGTGGTCCCCCTCTAACCAGAGTTAAATGTTTGAAAGAAGGGATGAAAAATAGGAATGGCAGTGCAGGTCAACGGCTAATAACTAGGGCTCCAAAAGGGGGATCACTCAGTAGAAGACAGGATACAGCACTAGATGGATCACTGGTATGACCCAGTATGGTACTGTTGTTCTTAGCACCAAAATCACTTCCTTTACTAATAAAGGAAAAGCTCAGAACTTTACTAAAAGATGAAATAACAAAAGTTGCCTATAAAAGGAAAGCTAGGATGTCTGTACAATCCTAAGTGACAAGGCAGAAACATCTTAAGGCTATGCACACCTGTTCATGGAGCACAAAACATGAACCTATACGTAACAATAGGAGTTGTAGCCTGTCCAGTTTTCACCATGGAACCTGAGACTCCAAAGAAGAGGAAAAGGTAATATTTAGATTGGAATTCATATCAAGCAGCTATATTTACTGTTCAGATCTGACCTTGATTGGCACACGTGCCACTAAATTAGCTCATAAGATGATTAAAAAACAAAAACCCCAAAACAAAACAAACCATGACAAAGTTAATGTTTGTAGAAGTGCTTTTTTAAATAAGAACAGAGGACCTAAAGGGAACTCTTAGGTCAGGGACGGGCAATTATTTTGGGCAGAGGGCCACTTACCAAGTTTTTGGAAGCTGTTGAGGGCCACATGGGTGGCCCCAACCCTTGACAGTTGCCCCACCCCTGGTTGCCATATAGGGACCAGAAGTCCAACCTTCTAGGCCCTGACCTTTGCCATTGGAAGTCCCTCCCCTTACCCCTGAAGTACTCTTTTTGGGAGAAAAGGTGCTGTGATCTGGAAACTGTGAAAAAGACATATATATGTATACACACACACACACAAAAATACACACACACACACAAAACATCTACTATAACTATTTTCATTTTATTTAAAAATATTTGTCTACTGATTTATGTGTTTACAAAAAGTGTATCTAGAGGTGGCTGCATAATATCTTAAAATACAGTCCTACTGTGTGTTTTGTGTGGGCAGTAAGGGGTGTAAGTGGCAGCGTGGTTGGTAGTTGTGCGAGTTTGAGTGTGTGTGCGTGTGCACTCACAGTGGGGTGTGGGTATGGTGGCTGGGTGTGTGCTGAGAGAGAGAGCCGGGGCTGGGCTGCCAGCTCCATAGCGTGCAGCTCTAACACAATGCATGTGAGCCTCACACGATGCAGCCAGGCCGACCCCATGCCCAGGCTGTTCTACAACCCCACCCTGGGTCTCTGCCAGTCCCAGGGCACTTGCACAGGCTTTGTGTTTCTGCCTGCCACCATCTTTCCCTGCATTCCCTCCTGCAGGCTTGCCCGCTACTCCCTGCAGCCCCCCGCTTCCTGCAGTGCTCCCCGCGGCCCCCACTGGGGTCCACCACGTGCCGCAGCCCCACTACAACTCCACCGCCTGCTGCAACTCCGTCACTCGCTGTGGCTCCACCATCTGCCAGAGGCCCCTGCAGCTATGCTGCCACCACCTGCTGGGGCTCTGCTGCCTGCTGGGTTCTTCTGGGGCCCAGCCACAGCTCTGCCACCCACTGGGACCTGCCTCCTGCTGTGGCTCTGCCACCTCCTGGAGCCCACTGCTTCCCCACTGCCCATTGGGGGCCAGCTGTGGCTCTGCTGCCTGTCGGGGCCTGCCGTGCCGCCTACAGGGACCTGCCGTGGCCCCATTGCCCACTGGGGCTCCACCACCTACCAGGTCCACTGTGGCTCTGCCACCCACTGGCTCTTGCCACTTGCTGGGGCCCGGCTACAGCTCTGCCACCTGCTGGGGCCCACCAACTACTACTGCTCCGCCACCTGCTGCAACACCACAAACTGTTGGGGCCTGCAACGGCTCTGTTGCCCACCATGGCTCTGCTGCCTCCCAGGGCCCACTGCAGCCCCACCACCCACTGGGGCCTGGCCGCAGCTTTGCCACCTGTCAGGTCCCACTGTACTGCCTGAGGGGCCTCCCGTGGCCCCGCTGCCCACCGGGGACCACCATGGCTTCGCTGCCCGCTGCAGCTCCACTGCCTGCTACGCACAACATGGGTCCTGCCACTCCCCACAGCTACCATATCCTGTGCTGCTCCCTGCAGCCCCCACAGCTGCCCACAACCACCACTTCCAACCATTCTTACCTCATTTTCCACTCAAGAGGGAGGGAGAACAGTTCCAGCGGCAGAGGCAGGGGCCAGAAGCTGCAGAGGCTTTTGGTTGGCGGCTGAGGGCGGGAAGGGGGTGGGGGGCTGGGTGGAGCCAGGCTAGCCTTGTTGCTCAGCCACAGGATCCCACTGGGTCCTGCTGCCACCAGTCACCTATCATCTTTGACAGGCGGCCACAGGCAGATATAAATTTTCTAAAATTTTTAAAGGCTCCGCAGGCCAGATAGAACGGGCTGGATCTGGCCCGCGGGCCGTATTTTTGCCCCACCCCTCTCTTACTGGAGTGGATTTGATGACCTACTATGCCAAGTAATTGCATCATATTATCCCATTAATTAAATTATCTGGCTCCATTTTACAGCCATCCTGTCATCAACCCACACCTTCACTTGGAAAGCTGTTCCAGACAGTTTCTAATTTCTAGCCTAAATATATTCCTGTCTTGTTTATGTTTATTTGTCCTTGTGCCAATAACTTCCTGTAACTTAAATAGTAATTCTGCATAGCCATTTACCTGTAACATTAATAGAGAAGAATCACAGCCCTCAGCTTTTGTCCTGCCAACCTGAACAAGCCAAAATCTGAGTTACCTCTTGTATGACAGGTCCTCTATTCCCAATTATCCACATTTTACTCTTCTCTGCACCTGAGCCAAGTGAGTTCACTTTTCTTGACTGCGGATTATCAGACCTGTACATACTATTCCAGATCATATCTCACTACAGTACCTTGTACAGTGACATTCATAATTTTGCTCTCTCTACTGGAAACACCTCAGCTGATAAAACTTAGAGCATTTCTGCCTTTATGGCTTGCATTACACATTTATGGTACGCTCATTGTGCAATTAACTGGTATTTCTTCTCCCATCTCGTTCAATCACTGAGCAGAGGTTCTTGTTAATCGATTCCCAAGTATACGACCCTGCCCTCTGCACTCTTAACTATCATCTTATTTTTATTACTCTAATCAACATAGATGAGGGGTGTAAAGCATAGGGCCACAGACTGGATCTGGCCCAATGAACCAATGCATCTGGTCCACCAATAAGCTAGTGGGCTACCAGAAGTGCTCTGCTCCTCAGCTCTGCACTGCCACAGCCCCCAAACTGCCACAGCTACATCCCACAGGGCAGCAGCACAGAGGTGGGCAGCATACAAATGTGGATCTGTGCAGCTGCATGCCCCCAGCTTCATGCCACTGCCCAACAGCATAGAGCTCTAGCCAGTCAGCAGCATCAGAGGCATGTGGCAGCATGGGTCCAGGGGCATATGCCTAGATGGGGCCATGTTCATGCAGTGTACAGCTGGAGGCATACATCCATGAGGAGCCAGGGGTGGGCAGCATGATTTCTAGTGATTTCCTGTGACAACTTTCAGTATTCTGAGTTGGAAGCTAATAGAGCAAATTTGTAGCAGTTTTACAGATATCCAGGTGCAGAGGATGCCCTTAGATTTAACAGTCTAAGAGACCAGCAATATTATAGCAGGTCTGTCTAGAAAGTTTAACCCCTTTGACAAAATCTGCATAAGGACAGCCTTCGTTAAAGTTCTGTCCATATGCTACACAATTAAGGGGATTTATGGAAGAGTGTAGTTCTGCCTAAATAACTTTAAAATATTTTTAAAAATCTTGCTCGTATAGCCTCCCTTCCATAGATAAGGGGGAAGGAAATAAGCATACATTTTGAATGGGGAAAAAACTGCACCTGGACTGTTTCATTTTACTTTTTAAATCAGAAATTTAGGACCAAGACGCAGGACATACCTAACACATGAAATACCATTTAATAAGCTCAGGTTTCACCTAGTTTTCTTGTTATAACCGATTGAGAATCTTAACCAGGGTGCCACATGATCCATTTAAGGGCCACTGAACATTAGCACTGCCATGTGCGCAAACACCTACACGTGATTCACAAGACAAACCCAGAGATTTCAAATAGGAATTCCTAGTGTCAGAAATTCTGACTATTGTGGTCTTTAACTGCTCTATTATTTTTATGTAGTCAAAAAAAAGGGGGTGGGAGCTAAAACACAGTATTTTCCTAAAGGTATGTCAAATCTAACAAGCTTGAGAACCACTGTCCTAATGGCTCAAATAGTGATTCTATAAAGACTACTAAAGGTGTGGAATCTTCATCCCTAAAAACTTTTGAAAGGAGATTAGACAGACAGACCTGGCTGGGGTGGTTTAGTCAGGGATGATCCTGCTTTGAGTAGTGGGCTGGAGTATGTGACCTCATGAAGACAACTAGTCATGAGATCTTTCCAGCACAACTTTCCTATGATCCTAATATGATATCATAATACAACATCTGATTGTACCCCAGTTTGTTTTTTATAAAGCCGTAGAAATAATACACACAGGCTACATTTAAAAAAGTATAAAGGCTGAACAGTAAAAATTGGAAAATACCTAAAGGAAGACTGGCTGGGCATGCAGAAGTAGTGAATAACACACTTTCCTAACCTGGATCTCTACCTGTAAAGTGAGAATAATACACCATCTCACAGTGGTGTTGTTAAAAAAAAAAGTTGTGAAGCCCTAGAAAAACCAATGAGGAAATCTAAAATCCTGGTCTGAAAGCATACACTAAACATGGTTTAGGATGACATATTAACTAGTGAGGATGAAAGAAAATATTGAATAGCTGCTCAGATCTAAGCACTTTTCACTCTACGTAAGGAATAAAGCAGGGATTTGGGAGCAGAGAAAGGGAGCACAGGGTACACATGACCAAGAACTGCACCACAATAATATTCACACAAGGGGACTGTTTCACAAGCATTCTCTAACTTTTGAACACTTGACATTGTAACCTTATTAAGAGCCCCTGTGAAAACACCTTCTCCACCAGAGAAGGAAACCAGTGAAAACACAACCTAACTGCCTATGTTACAAAGAGCAAAAAGGAAGCTGCAGACAGCTCACATGGAACAATACCAACACATAAATGTTTTGAGACTGCCTAAGGTGAGAGCAGAGACAATCTCAATACCTCTGCTGGGAGGAAGACCAACCACAGAAGTTTAACAGATCCCAGAGGTGCCACAGCAAGATAAAAGCACCACCACAGATGGCAGCAAGACCAATTCTGAAAGCCCTTGGATTGGAGTCCTTGACTTCCAAAGAGGTATACAGGCAGGAAGAGCAAAACTACTTTCCTCAGTTGTGCTAACAGAAGGAATAACAAGTCGCCCTCAAGAATTCAAAACAAAGTGGAGTGGCACACGCCCTCGTTCTGCCCCAAGGCAGGGTCAATTTGAATTTCATGAGACTGAACTGCCTGCAGGACCAGATCTTAAATTTTAAAATGACGTTGCCTGCACTAACATCTTGTCATATGGTACTTCTCACACTGCCAAAACTATGTTGGACCAATCTCTTCAGAACAGCTTTTAACAAGTTAAAATGTTTAATTCCAGAGTACCTCCCCCTTTCTTCTTACGTCCCACCACATCTAGTCACAGAAATACTAAAATCCTTCACGCAGCAACATTCAGGTTCATTTTTCTACTTGGAAGCCTCCATATACCAAGTCTAGGAGATAGTATATGCCAAAAAACACAGGTAGCTAACATATCTTAACATTTTTAAGCTATAGTTTGACAGGGCTTTTCCATCACACCAAGATAACTAGCTAACAACTGAAAAACATTATTTCTAACCAGAAAGATTAGGCCTTTGATGCACAGTATTTTGAGGAAGGGTTTCCAACTGACACGCAAAAATACAAATACATTCCACCCCCCATCTACATGAGCAATTCTCAAATAACCCCTTACAATATATATTTTTTAAATATATAAAGTAGTGTTGGGGTTACACTCAAAGAACAAAACAAAATGCAAAACCTTGGTTTGATGCCCATAATGCCTTACTAATCCCATCTGAATTTGAGAGTGGGAGTTTGGTTTTCACAACTTTGGATAAAAATAACCCAGTGCTAACAAACAATCGAGATCTATCATCCTTCTGGTAGGGTGATGGGTGAGTGATAGTTGCATCTCTAACTCTTAGTCATTTTAGAAAACATATTAATATATAACTTTTATATATAATTGTTTGCTAACCAAATGCCTAAAAGATCAGAGATAGATACCATTCACCCATTATCTTACACAAAGCAATATAGGCAACAACCATCAGCAATGGGTTATTCTTACACATGCCTTTAACTACAGAATCTGCAATTCAACTAAACGTCAGGGTTCAAATATACATACAAGCAATGTACTAACTGACCTGGCTGAGAGACTGCAGTAGCTGTAAACTGAGTAGCCCAAGGGGGGTTCTTCTGTCCTCCAAACTGAGCCATGGCAGAAGGTAAAAATCGTTCAGATGCGTTATCTTCTGTAACTGGGATCTATTAAAAAAAGAACGAAAAAAACCCAGCAAAAGTTACTTTTATACATTAGCAATACTCTAAAGCATATCCCACAAACTTAACTATTCTATTGCCAGGCCTTAAAGGAATATGCACGTCTAAAGCCTGCTTTTTAGACAAGCCAGGTGCGCAGCATGCAGGGCTGCGAGCTACACTGACCCCATGGACGAGGCGACAAGTTACAAAAGGAAACTTGACTGCTTACTGAGACCCTGAAAGACACCTCAGAAGAGGTTAGAAGTTATGGATGTATTCAGTGAAGGAAAAGACTTCATTAAGTAATAGTTTCAAACAGGAATGAAGGTTTCCACCTGCCAGGGAAACACAGGACGACACAGAAAGGGACTAACACTGTCATAGGGCCGATCTCAAACCAAGGCTGCCAGAAGCTGGCCACAACTCACCCGTTGTCACTCTGTCGCACACTGGGGACGCTAACACCACGGCAGCGTGGACTCTCTAGAAGGACGAAAGCAGCAAAGCAAGTTAACAGTGGCACAGCAGGGAACGAAGAATAAGCCGAGTCTGACCCCGGGCCCGGGCGTGAAGGCAGCGGGAGAAGGGGCGGCCGCTATACACGCGACGAGCGGCTGCCCCGGGCTCCCGCCGCGGCTGGGCCGGGGCCGTTGCCCCGCCCACCCCCGGGCGCACAGCAGGGAGGCACGCGCGAGCCAGGCGAGGGGGGATGGGAGCGCGCGGGCCCCTCCCCCCACCGCGCGAGG
>NW_017729003.1:14404405-14408441 GCF_001723915.1 Gavialis gangeticus
CGGGGCCGAGGCCTACGGCGCGAGCCGCCGCCCACCAAGGGGGCCGGCTGGCGTTTCGCTGCGCCCCGCGCCCGGCGGCAGCACCGTACCTGAGCCGGGTCGGGCAGGGGCTCACGAGAGCCATGCCGAGGCCATCCTCCCCCGGCGCGCACAGCGATCCGCAGCGCGCAGGCGTCTCGCGGGACTGAGAGGCTGCGGCGCACACTGCTGACGTCAGCGAACGCGCAACCCTACCCCGCCGGCCGCGCGCTGCCCCACAACAATGAGGGCCGTGGCACCACGCGTGCGCACAACCGGGAGCCACGACCCTGGCCGGGGAGAGGGAATCCGCGCGCCGCCGCCATGTTGGGTAAGGGCAGAGGACTCCAAGAACCGGGCTGCCGCCATTTTGCTTCCGGGCGGAGGGTTCCGAGGCGCGTGAGGACGAAGCCTTCCTGCTGCGGCCTTTGCTTCTGCCCTCGCGCAAGCCCCCGCCCCCGATGTGCAGAAAGCCCTCATAAAGACTGACATGGGGACACAAATGGTGGGATTTGATAACGCCAAGCTGCTGGGCCCGGCCGGGCGGGGCGGCCTAGAGCGCTCCGACCGCCGCGGGGCTTTGAGGCACTGCCGAGCTTCGGGCGGCTCGCGTGGGTGTTGGTGCGCCGGTTAAGATCGAGAAAGAGCAGACATGGCCGCATGCGGATGTGTCCCCTCCCCATGCCGGCCTCCGCGGGGAGCTCCGCTCCGCCCCGCCCCGCGCCGCGCGTCCAGCAGCGCTCGGGAAAGTGTGACACTGTCACTGGGGCGTGACACGGGCTCGCTCCCGCCTCCCCTGGCGAGATCCCGTGTCCCTTACCCAGCGCGGGGCGAGCGCGGCGGGCTCCGGAGAAGGTCCCGCTCCAAGGTTTCCGCCTCCAGTGACTGCTGCTGCTGCTCGCGGCTCCTCGCGCTGAGGCGGGAGGCGGCTGTCATATTTTGCCCTCGTGTGGACACCAGATGTCCTGACACTCCCGTCCCGGCCTTTGTGGACATGGCTGTCTGACCCCCGGTCTCACGGCATCTCCTAGATTCCCCCTCAAATGCAAGGAGAGCGGACTGGCGAGAGATCACCCCGTACCCATTGCTGGAGCATTGGAGAGCCTGTTGTCCTGCCTACAGCTGTACATAACATTTCTGTCTTGAGTGTCCGACTTCGACTTTCCTTTATTGGGGAACATCACGTTTTTGTGCTGCCTTTCTGTTTGCTTGAACAGCTGGCTTACCCCTCGAGGGCATTGTGGCTCAGGAGCATTCACTGTCTGTGCCGAAGACAGAAGACAACCCTTTGCAGATCTCCCAGTCAAAACTGCACAATAACAGCCAACTATAAAAATCCATTTAGTTACACAAACCCTTGCTTGCACTTTTCTGTGTTTGCAGCTCCTACTTCTGTCACCTGTCTTTTACATACCTGTGCCCAGGTGGAAGGAAAAATTGTTGGAGACAGCAGCAGTCCCAGGACACTCAATTTCCAAGTGTGGAATTAGTCAGGATGCTAAGTAATCTGGGGGTATGCTGTAAGGTTGTTTTAAATAGGGAACAGTAGATACACTCAAGTGGATACTTACAGAGCAAAGAAAAAGAAAAAACAGGCTGTCCTAATGGAGCAGGTAATGAAGCACCAATCTGTGTGCCAGACTCTGCTATTCATGCTGAAGCACGCTCCTCTTCTTGAATCACTGAGTTCAGTGAGATTATTGGCAATGAAGATAAATAGTTCCTAACTCTTCCTATTTATCAAACCTTCTGTGAAAAGACAGCAAGATCACAGTTGTTACAACAGTCATATTCTAGGGAAGAATGGTGAAACTAATCACTTCCCAAGAGGTCTCTTATCAGCTCAGGTTTAAATTTATTACCAGTTTAATCTACTGTGGTAGTCAGGCCCCAGTGAAAGTAAAGGCCCCACTATGCAAGCATTTTTACAGGACATTTTGCATGGTGTAGCTGTGGATTGTTATCCAAACACTTCTCATGCCAAGTTTAAATATGAAAATCTCACAACGTAGAGAAAGAAAGAAAAAAGATATTTTCCTTGCATTCCTTTGTACTGAAATTCTAACACTCCAGTTGTTGGAAGCAGATGTGAGGAGAAAAATAGATCTTTGTGAAACTGGATATGCTTATAACTTTATTTCCTTAAACTAAAATGAAAAGTGTCTGGATATGAAAAGAAATCATTCCTTTCTAAATTAAAATCAGAGTCTATCTGCTGGATGGTTGCACTGCAGCCTGGAGAGTCTTATAATGCAACTGACAGCTGCCTTCATCTGTATTAAGCAGGGAGGTGTTGGGTATTTTGGTGATCCATCTGCATGTAACAAACTTTATTACTTGCATGTATGTGTGGCTTCCACAGGTCACACCATTGTATTAAAAATTAGGGTGCCTGCATTCTGCTCTAGTTTATGCCAATCAGATGCAGCCTTCAAAAAGACTGATCTCACTCCACAGACAGCCTTCTCTTTGTCTCCAAATAATTAGTATACATTTCTCTCCCAGCCATAAGAAAATCTTCTTTGTCTTGATACTGTGTCACAGCCACTTAGCTATTACAAAGCCTGGGTTATCAGAGAATATAGCTGACAAGGGCAGTTGCAGGGAGGTTTGGTTACTCTTATCCCATGAAGGAGTCTGACTGAAGGATTAGAAACCAAATTAGAATCTAACTATTTTTTAAGTGATACTTACTAAATGCCATAGAAGGCCCCCCTTAATTCTTACAAATGTTTATTTTCCACCATTTACATCAGGAATGGATGCAGTCTTGAAATGAAAAGTGCTACATAATGCTCTGGAGATGATCCAAAATAAATGTCCAGAGTTAGAAATAATGATAGCAAGTGATTTTAATGCTAGAACTGGTGGCATCAATATACATGGCAATGAAGATGTAATAAATTACATATTGGAGCTCCCCCTCAGCCATCTTATGTGACAAGACACTAAATTAAAGAGGACAATGCTTTTTGAAATGTATTACAGAAGAGAATTTTAGAATGCTTAATGGATGAACTGGAAATTATGTACCTGGGGCATTCATCTTTATTACAGCTAACGGAGCAAGCGTCATACACTGTATACTGATAGAATCACATATACAGTATAAGTATAAATAATCTGAAATTCTGCCACATATGGAGAGTGACCATTTTTCTCTCTCCCTAAAAATTCCATTAGAATTTTATGAAGAATCTTCCTTACAAATTATACATATATATATTATAGCTCCCAGTTTCAAAGTAATCAATAAGAAGAGAATCAAATGGAATAAATAGTTGAGAAAAAACAATGTTGCTCTTCAGGCCATGCATCTTACATTCTCAAATTAAAAAAAAATCCAAAGAAACAATTACTCAATATGAAGCAGCCAAAAAATATTCATGAAAGAGAGTGTCTTAGTAGGGAATAGGTGTTGGTGGCACAAACCATGTTTTGATGAGGACTGCTCTAAGGCTAAAGACTCCTTTACAGAAACCTGGAAGGAATATAACTCTAAAAGTGATTAGGTCAGTTTCCAACAAATCAAGAAGATCAAATTAAATTCTAGAAAACATAGAAAGCAGAAAGAGTATTAAATAAGACTATGGGAGAAACTGGGACTACAGGGAAAAATAAAGATAAAAGATGTTTTAGGCAGATTATAGCTAAAGGGACCACAAATTTTAGCTTAATTCCTGATGCATCTATTCCTAAAGAAACATGGGTTTTGTTTTTCAAAAATAAATTTAAACTTACAGCTACTTGCCAAAGAAAATTTTATCTGCTAAATTACAGGCAGATCATTACATCACCTCTGAAACTCAAGTCAGATCATACATATTCTTACTGCATAATGGAAAGCTCCATGGCCTCAATTTTCTTCCTTTAGAAATCTTCAAAGAAAGTATTGATAGATGGCCTCAATTCTGACAAATATAACAGTCCTGGAAATAATCCTCCAAATCACTACAGTATGCAATTTTATTTTATATACCATCGTTCATATGATATTAAATTTCAAAATTGGAAAGAA
>NW_017729003.1:14408551-14418382 GCF_001723915.1 Gavialis gangeticus
TATGATATTAAATTTCAAAATTGGAAAGAATTAATGATTATATAATAGTCAGATTCAGCCATTGACTGAAATAGTATTACAGGGATGGCTTGTAATTTTTTTTGTCTATTCATACTTTTAAAAGGAATGGACAGTGTATATTTGAAAAAAAGATACATTTTTATAAAAAATAAACACCAGGAAGTAATGTTTAACACATTCTAGTGAATAATTTACCTGCTCTGGGGAAAGAAAACAGAGAATACAATTTTATATCCTTGGACAGGTGCAGTGTTACCTGGAACGATTTCTGTTCAACATTAGTACAACTGCAGGTCTCCAAGTAGCAAGACAACCACTAAAAGCATTTTCTTTGTCAATTCTAAACTTAAATCTGCACCACACAAGCAACTGCAAGTTACACACACAAGCCCAAAAGGTCTGCTGACTGACAGCTCTTTCCCTACCAAGTGCCATGGAACACTGGCTTTCATGCAATAGAACCTATGCTTCCTTGTCTGTTCATATGCATTCTAATTTAGTTAAAAGAAAATAAACTTTCCTTACCAGGCATGGGAAACACTTTTGGTTTTAATAATCACAGCTTCTGCTTTAAGTTCTCATTGTAGTGTCCTTACAGTATAAAGGATCAATTGAAGTAAAGTCCCTTTTTGAAGATACCAGGCTAAACTACAGCTTTTAGTGGTGAGGTTGCTGCTGATAGTACGGTAAAAAAGAAGGGTAGAGAGGTGTTACCCTGTAGGCAACTCATTGCTACAAGCAGCAACAGTGTGTTTCAGGTAGAGGTTGTCTATCCATGTCAAAAGTCATGTTGCCAATCTGGCAAATACTGCATGTAGCCACCATATTGGATTCCAAGATGACTGCCATTAGTTCACATTTTGGTCAATTTTTCAGCCCCTACTGGGCTTAGAAAATTAATTCTCATGATGAAGTCAACATTGTATGAACTCAGGAGATCAATCGTAACATTTCCATCATGGTAGCCATACTGGATTCCAAGATGGCTGCTGCAAATGTACAGTTTTGTTCATTATTAGATACCCAAAATGTTTGCAAAATTGCTACATCAACTGTTCTGTACCAGATTACCGCAACATAAAAACCTCCAGTGGAGATTGTCAACAAGGGACTTGCCATTATTATCCTTAAGCAAACTTTGCAATCAAGCCAATAGCATCACTGGGCGTGTCCAGACGAGCACTCACGTGCCACTTGCCCTGTCTCCAATGCCTTTGAGGCGGAGCAAGAGGCATGTGCAGGTATGAAAAAATGTTCCCCGTGCTGCAAACTTGCAGCACGGGGAGAAAATTAGACCCCTGGTCAAACAAAAACCCAGGGGAAAAAAACCAGGTCAGGGTATGGTCTGGGACCATGCCCTGAGGAAACTGGAGGCTCAGTCCTCCAGAGACGCTCTGGCAGAGTGCCAGAGCATCTCTATGATTGGCCTTTTCCCTGCTCCTGGCAGGCAGTGGTGCAAGCTATGGGGACCTGGACCCAGCTTTTGCCAGGTAAGCAGGGGGTTGGGGGGGATGGAGGAGTGGGGAGGGGACCTCGGGAGGCTGGAGACAGCAGGGAAACAAGCAGGGGGCTGGAGACAGCCCCAGAGGCATTCCCCTGCTGTACTCTGCTCTTCTGAGGCTGGAGACAAACAGGGGAAGGAGCAGGGGGCTTGAGACAGTCCTGGAGACATTCCCCTGCTGCCTCCAGTCTCGGGGGAACAGAGGACAGCAGGGGAATGCCTCTGGGGCTGTCTCCACCCCCCTGCTCCTTCCCCTGCTGTCTCCAGCCTCCCAAGGGGGCTGTAGATGAGGAGGAGGCTGGAGATAAGCCCCTGGAGATAAGCTGGAGAGTTCCCCTGCTCTCTCCAGCTTCCTGCTTGTTCTTTGCTACTGCTGGTGAGTGTGGGGGGGCTGGGAGAGCAAGCGGGGACCTGGGGGAATGAACAGGGGGCAGGGGGAATGAATGGGGAGCAGAGGAATAAATGGGGAGCTGGGGGAACCAACAGGGGTAGGGGGCAGTGAGCCTTCTGTTCATTCTCCTATTCTCTCCAGCCTCCTGCTTGTTCTGCTCATCTCCAGTGTCCAGAGGCTGGAGAAGAGCAGGGGAATGAGCAGGGCAGACCAGTGGAGGTGGGGAGGACAGAGGTGTCACCCCTTGAGGGGCTTGGGATCCTGCAGGCAGGGTAGTCCATGTGCTGGGGGGGTCTCTGCCCTCTGGGAGGCAGGGGGCCATTGGCGATGGATAGGGGGTGCACGTGCACTCTCTAATCATGGCGGTGCACCCGCTCAAAAAAGGTGCTGCCGACACTGTCTGTGGTGCCTGTAGGCAGTTGCTGCTTGCCACCCCCTACCACCAGTGGTGTCTGCGGGCAATCAGCGATCACTGCTGGCCACTGCTGTCACTGCCAGTGGTATCTGGGAGAGCTCGCCACTCACCACCCCTCCCCCTGCTGCTGACAGTGCCAGTGGCATCTGCGGGAGCTCCCTGCTTACCACTACCACCACGCTCCCACCGCCACCATGCCCCACCAGCTGCTGGGGGTATGCAGCCTTCATACAGGGGACCCACCCCTCCTAAGCAGCCCCCACACCCACAGTCCCTCCACACCTACCCACACAGTGACTCACATCCCCCCACATCCCTCCACATCCACCCACATCCCCCACCCCCCTTTCCACCCACTCCTGCAAACCCCCCATCCCCCCCATCACACACCTACCATGTGATAACGAAACCCAAAGTAAACAAAACATATAGGCATTTAGGATTTATTTTGACACTAGAGACAGTGGTAGGCTTCCAAAATTCTTTAACATTGTAAATATAACAATAAAACATTGCCCATCTGATCAATCCCCCTTTCTCTCTCTCTTTGTTCTAACTGTAGAAGAATGTGGATTTTGGAGTATTTTAAGAAGTGAATTTGGGATACTGCCTCAGCAGTCTAGCTGACACAAGGGGCTAGTGTCCGCAGATACCAATTGCCTGGGCCCCAGAAGCTCTTGAGGTCAAGTAATCCTGAGCTGCTGGCCAGGGTAGGTTTTTGTACTGCTGGGGCCAGGACAGGGCAGGTTTTTATACTGCTGGGGACAGCATAAGTACTGGCCCCAAGCTCTAGCTCACCCTGGCTGCAGATCCGGCAGGAGCCAGGCAGGGTTATTTTGCCTCAAGTGGCAAAATTTGCTCCCCAACAAAGTGCACATCTGGGCACGTGCGCTGAGGCAAAAAGCCCCAGCTCAAATTTGCACCGCTTCTATTTGAGCTGCTGCAAGTGCACGTGCTTGCATGTGTAGATGTGCCCACTGAGTCCAGTGAAGCATGGGAGATATGACTTGGAATCTACAAGTGATGCATAATCTGTCTCAAAGTAGGTTTGCCGTCAATTATTAGCCAAAATACACCTGCTGGATTTGCGTGAATAAACAAGGCACTCATTCAACATAGGACAGTTGCTGAATTTTACACTCTCTTATGGCAGCATTCTTGACAAACTATCACGTTGTGTTGATTCTGCACTGCAACATTCCAAAAGTCTTAGTTGGTACCATTTTTGCTACAGTTCTTTCACACACAAAGGACATACTAAGAGACCATTAAAAAAGTGCAAGATAAAAGGAGAAAGGGAAACCCTACCAACAATATCAAGTGAAGAACACGCTAGGACAACAAGCAGATCATCTACTCCAGCAGTTCACTGGAAGATGTGCATATTCTGTCAGAAATGTTCTAAGAGTCTGAGTCCAGTGTTGTTGTTTGAATTAGCCAATGTAATACACAAGCTGGTAGAGAAGAAAGACGCATTGTGTTGCCAAATGGGCATCAAAGATCTAATAGCTTTTGAGGCATGTTACCATCCTGGATGCAGGTGGGAGGAATAACGAAGTAAAAAGTCTATCATTCCCATTCACATGTGACTTTGCATATAAATCACAAAGAAGACATTGGCCTAAAGTTCAGAGAAAAGTTTTTGAACACACAAAACTTATACTATGCTGCTTTCATGATCACAGTAGATCTGGAAGTTATAGCCGGCATGAAGAGATACAGCAACTTGAATGAAGAGCAAGCCCAAAACGTGTTCCTGATAACCTTTACAAATTGATCCATTTGATTTTGGAAGGTGACAATGACGACTCAGATGTTGAAAGTCATATGCAAGATAAGAATCTAGACAGAGATGTACTGAATATATATCAGGATTTGGTTTACCTGCAATCCAGGGGCAAAAAGCTAACTCCAAAACATGTTGGTTTAGGCTTGTTGATACATCATTCAGTTAGATCTAAGAAGCTGTTACAAAGTCTACACGCTGCTAGATGCAGCATACCGTATGACCAGGGATCCAGGTTTTCTATTTGCCATGGAAAAATGCAGATTTTCCTCTTTAAAGAAGAAAAACCCAGGAAATCTCAAGTTTCCCTTGCAGGTTGGCAGAGTTCCAGCCTGCTGCTTGGGATTGCAGGGCGCAGGAGGCGGGGTGCCACTTGGATGTGCGCACGCACACATGCATGTGGCAGCCAGGCAGTATGGTGGAGAGCAGCTCCCGCAGTTCCCTCCAGGTAAATCTATGGAGGGGGCACAGGCCATGTGTAGGGGCAGGGGGGGCAGGGGGCGCACAGGCAATGTATGGGGAAGCTTGTGCCCCCCCAGATTTTTGCACTCACAGCAGGGCACAGGGCTGCAGCTGGGCTAGACCAGCTCTGGGCAGGAGCCACCTCCATGACCCAGAGGGCAAGACCTAGTGTGGGAGGGAGCCCCACACCATCACAGCTCCCAAAGTGAGGCATGGCAGCAGCAGCGGCATGGAGTTGTGTCCCCTGCTGCTGCTGGGCATTCAGGGGGTGCCTCACTTTGGCAGCAACGGCACGGTGTTCCTTCCTACTTGGGATCCTGCCCACTGGGCCATGGCGGCTGCTTCTGCCTGGACCTGGTCTAGCCTGACTGCAGACCTATGCCCTGCTGTGGACGAAAAAATTGGGGGGGGTTACATGATCCTCCTAACCCCCTCAAGCATCACCACTGTCCCCCTGCCCCACCACACGTCACCTGTGCTCGTGCTCCCTACCCACCCCCTTCTGCACATGCTGGGGGGCTGGGGCCAGGGCGTGGGGGACTGTGGGTCAGGAGGGAAGGGTATCATCAGGGCCAGGGGCTGTGGCTTGGGAGTGAGGGACAATGGCAGGGGCAGGGCACTGGCATATCAGGGCTGCTCAGCACCACAAACACTGTGTTCAACTGATACCTATATATATAGTGGCATTTCATTTTAATCATGGAAAAACATGGATTTTTAATCAGAGAATTTGGGATTTTTAAACAGAGAAAACCAGGATCCTTGCATATGACACAGTTCATTGCACTGAGATCACCATTGCTGAGAAAAACTTAAAGGAATTTCAGGAAAATG
The DNA here is from genome assembly GCF_001723915.1 of Gavialis gangeticus. Taxonomy (NCBI): domain Eukaryota; kingdom Metazoa; phylum Chordata; order Crocodylia; family Gavialidae; genus Gavialis; species Gavialis gangeticus. Next base: position 14,413,962 of record NW_017729003.1, read on the forward strand.
GAGTTATCCCATGGAATCTCATTCCCAGTCATTTTGTTCACTTTCATTGGATTACACTGACATCTTGGAAGAGAGAGACATTGGATGGAAAACATACATTTAATGTAATTCAAATTATAGCATTTCAAAAAGGACCATAGAAACCAGCTGAGATTGAAGAAAGCACCAACATAATAGAAAGGAAAAGAACCTTGAAAGATGTACCACCTGAATTTAACAAATTTGTTCCAATAATGATGAACCATAACAAGTCACTGAAACCACCCGTTCATAGTATGGGAAGTAACTTGAATGAAAAGCTCAACAGTAGAGCAATTCAGCAGATGTCAGTAGAGCTACTGCAGATACTGGCTAGAATATCAGCCAACTGCCAGGAGAACATTGCTGTACCAGCATTTAATCAGTTTGTTTCTGATGATACTTCACCACCATTGATTGTTGGATTTTATCCCATACTGCCTGCACCAGCCTCTGAGTATGACATTATTTGGACTGTCATTATGGAATGTAAAACAATTGCAGGACACCTGGGACAACAGTACACAGTCATAACGTTTGATTGGACATTGTATTGCAAAGTGAATGAACTTGTGTGGGTTAGGCCAAATGAGACTAAAGGAGTAAAAATTTGACTGGGAGGCTTCCATGTCATCACAGTTTACCTAACAGTAATTGATCAGCATTTAACCATTTCAGAACTTGAAGACTGTTGGACAGGAAGCGTGTTATTTTCAGAAAACACTGCCACCAACATAATGAAAGGAAAATTGTACAATCGTGCTATCAGAGCACACAAGATAACATTCAAAGCAATATGTCATACTTTGATAAATTAATTAATTGTGTCGTTGTCCAGTTCAAGCAATGGATTATATTATTATGTCATTCACCAATTTTCCAGTAGCATAGCTATTGCATTCAGAAACGATGACTGCAGAGTGGGAAGAAATATGGTGAAAGAACTATTAGTGCATCTGCCAATGATTGTCACTACTTAAAGAATTTGTGGAAGAATACTCCTATCAAGGTATGTTTAACTACTGGATGAACTGTTGGGCTTCATCAGGGCTGAACGTGAAGGCAACTGACAGGAGCATTTATGTGCTTTTGAAAAAATGCTTCCACTGATAGCTATGCAGTTACACAAGATGGAGTCTGGTATATCTTGACTGCATGAAGGATTTAGTGAATCTTGCTCCTACAGTGTATGCTGAGCTTGTGAAAGAATGATTCAGGGTCAAGAGAACTATTCTCCCATATGTAAACATGAAACCAACCAGACAATAGAAAATGTTAACAAGGTTTGCAAAACTGCTGGTTGCATAGTAAAAATAACACGCAATGAATCAGCTAGACAGTGATGGAAGGTGAACTACAATGAAAATCTTGGATCATAGACACAGGAGGGACACCAGCCCACCAACTGTTAGCACAGACTTATTGAAGGTGCACTTGGAGGGGCTGGATGTGTTCAAATCAGTGGGCCTGGATGATCTTCATCCAAGGGTGCTGAAGGAATTGGCCAGCGTCATAGCAGAGCTGCTGGCATGGCTGTTCAGGCATTCATGGTGCTCCGGTCAGGTCCCAGAGGACCGGAAAAAGGCCATGTAGTCCCTATTTTCAAGAAGGGGAGGAGGGATGAACCAGGAAACTACAGGCCAGTTAGTCTCACCTCTATCCTTGGGAAAACTCTGGAAAAAATCATTAAGGTTCACATTTGTGGGAGCCCATTAGGGGAAATAATGCTGAAAGGAAATCAGGATGGGTTCAGTGCAGGTAGATCCTGCCTGACTAACCTTGTTTCTTTTTATGACCAGGTCACAAAATGCTTAGATACAGGAGTCAAGGTAGATATCATCTACCTGGACTTTAAGAAGGCCTTCGATGTGGTATTGTATTCCATTCTTGTAAATAAACTGACAAGCTGTGATGTAGATGATTACGTGGTCAGGTGGGTGGCAAATTGGCTCAGAGGTCGCACCCAGAGAGTGGTAGTGAAAGGATCGATATGGACCTGGAAAGATGCGGGTAATGGAGTCCCGCAAGGCTCAGCCCTTGGACTGGTGCTATTCAATGTCTTCATCGGTGACTTGAACAAGGGCGTAGAGAGCACCCTGTCCAAGTTCACAGATGACACCAAATTATGGGGCAAAGTTAACACAGCAGAGGGTAGGGAACGGAACCAGGTGGATCTGGACAGGTTGGAAAAATGGGCAGAACAAAATAGGATGCAGTTCAACAAAGCCAAGTGCGAAGTGCTGCACCTGGGCAAAAAGAACCACCAACACGCTTACAGGCTCGGGGCTGACCTTCTCAGCAGCACAGCAGCGGAAAAGGATCTTGGAGTCATAGTTGACTCCAAGATGAACACGAGTCGTCAATGTGACGAAGTGATCAACAAGGCTAACCGCACGTTATTATGTATTAGCAGATGCATGACGAACAGGTCCAGGGCGCCGCCTTCCTGGGGCTCCTCTGAGGCATCCACCCAGGCAGAGCCCACAGGGGAGCTGGTGTCACCCTGCCTGCTGGCCTGTGGAGGATGTCCAGTGGGGCCAGGGCAGGCAGGGAACAGGGGCCCCCACAGCTGTCCTGCAGGTGCCCATCTTAGGGCCTTGGAGGCATGGGTGAGGGAGCTCCAGGAGGAGGTTAGCAGGCTGAGGGGGATCAGAGAAGTGGAGGATGAAATTGATGCGTATTTCCTTTCCCTGCAAGGCCAAGCACCAAAGGGAGAAGCACCCCGGGAGATGGCCTCCAAAGTAGAATGGCAGAAGCTTCCCTCCAGAGCCAGAGCTGCTTATGGTGGTACACTACCAGTTCCCCCAGTCCAGCTGGAGAACAGGTATGAGGCCCTGGCGACACTGGAGGAGGAGGAGGAAGGAGAGGAGGAAACCTCTGGAGAGGAGGCCACTCCACACACGGAACAGACTGAAGGAGGCAAGCTGACCCAGAAGAAGAGGTGCCGAGTGCTCGTCATAGGCGACTCCATCCTGAGAGGTACAGAGGGTCCCATCTGTCACCAGGATCCCTTGGCATGCGAGGTCTCCTGTCTGCCCGAAGCAAGGATTCAGGATGTGACGGAGATGATTCCGGCCATTATCCAGCCCACTGATTACTACCCCATGGTACTAATTCGTGTGGGCACTAATGATGTGGCCAGGAGAAGCCCAGATCATCTGATGAAGGACTACCGTGCTCTGGGGGGCAAACTGAAGGAGACAGGGGCACAGGTGGTCTTCTCATCTGTTCTTCTAGTGAGTGGATGTGGATGACACCATGAGACCTGCATCAGAGAGGTCAACTTGTGCTTTCGGGAATGGTGTCTCGAGGCAGGCTTCAGCTTCTTGGACCACGACCCATACTTCAAGACGAGAGACAAGCCTGGGTGGGATGGGCTTCACCTCTCCGCCAAAGGTAAGTGTGTGTTCTCTTTCAGGTTGGCTGATCTCCTCTGGCAGGCTTTAAACTAGGCTCGCTGGAGGAAGGGGAGGATGAAGTCAGAAGGAGGCTCGGAACACCAAACCAAGTGTAGCCCACAAGAACAGCCCAGTCAACACTGACGACGAGCAAAAGAAATGCCCAGGTAAGAGACCTGGATAGTTCTGCGATTAGGGGGGTGGTCCATACACCTTCAGGAGGTCTTAAATGCCTATACACTAATCCTTGTAGTATGGGGAACAAGCAGGACGAATTTTCCCTCCTGCTAGCTAACACAAACCCAGACATAGTGGGGCTCACCAAAACGTGGCGGTATCCAACGCACGACTGGGCAGTGAACATCAAGGGCTATAGGCTGTACACGCAGGATAGAACAGGGAGGAAAGGTGAGGGTGTGGCGCTCTATGTCAAAGAGTAATTCACATCCTCAATGAGCAGCACGGGGTCAGAGGAGGGGCACACTGAAGTGCTCTGGGTCAGAATACAAGGGGATTGGGGGGAAAGGGACTTAACGGTGGGGGTCTACTACAGACCACCCAACCAGGGAGAAGAGCTAGACTGGGAATTCTCAGGTCAGCTCTCAGAGGCAGTTAAGTCAAAGGATGTGGTCATAATGGGTGACCTAAACTATCCAGACACTTGCTGGGAAGAACAGTCAGCCAGATTGCTCATGTAGGTTCCTAGCTGTGTTACAGGACCTCCATCTAACCCAGGAGGTGCACAGTCCCACCATGGGAAATGCCTGGTCCTGGCCACAAGTGATGACCTGGTGAGGGGGCTGCGGGTGCTCAACCACCTGGGCAATAGTGATCATCGCCTACTGCAATTCACCATCCAGCGCTGGGTGGCAAAGGCCTGCAGCAAGACGGCAGCCCCAGACTTCAGGAGGGTGGATTTCATTGAGCTAAGGAGACTAGTCGAGGAGGCACTGAGGTCCCAGAGCGGAGAGGAGTTGGGAGTCCAAGAAGAGTGGTTGTTTCTGA
>NW_017729003.1:14423382-14424870 GCF_001723915.1 Gavialis gangeticus
GCTAAGGAGACTAGTCGAGGAGGCACTGAGGTCCCAGAGCGGAGAGGAGTTGGGAGTCCAAGAAGAGTGGTTGTTTCTGAAGGAGACAATCCTCCAAGCTCAAAGGGTGGCAATCCCAACATGGATCAAAGGGGGCAAGAGTGCTCAAAAGCCCCCACAGCTCACCAAAAGCATCCAGGAACATCTCAAAGCTAAGAAGAAGGCATACACCCAATGGAAGGGAGGGGCCATCACCAGGGAGGACTATACCACCATTGCTCGGGTTGTAGGGGGGCTGTTAGGAAGGCCAAGGCGGAGATGGAACTGGGACTAGGAACCCAGATCAAGGATAACAAGAAATCCTTTTTTAAATGCATACTGGGTAAAAAGAAGGTTCTGGGTAACATGGAGCCTCTGCAGGACACGTTTGGAATTCTGGACCCGGAGCAGAAGCAAACGCAGCAGCAGCGGGGGCAGCAGCAGCTGAACCCCCTAAGGTAAGTGGGGCAGAGGGACCAACACAGCTGAGCCGGATCCGGAGGGGAAGCCCCCCGGATCCCTCTTAACTGAGCCAGTAGGGAGCCGCACTCCTGAGCCGCGCAAACAGGGGCGTTCTGTAAGAGCGTGCCGGCGTTTACGTCAGCTTTTGCACCGGTGGGAAGCAGGAAGGGCCAGGAGGGAGACTCCTGCTAGCGCGGGGCGAAGGCACCGCACTCAGCCAGAAAACAGGCAGTAACTCCTAAGATGGTGTTGACACGGAGTGCTGCCAGGGCCCCTGCCCGGGGGGCACAGTCTTCCTGGGGCTTGTCTGAGGCCTCCACCCAGACAGAGCCCACGGAAGGGCTGGCGTCCCCCCACTCCCTGGCCAGCGGGAGTTGCCCAGCAAGGCCTGGGGGGGCAGGGATTGGGGACCCCCACACCTGTCCTGCAGGCACCCACCTTAGGGCCCCGGAGGCGCAGGTGAGGGAGCTCCAGGAGGCGGTTAGCAGGCTGAGGGGAATCAGGGAGGCAGAGGAAGAAATCGACAGCTATTTTCTTTCCCTGCAGGGTTATGCACCCAAGGAAGAAGCACCTCAGGAAGTGCCCTCCACTGCTGAGTGGCAGACGGTCACCTCCAAAACCAGGGCTGCTTGTAACACAGCAGTACCAGTTCCTCCAGTCCAGCTGGAGAACAGGTACGAGGCCCTGGCAACTCTGGAGGAGAAGGAAGGAGAGGAGGAAACTGGGGAGGAGGCAACTCCATGCTCTCTACATCCAGAGCAGGCTGAAGGAGATAAGCAGGCCAGGAGGAGAAAGCGTTGCGTGATCGTCATAGGCGACTCCATCCTGAGAGGTACAGAGGGCCCCATCTGTCGCCAGGACCCCTCGGCACATGAGGTCTACTGCCTACCTGGAGCGAAGGTTCAGGACGTGATGGGGATGATCCAAACGGTGATCCACGCCACCGATTACTACCCCATAGTTCTAGTCCATATTTGTACTAATGATGCAGCCAGGAGAACCCCTCAT
>NW_017729003.1:14427112-14427777 GCF_001723915.1 Gavialis gangeticus
CTCAGTCCTCAGGCTCACACTGTTCAACATCTTCATCAGTGGCTTGGAGGAAGGGGTGAAAAGCATCTTGTTCAAATTCGCAGATATGGGGAGAAGTGGGCACACTATAAGGGAGGGACAGGCTGCAATTGGATCTGGACAGGTTACAGGGATGGGCAGATGAGAATAAGATGGGATTCAATACTGACAAGTACAGGGTACTGCACCTAGGGAGGAAGAACCAGCCACATACCTATAGGCTGGGGAACTCCCTTCTCATCAGTGCAGAGGCAGAAAAGGATCTTGGAGTCATTATAGACTCCATGATGAACCTGGGCTGCCAGTTTGCAAACACGGTCAGTAAGCCTAACCGCACCTTGTCATGCATCCACAGATGTATTGCAAACAGGTCCAAGGAGGTGATCCTCCCCCTCTATATGACACTGGTCAGGCCGCAGTTGGAGTACTGCATCCAGTTCTGGGCACCGCACTTCAGGATGGATGTGGACAGCATTGAAAGGGTCCAGAGGAGGGCCACTTGCATGATCAGGGGGCAGCAGGGCAGGCCCTATGAGGAGAGGCTATGGGACCTGAACCTGTTCAGCCTCCACAAGAGAAGGCTGAGGCGGGATTTGGTGGCCGTCTATAAATTGGCCAAGGGAGACCAGCAGGCAGTGGGAGAGTCC
>NW_017729003.1:14432777-14467965 GCF_001723915.1 Gavialis gangeticus
CTCCCAGGAGTGACTGGAAACAACAGACACAAGCTAGCGGAGGGTAGATTCAGGCTAGACATCAGGAAGCACTACTTCACTGCCAGGGCAGCTAGGATCTGGAACCAACTTCCAAGGGAAGTGGTGCTTGCTCCTACCCTGGGGGTCTTCAAAAGGATGCTAGATAGACACCTTGCTGGGGTTGTTTGACCCCAGTACTCTTTCCTGCCATGGCAAGGGGTTGGACTTGATGATCTGCTCAGTTCCCTTTTGACCCTACCAACTATGAAACTAGGGAGGTGATACTTCCCCTCTATGCAACACTGGTCAGAATGCAGTTGGAGCACTGTGTCTAGTTTTGGGTGTGGTACTTCAGGAGAGATGCAGAAAATTTTGACAGGGTTCAGAGGAGGCCACTTGTATGGTCAGAGGCCTGTAGGCAAGGCCCTACGAGGACAGACTGAGGGACCTAGATCTCTTCAGCCTTCACAAGAGAAGGCTGAGAGGTGATCTTGTGGCTGTCTATAAATTCATCAGGGGAGGGCAGCAGGGAATAAGAGATGCTCTATTTACTAGGGCACCCCCTGGAGTAACTAGGAACAATGGCCACAAATAGATGGAGAGCAAATTTCGGTTGGACATTAGAAAGAACTTCTTCACAGTAAAGGTTGCCAGAATCTAGAATGGGTTTCCAAAGGATGTGGTGCTGTCCCTTACCTTGGAGGTGTTCAAGAGGAGACTGGACAAGCATCTAGCTTGGGTTGTCTGACCCCAGCGCTCTTTCCTGCCCAGGCCAGCAGGTCAGACTCAATGATCTACTGAGGTCCCTTCTGACCCTAACATCTATGAATCAATGAAAAAGGTCACCTAAATGAGATAGTAAATCAAATGTTTGGGATAAATACAACATCTTTCAGTAATAATGAAATACAATGGACATGACTAAAACAAGATTACAATGATGTCAAGTTGTTACAAGAGCAGTTTGAAAGGTTCCACTTATTTAAAGTTTCCAACAATGAACTTTTATGTGTTTCTACAGAAGATGTTGTGTCAGATATGACATTAGACATTCTGAATGCACCATAGGTGGAGGAAAAAATGTTTTGTGGGGAGGAGGGGGCTGAGCATGCACGCATGCACATCACTCCCCCATGGGAAAGTTTGTGGTGGGAGGAGAAAGGACCACGAGAGAGGAGTGGCATTGCCTTGTGCCACGCCAGCTTCAGCTACCTCCCAGCCCTGGCTGCACTGGCCCCTGGCCCTGGCTGCCTCCTGGCCCCAGTTGCAGTGCCTACAGCCCCAGTGGCCCGCAAGCCCAGTGGGCCCCAGTCCTGGCTGCCTCCCAGCCCTGGTTGCACCAGCCTCCAGCCCTGGCTGCACTGGCCCCAGATGCCTTCCAGCCCCAAATGTACCAGCACTGGCTGCCTGCCTCCTGGCTCCGGCAGCACTGGCCCCAGCTGCTTCCCTGCCCCGGCCTTGGCCGTGCACTGCCTGGGGGGACCCAGAGCCAGGGGCCGGAGTGGGGGCAGCTTTGGCTGCACCACTGGGCTGGAGGGCTCCTTGCCTTTTTGCTCCCCCTGCTTCGAAAGTGGCGGATGCCGCCATGTGCGTCCCACCGCTGGGTGGGCTGGGCAGCACCACTTTCAAAGGAGCAGTGGTGAGGCATGGAGGCAAAGAGCAGAGCCCAGTCTGCAGCTACAGCCTGCTCTTGTCCTGTGCACAGATCAGGGGGCCACATACCCCGCCCTTTGAGTCCCCGGCCCCACGCCATACCTCTGGGCTCTGATTGTCCCACGACCCAGCCCGGCCAGGGCCCCATTCACTGTGTGTCATAGGACAATCTCCACAGTGCAGCACAGGGCAGGGGTAGGGGTAAATGATTTGCCCTGCCCCTACCCTATTGCCTCTTGCACTGTTGGGGATTCAATCTGCCTCCCCACCCCAAGCCCAGGTAAAGAAAGACTTGATGCAGAATAAGACTTGGTGGTTTATGGCCACCTGACTGTCTGCAGATTCCGAAAAGCTGTATATAGAACCTAGCTCAGCGCTTGTGAGGCTTTTCTGCTACTTGAGGCTAGAGGTCAATGAATCCTGCTGAAGAAGTGCTACCTATGAAGAACCAGATTAGGCCTTCATTGCTGCAAAGATTCTCCAACTGATCAGAGAGCACTAGAGGATGAAATGAAGTCTACCATGTAAAAATTAAAAATCAAGTTATAAATCAAAGTGATTCCAAAAGACTGAATACTAACTTTTTTTCCCCCTGCACAATTTTGGTAGCCCAAATTGAAAGATGGGATTCAGCCCTTGTGCCTCCATCCCTGGACCACTATTAAATGTCATAGGTAGGCAGTATTACCTATTTGTTATGGAAGATGAGGGAAGATGTGCAGCAGAACATAGTGAAAATTAATGGTGAGCTTTCCCCCTGTTGGAACAAGAAATGTTTTTTATCTAAGAATTTTGAGTAATTTCTGCACCAGAAAAACAATGAAAGGTTGTATCAAGATGCTGACTATGATCTGTCTGTAAGCAGACTGCAAAGTTTATAGATTCAGCTTAAGAAATATGAGGTCACTGTTTATGCAATAGCCAATTTAATATCCAAATTTAAATGTATAAGTTTTATATTTATTTCAATGTGCCTTAGGTAAAAAACCCCACAAAACAAGTATCCTTAAGCAATTATTGTATATTAAACCCCATAGGCCATTTCCAAAATGAGAATAATCCTGGCTGAAGCATAGTTCTACTTGTGTCAAAAACCCAACTCAGGTTTAGTACAGAGAGTCCATGCAAAGCCTGGACTATCCTTTAACTCCCACTTTAAAGTTAGGCAACTTGTAGAGCTTTTACGTGGTCACTTTGCAATTTCCAACACTTTACTCTCAATTAATCATTCTGGAGTTAGTTCTACCATACATTATTCATAGGAATATTTGCAAAAATATGAACCAACAGACTCAGAGCTTTCAAACAGTATTCAAACTGCAGTACAGTTCATAATCAATGTAGTTACATATTAAAATGCTTCTAAATGCAGAAAAATAGCCTTCACAAAAATGTTAATTTGTAGCAGAAGTTACTGCAAAATTTACATGCATCATATGCGAAAAGAACATTACAATTTTAAGCCTATTTCTTAGGAAAAAAATACAGGGTCTGGGGAAGGTATGTACTGGTATATGTTCCATTATCCTTACAGCTTATGCACTTGCTTTATAGGGGGTACTTGAGAAGGCCCTAGGGAGTACACGTGGGTGGGTGGGTGGGTGGGGATGGAGTGGGGAGCACTGCCTGTCCAGTTGGATGTGGGGGAAGATCACACATGGTGGCTGCTGCCACTCCGCATCCAGCTGTGCACCACCCCGGCTCCATGTCTGGCTGCCAGGGGTACACTGCTCCGCATCCAGCTGATGGTAGTACGCTGATGCAAAAAGGCTGAAAACCCCTGCTTTATAGCAACGCTGACACGTTTGAAGACAACCTACCTTCTACCCTTGAGGCACACTAACGTATATTAGACTATGGAAAATATGTATCTGCCTGGAGAAGGGCTGAGGGCACATCTGGTGGATCCTTCACTATAAAAATTAATTGATGATTATCCTCCAGGATTGGCAAAGAATTACTGAAGCCTCAAGACAATGAATTTCCTTCTCTTTATGAGAATCCAATTTTGAGAAAAAATATTGGTAATAATGGTGGAAATGATTATGGGACTTAAATCCCATGAATAATTGTGGGACTCAACTTCCTATATTGAAAAGAAAAGTACTAAGAAAAACATCAATATTCTCGTTGTTTCTCTCTTTCTTTCAAGATCTGCATAACAGAAGTTCTAATCTTATACTCTTCCTCTGTAGTATCAGTAAAACTGTCAGGTGTATAGGGAAAGCAGACAATCAGAATTGAGATCCATCGTACTTGAATTTTACTCTAGCAAGATCTCCACCCTCTGGCTTGTTTCCATGGGGATATATCAAGGTTCTGCATGCTCAGTGGCAAAAGGTGTGGCTGGAGGAGACTTGAGCCATGGTGACTAGTACCCTCAGCTCTGCTCTGTTGAACAGATCTGGTGGGAAAAACAAGATAATTCTTGCAGCAGGGTTTGCAAATATTTTGTCCTCCTTTAAAAAGATGTTTTTACTACCTCTCTTGCTGAGGGTCCTTGAACCACCTTAGGCCTGCAACTGAACACAAGCTGTAGTTGTAGGAAAAGGGCAGGACACCTGCATGATAGGCTGATTCTCTCATTTACTGGAGCAGCTCCATATATCTGGATTGGATCAAATTGCACTCTTGCAGGGCTGAATCAGTCAGGTGGTGTCCACCATGAGTATCCAGATATAAGCAAAATGGTTAATGATATGACTGGAACATTCTGTAGGAAAAAGTACTAATGAAAATGAATTAAGTCTTCTTGCTTCTTCTTTAACAAGTTTGAAAGGAACTGTTTATATCTGCCTAACTATAACATTTTTTTAAAAAGGAAGATGTATTTACTGTACAAAATCCAGAGATTATTGTGTATGTGGTTATCATAACTCCCTCTTATGCAAAGGGACTTTATTTCTGCTGAATGAGTATCAGCCATTCAAGGCATTCAATGCCATCCAATACAAGACTGTGCCTAGCTTTAAAATCAATGCTTATAAATTCCTTGTTAAGATAACAATTCACAGAATAAATTTAAAATAGATTTGTTTTAGTAATGGTGGAGTACATGGGTGCAATAACTTGCTCTACAATGCAGACTACACCCATGATGTTATATACTAAGTTGTGTTGTAATATCAGGGCTTCTAACAGTCCAGCTATTTAGTCATTCAGTACTTTCTTTTAGGAGGGTCATCATAAATAATTTATTTGAATTTGTATTTGGCAACACAAAGCACTATTTTTATTTTGGGATTTATCTTACAAAAGGGAAAGATATAGCAAATATAGGAAAAAAAAATAATACTACTGAGTGCAAAATAGAAGTATAAAATTTATTTAAAACCACCCACAAATTTCTGTGTAATCAGGAATGATACCATTTGTAATAGTCTTTTTAAAAACTCATGACAAGATTTAAAATATATTTTCAATTACAGTATTCATTTAGCCTTATTCAGTTAGGACAATAAAAAAAAGAAAGTTTACCTTCTAAACAGATGAGACGCACAAGAAAAATATAACAGAACAGACAATTTCCACAACAACAATCTTTACATGTATGTTTCAATACTAGTATCAACATTTCAATGCATCTTGCTACATAAACATGAAATCATGTACAACAACTGCTTGCACCAAAAACATAGCTTAATTAGGTCTTTCAAGTAACATGCAGTCACAACTCACAAGTCTTCAAGTACTGCTGGTAAGGGTTCCCTTGTCTGCAGAGAAGATATCATGATTTAGATCCTCAGCTAGTATAAATTTGCATAGCTTCCTGGCTGTTAGTGAAAGTATGCTTATTTACACTGCATGAGAATCAGGCCCCAAATGATTTTCAAGACATTAAGTATTTTTATCCCGTCTCCTGTACATACTGTAACATCATGAAGTGCTTTTTCTTTTTGTTTTTTTTTCTCCCTGTACATAAAATTATGTTTTGCTTTTCTTATTTCATTTGTCAGAAGGTCTAAATACAGTAAGTTGATTAGCTGGAGGAAATCCAAAACCTCAACTATTCAAACCTGAAAGAGAAATATTAAATGCATCCCAAAAAAGAGAAAGAAAGAAAGAAACAGAATACACAATCATTAATACATCTTTTTTTTCCTCCTTTGGCATACTGTACCTTTTTAGCTTTTCATAATCCTCATGAGGGAATCAAATGGCATGTTTGTATGTTGTTGCCTTAAAAATTAATGTTATATCTGCTGGCAACAAATTCCGGTCAGCATTTATGATACATTGTAATATTACTGGATTATCAAGAGCTATTCCTTCCCAAATTGAACAAAGCAATATTAACAGAATTCAATCTTAAATTATTAAATATCTATTAATGCTTAAGTTAAATAGGCTTGTTTTTAACTATACAGGAATGCTGTTTGCATTAACTTGTGGCTTTGCAGTCATTTTGGGAATTATTAAGAGTGCAGGCTCACAACAGTCAGAATGTGAAGGCTGCCCTGTGCTTGTTAGACTAACAGAATGGTATTCACAAGGATAAAAAGAAATGTACCCTATAGTAATGTTTCTCAGCACCTCCACAGTTTAGATATATAAGAATGAAAATAAAGCAGTTCGTTTTCTTCCTCAGACTTTTTTTTAAGGGAACCATTTTATTTTTCCAATGCAATCATATGGTATTAAGACGCTCAATGCTTAAGGCAAAACTCCCATTGGCCACAGTGGAAGTTTTGCATGACTCAGGTATGCAGGACTGGGCCAATAGTTTTGCTATCTAATATCGCCACAGGTAGGGTAGTCGGAAAACTTTGGCTTTCAGCTTAATGCCTCACAATTCACCCTAATGTGGCAGTATTACATAGTATTACAAACCTTGCTGGATCTGGTTTCAGCATAGAATGGAGCTGGGTGATTTCTCACAACCCCACTTACAGTGGTCAAGTAAAGCTGGTAATGTCATGGAAAAAGACAACATTGTGTATAAGTATATGAAGAAAAAATTGCCCAAATTTGCAGTTAATACTAACCACAATTCTACTAGTTTCATGGCCAGGTTATTATCTTGTGGAACAAATCCTTTACCACATTCTTGTTGGAGGCAAGATGAGGAAAGAAAGTCTATCATGGGATCCCTACCGCCTGTGCTACTATACACTCTACAGTATAAAATCTTTCTAAACTACATTTCTCGTTTTCCAAACTAAAAACCAGCATGATGGTTTGGATTTTACTGGCCAATGTGTGTGCAGCAGGGATACTGTAAGGAAAAATAACTCACTAATGATTGCACAATCAACCTTGTGGACATGTTTCTCATGTACACAAATGTCTCTACACTCACAGCAATGTAAAGAGGCATGAGCAGTGGGTCTAAATTACATTTATACCCACTTAAATGCCCCTTTACCCTTCTGGAGTGGCTAGTGTAAATAAGAATCAGACCCTTTATTCTTGCATTAAAAAAACAAACAAAAAATTGCATTAAAATAGTATATGAAAATAAACTACAGTAAGATACAGACAATATTTATCAAACAACTAATTAATAAAATCTTCCACCATAAGTATGTAAATATTCTGTTGCAGCAATTGTGATATTGAGTTAAGTGAAGGACTCCTGTTCCACTGAAAATTGCAACAACAGTTTCTTTAACTTCATTCAGTCTTCTGCATGACATCTCTGTGTAATTTAACTGACAATTGTGTTCTTTTGCCTACACATGGAGGATTTTGGTGTCTGCAGTACTGAGCACTTTGATTGTGTGTGGAAGGCTGACCCGACACACGAGTGGGTAGAGCACTTGAATAATAGCAATAACCATGGTTGAAAATAACATTACCAACCTAAAACACTGATTTGATATGGTCATTGTTATATAAACAGCATTTGGGGTCCAAATGCTGTAATCAATACAAGTAAAATATGGGAAGGTTTTTGGCAGTTTAGTATGGAATACCTTTAAACAATATGTCACTGTTATCATCCATTTCATTTTAACAGTAATCCTGCAGGTTTTGAATTGTTCCACAGGACAACTTACCCTCATATTTTTCCTCATCAAGGGCCAGAACATGCCTTATGGAGAGAAAGAAAAGACAAGACTTTGGACAGAGGAGAAGATTCAGACATAAATAAAAATAACATGTACAAAAGTCTAGCACAGCAAAGAAAAGGGATGAAATTTGTTGCCAGCTATGGCATGGGAAGAACTGGAGGATGCTGTATTGAGAAGGACTTAATGTCACTTGAAGGCCAAAGACATCAGTTAGATTTGGGTTACCTTGTGGCTATATGCAACAGCTCATGCCGGACTGGCAGTGTTGAGACAAGGTTATGCAATAGCAAGAGTACCTAAAAGCGTTGTGGCTAAATGAAGAAGTCCATAGCAAGCAAAGTTGAAAGTTCTACGCCCTTTCACAGGGCAGAATTTCTATTTCACTTCTGCCTTCTCAAGATAGAACAGTTCTGCTTCTTGTTGTGGAAGCAGGGAGAACAGGCAAGCCTGTACCACCATTTCCCCTTGAAGAATCTAATGTCAGGGATGGCGCTAAACCTACACAGCTTTGCGGCTACCTCTGGTCTTCTGGCTCATCTCTGCATAAAGATAAAGCAAGAAGATGCAAATAAGCACTTTTTTCCATTTATGCACCATTTATGTGCGAGACTAGTGAAATTTAGATTATTACATCAAGACTTGAACAGCAGAAATCATGCTTTAACACAGAGGAAAGGGAAGAATTCTAAACAGATATTGCAGCACAAGCAAAGAACAATGCAAGAGAATCATGACTATGGGCAAAAAAGTGGACAATATCGGCAAAGTACAGTGTTGGATTAGCTGTACAGACCTAAAAGTTCAGAGAGGTAGGGTGTAACCAATTAATTAAAAGTTCTTAAGATTAAATGGGCAGCTTACGAGTTTGCTTTAAGCACTGACAGGAAACCAGTGAAGCAAAAGGAGAGACAGAAAGCCTCTCTTTCTTGGAGTAAAAATATAATTTAACTTCAATATTCTCAATTCCCTGGGAGATAAGGATCTAACAAGACCACCAAAAGATCACCGTAAGAGATGAGAGAGATGATTAAAACAAAATCTACAGTGGGTGTGTCTACATGTGCTCTAGACTGTGCAGTAACCACCATTACTATGCAGTCCTGGTGGCTTATGGGTTGTTTATGACCCTACTACACAGTAGAAACGAGCTACTGTGCAGTAGCATCTGTGTCATGGTTCATGCCCACTGATGCTACGTTGTCATAGCTTGTCACTACAGCGACATAGCATTTCATGTAGATGCACCCAGTAAGGTAGAGAAAAGCAGATTAACAGACAAAGGAGAGGTGAGATGGGGGGGAAAAAAAAATCAAGGACAAGGCTTACACTTGATTTGCTACCTTAAAGAACAAAGGAGGTTTTTTCAAAGAAAAATTATTGAAGGTGTGTATTCAGGAAAATTCAAATCTTCATAGTATTCTGTAACAGAAGGCTAGACCATCACCTTGAGCTGACAGCTGATATGGATATATAGAGCAGGTGAACTACAAAGGGATCAACCAGAGAGCCGAGAGAGCTGAAAGGTTCACTATTGCTAGGGACCTACTGAATTTACAGCGAAAGTGAACTGTGCAGCAGCTCCTTTAGTTTTGCAGGTTTCCCCATGCATCTCCCCCCCCATTGCTGATTGGCTGAGGAGTCCTCATGGCCCTGCTGCTTGCTGCTGCTGGGAGGCAAAAATGGCACTGTATTTAAAGCCACGGTTTTCACCTTCCTGCCAATCAGGTGTGAGCTGTGGGGCCCTTCTGCCAATTGGTGGAGGCGGGGGAAGGGGTGTGTGCAGAGGAATCTGCAAGACTAAAGGAGCTGTTGCACAGCCCACTTCTACCATGAATTCGATAGGTCCCTTAACTATTGCCTATACTGACAAGAAGCCTAAGGGGAAAGCAAGCCAATAGAATATCCTAAAGAGAGAAGATACAGCATGTGTTGAGAATTATTCATTGTCACTGAAGAAATAAAAACAGACCATATATGTCACTAAATATTATACTGTAATGTTATAAGTAACTACCTCCTCTGAAACACCTAAGCTTCTAAAATGGAAATGACAAAACAAGCATGAGATACAAGCTCACTAAATAATTTGCTGAAAAAAATTGACAATCTCTAGCACAGACAAAACAAAGTCTGATCTTAGTAGCATTCAAAGAAACACCACTGACTCCAGAAACTGGTCTGTAGTGTTTGGAGGCTAGTCTCAATCTCCTATGTACTTTTTGAAAAAAGAGAGATTTTTGGCTATTGGGATAACAAAAAGATATGCAACTTTCCTTTTTCAGAGTCCAAAGGGAATAGCAGTCACAGTTTTACCGCAGTATACTTCAGTACCATATAAACAATATGGTACTGAATCACTACATATAATAATTACTACATATAAACAATAATGATACAAGACAGTTTGTCTGAAATATCAGAGTCCCAGAAAATTCTTTTATTGTGGTTTCCCACTACTTCAGCAAAATACTGATGTCATAGTTTCAGTACTTTTTACACAGGCTATGATTCTTAAGAGCAGATAAAAAGGGGGAGACTAACAGAAATGCTTCATCGTATCTGAATACGTTGTATTTTTTAAATCGGATCACAGGCTGTATGCAGCTCTTCATAGCTTTATATACAACTTTCAGGCTTCACATGCCTGATTAGTCCTCCACTTCCCACTTCAGGCAGAATGAACAGGTTGGTAATTATAGCAGCACTCAGTTCTTTGTCCAAGGACCATATATGTGGTAGATTAAAGAGAAAGTGGCCTTTTTGATTTTACAAGGAAGTAAAAGTAGGGCAGACAGAAACGAGGCAAGATTAATTCCTTCAGAGGAAGATGAGAAAAGGAATTAAGAGCCACATCAACCTACAGCAGTAACATGACCTGGTGACATGTCCCCCTGGCTGAGATGCAATAGTATGACACAGACATTGTAATGCAGTGCAGGATGTCATAGCACAATTAAAATGTGTTTCCCTGCAGTTTCGTTTGATGACAAAGTTGCTCTCTTGGTTTTCCAGACTAAATTTAACAGTTGGTTAAATTAAAACAAAAAAAGATAAAACAAAACAAAACAGCCTTTCCATATGTGGTTGGCCTGTCTTCCTCTGTAATTTCATCATGTAAGGTCAAAGGCTCTCCTAATGTATTACAGTTAGGTAGCCATTCTTCCACATGTGAGACATAGAACACAATGACAGTTTAATAGCATGTTACAAAGATCTGACTTCAGAAGAAATGCTGTTGTAATTGCTACAATGGAGTTGAGAGACCATTCATTCAATATGACAATTACTGCTATGCGTAAAAACATCTGAAAACTGGCATACAAATTAACTTTTCATAATTTGGAAAGGGTGTTTCCTCATTTGTGTGTACATTACAGCATTTCTGTGCAAATCTGAGAAGAAATTAGACATTTACATAAATTATAAATCAGACAATAATCATTAGGACTGACTACATAGCAGATTTCATATGCTTCTGTTTACTGTAGGGCAGGATTGAGCCCTAATTTTTAAATATAAAAATGCAAATACAATTTTTTTGTAAGTTTTTGTAAGACCTCTACATTTAACAAAAAGCATACTAACATACTGGACCAAATACTACTGCCATTTGCACCTCCATAGCTCCATTAACTGCAAGGGATTTATACAGTATCAAGCACAGAATTTGGTTCAATTATATCAATGCATATTGAGTTAAGTATAAAAATTGCAGGAAAGCCTGATAAATCAGCACACTGCAAGTAGTGGTACTGCAGTGATGTAAACGAGACCCAAATTGACCACCTAACTTAAAAAAAATACTGTAATGGTTTTAAGAAGATATTTTAAAAGGAGAAAACAATTGTGTGCTCTATACAACAGTAGGCATTAAAACAAAAAAATCACCATTTTACCCACAGTTACCACACTACATTGTTGAAAATACTACAATAATTCCCTATTTTAAACATAAGGAAGCATTGTGGTATCTAAGATCACAAATCTTAATGACCATGACACTAAATACAAATGTCAATTAATTAAGTCAGGATCATTTAAAAATACAATTCTATCATAATTGTGGCTACTGTCACTCGGTTTTTGTGTGTTTTGAACAGTATTATAAAAATACTGGTCATGTTGCCTCACAGAAATAGTCTACATTACTATCTGTGGGTTTTAAGTTTAAGATCCCAGCTTGGTACCTCATTCCCTGTGTCAATAAGAACAGAAGAACTGCAGTGGCAGCATTCTTCATTTCAGTGGACGCTACTGCATTCTTGCAACAGTGGCTCATGTGAGTCAAAGAGGAATGATATATTCTACCAAGTATTACTCCTTTTCTCCAAACTGAATATATGGGGCCCCTTAGAGGAAGGGATGAGCGATATTCCTTCTGGAAAGTCAAAGGTGTGCTGTGTTGGGTTCCTTGCTGGAATATTGTTCAGAAGTATAAAAGTAAAAATACAGCCTGTCAGAAATTTGCAAAGTTAAACATTTGGAGATCTATACTACCCTTTCTCTATGAACACCACTTCTATTGATACCCACATGGGATCCAGAAAACCATTTGGTTCTTAGATTCTTAGTTATCTTGTCCTTGGATCTGGTTCTTGACCTGGCCAACATGGAAGAACCTTGCTGAGGATAAGAGGAAAATCACAGAGCAGTTGTGTGGGGTGGAAGAGAAATAATTGTATTCCACAATTTATATATTTTAGAGGATAATATTGTTATAAGTGATAATCTTACTCAAAACAACACAGAGGTGTGTGTGCAAGATTCATAAATATTCTGAAATGTTATAATAAATAGCACACAGCTGTAAAAACAGTAAATAGGTGTATTTTTGTAGCACAATATGTTACTAGAAAATATTTGCTTTTCAGATTGCACTCTGCTAAGTGCCACATCAGAAAATAAAAAAGGTGGCAGCTAATCTGCCTATCAGATGTGATTATGTAACTATAATTAGGATATTTTTTATAAATTGTCAAGAAAATAGCAATGGGGGTAATATTTAACTCTTTGGACTGGGCATTTTTACCATTTCAATAACTGTAATAAAGCAGTACTGAGGATTTTAGCAGCTACCAAGTAATAATTGGAATATTTTAAGATGTATTCTCTTCTCAATTGCTGCATGAAACCTATTAGGTTGTATTTCCTTATTGGAGTTGCTGGGGGTTTACTGATGTAGTCAGATGAGAAAATACTTGTAAAGAACGACCTTGCTTAAAGATGTCCTCTTATATGCACCTCTCCTGTTTCCTGGTTCTCTGACTGACCCTTTTGTTTTTCTAAAGGAATACTTTTATCACTTGAACTTTCTAGTCATTTACAAACCTTTAAGTAAGGCATTTCTCGAGAAGGGTTTAAGTGGACATTCATCTATGTTAATTTCTTGAACTTGTTGCAAGGCTGAATAATTGCCCTAAAGCTTTCCTAGCTAAATTTAAGTAGAAAGGTTGGTATTCACTAGAGCAGTGGTTTTCAATGTTAGACTCAAGGCACCCTTTACTACATGCAAGGTACCCCTCAGAAAATGCCAACTCTTAGTTTTCACTCATTCTTTGACTGTAGAAAGATAATAGAGCAATTATTCTTTTGTAAAAATTTAGAAAGCCCCCAACAGGTCAGAATAGTTTTAACATTAGGGATTTCCATTTGAAATCGCCGTGAATGTTTTATGTATCATGTTTGTATATCTAACAGTGCCAATATTGTGTGGTACACTGTTGCACCCTTGAAAGGTGCTGTGGCACCCTGTTTGAGAATCATTGCGCTAGAGAGTTGCTGATTCTTACAGGATTTTTTCATTATGCACTATATATGCATATGGCATTGTGAAATAATGGTGAAGCTATCAATGATACAATTAACAAAAAAATCTTTCCAGTACATAATTTACCATTATGCTAGACAAGGGTACTTGTATAACAAATATATTATTGGAGCAGCTACAGCAGCTTACAGTACTACTTACTGTATGTACAGCTGTAATTTTATTATATCTTAGGCTCACCAAAAATATACAAGTTTTAAAATGGATATCTAAGGCACACAAAAATACCATAATGATTTAACGTATACTGTATTTTACATATTCAAGAAGCAGAAAACTGCTGATACAAAATGACGGCATAATATTGACTTTGTTTTATTTACAATCCCTTCATATCCTCTATTTGAACAAATAACAAGCTTTGAACTAAAATTTGCAGCATATGGGGTTTTTACAAGTTTAAATTAAAATAGGTAAGATACAAAGAATGGGTCCAATTCTGCTGTCCGTGTGCCACCAAAATTCTTAATTTCAATAAGCAGTTTGCATGAGGACTGCAGGGTTGCACCCAAGGTCATTACACAGTGATTACAACTTTAGGCCTTAATCCAGCAGACGCTGCAGGTGTATAAATGTACATCAAAGAGCAGTCAAACTGAACTCACTAAACTACTCCCATGTATAACTGCTCACTAGATCAGGACCTTAGTTGGCACTGTCTATAAAAAAAATAAAATTCACATATGTTTTGCACCAAAACTGTAAATATAACAATTATGGTAGAACTTTTTGAGAAAAAAGCACCTTGTCTAGGTTTTAGATAAAATGGATCTAGACATTTCAGATTAATTTTATTACAGCACCAATACATTATAATATCAAGTATATTACTGGTATACATTTTCATTGGAAAAACTTAATCTCAGTTACATAACCTGTGTGGTTATATATTCTGTGAGAATTCACAAGCATGATAAATGTGGAGCTTCACTGCCAAGACCTAAACCCACAACGCTTATTCCCAAGAGTAGTCCTTACTTGAGTAGTTTCACTGACTGCAGTGTGACTGCTAAAGTAAGAACTGCTTTCATAAATAACAGCTGCAGGTTGAGGTCCTCACTTAGCTAAGTTTTTTGTTTGGTAATAAGATGAATAATAAATAAGTTGAATAATAAACTGCAAAAAGAAATGAGAAAAGGAGAACTGGAAAGAGAAGGGTCAGATGCTACAGTACTTAATGAATGGAGTGTCTGCTTTTCCTCTTGTTTAGCAAAATATAACTGTATTTGTTTGTCATATGTCACTTTTCCAACTCAAATGGAGAACATGAATTCAAATGTTTGTATTTAATACAATTCCATATAAAATGTATGGATCAGTGTTCAAAATAAAACAAGACATTCTTTAAAAATATATTTGAAATGAGGAAGCATTCCTAGTGGCTGGTGAACATTCTGGAAGGGTATTACCAACTAAAATTTGTTGTTAAACATTTGATATTAGAATATTGTTTTAATTTTCCAATGCTGACTTCTTTTTCCCCACATGTATTTTTTTTTCAGAACAGAATAAGGCAACTCTAGGGGGTATTTTTTTTTATCCCAAAACAATCCTACCCCTGAGGCATTAGGAACATTTGGTTGGATCATAAAACTTGCAATGCTCCAGATGAATGAGACGTATGCGCTTATTGCTCAAATAAATCATAATAAAATCTGTCTTCAAAAAACAACAAATAACATTCATTACATAATTCCCAATAGCAACACACATATTGACAAGATGTTTCTTAATTTCATATGTGTAAATAATTAAATGCTTCTGCATTTTATTACTCTTATGTGTTTATGTGACATAAAATTTTCAGTGAAAAAGGGCAAGCCTAAAAACAATCACATATGCTATTAGCATATATATTGCAATTGTAATACTATGGAACTCTACACAGCAAGAATAAAATGATTTCTTCTGTAGAGTATGCACAAACCTTAGACAATATGATTCTTATACTATACTATTTCAAGTTAATTTTAAAAATAGAAAGTGCTTTTAAATATATATTTACAGCTTACAAACAACTTCCAGCCATCACTATGGATACCTTCATATTTATGTAATGATAAATCTATGCAGACAACATTCTTCCATTGGTTCTTTTAAAATATTTGTCATTTGGATTTTATAGCAGTGATTGGAAGTTGTTAGAGCAATGGCACCATGAAGTAATAATTCAGCTTATTATGTTAACTGTTTGATGTGGTCAAGCACCAAGAGCTGTGTAGAGCTATCAGTGTATAACTTGATTTTATATCATAAAATGTGAACCTGTTAAAATCCCTACAAATGATTT
The DNA here is from genome assembly GCF_001723915.1 of Gavialis gangeticus. Taxonomy (NCBI): domain Eukaryota; kingdom Metazoa; phylum Chordata; order Crocodylia; family Gavialidae; genus Gavialis; species Gavialis gangeticus. The sequence goes on from NW_017729003.1 coordinate 14,448,562, forward strand.
CTTTTGTAGTAAACAGACTTGATTTAAAGCACCAAAATATAAATTCCTAAAGGTAATAAATTGAATGAGTCAATCGAGGTTAATAACCTAACCCAAATCATTTTAGAATGTATTAAAACTATACAACTTTTTTTGCTTAAAATGTGCTCAAGCACCACCAAATGTTAAAGTCACAGTTTAAGAAAAATCCCCATTTTTACCTCAGCCTTAAAATGGTTGAGATGAACAAATAGTAAACTACATAAGACTTGTTCTTTAACAGCACCTTAAAGAAATACTGTATAACACTGCACCAAGGCAAGGCATTTGCTACTAAACCTATGCCCAATGATTATAAGGCCCTGCAACTCGAGTGAGGGCATAAGAAGACACTGTTATTATATTATCTTTAGTTACTGTTAATGCTCTGCGTGATGGAATTTGGTTTAACTCATTTTCTTCATAGAAAATCTCTCTAGTTTCACTGGTTTGCTTTGTTTTCCTGCTGTTAGAATTTAGTTCAGCATTTTCAGTCCCTAATTTTTCTGCTTCTTTTTCCTTCTCTTTTGCCCTCTCAGCCATCTTTGCTTCCCACATAGCTAATCCATGTTTTGGCTCATTTAAATTTTTATGCTGATAGAAAACTAAGGAGATCCGTGTGGGATGATTGCGGTTTGGTTTTTTAATTGGTGTAGTGGCGTGGAGTTCACGTCTTGCACATTCAATTAAAATAGAACCATGAGAAGGTGCCACAGCAACACCACCAATGTCATCATCCAAAAAATTGTGCTCACTGTCTGACCACAGTTCCTCAGTTTTTTCTTCAGAATCTGTTGGTTCTCTTAGCCCATTATTTCGCTTTTCATCAATAGCTTCAAAATCACATATCTGTTCTTGATCAGATCCACCTTTTTCCTTTGGACATTCATGAGAACAGTTAGCTTCCTTTTTTATTATGTCCTTTGCTGGAGAGTTTACTGACAAATTGCAAGAGCTGATCAACTCTGAAGGGGGAGAGTTTTCTAACTGAGGCAGACAGTTTTGCTTGTTGTCCGGCTGCTGTTCAAGTACGCTGTGAAGGGGGTCTTTATGGGTTACGTGGTCTGAAACAGTGACTTCTGGAAGAATTGGCGGCACACCATTCATTTTATCATTAAGCAGAATTCCAGTATAATCTTTGACTGATACATCAAAGTTCTTACAATTAATATAAGGTGTCACATGAGGTTGCTTACTACTGCATTCAAAATACCCGTAGGGAACTGAAAAATCTGGTTGAATATTAGCCACTGTTGTTATACTAGGCTTGTGTGTTAATGCTGAATAAGGATGTAAACTATCCACCTTAAAAGGGGAAGAAGCAGTATATTGTTTCAATATAGTAGTGTTTGAAGCATTTTTCATGGCATAAAGGTGATCTGAACTCCCCATTTTTATTCCAGGTTGCAAAGCACCAGTTTTGTTCCCTAAAAAAAATGCATACCAAAATAAGTATTTTTGTATTGAATTATTAAAATACATCTATCGTGGTAATGTTTCAGAACTATTCTATAGTTTAGAAGATACAGATAACATTTGCATTTTTCAAACTAATAAATATATGTCATCTGGAATGTGAGGGGTGAGCATTTCTCAGGGGGATATCTTTTACTGTACCAACTGCAGAAAAACTTATCACCCTAAGAAATCCTTGCCTCTTGCATAATTTCTGGACCATCACAGCTACAACATCATTCTTATATTACCATGTCATTTGGAATACAATTTATGACTCTTAGGATAAACCTGTTTATCTTCCTGAATGACGGCCTTAATCAGTTAACTGCAGACCATTCATTACTGATGTGTAGAACAGAAAAAACTTGCCTGAAGATCATCTGTCCTTCTGTTAAATACTGTTTTATCAAATAAACACTTAAACATAGATCTACCACCATTTACTACTTGTCCCAAACTATGATCTAAGAAATGTTTATTTCAGATGCTGTCCAGATCAGGTCAAAAGCAAAACCTTCTTGAATTACAAAATACATGATTTAAGATTATTGCTCACCAAGTTAAATGTGTATATCTGCAGGTAAATCTGATTTTTAAAGAGCAGCAGCAACTGAGCTGGCTCTGTCTTAATTTTAGCTGCCAAATTCTATGTAATTTCAAATAATTTGAGACGTATTTGGCTCAATTTACATCAGTTTTCTAATTATAGCTTATCTTGGCCCCTCATATATTGTGATCTCTCATGGAGTCTCCTCAATGGGTTTTTCTTCTATCAGTGGAACCTGAAGTAACCAAGATATGGCCTGTGGAGCAGTATCATCTGGCTTGTATGGCTGCCTACAGGGCCAGAAATCTGGCAGACAGAAGAGCAGAGGCTGCCACAGCTCTGGGAGCCCACAGCAGTTAACACTGCTGCTGCCAAATTCCAGCCCCGTGGACCAGGTGATGCAGCTCTGCAGTCTACACTTGGCCTTTGGCCTGCAGACCAGCCCTGCCCCACTCATCTAGCCTGTGAGTCCAGTTAAGTGGGACATGACTGAGTTAAACCGGAAGTATATTGAAGTAAAAGACTCATATTGGCTTTGATAAACTTTGGATCATTCCTAGGAATTGCTTTATTTTTGTCTTGCTGGCAAGATGGTAGCCCCACAGAGAATTGTTATAGGTCTCAGAAATTGTCCTTCTCTGATCCATACATATGAGGAATGCTTAACTAACTGAATGAATACCAAAACATAGGAGCACTTTTCTCTTGCATAGACAATGGCTTTCTGTTTACATGGTAATGGATAGCAATAAATTCTTACATGTCTACATATACCAGGAATGCAGAAGTACGTTAACACATAATCCAATGAATACTTAGGGTATCTACATTATGGAAATTATTTATCTAGATTAACATTTCAATTTATTAAAAATCATATAAACTCTTTTCTTTTGAAGACCTCTTCAAAGAAATAAAAATAAAATAATGTGATAGTCATTAAGCAAATGATGCACTTATTTAGAAACTTAAAAATGGCAAAATATGCTAGTCATTAAAGTAGGATTTAAATAATAAAGCAGGGAAACTACTGTAAAACGAAGACAGAAACAAATATATTTAAGCTCAGGAAGAAGAACCACAATTATAACACCAGTTGCTGGATATTTAGCTTAGGCTGTAGTTGCTTCTTTCCCAGACCTTATGCCCAAAAGCTTGTCCAACATCTTTCCCAACTATACAGCTGGTCCAATAAATGATAATCATCAAGAAAAACTTGTTTCTCACAATTGCTGGGGAGAATTTTGCGCTGCTTTTGGTTATCAGTAGATATTCTTAATTACCCAGCAACGTGCACAATTGCTTCAACAGGAGCTAAGTAAAAATATGTTTGATTGAATGTTAAACAGAATTTGATACTTTTATTTCATATAAAAGTACAGCCACTGAGATTATACACATTTAAGAATACATAAAATATGCACACATTTGTAGATGTTATGATGGTTGAATGTGATGGAGCTAGTAAGCCCCAAGTATGAACAGGAAAATTAGAATCCAGGGGCAACAAGGACCTATGTGAAGCATGAACAGAGATCTATTTAAGGACTTACCTATTCTTACTTTTGACTGTGCCAGACCTAAGGCTATAAAGACTGAGAGACAAAGAGTTAGTTCAGGCTGGGAATCCAATGAAACAGGAACTTCCAGGCACCCAAATCAAGCTTGAACAACTCCCAGTAAAGGAAGAGTTCCAGGGCAAAGGGCTATACCAAAGAACAGAGATGACAGAGGTATATTGCCAAGGATGAAGTAAACTGAAAGGGGTAAAAAAGCAAAGGACTTTAGGTAGTAGGTAGGAAGTGGTCCAAGGAACTGGGTATTGAGACTTCAGTGAGACCAATTTGGCCAATCCTCATAGCTACACAGGTCTCTGAGTCAGGGTGCAATGGATCATGGTGGGCCCAAGTTGCCCAGTATCAGTACCCTTGGCACTAAGGGGGAGCAAAGGTGTCTTGATAGAGTAGTTACTACAGACAGTGATATGATCTGAGTAATTGAGACATCATACTCATTGGCCATAAGCTGAAGAAAAGGGACCTGTATGAGATTATTTCTTGCATGAGAGAAGGGCTAAAACATAACTCAAAGGGCTAAGAAGAAGGGAGAACCTCACCGTGTTAAGGAAGCAGATACAGTGGTCCCAAGCACCACAGTCAAGCATTCAAAGCTGAAGTTAGAACAGACTCCAGATGACATCTTTTGGTGGTTATAAACAACATGAAAGTGAAACTAAAGTGCTTGGACCAGTGTCACCTTACCCAAACTGTTGCCACATTTTAGGGAAGCTAGCATCCATATAAAAATGTCAGGAGTTTCTGTGAATCCTGCCTGGACTATGAGCTAGTAGCACTTGGGTCTGTACTGACAAGCTCCCCTAGAGCCCATGCCCCTTAAAGAAACAATGATTCCTAGTTGGAGATGGTCCTGCTTTGAGCAGGGGGTTGTACTAGATGATCACTTGAGGTCTCTTCCAATCCTAATTTTCTATGATCCTATGACTTCCTCCCCTTTACCCCCCATTTATTGCAAGACAGGTCTCCCAATCATTTACTGGTTTCTCACTGTTCCGGCTGTTGTATGGGTTGATACCCAAAGGGTATACTGGACTTTGGATGGAAGGAATAAGACAATAAAACAATTAAGATGGTGACAACTAAGAGAAAGATTTAAACCATTCTGGAATGTGGCCCACCAGAATCTCCAAGAGATTCTTCAAGACTAGAAATACTGTTCTCAGGGGTCTTACCCCTATGAATTTGGACCCTGTACAGCCACTGAGACATCAGATGTACCCATGCAAATGGGGTATCAACTGAGCAGAAAACAGTGATCACCTGTTATCTGACTTATTTCACATTCCATCATAGAAACACTGCCTGGGAAGACTGAGAGAACAAGCAGATAATGATAAAAATGTTGCAAGGCCTTGCAAAAGAAGAGCTAGAAAAGATGAACCTGGTTTAACAGTGGAATCAAATAGTCACTGGCATCACGCAGTCAGTGGCATAGCTCTGTGCTCTGTAGTATTAATTATTCAAACTGAGAGTTATTCAAAGTGATACAGACCAAGGAGGACTCTGGGCAGCTACAGAAGAATCTTGAACTATTGAGTGAATGGGCAACTAAATGACATGAAATTTAATGTAGGCAAGTGTAAAGTGATGCACATGGGCAAAAATAACCCATACTATACCTACACTAAGGTGGGCTCTGCATTAGCACAGTCATTGTGAAATTTGTTAAAAACATCTGCTCAGTGTCAGCAGCTGTCAAAAAGGCAAACAGAAAGTTAGTAATTATTAAGGAGGGAATTGTAAACCAAACAGAAGTATCATAATACCCCTTTATAAATCTTATTATGCGTCTATACCTTGAATACTGTGCCCAGTTTTGGTCCCCACTTCCCAAAAAAGATGCAGAACTAGAGACAGTACAGAGAAGGGCAACAAGAATTATTAGTGGTATGGAGGGGCTTGCATATGAGGAGAGATTAAGGAGGCTAGGTGTATTTGTAGGGACCTACCAATTTCATGGGGCCTGGTGGCCAATTACATGGATATAACACACCTGGGGCCCTGGATTTCACAGCTTTATCATGGCCAGGGCTGCCATTTTGAAAGTGGAGCAAAGTGCCTCCCTGCCTCTGATTGGCTGAGGGGCACCACAAGTCCCACCCCTCCCAGGCATTGGTTGAAAAGCCCTAGCTGGAGCTGCCTGGCTAATCCAATGATTAGCACCCTCTTCAAGGGGCTGGGGGTGATAATTACTGAGTAAACAAACAGTTTAAGTGTGACAGTTAAACAGTTTCTGTACCCAATTGAAGAAGTGTAAAGCTAGCTACCTGGCTAAAACAAAGCAATGGAGACAATTACTTAAAAAAATACCAACCGTAAATTTTATTAAAGAGGAAAACCAATACATCAGGGGCTCAGCCTCTGATTTGCTCCACTTCAGCTATCATCCCGCCCCCCACCTCCCCTTCAGGAGAAGGGGAATTTTTGTGGGCTTTTCCCTGCTCCCCACCTCCCCTTCTGGAGACAGAGATGGGAACTTTTCCCACTTCTCTCTCTCCCCACTTCAGGAGATGGGCAGTCTATCTATTTTTTTCCTCTTTGCTCCCTTCCCCCTCCCCCTGCCCTTCTAGGAAACAGCTTTTTGCCAGCTCTTTGAACATAGCCAGTTCCCCACACTTTTTCACGGGGAACTGTCTATTTCATGGGAGACTGCCAATTACACAATTTCCAATAAATCTGTGAAATCATGCATCTGGTAGGTTCCTACCTATTTGGTTTAGAGAAGAGATGCTTGAGGGGGGACATGATAAGGGCTTGCAAAATACTACATGGTACAGAGAAAGTAAAGATAAAAGTATTATTTTCCATCCCTCAGTATAAGAACTAAGGGTCACAAAATGAAACTAGTAAGTAGACAGTAAGTTTAAAACAAACAAAAGGCAGTTCTTTATCAGACAGTGTTTAATTAAAGTGTGGAACTCAATGCCACACTATGTTGTGGAAGCTAACAGTTTAACCAGATTAAAAAAGGGATTGGACAAATTCTTAGAGGAAAGGGGCATCAGTAGCTATTGAGTATGGGAATTAGGAGTACGGACTCTGAATTAGAACTTCCTAGACCTTATAATTCCTGGAGGCTGCAGAGTCAGAGAGGAACGGAGGAAAAACCCTAGTCATACCCTGCTCACTCTCTCTTTCAGTATCCACTCTCTGCCACTGTGTGACATAGGATACTGACCCAGTAAACAGCAGTTCTTATGATTCTTCCACACTAAGGTTCTGTATGGATTTCTGTAAACTGAATACTTTATCTAGATTTGAGGCCTACCCCAAGACCCATGGTGGATGAACTTATACACTGAATGGGATGGCCTGAATTTGTAATATCCTTAGACGCTGCAAAGAAATACTGGCAGATCCTGGTGATGCCAGCTTTATGGGAGTAAATGGCTATCTCTATTACTTGGGGCATTTACAAACTCATGGCACTATCTGAACCTTCATGCAACTGCAGCCACATTTCAGCCTGGCATACTGGAGTCTACAGCCACATGGATTTATATGGCAGCCTGCGTAGGTGACATGATTTTTAATACTGATCTAGAAGGTTGTGCCTGACCAGTGAAGATCGTTCTAAAGCCCTTGAGAAAGGCTGTCCTAAAAGTCAACTCAGCCAAACAATCTGGGAAGAAACCTAAGACCTCTAACAAGAAAAGAAAATCTGATCTCTTTTCTACAGGGTGCTACAACCTCTTTTGAAAGTAAGACTAAAACAAAAGACAGATGTTTATGACCAGAAGAAAAACCACCATGTTTACTATGTACCATACGCAACTTAACCCCACAAAATGAGTCATCTGAAATGGGGATGAATGTTTTAAGCAAGGAACCTGATTTCCAGGCTGAAATGGAGGCAGGGAGTTGCTGGAATGACTGCTGCTGTGCTCTGGCTCTCTCTGGCTGTGTGAAAGAGAGGCAGAATCTGTTGCTCAGCCAAAAGCTAGAGGTTTACAGCCATTGCTGAATTGGCAGCAGCTTTCGACTGAGCAGCTTACCTGTGACAGGGTTAAACCTCTAGCTTTTGGCTGAGAAGAAAGGGGAGTGGGAGTGATACTAAAGAGTAGACTCTGTCCTTGCTCTGTGCAGCCAGAATTCAGCCATGACTGCAAAAAATAGTTTTTTCTTTATTTTCTCTTCCCATAATATGGTGTGTGTCTTATTTGACAGTATGTTTTATGCAAGAAAATATGGCATTACTAAGCAGCATACAAGTTAATTAAAAACACTGAAGAGATGGAAATTACTGAGTGTACACATAAGAGTGGTGGTCCCCAGGAAGTCCTCCTTTCTCCAGACAATCCATGTTGGGCCCACTGTAAGCTGTTGGAGTTAGCCAGCATATTACTCAGTTTGGCCTGGCAGCTAAGAAGCTTAGATGTAGAACTTTTCATCTCCAAGTTGGTGGTTCACTTGTTTCAGTCTAGTAGAGACCAAGAATAATTGCTTTTTGGTGACATATATAGAATAAACAAAGTCCAAGGTCTGACTGATTATGGGCTAAACTGTCCTTTCACCCTCCACAGTGAGTCATTCAGCATAGAATGCAAGTACATTACCAGGACTACACAGCCCTGTTTTTGTATAGTTATGTGCACATATTATTTCAGGATCTATCAAAACTGGCAGAGAAGTTATTAAAAAACCTAAAGAAGCTCACATAAGGAGATGTAAATTATCTGTAGACTGTACAGGGCATAGAGTCCTATTTAGTTATCACTATTCCACAAAGGCCTCCACTGAGCCAGAACCTAACAGCAGTTATGCATGAATACTGTACATGTTCCAAAACACACCACAATATTGTGAGGTGGCTCTGATCAATCCATTTTTCAGTCATCATTGCAACAAGAATATGCATTTTTTGGTCCTAAGGACCTGTCATTGTTTTCGGGTGTTCTGTAAAAAAAATTATGGAGGCAGCATTAAATGTACTTGTGTGAGTTTAACTACTTTTTCATACTTTATGTTATTTCGGGAGATTTGTTTGCTCACCAGTAAACTTGTATGAAAAATTTCAGCATTGAGAGATGAGACACAGAAGTGCACTGAGAAAAAACAATCCTTTAATCAGCAAGATCACAGAGAGGACATGAACCCCAAGATCAAAAATAGAACAAGCAAAAGATACACCACACTGAAAGTGCATTAACACAAAATGGTTCCTTTGTATCAACAATTCTGGACAGATGCAGAAATATTCATTTATTTAACAGGGCCTTTAAAACACTAATTTGTAGTCAATAGATGTATGTTCTCCAGGGTATTTTTTTCATTAACAGAAGGCAATTTATTACACTTACTGTATATTTAATTGATTCAGATGTAAAAATGCTCAATTATTGTTGTAGTAGCTTGCAGAAATGATAAAATATTTAAATTAAAAGATAAAACTCCAGAAAATGGTAATTTATGCATCTGAGCCTGCAACAATCCATGCAATGTAAATTTTAGACTTTAAAGTACAGGTCCCCCCTGAAGACCTCATGTATTTCTGAACTCACCTGGTTCAGAGAGAAAGCCCATAAATTATGTTAGATCTTAGAAAAGAATTTGGGAAAGCAGTTAATTTCTGATGTATAATCTAAAGTTAAAAGCTAGAAAATGATGTAACCCTGAAGTGAATGGTAGGAATTACTGTATTTACTCAAATATAGAACAATCCTGAATATAAGACAACCCCCTGAAATAATTAGATTCTATATATGGAAAATTTATACATTTGTTATAATTTTCCAGGTACAGGATCTAATTATGGGAGGTTTGCCTTGAATTTGTCCCCCTCCCACTTCTACAGAAGCGAAAATAAATGGGGTGGGTGTGTCAGGTTGCCTCCTTGCCCTCTGTCCCCGCTAACTTTTTCCCCTTGCAGCCCCTTTCCCTGCTCCTGTCAGACCTTGCTCTTCCTGAGCACATACAAGTGAGAAGCAAATTTGAAAACAGTGACTTCAAAATAATCATGCCTGTAATAATTTGCAGAGGCAAATTACCATGGGTACACATAGAATTAGTTAATCCAGAATTGATGCATTTTACCTTTATTTGAAACTGCTGCAAATTTTACCACAGGTACTCCATAAACACACTTTTAAGCAGCACTTTTGTACCTACTTGTATATAGCACAAACTGGGTACAGCTATACAAGATGCTTCCTGTGGAACTGACTAATTAGCTCCGCAGTAAAACACTACCATCTACATGTGTCATGCTATTAGGACCGAGTACACTAATTAACTCTGTCATAGAATAGCATTACCAGACACATGTACTATTTTACAGTGGAGTTATTTACTCCACTGCAACATACATGTAGATGCTGATGGGGCTGGCTGTGGCATGAGGGTGCTTCAGTGGAGGGACTGCCTGCTGGCTAGCCACGCACTGAAGCACTCTTGTACCCCATCCAGCTCCTCTGCAGCACATTGACCCAGGTCAGAGCAGCCCTGGGCTAGCAAGCTGACTCCTAGCGTTCCCTGCCAGCCAGGGCTGCTCCACCCTGGCTCAATGTGGTGCAGTCCAGATGCATGTGCAGACATGGTGCCTGGGAGCAATAAAGTTTGGCACAGACTGCATCAGAATTTATTCAGCTGTATTCAGTGTGTGTGTAAACACACCCATTATGCACGATATTGGTCCAAAGCCAAAAGGCTCATGATTTACTATATAGTTCAGTGGGCTGGGCCCCAGCAGAATCAACAGCATTTCAAGCCATGGTGACCCCATAGATCAGTACTGCTCAGTATTAGAGCAGTGTGAAGCTTTGGGTGCTGATTTGATTCGGAGGAGATTTGGCTTGATTCGGAAGCTGAATCTCCGAATCCAAACCAAATCAGGAGACTAATAAAAAGGTTCAAATTGATTCAAAGCTCTCCAAATTGATTCAGACAAGATTTGGAGAGCTTCAGAGAGTTCTGGAAAGATTCAGAGATTTGGGCAATCCCCGCTCGCTGTCACAGGGAGCTGGACCTGGACTCTGGGCTGCTAAGTAGGGGGCAGGCCTGAATCTCCAAATCTGATTTGGCTGAATAGTTTCAAGACAGTGATTTGAATCACTGAATCAAATCGCTGTCCCCCGAATCAGCCAAATCTGAATCAGAAGCGAATACTAGCAGCTTTGCACAGGCCTACTCAGTATGTGTTTGTACTCCAGATACCCTTCACATAGGAGCCATGTGCTTATTAGCCCCCACTCATGACTGAAACCAAGTGTTTTTGTCAAGAGCCCTAGGATCCTCCAAAAACTTATACACAGATGAGACACAGGGAAACCTGGTCCAGCTCTACCTCATGGAGGGTGGAGGCATGCTAATCATATGTAACAGGCTTAGACAAGGGGTCACAGAGGAATTCTGGGTGAAATGTTTGAGGCTCTGTTTGGTGATGTTTGCCAGATATTTAAGGCTGGTGAAGAAACACGAATAATTGAAAATGGAAAAGAAAGTAGGACTGTGCAAAGCTTCAGGTGCTGATTCAATCTGCTGGAGATTCGGCCCAATTTGGTGGCCATCCGCTTCCCCAGTCCCCACCCCCCCAGAGCTGCCTTGCTCACCCCAGCTCCCCACCCTTTAAAAAAAACCTGGGCTCACCAGGTGCTGCCAGGCAGGGGGCGATCCCCAATACCCCCCACTACCCCATGACGCATGGGGGGCTCTGCCACAAGCCCCCTGCCTGCTCCTCCATCCCCCCCCGTGGCTGCCCCACCTACCCCAGGCTCCTGGCCCTTTGAGAAAAATAACAAAAACAAAAACCTGCACTCACCGGCTATTTCAGCAGCCTCGGAGTTTCGGGGGGGCTTGTGGCAGACTACCCTATGCAGCGCGGGGCAGCAGGGATCGCCCCCCTGCCAGGCAGGAGCCGGTGAGTCAGGGCTTTTTTTGTTTTATTTTTTTTTTAAAGGGCCAGAGCTGGGGCGGGCAGGTGGGGCAGCCATGGGGGGAGCTGAGGGAGTGGGCAGGGGTTGCGGGGGGTCATGGCAGAATGCCCCCCCATGTCATGTGGGGCAGTGGAGGGCAGTGGGGATCGCCCCCTGCCTGGCAGGACCCAGTGAGGATGGGCCTTTTTTTTTTTCAAAGAGCCAGGAGCTGGGGCGGGCGGAGCCTGTGTGATTGGGAGATTCATCAGATTTGGCAGCAACTGAATCTCCAAATCAGATTTGGCCAAATTGATTTGAGACAGTGATTTGAATCACCAGATCGAATCACTGCCCCCTGAAGCAGCCGAATCCGAAGCGAACACTAGCTGCTTTATAGAGACCTAAAAGAAAGGTTCAGCTCAGCTAGGAGAGTGAAGAGGAAGTTGAAATGTTAGAATGGTGACAAGGGAAGCATCAGAAGGAAGTGGGAAATTTTTTGCAGATCTGGGGTGGGGAAATGACTGCAAAGGATTGTAACAAGCAGCCCATTCTTGCCTTCACCTCCCTCCCTAATTTTGTGCATTTCTTTTTCCTTCTAAGTATTGGCAGAGACCTAGCACACTCATTGCATGGGTGTGGCAAGGCTCCGAGCAAGCCAGAAAGCTGAAGTGGCTTTCTGTAGGAGAAACCTACAAACTACATCTACATATCAATTGAGCTAAATGTCACTAAAGGAAACAAAAGAACTAAAATATCCACTTCAAAGCAAAGCCTGTAAGAGGCAAGAAAAGCCAAGGTGCATTGAAAACATGACTATATATATCCCCGTGAACACATTCCCCTTTAATTTAATCTTATTTCCCAAAGAAAACTTCCCATATCTGTCTAAAGTTTATGCTAAATCAGTCTACTGCATCTAACCTAACACACTTACTGTCCCCAGTGGCCTTTGATCCTCACTACCTCATGTTGCATTTTTATATTTCATCTGTCTCATCTGACATTCTGTATTTTATATCTTTTAACTTTTAACAAAGGTATTTTTCTTTAAAGTAAAGTCATGCCTTGTATTACTAGATTATAAGAATACACTGGAATAATAATCACTGGAATTACATTGCTGAATTGGGGCTGGTTTCATGAATGAATGGGAGCAAATCTGAAGAAGTGATTAAGTAATAGGCAGAGCCAGCTGCAGTTACAAGTTAACAAGTGGCAATTAACACCTCTTACAGCAGACTGTCTGCAGAAAAGTATCAATGTCATTGCCTGGAACTCCATTGTATGTGCAACAAGGTATCCAGTTAAAGCTAATCAATGCTGGAGACCCAAGGGACTGCTTCTGCAACCCTTAACAATACCAATGTTAAATTAATCAAAATCACAAACTGACTCCTGAGACTGCACATACCAGCAGGTGGAGACCCCTATGACTGACAGCTGTCATGCACTACTCAAGACCCATGTGGGAGAGCGACCTCTGGATTGGGCAGCCAAGATGATGCTGAGAGATCACACAAATCTGCCAGAAAGGGATAAAAGGCAGTGAAGTGTGACCCTCAGTGGTATCCTGTTCAACCCAATCAGCACCCTACCTGTTCAGCCAGATGGACCAGCCGGCAACCCCCTTCTAGAGACAACAGTGCCTTGGAGGAAACCTTGACTGGGGCATTGACAACAGACTCCTGGGGGGGGGGTGCGGGGGAGAGAGAGAGAGAGAGTGTGTGTGTGCACGCGCGTGCGCACGCACGCACGCACGCACACACATTTAAAGAGACAGTGCCTGCCGATAATACGAAGGTTTGCATTTATGACTTGTGATTTTGTTAACTTTGTACTCTGTCCAATAAACGAGAATTTATTATGATCTCGTGAGTTGGTCTTTATAGCCAACAGGATGGGCCTATATGGGACAGGGTGGAAGGGGCAGAGGGCTTGAAAACTGTCGATGTATTATGGGAGAGCAGAAAATGTTATTAAAGTATGAGGTTTGGAAGGGATAGGGATACAAGGTTTGAAAGAAAATGGAAGGATTTTGAAGGAAATCAGAAGGAAGACAAAGTAACTGAGGTGGGCAATTTGTTGGAGCAACAAGCAAGGCAAGTGTGAAGAAGGGGTAACAGAGGAAGACTTAAAAGAGGAACATGCAGACCTGATGTGGAGAATGGTAAGAAGGGTTTTAACAGTAACAGAGGTTCAATATAGGTGGGGTTTGGGAAGAACAACAAAATGCCCATGGGAGAGGTGCAGTGGGGAAGAATCAGTGGTATACATATTTTGGGAATGCAACTTTGCACGGGAGGTTTGAAGGAAAGCACAGAGTATGAAAGGGGAGAAGAAAGTCCCCTCAACATGCTCCATCCCCACTAAGACACGCTCTGATACTCACTTCAGGTGCAGCAAGAAGTGACAGCTGGGGAGAGATGCTGAGACAAGGAGAACAGGTGTGGTAGTTTCGGAGCTGCCTGAGCCTGAAACTCAGCAGGGGAAGGGAGCATTGCCAAAGAGAGGTGTGGACTGCTCAGAAGACAGCTGAAGACTCCGCTGGAGCACATGGAGGGAGAGAGCCGAGCACCAGTGGGGAGATGTTGGCAGAAGACCCAGGGAATCCAAGCCCCAGGAGTGGAAGGAGAGAGTCGAGCACCGACACTGGCAGGAGACCTGGGGAAACCAAGCCCTAGGAGCAGATGGATGCTGGGAAGAAGCGGTCCATTGGGACGCCAGCACGTGCAGACAGGGCTGCAAAGAGAGACCCAGGCAATGCAGCAGAGGGCAGCACAGAGGGGCCATTGGCACTCTCAGGCAGCTCAGCAGGTAGAGGGTCGCTGTGTGCCATGGAGCGCAGTGAGGGAGAGACTCCAGCTCAACCAGGAGCCTCTCCAGAGAAACGAGCTGGGGAAGCCGTGGAATGTGGGAAGAAAGAGATGGGCAGCACTGGCTGGTGGGACCCAGACAGCCCAGCCTCAGGTCAGACAGGGCTGAGGTGGGAAGGGGCAGGGACCCTAAGAAGGTCCCCCTGAGAGAGCTGGCAGAGGTCCGGCAAAGAGCTGCTGCACTTCCCAAACAACTATTAGGCAGAAGGGAGTGAAGAAGCCCAAAGCGGGATAATGGGCCCGAGAGACAAGATCCCAGGGACCCATCAGCAGATGGTGACCTCTTCTGTTCATAGTATTCCTAAGTTTATGGTTAACCCAAGACTGGGGTATGTTTAGTTGCCGAGGCCATGGTCCACAGACAAAGGATGGCCTTCGGAAGACTGATAGTCAGAAGGTCACTGACCCTTGGAGGTGGGCAGATGAGACAGGATCATCTGAGAGAAGGACCTGCGGAGAGGTGTGGATGTGGTAAGGATGGGGTAAAGGGGAGGTTGGAGCCCCATGAAGAAACCCAGGTGTGAGACTCCACAGACTGCCTATCGGGAACAGTCTCCCAAGAAAAATAAAACATCTAAGGTGTGGCAGACGAGTAGAAGCAGCAACGAAGCCAAATCCGAATCTTAACCTGACATCACTGGGGAGCAAGGTGTGAGAAAGAGAAAGAGTCACAGGGCTCCAAAGCACAAGGGCTAAACAAAGGTTCAGCAACCCCAGGTCCACAGCCCTAAAGAGCCCAGCAGAAATCTCCCTTACCCAGGTGTTTCTGGAAGGGCGGGGCTGGGAGCTCCAACACTGGTATAAAGAAGAGCCTGGAACAGGCAAGGAGGGAGAGCGTAGAACCGGAAGGAGGAGGAGGAACGAGCTGACACAGGCTGCAGGGAACTTTGAGAATGATGTGGAGAGCTGGAAGGAGACTCTTGCAGAGGGTAAGCCCCACAGGGGGAACTTAGAGCAAGGACTGCTGACCCGGCGGGGCTTATACCTGTTTGTTACCATGCCGGAGCTGTCAGAGCCCGGCAGAGTTTTGTACTGTAAAGTCCCTAATAGAGGGGCACTATAGAGTTGTGGTACCGTAAAGTCCCTAAAAGTGGCACAAGCCAAAATGGTTTCACCGATGGACCTAATGTGATAAGGGGAATTGTGACAAACTCAACAAGAGGCTCAGAGAGAAACAGCAAAGAAAGGAAAGGGGCAGAAAAGAGGGACTGACCTCATGAAAGTCAATTTTGTTTACTGTTGGCTAAAAGCGGCCAGAACAATAACCCAGGCCAGGAGTGCCTGGTTTTGCTTTCTTGTTTTCCTGTTTTTGCTTGGAATGGAGGTCACACTGAAAGACTAACTGGCTGATCAGATCCTAGGTGGAATGGGTGAGGGTGTAGGGGTGGCAGTGCCCTCAGGAACATAGGACTTTCGCGGGACGACGGTGGGACAACTAATGGGACTACACACCCAGGTACTGAACCAACTTCTTTAACACCAAGTCATGGCAGGAGAAACGTGGGCGTGTAGAGCTCCAATTAGAAACCGTTTCACTCGAGTCAGCCGGCAGGTGGTGTCCTACAGGTCTGCAAGTAGCAGAGATACTTGACACAAGGCACCAGTCAAGAAGGGGCCAAAGCCCTATAACACCTACCAGTGATACAGAGATTTATACAAATGTTAGAAGTGAATTATAAGATAAATTCTGAGACAGTGATGTATGGGTTGGTTAAGAAAGGATGGGAAGAAGGGAACATATGGGCATGGGTGATCTGTGTGGAAAATGAGGAACTTGCTGATCATGAAGGGAATGGATTTTACTACAAAGGAATGTTTATATATAGCCCTGTTTGAGCTCAAATATTACATGCAAAGGGATGAGGAGGAGAAAGATGAGAGTAAGAGGGAGGAAATGTGGAGGAAACATAAATGGAAATAGGTATTCACTTGAGTGCCTGAGATAGTGGGGTGACAGAGGGAAGGGTAGGAAAAGGGATAGTTGTGGGATGAGATAATGTTGTTATTGTGAACTGTTAAGAGATGAGGAGGAGTTAATATGTTATGAGGCTTTGTTGGATAATATAACATTTGGTATTTGTAAATATGTATAACAGGTTTTGTTTTTGCTTTTTTAAATGTTAAGTTTAATTTAAAAAGTTTCCCATCAGTATTTTTGCCCAATATGGGCCATGTTTTTATAGCCATGCTCAATATTAGCTGCATTTAATCAACTTCAGAGTTGGTTTCTCTTACTGAGCATATGCTGCTTTTGGCAGCAGTTTAGTGATAGCCAATGTATTTAATGAGGTTTCCTTACATGCCAATGTAAGAGGAGAAACTTTGGGGGAAAAACCTTGTCTCATCATATATTCAAATCAATACAGTATAAGTATGGTTACTTCACATGTCAATTGTACATTTAAGTGAAGTGAGATAGCATTAAAACAAAAATGTTATGATCTGCAGTCCAAGGCTGGCCTTGCAGATTTACCAGTAAAGTTTACTTGGAACCTCCCAGCTAAACCCAACTTCCACCTCACCATGGGAGGTGAGCTAGAAGTGTAGGATTCCTTGCTGAGGCTATGCTGACAGCAGTCAAGGCTTACAGCTGAGGTTATCCCCTCCAGCATTAAGAACATACGAACATTAGAACATAAGAGACATACTGAGTCAGACCAATGGTCCATCTAGCCTACTATCCACCTTGCATAAATGTGTACAAGTTTAACAAGAACCTTGAAAATAAACAGTTGATGCAAGCAATGCCAACAGAATCTCACTGCTGTATAAGTGGGTTTTGGGAGATCAAGAGCTGGGCTCGCTGCCAGTAACTGGCTGACATCAAGAAAAGCATCCAGCTATAACACTTGCTTCCACTTTCTGAATGAACCTTGGATTGTGGGGAAGAAAACGAGGCTTAAGTGTTCCTTTGGGGCAATGCACAACAGGAACTCTTGGCTGCTGTGAAAAATAGGTAAACGGTACTGAAAAGTTCATGTTTGTGGCTAAAGAAACAAGTCAAAGTCAAGGCCAATGCAAAGGGGATCAAGTACCGAGAATGGGCAGCTGGACTGCTACAAGTCTAACAAGAAGAGGATGAGAACTGGCAGATGCTCTAGAAACACAGAGAGCATAAGCTGTATATGTTCAGGACACCAAGTGGAAGGAAGGTAGTGCTAAAGAATTGGGTACTGGTTATAAAAAATTATACAATGGCAGATGCACAAACAGAAACCGAGTGGAACTGATACAAAATTGTGCACTAAAAGAAGAGGTAATTGATATTAATTAAACATCAGATCAATTGATGGCAGTAAAGCTCACAACAAACAAACAAGGTTAGAAACACTGGGCTAGATTATATCTCATTTATGCATTTACATGGCTGGTAACTGCCATTTAAGTGCTGGTTTCAGCAGATATATAGAGCTTTAAATTCTATTCTGGGTACAAAGTTGATGTGAAAGCATCCACTTGGCTATACAGTATGCTCAGGAGGACTGGCTGGGCAGGTATGCAGTGCTGAACATTAGCTCAGATATAGCCATAAGTTCTCATATTGTGGCCAGGAAAAAACCCATGTCAAATGGGAGGGCTGAGAACGAGGAAGACAACCCTCCTATGTTTTAGTCCAGCAGCCTAGTGGTTAGGTCACTCACCTAGGACATGGGAGACTTAGATTCTAGGCCCTGCTCACTCCGAAGGGGTTTGAACCTGCACCTCCTCCTTTACAGCATGTACACTAAACACCATGCCTCAAGGTAGGTATTATCCCTACCCTTTCTAGCCCTCCTCTTGAAGCTAGCTCCTGAGTAACCAAGAGAGGTAGGTATGTGGGGCCAGGAGTTTAAAGAACAAGCCAGAGGGTGTGTGACTCAGTGAGACTGCTGCTGCTCTGAATGGGATGGTGCACTGCATTCTAGTCTGAGTGGGCACTTTCTCCCAATGGGACAGAAACTTCCCCACCGCTTTATCCAATGACTATTAAATACAAGGTGCAATGAGTAAACTTCAAGAGGAGAGCTTGAGAGGGAACTGGATAATGCCTTACTTATGCCTGGTTGTTGAACATTTTTCTGGGAAGAAGGAGATGTAGGTTAAAACACCCTCTGCATAAGAGGGACCTAGACCCTGGGTCTCCCAAATCTGGAACAAATGGTCTAACCACACAGCTATTAGGCTAAAACATGGGAGGGCTGTTCACCACCAGCATCACTGCATTTCCAGATTCTGTTTTCACCGTTAAATCTTATGCTGTACTGGAAACTGACCATTTTTTATGATTTTAATTTATTTTCCCAATTGTTTTTGGAATTACAAATAGTTTTTATTTCTTAGTCCATGGCTATCTACTTTATCTAAGAGCCTTGCAAGGGATTGTCTTAAAGTCCAAATAAATAATATGACTTGTTCCCTTTTAATCAGTTTCTTTAGTAGTTTCACATGCTTAGGGAATTTTAGGATGAAATCCTGAATGGGGTAAAGGCAATGGTAAAACTCTCTTTGACTTTAACTGGCAAGGATTTCACTCCATTCCTTAAAAGGTATGGGAACTGGCTGAGGCTGCATGCTCCAGGACCATGGTTGTCATGGGTGACTTCAGTTACCCAGACATCTCATGGGAGGATCACTTGGCAAAATCTTAGTGGTTGCAAAGCTTCCCATCATACGTGGATGACCTCTACCTGACTCAAGAAGTCTACAGGCCAATGAGAAGTAAAGCACTGCTTGACCTGGTACTGGCTACTGGGGATGACCTAATCGGCAACCTAGTGATCGATGGGAAGCTGGGTGACAGTGACCACAAGCTGATCACCTTCACCATCTGCCATAAAGCTGGCAAGTCAGTCAGCAACATGGAAGTCCTTGACTTCAGGAAAGCTGACTTTGACAAGCTCAGGAGGCTTGTCAGTCAGGCCCTAAGGGACCACGACCCCAGGGGGAAGGGAATTCAGGAAGAGTGGCTGCCCCTCAAGGGACCAATCCTCAAAGCACAAGCTAACGCTATTCCATCTTGGAGGAAAGGCAGCAAGAGGGCACAGCAGCCCCCCTGGCTCTCCAGGGATCTAGCAGACCTCCTGAGGCTAAAAAGAAAGGCC
>NW_017729003.1:14472965-14478877 GCF_001723915.1 Gavialis gangeticus
AGGGGTGATCTGATGGCCACCTATAAGTTTATCAGGGGAGACCACCAGGACCTGGGGGAACATTTGTTCACGAGAGCACCCCAAGGTATGACGAGGTCGAATGGTTAGAAACTACTGCAAGACCGTTTCAGGCTGGACATAAGGAAGAATTTCTTTACTCTCTGAGCCCCCAAGGTCTGGAACAGCCTGCCATCGGAGGTGGTTCAAGTACCTACATTGAACACCTGCAAGACAGATTGGATGCTTATCTTGCTGGGATCCTATGACCCCAGCTGACTTCCTGCCCTTCGGGAGGGGGGCTGGACTCAATGATCTTCCGAGGTCCCTTCCAGCCCTAATGCCTATGAAATCTATAACATTTTCAAATACAGAGCCCATGCTGGTTTGTCATTATTATGTTGTGTTCGTATAAGCAGTTTTATTTTTTCATTTTTTTTCCAGTTCAATTAGAGAGTTCCCAGATCCCTTCCACTTAGCTAGATTCTTTATATATGATTTTTTTCCAGGACTTCCATTCTACATGCAACATTATGGAAGTTATTAATCATGGTTTCAGCATTATTGTTGGATGTCTTCCTCAGCTTGAACAGTTCTTTTATATTTGTTTCATAGTCTGTACTATGTCTTCTAAACTTGTATGCAGATTTAATTGAATAAGTGGACTCCACCTCACTTCCCAGGAATGTCAATGTTGTCTGTAAGCCATCAAATTTTTACTGTGAAATTATATCATCAGTTCTCATTTGTCTTCCACCACATTATGCCCAAGGTTTACTGGTGGGGGCTTTATATTATTATATGTAATATGAAGTGTCTGAGGTGATGTCTGGGAAGGTACTATAAATAATTTATAGAAATGAGTTTGAAATTGACTATGATTTTCTTTAAGTTATTATTCTAGAATACAGACCTTCTTTTACGCAAATTATACTATTGTCTCTCTATGTAGATCCATTACAAAGCATCTGAGCATCTACTAAGAAATAAAAACAATGTTTCAGTAGGCCAGTTCTCTACATTTCCCTCATACATCCCCTTCCATTTATTTCCTCCTTTCTCCTCTTATACCAGCATTTCTTCTCATCTTTTTTCTTCTTTGATATTTTTAATTAGAACTTTGGGAAAGCAACCCTCTAGAAATGGATTTTAATTCTGAAGGCACCAGATAATACTGATTGATTGTAGATGTTTAAAATAAACAAACAAATAAATACATAGAAGTGCTTTACTGGAAGCATTACTTTTACCTGGCTCTGCAGCATCTGTATAGATTGGGTGCTTCAGCAGGGCTTTTTGGTGCTTTTATCTAATAGCTGAGTCAATCAGCTATTAGATAAAAAAGCTAAAAAAAGCCCTACTAAAAGTTTCTGATGAAGAGAGACATTGGCCAAGCCTAGTCCAACTAACACACTGCTTCTTCTGGGCATGTGCTGGGCTTGATGCGGGAGAGTGTGGAATTTAAAGTGCCACTTCTTTTCCTAACATTTGCAAGCAGCCATTCTGATCACATGTTAAGCAGTGCAAGTCTAAGGCTCAATTCTCAAACTCTGTAGCCTCTAGACACTCCTTGGAAAATTCTGGCTCCTAGCTTTCACTTATTTTTTTGACAATGGAAAAATAACAGAGCAATTCTTCTCTTGCAAAGAACTCAGAAAGACTACAACAGGTCAGAATGTTTTTGACATTATGGATTCCTATTTGAAATCTCTGGGTTTATCTTGACAGTGTTTGCACACCTAACTGTATTAATAATGCATGGTACTTCACATCATCCTTAAAAAGATTTTGCATCACCCTGGTCAAGAATCATTGGTCCAAGGCAACTCCACAGAGATATTCAGGTATAAAATTATTACTTTTACCATGAATCTGGTATAATAAGCTGCCTTTGGTAAATCACTTACTGCTTTTTTACAAAATCCATGTTACACAAGGTAGAAAATTATTGTCACCTGAACTCTTTACAAAGAGAATAACATTACAAAACGCCCCCCATACAATATGGTGGGAAATAATGTTTGGACATCTCAATATGAATAACAGACATGAGCATGATCTTCCCAAGATAATAGGCCCAGATTCTTCCCTGGTCATTATTTATTAGAATAAATGGACTTTGATATAGCGACAATGAAAAGATTTTATCTATAATGTTGACAATACCATCATGCATAAGTTACTGTATGATTGACTACACCCTTCTGTAGTGAAAATGACGACTTCTTCATTAGTCTAGGAAAGGTGCTAGATGCAAACAATTTTGAAAAAGTGAATGTTAAGGAAGGACAGTTTTTGTAGGAATGAAATAAGATACAGAGCAAAGCATGAAAGGATAATGGTAGAGAGTAATAAGTGTCACTTACCTAAATAATGTGAAGTGTTACTGAGATTTTCAGGGGCTTCATTTTTCATCTTTAATGGTGCTGAATATTTCTTTTCCACTAATACCTGTTTTTCAGCTGGTGTTCTCCTTGTATCTGGTTTCTTTTTCTTTGTAGCTCTAAGTGGCTCTGCCAACATTCGTACTTCTCTGGGAAAAGCTGTAAGCACCTGTATTGCTCCAGCTTTTATCTTGGCTTGCAATCCCTCCTCTGTGCCAAATTCATCTGTTTGTGAAATTTTGTAAAGAGGTAACACATGTAACTGTTCATCATTTGGTATCACCCCCACTTTACGGTTATCTTCCTTTGTCAATGTACAAACCTGACAAGAAAAGGAAGAAAAGAAAAAAACAAAACAATACACATAAGTTACAGATGCTACTTACATGTTTAAGTATCTGTCTTTTTAACTGGTTTGATATAGACACAGTTATTCCTATAAGATCCATCACAAAATGATAGGACTTCCAAACATGCATTTGACAAACGCTTTATCACAGTGGGCATGTCTACAGATGCTATGAATGCTATAAAGGCTTACTACGCAGTAAAATACTGTGCAGTAAGCCTTCCCTGGGATCATGTCAACACGTGCCCCCTTCTGGGGGCAAATCTGCTCCCAACAGGAGCAGCCAAGTACTGGGCTGCTCCTATCCTGCTCTGCCCCCCTGAAACAACCAGGAGGAGCTCCAGGCTCCCCTGGGGTGCTAGCCCAGTGGCTGGTAGGGAGCATGGAGCCAGTCCCCATGAGCATGGAGTCAAGAGAGATTTGCTGGCTGCAGCAGCAGCTGTCTCCTTGCCCTGTACACATGGGGAAGGGTCCTGATGTGCACAATGCCAGGAGACAGCTGCCACTGCAGAGCTGTCCTGGCTTGTGCACATGGGGACAAGCCCCATGCCCAGTGGGCCTTCCCTGGGCTGGATTTCCCCAAGCAGCCTGGGGCTGGCTGGGAACTGCGCCTTCTGGAGCAGCTCCCAGCCAGCTCCAGGATGCATGGGAATGCAGGGAGCTCCCAAGTCCTGGCACTGCTCGATTCCCAGCTCCTGTGGGGAGCCAGGAGCTGAGCAGTACTGGGAAGAGAGGGGGTGGGGCAAAAAACTACCCTGTTCAGGCGCTGCTCTGCTCCCAGCTTCTGGGAGGAGCTAGGACCTGAGTAGCACCAGGACCAGGGGAATTCCCCACCCCCTGTGGCCCCCTAGTTTTAGGGCTGATGGAGCAAATTTGCTTCCGGTCAGTGTCTACACATCTGCAGTATCTACTGCACAGTTAGTTTAATACCTGTATTTAAAGGTAGTAACTAACTGTACAGTAGACTAATTTACTACGCAGTGAATGGTGTGAACATGTAGATACTGATGCTTAACTATACAGTAGATTAGTCTACTGTGCAGTAAAGCATCTGGGGTAGACACATCCAGTGAAGACCTGAAAGGGGAGTTAGAGCGAAGATGTATTAAATAGTTCTTAAAGAGGTAGAGCTGGACAAAATATTTTGGACTAATAGTTTATACGGAATTTCACTTGTAGTTCAACTCATACTACAATGTACTCTATTTACATGTACATGACTTGCAATGCAGTTACCTGGAGTACACATTTATTCAAACTTAATGGAAGCCACACTAATTAAGTATATAACACTGTGGTTACTGCATTATTAGGAGCCGCAAAACAGATTAGCTCCCATCATTTTCAAAGCTTTTTGTAGTCACTTTCAGAGCAGTTATTAGAAGCTTTGAAATTGACTGGAGTTAGTCAATTTCAGGGCTGCTATTACAAGCCTTCAAAATCAGAGAAGAGAGCAGCCCTGGAACTGACTAGCCAGTCATCCTTTTCAAAGCCTCTGATTAACAGTGTTTTGACAGTTGCTTTGTCTACTGTTTCTGGCATAATTGCTATGCAGTAAAACCAGTAGTGGGCAAAACACGGTACACGAGGTCATTTCATTTTGCCCATGGGCACCCACCAATTAATTGTACTCCCACCCAAGCTGGGCCCCTTGCTCCCACCCTTGCGCATGGGAGGGCCCTGACCCAGCCAGCATGCACAGCTTCTGCACAGGGCTGCTACTGCCACTGCTGAAACTGCCAGGGGACCTGCTTGGCTTTCCCAGCCTCCAGTGGCTCCTCCTCCTGTCCCTGTTTCAGCACTCACTCTGAGAAGCAGGTAGGAAAGCAATGGCAGGCAGGACAGGGTGGAAACTGAAGCTGGGTGGGAGTGCAGAGCATGGGGAGTTCCAACAGCTGCACACGGCAGCAGGGAACAGGCAAAGCAGTTGGCTCCATTGCACAGGGCTTTCCCCCCTGGTGGCACAAGAGTACCAGAAGCTGCATGTACATTGCAGGGAGCCCTGCATGATAGAGGTGGGGCAGCCTGGTTCTGTTCCTTGCCGCCACATGCCACTCCTGGAACTGGCTGGACCCATGCATCGCCAGGTGGTAGTGCCTGCATAGTGGTGGCTTTGCACCATGGGGGGGGAGTGTGTGTAGGAGGCTCCACACTCCTCCACCCTCCCTCACAAACTGCCCACATATACGTACATACTGCAACATACCCTACACCCCCCACACACAGCCAGACTCCCTCACAAACCCCACACCCCGCCACCCATACCCCACACACTTGCCCCAACACAATACACAAGGGTAAGACTTCATTTTTGAGCTATTATGCAATCACCTCTATATACACTATTCAAACACACATAATTCAAGACAAAAATATTTTTTTGAAATAAAATTAAAATGTTATAGTAGACACTTGACTTTTAGTATATGATTTGTTTTTTCTCTAGTTCCAAGATGGCAAAAGGAATATTTCCAGTGGAAAGGGGAGGGCCTTCCAGTGCCAAAGGTCAGGGGTTAGGGCAGGACTTCCAGCCCCAAGATGGTGACCAGGGGATGGAGCACCTGTCAAGGGGCAGGGCTACCCTTGTGGCCCTCGACAGCTCACCAAAACTCATTAAGTGGCCCTCTAACTGAAAAAAATTGCCCACCCCTGAGTTAAACGATGTTTAATACTGTTCCAAAATAAACAGCTGAAATATGCTATGCACTTATGCCAGTTTATGCATTTAACCAATATGCAGATAACTAAATATTGTTAAAATATAAGCAACAATTTTAAAAAATGGGAATGACAATGTGTTATACAGTTAAGCAAATTATGCACTCATGTGATATTCATATAAATGGAGAACACTGCATTTGCAATTTCATACGAAATTCAGGAAATACTTTTGACTGAGAAAAACTGGAAAAAATATAAACATTTAAATTTGTGTGTCAAAATGACAGTGCGATCTAACTTTGCTATATTATTTATTTTAAAAGGGTTACAAAGCCTTAGAACACTTGAAAACAAAGAACCATTTTGTATTGAATAAAATATTTCATTTCACTTGAAAAAATTACTTGGAAGGAGAAGGAGCTAGAAGGGGGTTTGTTTCAGCCACCAAACAAACAAACAACATTCTTTCATCTAGCTCTATACAAAGAAAGAAGAAATGGCTCCAAACTTTAATTCAACAC
>NW_017729003.1:14483877-14493664 GCF_001723915.1 Gavialis gangeticus
AAAAAAAAAAAAAAAAAAAAAAAATCAGTTAAATTAACTTTCCTAAACTTGACTCTCCACTGCAATTAAGTTGTGAAGCCCAGCAAATCTTCAGTCTCTGCTCAGCCCGCTAACTTAGTTTTTGTGATTAAATTATGTTGCACTGGGATACAAGCCTTCCTTCCTGATAAAGATCCCACCGTAGATCTGGATAAGACATGTAAACTTTGAGCATTTATTTATTGAAACAGTTCAAAACCACTGCTGAACCTTCATGGTGTTTCCAAACTTCTGAACATTTGGAGGTTCATTCATTACTGATATAGAAAATTCACCTTAAAAGAGCAGTTAAAACCACCAACATTCTTGTTTCTTAGCAACAGAAGCATTCTTAAAACCAGAAACACAGACCAAGTCTTCGTCTAGTTTTCTTCCATGAGGTTCAAAATTTGAATTTTACATCTGTAAAAGCAAGTCTATATTAAATCAGGCCATTTTAACTGATGCTATTTAATGTACATGCATTTTTGCACATTGTGCCAGACAAGTATTTGAAAAATCTGGCCCTGTATGTTTTTACTATTTGTTCTCATTTTCTTTGGTGTTGGAATTCTCTGGAAATCTTATTACTTCTCACTTTTTTCCCCTCACATTTTCAGCTGGCTTACTACAGTATAGATATTGACAAAGAAATATTAAGTTTAGCAAAACATTTTGCAATGGTTGCCCCAATGGAAAAAACGTAAGACAAACAAAGGTGCAGAAACCACTCACGCCAGTCTCAAGTGAATGTTTGCTTGTATCACAAAACCAACACAAAATTCAGTACATCTGCTGCATTCTGTTCAAGAAATTGCACTGGAGTCATGTACATCAGGAGAGAGGCAAATGGGCAAAACTGAATGAAAGGATGCAATTCCTCCATGTCATGGGACGGGTCCCCAGGGATGGCTGTGATAACCCTAGGGGTCCTTGACTGTGCCAATCCTGCCCAATGGGCACCCTCTTTCTCGCCTGCCACATCTTGTTGGTAATTATTATGAATAGGGAGGCTGCCCTTGAGTTTACACTGGGCATGGTCCTGATGGACCCTGCTGAACCCTGTGGGCTCTTGGATCCCTTTTGGGGCTTGCACAAAAATGGTTGCCTCATGGGGCACCTTCAGCCTTATGGGCTAGATGTGTGGCTCCAAAACAGCCCCTTTACTGCGCCACAAGCCTCGCAGATGGTATTCACCCCTTGTCTCTCTCTGCGTCCCCTGGTGCTGGGCTCTCTGCAGCCCAGTCTTCGTGCCCCCTGGCACTGGGGTCTACTCACTCCCTTCGTCTCTCTGTCTCATGGCGCTGGGGTCTGCTCACCCCCCTTCGTCTCAGTGCCCCCTGGTGCCAGGGTCTGCTCACCCCTTTTTGTCACTGCACCCCCTTGGCACTGGGATCCACACACCACAGTGGGCCCCCAATGAGGCTCCGCCTTCCCCAATAGCCTCAGCCTGATCCACCGGTATTATAAAACAGCAAACAAAAATATGAGCCCCTGGGCTATAACGTAACACCCAAAAGTTCACAGTGTGCTCTGTCCCTTTAAAAGAGTCAAACTCCTTCCCTGGCACTAAGTGCCTTGTAGGCATGGGTACCTGGTCACCTCTTGCAGCCCCATTAGCCCTACGTGCAGCATATTTGACAGCTGCAGCGTCTCTGGGCAATTCTTCCCTGAAGGCTCCTTCCCCTTTGGCTGCTGGCAGGGAACTGCCTCTCTAGTCCCAGCCCTGGGGTTTATATATGCCCAGGGCCCTGCCTCTTCTGGTCAGCTGACTGGCTGCAGCTGAAGGCTAATTCTCTCCTTAGGCCTGCTACCACAATAACCTGCATCTGTGGGGTTCCTGGCCAACTGCTAGGGACTTCTCTCTAGGCAGTTTCTGCTCTTAAAGGAGCAGGCACCTTAGTGCCCTGCGACACTCCACCACACAAAATATTAAGAATATATAAAATAGAACAATTAATTTACTTATATAATATTTAAAAAAATTGATATGCCTGTATCCAAAATATAATGAATGAAATGAAAGAAAATTTAACATGCTTGCTATTTCACCTTAAGTACCAATTATATGCAATGTAACTATTTACATGCAATACAATACTTAAATGCAATGCGAAATACCAATGATATGCAATGCATCTAAATGAAGCAGAAAACAGCAAGCAGAATAAACTACTCCACGGATTTAAAAGTTAATTAGCTTGAAGCCAATTATCATCTTGGAGTCTGTAGATTAACAATTTTAAACAAAATGGAGTAGCCCATTTCATGTAAAGCAAAGTTCTGAAGCCAGTCGTTGATAATGGACTCTTCACAAAGTGTTCAGTTAAAAAGTCTTTGCAATGTACTGTGGAAACTATTCAAAACTTTTCCATTAATTACAATACACATTGTATTGCAAAACAATCATAAGGAGAACTGAAAAAGTATACTGCACTTTGACTATTAAGCCTCCAGGATGATCCAACTATTATGTCTTCTGGAAAAAATATTCCGTATAACCGGAGATGTAGTTTCACCACATAAATCTGTCTTAAAAATCAAATGAGAAAAAGCTGGCCATATGTCTTCTTTGCATTTCCAGTAAGTCTGGTGATTAAAAAATCATGAGTTATTTTAGTTCCAGTAGGTTCTTAGTAACAGGTGCTTGTTTATTATGCTCTTTCTCTAAATTGATATGCACTCATAAACTGACTGAAGTGGTAGAATAATTTGTAAAAGTTATCTGTAACCAAAGAGTTATGAACAGATAATCTTGTAGTTCTTTGTTCTGCCTATCTGGCCACTTGAACTCCTTGTGTAGAATCTGATGTAGCATTTTTTGCTTTGTCATAAGAATGAACAGATGTTTTAAACTAAAGAAGTAAATGTGGTCAAACTGCATTTCTGAACTTGAAAGGTGGAATCAAAGTCCCTATGTAATTCTTCTCCATATAACCTAGAAACAGAAAAAAAGCCCTCGGAGGCTCAAATTTACTGCATCATCATTTAGTTCTGCTCTCCTAAGATAATCCTTCCAATCCTGTAACACTGATTTATCAATTCTGAAAATTAATGATGGAGCTTACTTATTCTTTACTATCTTCTGAGACATACACCATTCAGTTCTACTGAATTACTACAGTCTGCATAAGTGTACAGTAGGTTACAGAAACAAAGTTAGAAAACATTGTGAAGCATTTTGGAAGTTCCCCTGCTATAAAAAAATATTAAAAGAGCAATTAAAATCCCTCTTTTGCAGTGACACTGGGCTTACCTGTTCTTCTATCTCAGGGGCGGGCAATTATTTCAGACAGAGGGCCACTTACTGAGTTTTGGCAAGCCATTGAGGGCCGCATGACAGGCAGTCGGGGCAGATAAATATTAAGATAAATATTAATTTTCTAATTTTTTTAGGGGCCCCATGGGCCAGATAGAATGGCCTGGTGGGCCCCATGCTGCATTTTGCCCACTCCTGTTCCATTGTTATAAAACATGGAACATCTTTACCTTATGATGACTCTTGCTCAGAATGGTAACAATGAACAGTCACTTTTACTCATCTTCAGGAGACATATTGACTAAAAGTATCTGTATTTGATTTGAGCAGTCAGAATCAAAAGATATCTAATGAACTTGCATCTCTAGTAGGGCCAATGAGGTGATCCTCCCCCTCCTCGCAATACTGGTCAGGGCCACAGCTGGAGTACTGTGTCCAGTTCTGTGCCCCCATTTCAGGAGGGATGTGGACAACATGGAGAGGGTCCAGAGGAGGGCCACCCGCATGATCCAGGGACAACAAGGCAGACCCTACAATGAGAGACTGTGGGACCTGAACCTGTTCAGCCTTCACAAGAGAAGGCTGAGGGGGGACTTGGTGACAGTCTATAAACTCACTAGGGGGGACCAGAAGGGTTTGGGAGAGACCTTGTTTCCCCTAGCGCCCCCTGGCATAACAAGGAATAACGGCCATAAGTTGTTGGAGAGTAGGTTTAGATTAGACATCCGTAAGAGCTACTTCACAGTTAGGGCGGCTAGGATCTGGAACCAACTTCCAAGGGAAGTGGTGCTGGCTCCTACGCTGGGGGTCTTTAAGAGAGGCTTGATGCCTACCTATCTGGGATCATTTGAGCCCAGTTTTTCTCCTGCCCTGGCAGGGGGTTGGACTTGAAGATCTACAAAGTCCCTTCTGACCCTACTTCTACGATTCTATGAACTACTGGGGATAAATATTCATTTCATGCACTATTTGCAGTGTCAGTAGTAAAGGAACAGTTGATTGACCATTGTTGATCGACAACGTGTAACAGGGGCTCAAGCTGAAGCCCCATTACTAAATAGACCCGGGCCCCGGACAGCAGGAGAACCAGGACCACAGCAGTGGAGGTTTAGGACACCAGGGTGAGATTAGGGTAATTAGGATGCCACTGTGCTCAAAAAGCATGGTGGGAGGACCGGGACTCCGCCTTGAGGGCACCCGAGGAGAGGAAGGAGCCATGGGGAATGGCAGCACAGAAAGAGAAGAACCCCAAGTGAACAAGCACCGCATTGGAGGAGACAAGTCGTGGCAGGGAAGACCTTGAGGGGAGATAGCGAACGCAGCAGAAACACCCACACAATGAAATCTGCAATACTGAAACTTGCCTGGAATGTACTCTATATTATCCTATTAAATAATCATCTTCAGCAGGAGACAAGTGCTGAAGGGAAAATGTTAATGTATCAAGTGAAATGATAATTTATTTAGAAAACAGAACTTGACTACAAAGAAATGGTTAGCTCCTGAACATTCTACAATTGTTGTGGCTTCGTAGTCAAATCTACACAGCAAACTTGCTCCAAAGAGCAAACCCATAACATTAGAAGGTTATTCAATATAAGGGTATTCTTTCAAATATTTTAATGCTTTAATATTTTTAATTATTTTAAATCAGTTTTTAATAGTTAATTCAAGGTTATTTAAGGCCACTTCACCACCACCAAACAACAATTTGTTGTGGATCAATTGTAAAGATATACAGTATAACCTTATAAATTCAGCATGCTCAGGACCGAGCACCTGCTGGATATTTGAAAATGCCGGATTTCTGAAATGTAAGTAAAGTGCGTGGAGTGGGGGAGGGCAGGGGGGAGAAGGAGGGGTAGCAGCAGCTGGTTGCTGCCCAGCTTGCCGGAAGCAGATAGGGAAAAGTTTGCATGCGGCGACTACTACTGCATCCACCACTCTGCACTGCTGCTCCGTATGTAGCTGTGGCTCTGGGACCAGCTGCCACTACTCTGGGACTGGCTGCCAAAGTGCCCGACTTCTGAGAATTCCAGATTTTTAAACTTATGAGGTTAGACTGTATAAAAGATTAACTGCAAGTTCCAGAATAGAAAGAGCTAGCAGAATGCTTGAAAAAGATTCTGTTCTTTCTTTCTTTCACTGACTGAAAGACTTTTAGGATAAGAAAGCACATTCAAAAAGCTGAAGCCTGTATTGATTCAATCTTTGCAGGTTAGTTTAACCTGCCTAGACTGAACCAAGTTGCAAGTGAATAGACATTACCTTTTCACTTAGGAAATGCAGGCACATGCCCGCAGTGGCTCAAGCTAGAAGCCAGGAGGCACTAAAGCAGCTCTTGGCTGCAGGGAAGCTGTGCTGGATGGGGAACATAGCCAGCCCTGGCAGTAGCTTCAAGTGAACTAGCCAGGGAAGGGATTTAATTCTCCCCTTCCTGTCCCACTGGAACAGACCTGAGCTGGGGTCTGCCTGATGCTCCCCGCTCGCTGCTGCAGTGGTGGGGGAGCGGCTAAATGCCAGCCAGCATGGCCCCCTGAGCTAGAGGGGGCAGGGAGGGGGTTTATTCCTCTTCTGCTCCCAGGGGACTGCAGCCGGGGTCTGCCAGCTCCAACCGCTGCTCCTACCAATCGTTCCTTGCATGGGGTGAGTAGTGGGATAACCCCCCTCCCTGCCCTCTCATGTAAGGGAGCCATGATGGCTGGCATCTGGCCATGCCCCTGCCCATGAAGCAGCGAGCAGAGAAATTTCTGGCAGGTCCGTGGGAGGGAGAGGGGAATCTGGCCATGCCCCTGCCCATGAAGCAGCGAGCAGAGAAATTTCTGGCAGGTCCGTGGGAGGGAGAGGGGAATAAGCCTCTTCCCTGCCCACTTCTCCTTAGGGAGGGCTGGTGTCTGGCCATGTCCCTGCCCCTGACTGCCTGTGCTCTGGCTAGGGAGCAGGGGGGTGTGGCCAGCTCTGCTCCAGTGCCCATGGCTGCAAAGCATGCTGAGATGCTGGGGTATTCTGGTTTAATTTAAACCAGGAAAGGGTCTGGGACAGAAGTTCCATAAACTGGTTTGAGCTTAATAACTTAAGTTTGATACTACATTCAACCACATTTCTCTCAAACGGGTTTTTGCCATTTTGAAACTGGTTTATGTGCACTGAACTTATGTTTTGTTACAGGTGTAAATCAGTTTCTGATCACTTAACCCAGTTTATGTGTAACTTCAGTCCCTAGCCTTACAGGACATTTGGGTTCAGCAGGGATAGCCATCCTCATGAAACAGTATTTTCAAAACCACAGATTTGCCATAATAATTAATAATGACATTAAGCTGACTAGTATCTGATTTTTGTATGGAACTTTGGTCAGATACTTTATCAACTGGATTAGCGAATGATTGTTCTTTGATCTGGTTAAGCTGATTGCTTGTGGTGATATATCAGATGGGAATTTGCTACAACTAACAGTATTTACTGTCTCTGAATGGGGATGGTTCTCTCTACTATCATTATCAATTAATTAGTATAACTAATTACTGCTGAACTTCATGATAAGTGACCCAACCCAAATCCATTCTGGTCAGCACTGCATCAACACAGAGTAATAGACAGTTCCCATCCTTAAGTGCTTTACAGTTTAAGTAAGTTTAAATCTAATTTATGGAAAAACATATGAAAAGAATAATGAATTTGAAAGCTGCATGGCTATAAATCCTCCTTCTTCTGTATGCACTCTATTTTTTACCAGTGACCTGTTCTAATTCTGGTTTTATTTTTGTTTCCATTACCTCCATACCCCATGTAGAAACTTTTAGACATGTTCTAAGATGCATAATTAATCACAAACTCAAAATAGTAAATCAGATCAGGAGACAATAATTCTACAAAATACCATGACCAAACAAAACATGCACAAGAAATTATCAACTAGCAAATCTAGCTCTTGCTAACAACCAGATCTCTGGAGAACCACTGTCAAAGGATTTTGCATTCCTTTTTCACCATTTTTCTCAGGTATGCCAACATGCATTATATTATAGGAGAGTATTACTGCGCTTTTACCAAGAAGCACTTCTTTTTCTCTTTAATGTTGCCCTGAAAAGCTGTGCAAGCCAACTCTGCCCTTGCAATTTATATGAAATTGCAGGAAATCTGCAAGTCTTGCTTAAACATCATGAGCAAAAGACCTACTTACATCTAATGTAACTAGTGGAGGGAACTCTCTGAGAACAAATATGGTGGTATTTAAAACAGGATTTTTAAGGAAGAAAGATTGGGTTTTTAGTCCAAGTGAGTCTCTTTTTTTAAATATTGATTTAATGCATTATTTGCAGCATCATGGATATTGATTATGTTTTAAATATGAATTATGAATAAATGCTCATTTTTTCTGTTTTAGCATATATGAGTACATATTATCTTCAAATTTCTGTTTCTCCTCTTCCGTTTTCCTCCTTCACTGTTACACTTCAGCTATCATACACTGAAACTCCACTGGTGCACAGATTTGTTATTCTGGTGCTCAAGATAGTCCACCCTTTTTTTCAAACTATTTAATATGGTTCTTCAAGTTAATTATTCAATTAATATTGGAGACAATATGACAGACACTGAAGAGGGAAACTAACTCTATTAAGTTTCTATGTACCAGCTTCATCACTGCAGGAACACGGCAGCTTGGTAAACCAATGTCAAAACTAAGCCAGAGGGACTTCAGGGGATCCAAAAGGAAAAGGGAATTTATTTTTCTATAATAAAGTGATGGGCAAAAATGTACGTTTAAGACAAAGCTTAGCTAAAGAAATGAAATATTGTTAATTTTGAGATTCTACTTACAGAGGGTTCCTGCGGTAACAACAGCCCTTTGTGCACAATTAGTTCGCCTAAGTATATTACTCAACTGGAATGTTTTCTCTCCATACCACAACACATTTTGAATGCAAAAAAATAAAAAATAAAAAATTGCAGAGTGATTATCAGAATATTTTCTACAACTGAGGAGGTATACCTGTAATCACTCAACTCTGTCAAAAGCATTTTCCATTTTTAAAGAAAACTCAATCTAATGGACAGGCATCATAAATCTAATGATGTAAATAAACTTAAAGGGTTCAATTAATTTATAAATATAAGTCCATCAATTCTGTTTCTGGCCAAAATCACGCATCTTTTTATACTGTATGCAGGAAACAACCTAAATAAGCAATAGTTACCCTTCATCTGTTTTATAGAATTAATTCTTGGAGTTAGACTCTGTTGTTGCTGCACTTGGAGGTACTGTATTTGAAATAGTTATTGGCAACATTTAGATAAATTTCTATCAAATCCTTCATTCCTGTAACTGTTTGGTTTGTAAGTCCTTCTACTTGCATTGGAGACAAAAGGCATGCTTACTAAAAATCATAAAAGAAAAATACTTCTCTGGAATTCATTTCTGGTTATTCCAACTTATCCTTTTCTTGTGTCTAAGTCACCATGTCTTACCTCATTCAGGAAAAGCGTGTTCAAAATTCCACACCATAAATAATGCATGCATAGGAGTCAAGCAGATTGCACAAATTGAGCATACCTATTTTTGGGGATGCGCTTCTGAAAAGCTGGACCTTGACCTTTAATCAGTACGGTGATTATACTACGGAAATTAGGTCAGATGAAGTTTATTCTTCCACATTGCCAATTCTAACCGTTTTATTATAAAATTCAGTTGTTCTTAAAGTATACATTTTTGACTTACCAATATCTATAAACTATCTATGCCCACTAGGGCTTTCCTGAAAATCTGTAACCCTTAAGGGTATCATACAGTATAGTTAGTATTTCTTTACATAATAGGACAGGGGTCAGCAACCCCCAGCATGTGTGCCAAGCATGGCACTCAAGCCCATTTTGCTCAGCACACTACCGCCAGCCCAGACTCTAAGCAGCTGCTGCCAGCCATGGAGCCCAGGCTACTCCCAGCAGGCAGCTGGGAGGCTGCAAGCCCTGCTGCAAGCAGACTGGGCCCTGTGGGCTGGCTGCATCTGGGAGGCTACAAACAGCTGCTCTGGGCTCCAGTATGTTGGCATTCTGGCACCTTCCAAGGTAGACATTGTGGTTTTTTCGGCACTCTGACCAAAAAATGTGAACCCCTGTACTAGGAAGTGATCAGGAAGCCTTCCTGTTCACAAGGTATGCAGCATATTGATGTCCTCATTGCATGTGTGTCTTGTAAAGCAGTGCTAGTTTAAATGTTTTGATGGTCCTCTTCTACATCATACAGAACACCTGTACTCAGGGGCAGAGCCAGAGGCGATGCAGTGGTGCAATTGCATTCCCTTTTTCAGACCATGCCATGGAAGCAGAAGCCAGGTTGTTGGGTTTTTTTTTTAAATCCCCAACTCAGAGAAAAATGCCCCCCTGCCTCCCTTCTCCTCTGTTCTCAGTGACATGTTCCCCTCTCCTTCCCTTCTCCCCTACCTGCCACTGCTTCTGTTCCTGGCCAACTCAGAGGCCACTCCAGAGCTACTCCTGCTCCACTGAGAT
>NW_017729003.1:14498664-14502402 GCF_001723915.1 Gavialis gangeticus
CCCTTCTCCCCTACCTGCCACTGCTTCTGTTCCTGGCCAACTCAGAGGCCACTCCAGATCTACTCCTGCTCCACTGAGATGTGCAAAGAGCTGGGTTCAATGGCAGCAGATGGATTCCTCCTCCCTGGCCAATCCCCCTAGGTATTTCCCACCAGCCCAGGGGCAGGCTCAGGGAGGAGGAACCCACCTGCTGCTACCACCATTGCCACTGTTGCTGTCCGTGGCTGAAACTTTTATGATGTAATTGGAATTATGAAGGCATTGTGGGATAGTTCACATGACTGGAGTACAGTCATAAATGAGTATACCTTGTTGAGGAAGGCTAGGCAGGGTTGCTCAACCTTTTAAGATTCAAAGCACCCCTTGGAAAATGCTAATTCTTAATTTTCACTTTTTTTTTTTTTACTATAAAAAAAAACCAGAGCAGTTTTTCTGTTGCAAAGGACTCAGAAAGAACACAAAAGGTCATAATATTTTTAACATTATATATTCCCATTTAAAATCTCTGGGTTTATCTTGTAAATCATGTTTGCATAACCGATAGTACTAAAATTACGTAGCATCCTGGAACACACTTGAAAGGGTTTCAAGACACTCCAAGATGCCATGGAACCCTATGGCAGTGACCTATACATACAGGAGAAGATGTATGCATGTCCTAAGGTAATGTATGAAGTGGAAGGTAAGCCTGTTGAGAGCCTCTGGGTAGAGTGAGAGGGGAAGTACATAAATAGTCCAGAAAATTCTTGGAGTGTGGTGGGGATAACTTTTTGATGCACATGACTGACAGGCAAACTAGAGGAGCTGCTCTTCTTGACTTGCTGCTCACAAACAAGGAGGAATAAGTGGAGAAGGTGAAGGTGGAAAGTAACTTGCATGACAGTGACCACAAAATGACAGAATTCAAGATCCTGAGGCACAGGACTTCAGAAAAGCAGACTTCAACAAACTCAGGGAACTGGTAGGCAGGATTCCCTGGGAGGCAAATCTGGGGCAGGGAAAGGAGTCCAGAAGAGCTAGCTGTACTTTAAGGCCTTTTTATGGGCACAGGGGTAAGCTATCTAATATGATACAATGGGAAGTACAATAGGAGGCCAGCCTGTCTAGACAGTAATCAATGAGGATCAAAAAGGAATCCTATACAAAGTGGAAGTGTGTTTAAGCACTTTGCTAAATTGGGGTATTTTTGCTTTTTAAGACACCTTCATCTACTATTAGTGTCATGAACCCCAGTATCATTTGAGGCATTTGTGGGTTTCATGAAGATTTTCTTGTTTATTTTACTGGCATGTATGGTCTTGTTGAAAAGCCAACATTATTCATTTATATTGCTTTTAGATCTGTACATATTATGTTATGTTGTCTGTATATATCATTAAGATTTTAGACATGGTTTAGTCAAAGTAACAGAGGGATACATACTTAAGGGAAAGGGAGTAGGTGAACCTGCTAAGTATTTCCAGCCATTGTGTTGCTAAGGCAAGAGCAACTGCCACTCCCAAACACAGAAAGGAGAAGCTATTCTGGGCAGGGAACCCAATGCATTCTGTATTGGAAAAAATCAACTCAATAGCAAAGGCATCTCAGATTAGCTAGAGGAATTCCAGATGCCCCAGGGAAGAGAAAAACTTCTAGAATATTCTGAGACTCATGATTAACAATTAGGGTGATGCTGATTGAGGGGGGAGGAGGTGCTGGCTCGGACATATTTAGGGGCTGCCTGTGAGACAGTCCTGGTCTTCGGATTTTCCAAGCTTTGAGAGAGTCCAAGTCCCCAGAGGTGAGAGCTAGTAGGAACAGCAGGAAAGCTGATCTCTGGAAATACTAGCAGGAGTCTCAGACGGGCTAGGTTGTACCCAGATGAGTGGCTAAAAAACCTTTACCTGTCTTTTTGATTCATAGATGTTAGGACTGGAAGAGACCTCAGTAGGTCATTGAGTCTGACCCCCTGCCCTTGGCAGGAAAGAGCACTGGGGTCAGACAACCCCAGCTAGGAACTTGGCCGGTCTCCTCTTGAAGACCCCCAAGGTAGGGGAGAGCACCACCTCCCTTGGAAGCCCATTCCAGATTCTGGCAACCCTTACTGTGAAGAAGTTCTTTCTAATGTCCAACCTAAATCTGCTCTGTCAATTTGGGGCCATTGTTCCTAGTTACTTCAGGGGGTGTCCTAGTAAACAGAGCATCTCCTATGCCTTGCTGCCCTCCCCTGATGAATTTATAGGTGGTCACAAGATCACCTCTCAGTCTTCTCTTGCAAAGGCTGAAGAGACCTAGGTCCCTCAGTCTCTCCTCATAAGGCCTTGCTTGCAGGCCTCTGACCATATGAGTGGCCCTCCTTTAAGCCCTCTCAAGACTCTGTGCATCCCTTTTGAAGTGCAGTGCCCAAAACTCAACACAGTACTCCCCCACAGTTGGGGAGCAGGAGCAGAGGGAGCAGGGTGCACGTGTGCCACACGTGTACCCCCTTACCTCAGTGGTGAACGCAGCAGCTGCGGAGGAAACAGTGGCAGGGGCAGCAATCAGCTGATTCCCCCTAAGGTAAGTGGGGCAGAGGGTACAGTGCAGATGAGGCGGATCCGGAGGGGAAGCCCTTCAGAGCTGTCTTAGCTTGCCCGACAGGGAGCCGAGCTCCCGAGCCACGTGTGGGCAGTACGTGTGAACAGTGCGCGCAAACAGGCGCGCTCTGTAAGGGCTCACTGGCATTTGCATAAGGCGGGCGTGAGGTAGCTGCCAAGAATGACACCTCCAGCAAGCATAAGCTGTAGGCGCAGCTCTGGTACATGGTACAGACGCGGAGCAAGGCTGCCAGGGGCCCCGCCCTGGTGCTGCCACCTGCCATGGGTCTTCTGAGGCCTCCATCCAGATGGAGCTCATGGCGGGGTCAGTGGCCCCTTGCCCCCCGTCTGTGGGGGGGGGGCTTGGTGGGGTCCTGGGGGTCCCCTTGCCTGTCCCTCCTGTGCATGACTTAGGGCCCTGGAGGAGCAGGTGAGGGAGCTCCAGGCTGAGGTGAGCAGGCTGAGGGGCATCAGGGATGCAGAGGATGAAATTGATGCCTATCTCTGTTCTCTGCAGGCCCGGTTGCTCACTGTACAGCCCCCACAGGAGACGCATCCAATGCAGGAGTGGCAGAAGGTGTCCAATCCAGAGCTGCTAGGCCTAGAGTGGTGGAAGCTCCCCAGGTTCGACACCCTGGCAGCTGTGACAGAGAAAGACAGAGGAATTGCCTCCAGCAGGGACGATGCCACTCCCCGCAAGACAAAGAATGGGCAGAGAGTGAACACCAGCAGGAAGAAACACCGGGTCCTCGTCATTGGTGACTCCATCCTACGAGGACTGCAAGGTCCCATCTGCTGGCCTGACCCCATGACACGAGAGGTCTGCTTCATGCCTGGGGCTCGGGTTAGGGACATCACGGAGAGGATCCCGGCCTACATCTGACCTGCAGACCAGTACCCCACAGTTGTCATCCATGTGGGAAAGAATGATGTGGCCAGGGGCAACCCTGACCGCATTATGAAGGAATCCAAGGCTTTGGGGGACAAGCTTAAGGAGACGGGGGAGCAGGTGGTATTCTCCTCTCTTCTTCTGGTTAGTAGGCAGGGATGGCAACAAGAGGCCTGCACTGGCAAGGTTAACTAGTGCTTATGCAGTTGGTGCTGCCAGGCAGGCCTTGGGTTCCTAGATAATGACCCATGCTTTCAGGCGGGGTACTTGCTGGGGTGGGATAAGTTTCACCTC
>NW_017729003.1:14507402-14507951 GCF_001723915.1 Gavialis gangeticus
CTGGGGTTCTCGAGAGCAGGGAAACTCAGTGCCCACAATGAGTGGTCATTCTTTAAGGAGACGATACTCAGGGCCCAAGGGGTGACCATCCCAACAAGAAGCAAGGGGGGGCAAGAGTGCCCAAAAGCCTCCCTGGCTCACCAAGGGCGTCCGGGAATGCCTGATTGCCAAAAAGGCGGCATACAACCAGTGGAAGGGGGGTGCTATCACCAAAGAGGAGTATACTTCCTCTGCTCGGGCCTGTAGGGGGGCTGTCAGGAAAGCTAAGGCGGACATAGTGCTAGCATCCAAGAACTAGCGTCCAAGAACAAAGTTAATAAAAAGTCCTTTTTCAAATATATAGGAAGGATGAAGAAAGAACCGGGAAATGTGGGGCCTCTGCAAGATTCTCTGGGCAATCTGGTGGTTGCACCAGAGGAGAAAGCAGACCTCTTTAACCAATTCTTCATGTTCATTTTCTTGTCCAGGGACTGGGACTTCCCCACCATGATGCTTGAGGGGAACTCAAGGGTTGGGGAGGACCAGGTTAGAGAGCTTCTGGAGGGGCTG
>NW_017729003.1:14507962-14509372 GCF_001723915.1 Gavialis gangeticus
AAGGTCCCTTCCAACCCTACTTCTATGATTCTATGAACTCCGGCCTCACCAGTGCC
The DNA here is from genome assembly GCF_001723915.1 of Gavialis gangeticus. NCBI lineage: Eukaryota > Metazoa > Chordata > Crocodylia > Gavialidae > Gavialis > Gavialis gangeticus. The sequence goes on from NW_017729003.1 coordinate 14,508,019, forward strand.
GCATAGAGGGGAAGCATCACCTACCTGGACCTGTTTGTCATGCATCTGCTAATGCATGGGAAAGTGTAGTTAGCCTGGTTGATCACTTCATCATATTGACAACTCATGTTCATCCTGGAGGTCATCCCCCAGCCTGGAAGTGTGTAGGTGGTCTTTTTTGCCCAGGTGAGGCACTTTGCACTTGTTTTTGCTGAACTGCATCCTATTTCGTTCTGCCCTTTTTCCAACCTGTCCAGATCCACCTAGACCCATTCCCTACCCTCTTCTGTGTTAACTTTGCCCCATAATTTGGTATCATTTGTGAACTTGGACAGGGTGCTCTCTATGCCCTTGGTCCAAGTCACTGATGACAACATTGAATAGCACCGGTCCAAGGACCGAGCCTTGTGGGACTCCACTGCCCACATCTTCAGAGGTCAATATCGACCCATCCACCACCACAGCTAATTTGCCACCCACCTGACCGTGTAATCATCTACATCACAGCCTGTCATTTTATTTACGAGAATGGATTTGTCCTGTCTTCAAACTACATGGTCTGTTTTTCTTGAATAATTATTTTCTCCTATAAAATAAATAATTTTGTTGTTCTCTCTCACTACAGATTGCCTATGGTAGAGAGTGATATTCCAGGTTAACCCTTTCTTTAGAAAGGGGGACCTAAAATTCTTTCACAGCCCAAGGAAAATTGTCTGGAGCTAACAAAGTTTCCCCTGCTGCAGCTGTGGGATCCAGTATAAGGTCAGTAGAGCTGAAGCTTGTGGGAATAACAAGGTATCCCGCAGCAAATGGCCTGTAGCCTGCAAAGCTTTGGTCCCTGATTCGATTTGGTGGAGATTCAGCTCAATTGGGTGGCTGAATCTCCGAATCCAGATTGAATCAAGGGACCATTTAATCTCTCTGAATCAAATCAGAATCCTCCGAATAGATTCGGAGAGATCTGGATTTGGCAATCTGGACATAGACACAGCTTTAAATGTTTTTCATAGATTCACAGATTTCACAGACATTAGGGCTGGAAGGGACCTTGGAAGATCATCGAGTCCAGCCCCCGTCCCAAGGCAGGAAGTCAGCTGGGGTCATAGGATCCCAGCAAGATAAGCATCCAATTTTCTCTTGAAGGTGTTCAATGTAGGTGCTTGAACCACCTCCGATGGCAGGCTGTTCCAGACCTTGGGGGCTCAGACAGTAAAGAAATTCTTCCTTATGTCCAGCCTGAAATGGTCTTGTAGTAGTTTATAACCGTTCAACCTCGTCATCCCTTGGGGTGCTCTGGTGAACAAATGTTCCCCCAGATACTGGTGGTCACCCCTGATAAACTTATAGGTGGCCATCAGATCACCCCTGAGCCTGC
>NW_017729003.1:14514372-14518184 GCF_001723915.1 Gavialis gangeticus
CCTCTAGGTAGCACGTGGCTCGTGAGTGCTGGGATGCTGGGGTGCATGGAGTGTCCCACAGAAGTGCGGGGGGCTTCCCAGCACGCTCAGCAGCAGACCCGGAAGTGGACCAGAAGCACTTCCAGTCCACTTCTGGGTCTGCTGGGAAGTGCACTGGGGCCCGCTCCCTCACCCCCCACCTCCGGCTCGGCGACTGGTGCCACCTGAGTCTGGGGGGAGCACCTGGGGTCCCCCTGTGGCCGATCGCTGAGCCGGGTGGCGTGGTGTGGTCCCCCACCCGGTCCCCAGGGTACCCAGAAGTACTTCCGGGTTCCCTGTTGAGCACATGGAGGGCCCCCCAGCACTCCTGTCTGTGGCTGAATCACTGATTCTCTGAATCAGCACTGAATCTTCAGATTTGGATTTGGCCGAATAGAATCAGGAACATTGGCCTGAATCAACTAATTGAACCACTGTCCCTGATTTGGGCCAAATCCAAATCAAATACGGCCCACTTTGCACACCCCTATTGATCTGTTCCTTGGGACAAGCAGTGGGGACAGCAGGAAAAACTTGGTTCTGGGGATGGGTTTGTGATAATTAGTCTGTGCAATTTGCAACATTCCATCAGTATTTTTTAAATAGAATCATAGAAAATTAGGGTTGGAAGGGACCTCAGGAGGTCATCTAGTCCAACCTCCTGCTCAAAGCAGGACCATCCCCCAACTAGATCATCCCAGCCAAGGCTGTCTAGCTGGGTCTTAAAAACCTCCAAGGATGGAGATTCAACAACCTCTCTTGGTAACCTGTTCCAGTGCTTCACTACTCTCCTAGTGAGAAAATTCTTCCTAATATCTAACCTAAACTTCCCTTCTTGCAACTTGAGACTACTGCTCCTTGTTCTGTCATCTGCCACCACTGAGAAGAGCTCCATCCTCTTTGGAACCACCCTTCAGGCAGTCAAACACTGCTACCAAATCCCCTCTCAGTCTTCTCTTCTCTAGATTAAATAAACCCAGTTCCCTCAGCCTCTCCCCATAAGTCATATGCCCCAGCCCCCAACTCATTTTTGCTGTCTTCCACTGGACTCTCTCCAATTCATCCACATGCTTTCTGTAGTGGAGGGCCCAAGTACTCCAGATGTAGCCTCATCAGTGCTGAATAGAGAGGAATAATCACTCCTCTTGCCCTGCTGGCAACACCCCTACCAATGCAGCCCAGTATGCCGTTAGCCTTCTTGGCAAAAAGTAACCCCCAGGTCCTTTTCTGTAGACCTGCTGCCCAGTCAGCCCCCAGATTTTACCAGTGTATGGGATTCTTTTGTCTTAAGTGCAGGACTTTGCACTTGTTGAACCTCATGAGATTCCTTTTGATCCAATCCTCTAATTTGTCTAGGGCTTTCTGAATCCTAGTCCTACCCTCCACCATATCTACTACTCTCCCTAGCTTGGTGTCATCTGCAAACTTGCAGAGGGTGCACTCTATGCCATCTTCCAGGTCAGTGATGAAGATATTGAACAAAACTGGCCCCAGGACCAAACCCTGGGGCACTCCACTTGACACCAACTAGACATGGCAGACATTGGGCTGCCAACTAGACATTGAGCTATTGATTAGTACTCTCTGATCCCTGTGCTCCAGTCAGTTTTCTATCCACCTTACAGTCCATTCATCCAGCCCATACTTCCTTAGCTTGCCTGAAAGAATGTTGTGGGAGATGATACCAAAAGCCTTGCTAAAATCAAGATATATCACATCCACTGGTCTCCCCCTATCCACAGACCCGATCACCTCACCATAGAAGGCGATAAGGTTGGCCAGGCATGACTTGCCCATGGTGAATCCATGCTGACTGTTCCTAATCACCTTATCTTCCAAGTGCTTCGAAATGGATTTCTTAAGGATCTGCTCCATGATTTTTCCAGGAACTGAGGTAAGGCTGACTGATTTATAGTTCCCTGGATCCTCCTTTTTCCTGTACTTAAATATGGGCACTATGTTTCCTCTTTACCAATAATCCCAGACCTCTCCTGACAGCCATGAGTTTTGAAAGATGATGGCCAGTGGTTCTGCAATCACATCAGGCAACTCCCTCAGCACCCTTGGTTGCATCCCTTCTGGACCCTCAGACTTGTATATGTTCAGCTTTTCTAAATACTCCCTAACCTATTCTTTTACTGCTGTTGGCTGCTCACCTCCTCCCCAAACTGTACTGCCAGGTGCAGTAGTCTGGGAGCTGACCTTGCTTGTGAAGACTGAGGTGAAAAAGGCATTGAGCACTTTAGCCTTTTCTGCATCCTCTGTCACTAGGTTTCTTCCCCCATTCAGTAATTGACCCGCACTTGCCCTGATCTTCCTCTTGTTAGTGACATATTTGTAGAAACCCTTCTTGCTACCCTTTATGTCCCTTGCTAGCTGCAACTCCAATTGTGCTTTGGCTTTCCTGACTTCATCCCTGCATGCCCAAGCAGTACTCTTATACTCCTCCCTAGTTGTTTGTCCAAGTTTCCACTTCTTATAAGCTTCCTTTTTGTGATTTAGTTTACTGAAGAGTTCTCTGCTAAGCCAAGCTCATCTTCTGCCATAATCCTAGTCTTCCTGCACATCGGGATGGTTTGTTCCAGCACTCTCAGTAAGGTTTTCTTAAAGTACAGCCAGCTCTCCTGGACTCCACTCCCGCTCCGACTGGCTTCCCAGGAGATCCTGCCCATGAGTTCCCTGAGCGAGTCGAAGTCTGCTTTTCTGAAGTCCAGGGTCCTTACTCTGCTGCTCTGCATCCTTCCTTTCCTCAAATCTAGCAGTCAGAGAGGAAGAATTGAAAATCTATCACATGTCCTGCTTAGGTTCCATAAAGAGCTGCGTATATTCAAAATGTCATCTAAAAATAAATTTATCTGTACATTTTTTTAAAGCAAGAAGTACCTTAGATCTTATCAATAGGCTTTCTCATGGAGTGGAAAGAAAGACAAATAACATTTTACCAACAAAACTTAGAAATTATAGAAAAGTGGGGATGTTCTGTATATTGTTTAAATATGTTCATTATTGCAAATGAGAATTGTTTAATTAAACAAAATGCAATACACAAAAATGGGAGGAAAAAAATAAATACATACAAGTATTAGGTTTGTATTAGTAGCACAAACTAATAACCATGCTCTTAGACAGTCTTAATCTAAATATATATTAATGCTATAGTTACGATTCAAATGGCTCTCCTACTCTTAGTCATAATATCCATCTACACTCATCAATTACCCATCATGAATGACAGAGTGTTTAAGGGAGTGTTTACATGCCCCACCCCCAACACCCTTCAGGGCTGGCCATGTAAACCGTCCCCCGGTTGCCTCCTCCTCCAGCCTCCAACATGGCAGCTCCCTCCACCCATCTGCCTCTTTCCTCCTGCAGAACAGTGGAGCAGCAGGGCTTCCCTCCACCTAACAAAGAGGCAGCAGCTGCAGGACAATGGCAGTGGTTCCCTCCCCCTAGCCCACCTGCCTCTGCCTCCTCCCCACAGAGCAGCCAGGCTTCCCTCTGCCTGAGATGGCACTGGGTCTCTCTGCCCTGCCCACCCTCCTCCACCTCTGTCTCTTCCTGTGGAGAAGCAGGGCTTCCCTTCGCCTGAGGAGGTGGCGGCTGCAGTGGCTCCTCTCTCCCCGCTGCCTGCCTCTAACTCCTCCCTGCCTCAGAAAGGACAGTCCCCGCAGCCAAATATTGCTGGCCCTCTGGCTGGTGCATGAGCAGTTGCCCAAAAGCATGGACAGACAGACACCCAGACTCAGCCCTTTAGAGAGAGAGAGAGAGAGAGAGAGAGAGAGAGAGAGAGAGAG
>NW_017729003.1:14518194-14519017 GCF_001723915.1 Gavialis gangeticus
AGAGAGAGAGAGAGAGAGAGAGAGAGAGAGAGAGTGTGTGTGCGTGTGTAAAATCTTTCTAAACCATGACTACCATTTTCCCCCACCATTGCCAATACATTAATCTCAATGTCACATGCTTTTATTCATTTCTAGAGTTCCAACAGCAGTATTGCTCTGCAACCTGTATGGTTTGACACACCTTTTAGTTACTTATATTGAAATAAGCATAAAAAACTTGCCATATTACTTACAATTTTTGTCCTTGACAGTTTATCCTAATGCTTATGAAAGGCGCAAACTGACATCATTGGAAATTCAAGTCAAAAGGTACAGTGTCAGCAGTGGGACTACAAATTCTGCCATGCTACACCATTGTGACTTAACCCTGGTCAAAGAAAGTCCCTCTTGAAATGGGAGGATAACACATTCGCAAAGACTCTAGAGACAAAGGGCACTTTTACACATGCTCCAGAGTAGCAAATTGGGAAGGAAAGAAAGATCAGAGTGGCACTTGGGGAGTGTGAAAAGCTAATTCATGGCATGCTGGCAAAAAAAGATTGGCCCCTGTTGTTTTAAAGGATGGCTTTGGTCATTTGAAATTAAATACAAGTAATAATACAGTAATAGCAAAGCACTAGACTATACAAATAATTCCAGAACATCCATTGATTATGAAATATTCACAAAAAACACCCTGTAAAAATCCCAAAAGTATATTTTATAATGATGAAACAGTATAAATGAGTCTCAAAAAGTAAACTTCAACTGATCCTACCATTACCATCCTACCAGAAGGCCGATGTGCTCGACCTGGTACTGGCTACAGGGGATGACCTAATCA
>NW_017729003.1:14519028-14534051 GCF_001723915.1 Gavialis gangeticus
TCCAAGGTCCCTTCCAGCCCTAATGTCTATGAAATCTATTTCTTTAAAAGGAAATCCATAAGAATTGAAGCCTCTCTGTGTCATTTTTAGTCTTACACATGCTTTTTTCAAAGCATAAGAGATAATGAATCAATTTGCATGAACTCTTCTTGTACAGATATGTGTACAGCTCTTGGCTACAGAGACTGTTTCTTCCCCCCACGCTTTTCTTTTACTTCAGATGTCAAAACTTTACTCAGAATAGGTTAGAGATCCTGTAGCACAGAGGTGGGCAAAACATGGCCCGCAAGGCCATTCTATCTGGCTCGCAGGGCCACTAAAAATGTAGGGCATTAAAATGCATCTGTCCTTGGTTCCTGTCAAAGATGACAGGAACCAAGGGCAGTAGGACCCAGGGGAAGCCCTGGAGAACTCCTGCAACAGCAGGGCCTTCCCAGCCCCATCCCCACAGCTAAAAGCCCCAGCAGGGGCTTCTGGCCTGGGACCATGCAGCTCCTCCAGTGTGGGAAACTCAGGTAAGGGGATGGGGGTGTGGGGAAGGGCAGGGGATGAGCTGGTGCTGAGCGCAGGGAAAAAGTGGCCCCTTCTCCGCCCCATGACCACAGCTCATGGCTGCAGCCGCTTGCAACCTGTGTGGGGCTGTCCTGAGCAGGCACAGGCAGCCCCAGGTGGGCTGTGAGCAGCTGCTGCGCAGAGCACTGACCACAGAACAGCAGAGGGGCCATTTTCCCCCTTCCACACTCAGCATCAGCTTGTAACTCGGCCCCGCTGTGAGGCTGGGCCCTGTACTGGCTCCAGGCTCACTCATCAGGGCTGCACTGTGATGGCAGCAGCTGCCCCCCCCCGCCCCAACCACTTGCTGTGCTGGGCAGTATTTACTGGTGCTGAGTGAGGGCGGGGCGGGGAAGTGGCCTCTTGCCCACCCTGTGGTTGGTGCCCCATGCTGCAGGTGCCCACTTGGGGCTGCCTGTGCCTGCTCAGGACAGCCCTGCACGGGCTGTGAGCGGCTGCAGCAGGGAGGTCCAGGCACAGGGTGGGGGAGGGGCTGCTTTCCCCCTGCGCTAAGCACCAGCTCTTTCCCCTCCTGGCAAGCAGGGGGTCAGGGCTGTGCGCTGCCCCCTGCCTGTACCATGGGGCTGGTGGGGCACTGGGAGTGAGTGGGTGTGGTTGGGGAGCAGGGCCTGCACCCATGTCCCAGGGCTAGCGCCGCTGGGGCCCAGAGCAGGGCGGCAGGGGTATAGGGTCCCAGCCGGCAGGGGCTCTATGGAGACAGGCCAGCTCCCCCCTCTTCCTGCTGGTGCAGCCCAGCTCCACAGACCCCTGCCAGCCTGTGCCCCACTCTGGGCCCTACCAGTGCTGGCCCTGGGACATTGGTCCCAAGACATTGGGACATTGGTCCCAAGATGGTAACCAGGGGGCAGGGCACCTGTCAAGGGGCAGGGCTACCCATGCGATTCTCGACAGCTTACCACAACTTAGTAAGTGGCCCCCTGCCTGAAATAATTGCCCGCCCCGCTGTAGCAGATTTAGCATGCAGGGCTAGTGTATTTCTAAGCATTTTATATCAGATTACTTCCTCACCTTTCTTATTTTGCAGTATGAGATGGAACATACACAATTCTGCAGGCTAATAATAAAAAACAAGCAAGTCCTTCAGTTATTTATAAAACACCACCACTCCGATAATCTTTTAGCACCTTAAAATCTTCGTCTAAATGCACCCATAAATGTAAAAGTAAAAAATTACTGCAGTAAGCAGTACTGATTGAGAAAATGCAAAGTACATACCACTGTGCTTCCATTGTGCATGTTATGTGTGTCCTTATGGGCATGGGCACAGAAATCTATACAAGCTGTTACGCCAGAGAAAGGCCTACCATCCTTAGATCCAAGTCGACAGTCTGGGCCCATGTGTTCATTTTCCACCTAAAAAATACATGAGGTTTATTTGGAGATGGCATTGAGCAACTTAAGATTCCATAGGCCGAAGTGGCATTGGTTTTTAACTAAATAAATGTACTTATGAAGACTGTTTTATTAAAGAGTAAATATTGTCTTGAGCAACATACTGCAATATTAATTCCCGAGTGTCACCAAGACAATTAGCTCAGCCAGATTCAAAGAATTATTAAGCTTGTATAAAAGAAAATTTCCCTATGTACAATAGATAATAGCTATTGATATTTTATGGGGACAGGGGGGTAGAGACAAAAGCCCAGAGGTATGTGACGTGCCTGGGGACCTGGCAGTAGGGAAAACAATAATGGGAACCTAAGCAACATTCTCTGGGAGAAGATAGGACAGTTAGTTAAATACTCAAAATGTTTATATACTAATGCAAGAAGTATGGGGAACAAACAGGAAAAAATGGAGGTCCTAGTACAAATACAGATTTATGATGTGATTGGGATTACAAAGACATGGTGGTATAGTTCACACGACCAGAGTATGATCCTACATGGATATAGCTTGTTCAGGAAGAATAAGCAGGGGGAAAAAGGGAGGTGGTGTTGCCCTATACATAAAAACAATGTATGCAGGCTAGGGACAGACATTACACTTAAACAGTTTTAAGTGATCAGAAACTGGTTTAAAACTGTAACAGAACAGATGTTCATTACACATAAACCAGCCTGAAAATGGCTGAAACCAGTTTGAGATAAACATGGTTAAATGTAGTATCAGACTTAACTGATCTGGGTCAAACTGGTTTATGCAGTCTGTCCCAAAACCCTTCCTGGTTTAACTTAAACCAGAGTTCCCCAGCATCCCAGATGCTTTGCAGCGTTGGGTGGGGTTTTCTGTTCCAGAGCATGGCTGGCCCCACCCCTGTGCTAGGCTTCCCTCTGTCCCCTCCCCACTCAAGCAGGGATTCCCCCCTTCCCTCTGTCATAGCATGGACTGTAGGCAGCATGTGGTATACTAGCTAATACTGAGAGGTATCTGTGTAAGGCAGACACGAGAATGGCAGACAGGACAGCGTCTGCTTAGGGCTTTTTTGGAGTTAATCAACAGGTCAGCTGGTAATGTCCCTCCCTTCCTTGGAAAAAGTTGTTTAAGAAGAGTTTGAACTAATGAGAAAGGCTTTCATTTTTTTGTTGGGCTGATAAATGCTCTTTTATCAATCCCGTGCTGGCTCCCTTATTGGTCAGGAGCAGCGAGGCGGGAAACCCTTCCCTAATTGAAGCGTCCTGCTGGGGCCTGCCTACGGCCCCTCTCAGCTCAGCACTGTGGATGGGAAAGGAGGGCTGCTCTATCACCCATAGCTTCTAGCCTGAGCCACTGCAAGCATGTGCTTGCATTTCTTCAGTTCAAAAGGAATGTCTGTGCAGTTGGAAAACAACTCAGCCTAGCCAAGTTAGACTAACCTGCAAAGACTGAATCAATAAGGGCTCAGGCTTTTTGCATGCGTGTCCCTAGCCCATGTGTTTTGAAGTACAGTGTGAAGTGGAAGGCAGGCCTGTTGAAAGCCTCTAGGTAACAGTCTGAGGGAAGCGCATCAGGAAAGGTGTCATGGTGGGTGTCTGCTACAGGTGGACAAAGGGTGGAACAACTGATGGAAGTTTCCAAATTACAGGACCTGGTTCTCATGGGTGACTGTAATTATTGGGACATCTGATGAGAGGAACACACAGCAGTGCACAAGCAGTTGAGCAAATTCCTGGAATGTGATGGGGATAACTTTTTGATATAGATGGTAGACAGGCAAACAGAGGGAAGGCTCTTCTCGACCTGCTGCTCACAAACAGGGAGGAACTACTAGAGAAGGTAAAGGCAAGAGGTATCTTGGATTACAGTGGCCACAAAATGATAAAGTTCAAAATGATGAGGGGAAGAAGGAAAAAGAGCAGCAGAATAAAGACACTGGACTTCAAAAAAGCAGACTTTAACAAACTCAGGAAATTGGTAGGCAGGATCCCCTAGGAGGCAAGTCTGGGGGGGAAAGGAGGCTGAAATAACTAGGTATATTTAGTTTGCAGAAGATAGTCTGGAGAAGAGAAGACTGAGGGGTGGGAGGTGAGATTTGATAACAGTGTTCAAATACCTGAAAGGCAATTACAGTGAGGATAGGAAAAGGCTTTTCTCTCTGATGGAAGGGCACAGTGCTACGAGCAATGGACTCAAGCTTTAGCAAGGAAAATTTAGGTTGCAGATTAGGAAGAACTTTTTGACTAAGATGGTGGTTAAAGGCTACCTAGAGAAACTGTGAAACCTCCATTCTCAAAATTTTTCAAGAACAAAGTTAGACAGACAGTTGGTTGGGACAGTTTAGTCAGGGGTTATCCTACCTTGAGCAGGGGATTGGATTAGATGGCCTGCAATATCCCTTCCAGCCCTACTTTCCTGTGATTCTATAATCTTAAAATTTTTAGGAGGTAAACTGATCAATAGGCTAGAGCAGAAAGACACTTTCTCCCAGATAAAGTATTTCAAAATTGGCTGAATGCATAATTGCACTTTTGCTGGTGATAAAGGGTTCTTCAGAGAAATTCAGTATAGACTACTGCCAGTAAACCATCGAATATGCTCTACAAGCCCAATGGCATTTCAAGATATGTGGCCATATGTGAACAAAAGTGAGAAATGGTGCTCATGTGCAGTCATACATAGAATAAGATGCTCAAATAATACACTGAGTGAAAGTATTTGTGCTCATGTATGTAAAATTATTAGGGCGGGCAATTCCAGGTATTTAAATACTGATTTTCAGTAGTTTGGTATTTCTCTTGTGTTGTCACCATTTAATTTATCTAATGTCATGAGCCAAACTTGTGCTAGGGGGGATTCCTTCCGACTCTCATCACTTGTTATTTAGCTGTGCACCAATGTTCTTACTTACATGTGACTGGAGAAGGCTGGAAGAAAAAAAAACCAAAGAACAAAAAAACCTGTTGAGGAAAGCTAATAACTTCATAAGAAAATGAAGGTCTTCCTTGTGTCCTTTCTTTCTTTCCTTTTTGGAAACCACACCCACAGTTGGTAACAACACCACACTATGGATCATAAAAAAAATCATACAGGATCATCTCTTTCTAAACCATCCCAAACAAATGTTTGTTTAACCTGCACTTAAAACCTTCCAAAGATAGAAATTTCAGAACCCGTTCTAGTGCTCAATGTAATCTATTCTGGTGGTTAATGACTCCTAATAAACAATGTCAAACCTCAATATCAAATGTAAATTTCCTTTGTTATACTTTAAGTCCTTTACTTCTTCTCCTGTTCCCTGTGCACAAAGAGAACAGTTGAATTTCATCTTTATATTTTCTTTTTATGTTTGAAGAACATCACCCCAACTCCCTTTCCAGAACAAATAAATCAAATTCTTTCAATTTTGCCCAATATGGACTAATTTCTAGAAAGATCTTTAACAATTTTTGTTGCTCTCCTCTAGGTTCCTTCCAATACACACTGATGAAGGACTAGGTAAAATCAACGTGCTATTTACTGCTGAAAGTTCAAAGCTTTAGAGTTCTAAAGAAGGAATGTTGATTTTAATTTGTGTCACTCATGCCCACCCAGAGGGGTGCAGTATTCAAACAGACAGAAGGACTAAGGTATACAAATGAACTGAGGAGGAGAAACATTTCAGTTACAAAGATTGTTCCATATTATCTGTCCATTTATCCAGAACAAAGAACTCAAGATTTGAAGGGAGCTGGCCAAAGCAATGCAGGAAATCAGAGTGAAAATGGGATTCCTAGCTGCCTGGATCTTTGACACCACAATTCTGACAATCTATGAAACCGTATATGTACAATTAAAATAAACTGAGAGAAAAATTTCCATCAGCTGGTCTGACTTGCCTGAAAGATGCTGAATATCAAAGGGCATGAATGCAAGGAATCACTGCTGAATGAAAGGTTATTTATGGGACTTATGGACCCAATTATTGATCTGTAAGATTTCAATAAAATGTTATTACAATAAAATATTTTATGTGATGTCTGAAGCTGTCCTCCATTTAGTTGAGAAGGATTTTAACTTTTTTAAAGGAAAAACATAGGCCCTTTAAAAATGTTAGAGAAATGTATAGCTTATTTAGTTAGTCTATAAAGGTACATATCTATCCTGCCTTCAAAGAAATGTAAGACAAAGATGTCCAGTTTAGTAAAGTTTTTTGCTCCCTATACATTTAGTAGGGGTCATTTTAGTCTTAAGTGTATTTGAAGTGGGCAGGAAGAGGGGTCGTCATGTGGCAAGCTCTTTGTTGTTTAAAGCAGTAGTGCTCAAACTTCTGGTTCTGTAGGCCAGATGAGCCTCATCTGAAGGATGGATTGAACCCCGCACACCTGAATCAGACTGCAGGCCCTTGGTTGCCCCTACATATTGGGGTCAGGCCCTAGTGTCCAGTGTTGCCCTTATCCTTCCCTGAGCACTGTGATTTGGCCCTGGGGCCCACAGCTGTCCCCTCCCTGCCCCAAGCACTGGGATTGGGCCATAGGGCCCAGCACCACCCTACATGGTGGGATATAGCCTTGGGGCTGGGTAACTCCGATGCCCACCTCTGCACCCTAGGGTAACACATCTGGATCCAGTGCATAGGGTTTGTGTTTCTCCATGGTTATGACCACTGCTCTACTGCTGCCAATTTCCAGACCTGTGGAGAGCCCCGCATGCCAGAAGACAGAGTGCCAGGAGCCAGATCTGGCTGGCAGGTGAGGGATTGAGCACCCCTTGTTTCAAGCCTGCAGATACACTGCCTGTACTCACAGACATACCTGATTCTGAAAAGCTTCAGGAGCAAGTTTCTTATAAACGGGAGCCACATCGGTGGCTAACATCTGCAAATTATTTTCAAGAAGTTCTTCCTACAGAAAACAAAAAAATATTTATAACCTATCATTTGCAGTTTACTTTAAAACATCTAACCTAAACTAGTAAAGCCAAGATTCAAAGTTAATGCAGCCTGTATCTTATATTTCATTTACCTGATCTTATTTCCTGTGGTTGTTGTTACTGGCCATAAATAAACTTGCTATCACAAACAGTACATGGCAAAAGCATCAAAACTGACAAAAACCACAGCAGACAAGGGGTTAATTCCATCTTTGCTTTTCTCTTCTCTTGTACAGGTATTCCAGAGAAGATGGCTGTTCCAAAAACAGCTGGAAGGGAAGGCGGGCATTTGCTTACCATGTTGGGAAATCTTTTTTGTCACTGTTTTTGCTTATTGGGTCTTGTTTTTTTTTTACTGCTGGTAAGAGTTCCTGCTGAAAAATCCTGTTGATTATCAGAGTTGTAATAAGCAGAGTTGGTGCCATGGACAAGCCTATGGGAAAGCTGCAAGGGGGGTGCATACAAAGGTTCAGCGAGTGGAAGTGAGATGTGCATGATAGTTCAGAGGGAAGGGGAGTGGGGCACAGTAGTCTTACCCATGCTGGAATCTCCTAACCAGCCCCTGGCTGTGCTACTGCTACCTCATACTCTGCCTACCTTGGCTGTTGTTCTTAAAGCAGCAGCAACAGCATCCATGCAGAGGTAAATTAAGATTTATTGGGGCCCTGGGCAAAAACAAAATTGAGAGCCCCCCTCTAGAGGTGCACCGATATATCAGTTGCATATTGGATTGGCACTAATAAAAGCAAAATTAACATTATTGGCTATTGGCTTTTTTTGGCCCATGTAGCCAATTAATGTCATGGATAAATGCTGCATGCACATGGCCAGGAATGCAGTCAGGCAGCATCCAGGCAGCTTGGAAAGCAGTGTCTTGCCAGTAAATCTGGGGCAGGGAGGGGCGTGGGAGGGGCACATGGAGGGCCCAGTGGTGAGGGAATGGGGCAGGGGCTGGGGTAATGGCAGGGGCAAGCACTGCCCAGCCAGGGTAGTAAACGCAACTCTGGGGCCAGGAGTGGGACAGAGCTGCAGAAGGCTCATCAGGAGAGCATGGGAGGTTGGGTGGGGGTAGCTCCCCCCACTGCACACACTCCTGAGGGAGGCATGAGGGGCGTGTGCCCCCCCTAATTTTTGCACAGGGTGAGGGTGAGCTGCCCACTGCGGACTCGGGGCCAGGGGGGCTGGACTTGGAGTTGGCAGAGGCAGGGTGGGCTCAGCTGCGAGGGGCAAGTGACAGCGGCAGCGCTGGGAAGGGTAGCTATGTGGGGGCTATGAGAATTTTGGGGTGGCTATAGCCTCCCACGTCTTTCCTAGCACCACCCCTGCTCAGGGCATTCTGCGTGGGGCTCCTGAGGGAAAGGCAGCGGAACGAGTGCCCCAAGCAGGGGTGGTGCTAAGAGAGGCATGGGGAGGGAAATGGCTATTCCAAAACTCCCTGTACCCCTCCTATAGCCACCACACCCAATGCCACCATCACCTGCCCTGCACCACTGAGCGCACCCCAGCCCCCAACCAGGAAGAGACTGGCGCAGCCCCTGACTCCAAACCTGCAGTGGGCAGCTCCCCCTTTCCCCACACACAAATCTGGAGTGCACGTGCCTCCCCTAGGGGTGTATGCAGTGGCAGGGAGCTGCCCCCACCCCACCCTGTACACCACCCGGATAAGCCGCCCTCACTATTGGGGCCTCCATCTACCCCTCCTCCCCACAGACTTACTGGCAGAATGTTGCTCTCCAAGTTGTGCAGCTGCATTCCTGGCCACGTGCATGCGGCATTTATCCGTGACATTAACTGGTCACGTGGTCCAAAAAAAAGCTGATAGCCAGTAATATTGATTTTCCTTTTACCAGTGCTAAATTGATATATGACCGATACATCAGTGCACTTCTAGAGGGGAGCCCCCAATTTTGTGCTTGCCCAGGGCCCCAATAAATCTTAATCTGCCTCCGAAGCAGGGCCTCTGGTTGGCAGGGGTCCCTGGCCCTGGGCCCTGCTGGCCCATGTGTTAATTTGCCTATGGCAGTCAGGAACTGTTTTGGAGTTTCTGGCATGGAGCTGCTAGGACAAGATTCCACAGGGCTTGGAGTGGTTCCAGCACCCTTCCTATCTTGGCATGTGGGCTGGCTGCCCCTCTTGCCCACCCCTAGTTACACTACTGCTGATTACTGCTGCCAGGTGACCCCGCTAGCTTCTTCATTCTTTGTGCCCAAGGAAGGAGATATCTTCTCCAGTTCTTGCCTTTGGAGATGCAAGGGTCTCAGCTGAGGCCCTGGTGGAGGGCCAAGTCAGTGTTCTGTTCCTCAGAGACATGGTAAAATAAAAATAGACTCAACTAGATGGCTTTCTGTTATCATATATTTTTACACCCTGTTACTTGTACCATTACAGCCCCAAAATGTTTGCATTTTCCCTGAAGTCTCAATATGCAGTTGGGGAAATCAAAGGCAACAGACTGAACATGAGGTGACATATTCCTTCCCCTTTTTTCAAATGTGAAGACAAGACTTTTGAGTGGAATCCTAGCTTCTTTCTTACAAAATACACTGCGAAGTGACAAGTACTATTTCATTTCTTCTGTAAGAAATCTCCTTTTCTCAGAGTGTGTTTATCTATTTACATATACATGGATACATATATACACACACTTTTCAATGGCATATTAGATTTATATAATGGCACATCATCTTCTGAACTCATACAATTTTCAAGTTACGAATTAAAACTGCCACGTGTTTTTTTTACTCGTTTCAGGTAACAGATCCTTACCTTACATCTATACTACATACTATTCTTACCTAAAGGTATAATACACTTATTTACATTAAACCTTATCTCACTCTGTCCAGTGTCTCAAATGATAAAATGATCCAAATCTCTCTGTACTCTGAATCTATCCTCTTCTTAATTTGCTATAGCTCCTAGCATTATGTCATCTGCAAAATGATCAATATGCAACATTTAGCTAAGACAAAGAAATATCTACTGACAAAATTAGTGACAAACCAAATGAATGGATGAATGAATGTTGGTTTTGTGATATAACTTTACCTTGAATTTTATTTCAGTAATTTTAAGCATATAATAGCTAAACTGACTGGAATACATCAATGCAGGTGGTTGGGATTTTAATTAGCTCTATAAAAAGGGAAAGGTTAACAGGATATTTACACAGTTGATCTGAATCAACTCTGGCCTGACTCTTATGTGAAACTACAAACATCATTGCTGCATGTAGAAACAAGACAACTCTCTAACTCCTGCCTGGAGTTCAACAAGTTGGAAAATTTTGCTAATGAGAAAACAGTAGGAATGTATTCCTGGAAACTTGCACATAGCATGTTGAAAATGTATTTTAAAATATATTAGACTGATTGTTCAGGATGCAGTATTTTTTTCTGTCAAATCTCCAGAGAAGTAGGGCTGGAAAGAGTAAAAGGGGCCTGAAGTTACTTGTAGACATGGCAACTCTTAAGTCAGGAGTCAGGCCATCATTTCTAATGCAGGTATTTTGGAGTTAAAACGTGATCTCTACTGCTTTCCTTTCCTTCCTTCCTTTTCAAAAAGATTTCTAATATCAAACAGATCTATTGGATACTTTTTAGTTGTGTAATGTGAAATTTTGTAGAATCCATTTCCATAGGCACTGATTTATTTTTGCCTGGGGGTGGTGCTGTGCTAAAATGATGGCCCTTTTATTTTTGCCAGGGGTTGCCTAAGGTGATGCCTTCCTGCCCTGCACCCCTGGTATGGCCGGAGCAGAGCCCGTGGAGAAGCAGGGGCGGATATGAGCTGTCCGCTGCAGGCTCTGGCTCCCTGCCCTGCTGCCCTTCCCCTGGGAATCCTGCGCTGGCCACAGCATCATGGTGAGGCACCAACTGCCCACCCAGCTCCAGTGTGGGGCACAACCCTGCACCACTGCACTCGCTGCTTCTGGGTGGGCAGGGGGTGTCTCTCCATGGCAGCAGGGCTGGTGCAAGGCTCCCAGGGAGAGGGCTGCAAGGCAGGGATCCCTGAGCCTGCAGGGGGCAGCCTGCCTTCGCCCTATGCACAAGTCTTGGGATCATGTGCCCCCCCATCCCCCTCCACAGGAGCGTGCACGGCAGCAGACAGCTGCCACCCCCAGTCCCTGCCTGTGGCTTTGTCCCACTCCTCACCTAAGCCCTGGGCTCTATACACCACGAGGCACATAGGACAGTTTATTAACAGGTTTTTTAATGGTGGAACCATAGTGTTACTACTTGTACTAACTGGTTCTGTTGTATTAGATATTCATATATGATGAAAAATGCAGATGAACACAACCAACATTTTACTTAAACACAGAAGAACATTTTAGAATAAATGTTAAAGCATTACAGTACACAGGAAGACTGATTTCATTTTTAAGACGTGTTGAGAAAGGTGACTGCATAAGCAGTGTCCTGGGGGTTGGCATGCGTAAGTATCATGTGGGTGGATAGAAATCTGTAGGTTCCACCTATACCTCTCTTCTAAATTTTTGTTCATATTCTTTTCTGAAAAACAACTTACTTGTTTAGGGTCATCTGTGAGGAGTCTAAATTTCCTGGGGGTCTTGCTTCTTGCAAATTTACAACCATTGAAATACATACTCCACGAACAGCCAAATGAGAATGATGCTCCACAAGTTTCAGGATCAAGTCCTTGACATGCACAAGTACGGCTAAGACAGCAGTAAATTCATGAGAGACAGTTGGCAAGGTAAAATGTTTCTTTAGATACAAGTCATCACTTATATGATTTTTATACTATGTGACAGAACAACACAAAGACTTATAAAATATATATTAAATGTTGAATCAGTTGTTTCTGATAACAATGACTATGATTGAGTCATTCTTTTTGAAGACACTCCCAAAATATTTAATTAAAATTAACAAAAATACATTATAGTTCTACCCATATCAATGTAATTTTGACTTCTCCAGCCGGACAAATTAAAAAAATTGCAAACTAGTATCATTCTCACTCCTGTTTCTCCTACCCAAATGGATACTGTAGAAAGCTTTGCTTATGTGTAGAATCTGATCCACATTTTAAAATGGAGCCATGCTAATTAGGAGGAAATATTAAAAACACAACGGAGATCTGAGGTGCTAAAGAGTTGTAAAAGGGTCTGGATTAGATTCAGGCCATACAAGAATCTACATGGAGGTTGAGATGTATGCTCCTGTAGCTTAATTGGATGTAGTAAGTTTTGCAGTCAACTGACAAACCAGTGGGATAAGGCAGGTTCATTTCAGGCATGCAGAGGAAGAGTACTCTGGCTTGAGTGCCTAGGTATTCTCATGTCTGAAAATTAGGAGGATTGATTATGACTTGTTCTCTTCTTCTGAGCAGCACCAGAAGAAGTACAACAAGGAAGGGGCCAGTTAAATGCTCATCCTTAAAGAATGAGGACAAGAAGGTATTTTAATTCTGAGTGTCTATATAGAAAACTTATATAGAGGGAGAGGAAGACTCACATGTAGTCAGAACTGCAAGGAAATGAGAACTGACTAAAAGAAGCCAAGCTGGTAATGCTGAAAACAAAAATGTTTCTCTTAACACAGTTTAGGGTCCTGGAATATGGCTTACTATCAGCCATGGATTTCAGTTTAATCAGAAAATTCAGGGAAGTCATTACCAGTGAGAACAGAGGAAACAGTTGAGGATGGTGGGTATATAAAAGAGAACAAAGGTCAGTGATGAGCAATCTTTATTTTAAGTCTGCTCCCATCCACTCTACAGTAGCTTAATGTCTGACTCACTATGACTCGCATTTATTTCAGCAGTCCCAAAGTGGAACCTCTAAAAAACATGATTTTATGTCTACAAATAAGAAAACCAAGCAGGAGAAGTCAAAATCCATACAAAGTATGAGTAAAACTAAAATAGTATTAGCTAAGATTATAAGACTCTTAAAATTTTGAAAAAAACAACTCACTTTGAGACATGAACTATTCTGTGCCTGATACGACTCATACTAGTAGCAGTGAAGTGGAAGATCATGGAGAAACTGTACCACAGACATGGGGCCCATGCTATAGTCTTTCTGAAGGTGGTACAACATAGTTTCTTCAAATAGCCACCAGTTCTGCTAGTGGGTATAGAGATGGAGACAGTTCACCCACTTCTAATTTATTTGGTGTAATGAAAGGTCCAGTGTTCAAATGGAGGGAGCAACCACTGGATCCTCTCATCACAAGGACTAGATCTGTGTTTGGCCCTGATGGAGGGCACATAAGACAATAAGGGAGGGAAGAATCATTCTTCTTTCCCCCAAGCACACCTAGCACAAGGATCAGTCACAGTCTGGCCTTTAATAAAGAATATGAACCGAACACTGCACTAAATTGAATACTAGCAGTTTGTATGTTTAAATAAGCTCATGCATTATGCTTATTAGATTATTAAGTCTAGTTTATTTCCTTCATGCAAACCAACAGTCGAAACATTAAAAAAAAACAGAAAAACCCAAGAAAACCAACCAGGTGCTATAAATTTCACTTACTCTTCATTTAATGCACATCTACGGCTTGTGGGACAGCCATATTTTCGGAGACTCTGAGTCAGTTCTTTATACAATGTGTCAGCCAGAAGATGAGGAATCCCTTCCCAAGCCAATATCAGAATCACTATGACGGCAGTTTGGCAGTGATGTCCTGCACGCTGACGTACCAAGCAAAGCAACTTTTCCTCATCGCTGCTTCTTCGTATCACCTGGAAAAGTCATATCATTCATTCATTCTTAGACAAGGATAGAAAATCTCTCTAAAATTCTGATGCCATATCCTTACTCACAAAAACCCTTCTGACCATTTCCTATCAGCTTATGTATGACTAAAAAAAAATAATAATGCATTTGAAACTAAACCAAAACAAGCTATTTAAATAACTGTGGACTATATTTTGCACTCGACTATATATGTACTTCTCCTACCAAAGTCAACAGCAAAACACAGCCCTCAGACTGTTAAGCAAGCCAGCAGAATCAAGAAGAGTCAAGGTTAATGTTTCATTAACTTTGAACTTGTTTTTTTACCAGTTTGTCACAAGCGTAATACCTTATATATTTAAGTAGTAGATGACCCTGATTATAAGACAACCCCCAATAATTAGATTCTCTACACCCAGGGGTGTAGGTTGTAGCTATGTTGGTCTAAGGACATAGACAGACAAGGTTCTTTAGGTAAATGTGATATCTTTTATTAGACCAACTTAATAGTTGGACAAAAAATTTCTTAGCAAGCTTTTGCGTTTAAAAACCTTTCGTCAGGCTGAGGCAGAATCTGCAATTGGTGTGTATGCTTTTCCTGGATGGAATAAATAGTAAAGAGGCCAGAGGCTGGTATATATATGCAAGAAAGCCAGTCAGTGAAGATGTAAATTGAGGAGTCAGTGGGTGAGAGACAGGCTGCGGATGAATGTAGCAGGTAAATAGTGAAGAGGTACCAGGGGAGTCAGATGTCAGGCAGGTTACAGTGTCATAAATCTAATGTGTATATTTAGTCCATGGCTTTTTGTATCTAGTAGGCTGATGAAGTGAAGTTCATAGGCTCGTCTGTGAAAAGTGTTTTGTAAATTCCCTTTGAGGGTCAGAAATGAGAGACTGGAGAGAGAGTGGTTTTCTTGTGAGAAATGTACCCCTACTGCTAATTGGGTATTATTGTCTTTAATAGATTTCCGGTGTGTGTTCATTTTGGTGTGCAGTTGTTGTTTGGTCTCTCTTATGTATTTTCCATCCAGGTATTTGGTGCATTGGATATTACATTTTTGGAGTTAGGTAGGTAAGCAAGATGACAACTCAGAGTACAGACCCAAAGATATTACTGACCTTATACACTGCATCCTCACACACAACAATTTCACTTTTAATAACCAACACTTCCTCCAGACGTGCAATCTCTCTCTCAATGTATAGATCGGGTGGCGCTCCAGTGAGGCTTTTTGGTGCTTTTATCTAATAGCTGATTCAGTCAGCTATTAGATAAAAGCACCAAAAAAGCCCCACTAAAGCGCCAGATCTATAGAGACATTGAGCAAGCCAGGTCCAACTAATGCAATGATTCTTCTGGGCATACTCTGGGCTTGGTGTGGGAGTGCACCAAGTTTAAAGCAAAGTGGCATTTTGTTTTGTTTTTAGGTCTGTAAGCAGCCTTAGAGCTTCATTCATCTAGATCCAC
>NW_017729003.1:14539051-14540416 GCF_001723915.1 Gavialis gangeticus
CGCCAGATCTATAGAGACATTGAGCAAGCCAGGTCCAACTAATGCAATGATTCTTCTGGGCATACTCTGGGCTTGGTGTGGGAGTGCACCAAGTTTAAAGCAAAGTGGCATTTTGTTTTGTTTTTAGGTCTGTAAGCAGCCTTAGAGCTTCATTCATCTAGATCCACATACCAATAATTGAATAGAATATAGAAGCACTTCCCTACTGATGCCACAGAACAGGCTCCTTCCTCACTGCTTAGATATTAAGCTACTGGGGGCAGCAGCTATCTTTGTGTTCTGTATTTTATGGCACTTAATGCAACAAAATGACAGACTATAACTATGGCTCCTGGGCAGTACAACAATATAAATAATAGCAGTTTATCAGCAGAACAACTGCTTTTATGCAGCCTTTAAAATTAAGGAAAAAAAGCATTCCTGAAATTCTTTCTCCCATCCATCTATCAGGTATTTGTCATAGAGTAAAACACATTATTTAATAAACACTAATAAACAAAATAATGACAAATAGTAGGTACATAGTCTTTACTTTCACCTGTTCTCCAAATAAGTGTTAGATCCCTGTGATTTCTCCATGGAGCACTGTCATTCCCAGAAAAGCATCAAGGCTCTATTCATAAGCTTAAGCAACTACATAGTAGCATCCTGGGCCTCCCCTTCCTGGCACAATCACATATAAAACTAGACTACTATTGACCCCAAAATTGTTGAGACTCTCCCCCAGTTCCCCAGTATCTGCTTAAGTAGATCAAGGACTCAATCAATTAGGTTATTCATCTAACTTCCTCTCATGCTAGGTTATCTATTACACATATTTAAAAATCGTACTCTTGAATACCATATGGTTTTGAAGTCCTGCATTACAAAATCAACAAGAGCATGTGCAAGCACTAAATGGCATACAAGACAGACAGAACAACAGAAATACCAGAAAGTTTAAAATACAGGGAAATAATTAGTCAATATTCTAAGCAGAAAACTGAAGTGTCCTATTGGCACATAACCGAGATAATGCTGATAGACCACACATGCAAGATAGCAACAGAATTTCACCTGCCTATGTAATACTTTTCAGTGTCTGAGTCAACATAAGGATTCCTAATCACGTCAATGTCCTTACTTATTTGTTCTCAGAGATGAGTCCAACTGTAATATATGTTCTTTAACTTTGTCACAGTATGACCACCTAAGTATCTTAACTACTTAACAATGGGGACCAGCTACTTCTGCAATTAACCTGAAAACTCACTGGTGACAGGCAAACATACATATGGAGCCATTCCAAGAGGGGAGAGGGTGCTACAGCTGAGAAACATGCAACAGCTATGTTGTAACAGTTAGGTGTGTACATGCAATGTTACA
>NW_017729003.1:14540427-14543475 GCF_001723915.1 Gavialis gangeticus
GCCATTCCAAGAGGGGAGAGGGTGCTACAGCTGAGAAACATACAACAGCTATGTTGTAACAGTTAGGTGTGTACATGCAATGTTACAAACGTAGCAAAACTGCTTCAAGTTTAACAATAAATGAAACAGGCTTCAACTACTACTCAAAGAGAAAAGGAATTTAATTTCTTTGAACAACCTACAGCGGATGTTTCTAATCGCCCTCTTCTTTCTGTTTCTCAGATATGATAATTAAAATGAAAAAAACAAGTATCTCTTAGTTTCCCAGTACAAAAAGTTATCATTTGTGGGCACTAATAAATTTCTAAGCTGCATATGTATTGTTCAGAAAAAATAACGAACGGACAGGTAAAGAATGTATATTTGCTTTATAGTGCCATCATTCTTGCTTGAAGTTAAATATTGCTGGAATCTGTTTCATTATACATAATATTGGACCCAAAAACACACATACTATATCACTTTTTAGATCATAAAAGTGGTTAAAGGATTTATCAGTTGTCTGGGTTATATTTTTGTATTTCTTCTGAGATTATGAGTATACCACATGCTTTTAATTGTACTTTGCTGGTCTGGCTATTGCAGCCTTAACTACTTCTATTTCTGGTTACCCAAGGTAAGGTACTTTTCTCAACAGCTTATTTACTTGTTGCAATTCTACATGGGCCTAGATCTGTGGTTCTCAACCTTTTTAGAGTCTAGGCACCTCTCCATAACTTGTGTGAATGTAACAGCATTCCATTAAAAAAACTAACTGTACTCATTTTTTGACTATGGAAAACAAGATAAATGCTGAAGATAACACTGGATTCCTATTCAAAATGACTGGGTTCATCTTGTGAATCAGGTTTTAGGTTTCTGCATAATTAACAGTGCTAATACTGCATGTCACCCTTTAAAATATCACATGACACGTACCCCTATTGAGAACCACAGGTCTAGATTAGGGGTGCCCAGCTCCTGAACCTCAAGTCAGATCCAGCTTGTGGGGTCCCCAAAGGCCTGCGAATTTGTCAGCGGCGGAACACTGGCAGAGTTAATCTCCACTCCCTTGCTGCCTAGTTTCCAAACCCATGTGGAACCCTGAAGGCTGGATAACAAGGCCTTGTGAACCAGCACATGGCTGTATTCATGCACATGGGGTCAGGCTGGCACATGGCCAGATTTGGGTGTGCGGGATTACATTGGCATGCTGAACTGCCCACAAGAATCAACTCTACATGCTGACTTCACCACTCTTTTGGCCCGTGGGGTTAGAAGGTTTGAGTGCCACTGGTTTGGATAGTCAGGTACAGCTCCTCCCTACCAGCAGATGGAGACAGTACAGCTAGGATTTTGGAAGTGTTTACTTTTCACTGTATCAGTAGATGATGCCAGTTCACATGCCACTGCTGACTTTCGAAGCAGCAATAATTAAAACATAGTTCTAGTAACCACAATCACTCCTCACCCACTCCCTAGACCACCTTAATTCAGCAAACATAAATTTGTTAAAAGATAGCTACAGGATAAGTCCAGTAAACAGAATTATCAGACAATTCTTGAGAGGTAAAAGGTTTTTGTGATATTTTTGGATAATTCTTGAAAGTTAACAACTTATCTTGCAAAAGAAATTACCATAAGATACCTTGAAAGAAAGGAAACATTTGTATAGCTTACATAAAAGCTCCACTACACATCCTTTTGTTTGCAGATATCCAAAATGTTGCTTGTGGGCCAAGTGTAGCCAGTGGAGTTCTGTACAGTAGACTCATCAAGAATTAAAAGCAGTGTCTCTTGCTATAATATGATGCAAGTCAGCTGCCTGTTTTCCTCCATTTGCAAGGGTGGACTTTTGGCATGTTGATGAAACAGGGAATCCCTGACCTGTTTTTAAGAAGGAGGGAAGTGTAGCTAGAAGCAGGCTCTAGGGAGCCTAATTGCAAAGCGGCTGCAGATGGGAGATGTCCAGGTGAACTGAGCCAGGGGCTGGAAAGGGACAGAAACAAGCTGGCCTGAGAAGGGCTTGAGCACTAAAGTCCCAGAGGGGTTTGTGTTTGAGTTAGGACTGGTTAGGTTGCTGTTTTTGTTTGAGTATTTCATCAGAGGACTGGGTTGCAGCTACAGGGGATGAGAAGACCATGGGTAGGGTGGCTGGGAGGCTCTCCACATTATCAGAAACTAAAGATAGATCAAATCTGAGAAGGCTGAATGAGGCTGGTGCAGTGAAACTGGAGCCCGAGGAGGGGCTGCAGCCAAGTAAAGACAGAGGACTTGGAGCTGAGGTCTTAGACTGTGGACCAGAGCTGAGGGCTCAGCCTGAGAAAAAGGCTGGAATGGCTGAAGCTCCAACAGGTGCTTGGAGGCCTGAGGGAGTGCTCCCTTAAAAGGGAAGCACTTTGAGGGAAGCACAAGCACCTAGGCATCTAGACCTAGCAGCAAGGACAGAGCCAGCAGGTGAAGGAACCAAAGAAGCTATCTGCTGCCCCAGGGACCGCCTCTTCAATAAACAAACAATAACATCAAAGGCGGGGCAGGAAAAAGACAGAAAGTGAGGTGGGGTTGGGGACAGCCAGCAGGCATGTCAGATCCCAGGGGGTACCAGGTGCTGGAAGTGGGGTGGCAGATCCACAAGGCTTGTTGCAGTTGGGTATTGTCCACTTGGACTGCTCTTCCTTCCTTCTGTTGGTTTTGCTCTTGCAAGTGGGGCCTCCAAAACATTCCAAAATTACATTCTTGTTCAGTTTGCTTAAAGACCACAAATCATGGGAGACTAATAATGACATCAGAAGACTCAACTAAGGACGAATACACTAGATTCCAGCTTATCTCTGAGGGAAGCATAACATACTAGCTTTGATTTATATAAAGTTCTTAAATGATGCAAGTTCTCACCACTAAACAGGCCACTTCTCTACCTATGCAACAGTGTGTAATGAAACAATGATAGAGTTTTCTATTGAGGGATTCTGAGATATGGAATTCACTTCCTTCCTTGGTTTATCAAAGACTGGATTTCGTAATCTGAAGGAAACAATACTAGATTCACCTGTTCTTCCAGGTGTTTTT
>NW_017729003.1:14543486-14544679 GCF_001723915.1 Gavialis gangeticus
GAAACAATACTAGATTCACCTGTTCTTCCAGGTGTTTTTGGTCAGGATGGAGGATTCTATTGGACAGGGAAGGAAGAGATGATGATACTATGGAGATTCTTAGGGAGGTTAACAGGAAGTTTGCTTTTAAGTGTTACAAGATTTGGAGATGATTTTATAGTTTGGAGATGATTTTATAGTTTCTTAAGGGCTTTTTGTTATTGTTTGTTGCTGTTCCATGCAATACACCTAAAGTTTATGATCCAAATTATAAAATGCAAATAGTAAAATAAAAACTCATTAAATTAACAAAATGTCATAAGGTGTGGATTTTTTTTGACCACTGTAATTTGGGAAATCTATGCAAGGAATAAAAACACATTAAAAATATACCTGCTCAGCTGGGAAGGGATAGGGGCTGTCCCCCTAGATCAGTGATTCTCAGCCAGGGTTCCCTAGCACCCTGGGATGCCTTAAGATCCTTTCAAGGGTGTTGCAGGGTGCCACACATTGTTAGTACTGCTAGGTGTTTGAAAATGATTCCCAAGATAAAACCCAGAGATTTCAAATAGGAATCCATAGTGTTAAAAACATTCTGATCTGCTGTGGTCTTCCTGAGTTCTTTGCAACAGTAGAATGCTCCATTATTGTTCTGTAGTGTGAACACAAGAGAAAATTAAGAGCTGGCATTTTTGAAGGGCACCTTGAGTCCAACAAGAGCTTCCTTAAGTCTAAAAAGGTTGAGAGACAGTGTCCTAAATGCAAACTACTGACAAGTAGAAATCACGTGTGAGGTTATTTAAAAATACAGACTACGTTGCCTTCGTTTACTGACAGCAGAAAGTATAATCAAGCATCAAGGCTTCTTTAAAAGATTGATTTAATGAACAGGACTACACTCTCATGGAGGAACAGAGGAACAGGCCTTGATATTCATCGTTGTGCTCTGATGTGAAGAAATTAAATTACCAATTAAAATTCAGTCATTTTTACCATACCAAGTCCGGGTTCATGTATTCAGATTTCTTAAAGTATTAAACCTTTGTGAAGTTTTACCATTTTATATTCAACAATGTATATAAATTAATTAACTACATTCACTCTTACTATTGTAGGAGTAAATTTAGTTGGGCTTCTGGCCTACTTGACTAGAAAAACAGACAGAGACCAGAAGTGCTGATACTGCTTATTTCAGTTACATGTTTTGAGATAAG
>NW_017729003.1:14544795-14555027 GCF_001723915.1 Gavialis gangeticus
CATTTTATATTCAACAATGTATATAAATTAATTAACTACATTCACTCTTACTATTGTAGGAGTAAATTTAGTTGGGCTTCTGGCCTACTTGACTAGAAAAACAGACAGAGACCAGAAGTGCTGATACAGCTTATTTCAGTTAAATGTTCTGAGATGAGGAATCCTGCATGCCTTGTTTTTGTCTTGATATATAACCCTGTGTACGGATGTTACATTTATTTTTCTCTCTGAGAAACCAGAAACTGATAACTAGTTCTATAAGCACAATGTTTCACTCTCCTTTAAGTAAACAGCCTGTATGTCTGTGTGTGTTAGATCAGTGATTTACTGTCCAAGGTCATATTTTTTTTCTCTTTCTCTGTCTTAAGTATAAATATGCTAGTAAACTTAGAGAGCCCGAGAAATCCTTTGAAACAGACAAGTGGGCGATTCCCCTTGCTGTGTGGAATTCTCCCTGTGATCACAGTATAGTCCTAAATAAAGAGAAGCTGGCTCTGTCAGTTCTGATTCAACCACAATGCGAAGGTTGATTTCTTCCACACTATTAATCTTGTAATTATGAGTAAATGGCATAATCTGAAAATAGGAATCCCTGCTGCTTTTTGCTTGCACCTTACATATTTAAAGGCTGAATCTCATTATTTACCTAAATTATAGGCCTAATACTTAAGTTATTCAAAGAGTGAATCCACTTTGCATACTTCTTTTATCCATTTTACAGATTAGCAACCCATTTTCTCTAATTACAACACACAGACTGTGAGGGAGTTAAATAGGACCATGGGTGATTCTACAGTTTCCTTTACTACCTTTTAAGAAAACTTAGATGCTTATATTTATTCTATCAGATGTGTGTTTGCTTTTTTGACCAACTTCTCTTGAAAGTACCTAGCAAACTTTTGATACTAAATACATAAAACTATAACAGCAACTTCTTAGAATAAACACTACTTTTAATATATCTCAATGTTTTGTTAAGGACTGAAAATAAATACTCAATGCTGTATAGTCAACTTGAACACTTTAATATTAATACCTCTCCTCATTTTTCACTTAAACTAACCCTCTTCTGGACTCTCAATTTATAGTAAAGTAAAGTAAAAAGAAATCTTATTTCCTGTATTTAGTTGTTTTTTTTCACACTTGCATTCAGCTTTTTTACTGTGGGTCTTTACTGATGCCACATACCTAAACTTGCTGCCTTCCTTCCTCCTCCTCTTTTTCTTCATTTAACTATTTTCACTACCCTAATTCCTTTGTTCCTCACAGTTACTGAAGTAGTTCCCTTAATTTGACATGCATCTGTAACACTCCCTCTACATGTTACAGGGTATCGCACAATTACCTTGAGACCAACTATACATGCAAAGTACCTATTGCAAGATAAAAAGCTCCAACCAACTATAAAGTTAGATTTTGAAACTGTGTACTTACATTCTAACTGGTTGCTATTGAGTATTAATTTGCATGTGTAGCAGCGTCTCCCTTGTGGCTGGGAGCCCCATCAGCTGACAGGGGTCCCAGCCACAGGGGTGTAATGCTCCAGTTCTGGGGATTATGGTTACCATGATTCCGACGGCTTGGGGTGGGGGAGGAAAGGTGGGAGATGGGGGGGAAACCCTTGGACCCACAAAGGCTCTTGGTTCTGGCTGCACTTCACCTGTAGCCAGGGCAGCAGCTGACAGGGTGCTGGGTCCTGACTCCACATGAGGCACTGCCCAGACCCAGAGCCCAATCAGTTGTGGGACTGGGTCCCTCAGCTCCTAGCTGTGGGTGCCTCCTTTTTGCCAGTGTATGGGGAGCCCAAGATCAGGCTCCTGCTACTCCAGCAATAAGGCATGATTGGATTTAATGCACAATCCCACAATCACACCTCATGCCATGCATATGTGGCAATGCAGGAGGTGCAATTGTTAGGATCAAGCATTAGATCCAATTGCACCTTAACCTGCATGTGTAAAGGGGGCCTTATAGAGGGCCTAACAGTAGCTCTCAGTAAATTGGATACTTACCTTGCTGGGATCCTATGACCCCAGCTGACTTCCTGCCCTTCAAGCGGGGGCTGGACTCGATGACCTTCTGCGGTCCCTTCCAGCCCAAATGTCTATGAAATCTATGAAATCTTCCATTCTTTCTACAATATTTTGTTTCCAGGCTTTTTACAAAGTAATCCTCCCTACCTCTGTGTTAAGGTATTTTCTAATACCTTCTGACAATGTACCTGGTTGGCCGTAATCCTCCTCCTCAATTCAGGAAATGCAATTAGTTGATTATTATACATTGTGGCTGCAATTAATACATCAGTTCCATGCGGAATGTTTAAAAATATATATAAAACTGCAATTCAAAATCCTTAAAAATCAATTTCCAAAATATTTATTATTTCTAAAACACCATATGTAAAACTATGGCTATTAAAAGGAGATAAAACAAAATACAAAATAAGCCACTGAATCTGCTTTCCAGATTTCAGAGGATACAAAAATTTGCCTTCAAATCTTTTCCCCATAAGCTTTGCCAATATCACACATATCACTGGAGAGTAACTTGACAAAATAAGAAAATAAATAATCTGTGCTTACTGCTTAACTGTTTCTTAATACAATTATGAGGCAGTAAATGAAAATCAATGTTTGCCAAGAGGAAATAACAATAATAGAAAAGCATAATTTTCAAAGTTCTAAGACCCTATAACTGAAATGTAAAAAGACAAAAAAGGAAAAACTAGACAAAAGTACTAAAAAAAAATGGAAGTGGCTTTAAAACTGTCAATTGGAAGTTTTGACTGGGATGAAATTTAGCATAAACTATCAAATTTGTACATTAATAATTTTTTTAGCAAATAACTTATACATTAAGATGGATGACTGTGTTAGAAGATTTAATAATGCAAACAACAAAATAGGTTTGGGATGGATTTATGACATTCTAATGAACACAACTTCATTATTATTAGTTACAAGGCAAAATACTGCAGACAGATAAGGCTAAATTTTCAAAATTTTCAAATAGTAACTATTGTGAATAGTCATTTATGCCCATCAGAAAACTACTTTCTTTACTATGTTTAAACTGTAAAAATATATTTTAAATGTTTTAAGTGAAATACAGTACTTGTGAAAAGCAACGGATTTTACTCTGCAGGCCAAGTACAGTAGGGGCACCAAACAAGACAAACTGCCCTGCCAGTGTTTGACAGTTCCATTCTGGAGAAATAAATCTGGGACATGAGTCTGCCTGACTATTCAATCCCTGAACTCTTTGCTAATACAGTCATGTCCACAAACAACAAACAATAACTGAGCAGTGACCAGATACACAAAGCTCTTGGGTCAGAGCCAATATCTTTGATTAGACCAACTAAATATGTACTAGCAAAAAAAATCCTTTCTTTGCAAGCTTTCAGGCACATGTACCCTTCATCAGGCTGAGGGGAATTCAAAGACTGTGGAAGTATATTCCCATGGGTATCTGAGGACTCTCAGATCCCGGAGGAATACACTTCCAGCCTCTACCTCCCCTGTGCAAAATTGAATTTATTTTCTACCTAGGAGGACTTTTAAAATCTTTAATTAGTCTCAGCCTGATGAAGGGTTTATGTGCCTGAAAGCTTGCAAAGAAGGAAGGTTTTTTGCTACTATTTAGTTGGTCTTATAAAAGATATTGCCTCTGACCCAAAAGCTTTACACATCTCTTTTTCTCAGGTCAACACAGCTACAAAATTGATCCCTGAACAGTGACCAAAAACTCATTTATTTCCTTATGCTATGCACGTAGACATTTGTACACAGAACTAGAGGTGCACAGATAGATACAGCACATGTATTTTTTAGTGTAATTTTCCAAGAGTATTATTACCACCTTCTTTTAGTGTTGCAGTCTGACAGCTACTACTTCCACACTTGTTATCATACCTGTTCTGAATTAATCTGGCCCATCCATAGTATTGTGCCTGGATCTGTTATATATTTAAGGAAGATGATTGGGATGTAAATTCAAATAATTCTGTTTTCGTGTATTCCAAAAAAAGATGTTATAAAACTATTACAGAGAAGACTTCCTTGATGAGGGTTTATTCAAAAACTGTTGGCCATGTCAGAAATATGATTAACAGTTATTACACAATAAATGATAACTAAATAGATGTTGCAACAATTAACAAAGGGAGAAGTACAACTCTCTTAAAGAAACACAGAGCCCAGGAAATAACATAAGATTACTAAAGAGTAAGAGTCACAACAACAAAATCTCCTCTAGGTATTCAGCAAGAAAGTTTAACAGAACCAACACAAAAAGTTGATCTTCACCTCCTTACCTATGTACAATGCTAGTAGAAAAGCCAAGAAAAAAGGTAACAAGGAGACACTCAGAAAGACTACTTCGCTCACTTTCACTTTGGCTCAGTTATGCTATTAGTGAAATTTGCTTCAACTGTCCAAATGTTTTAGTTCTACTTACTTGAATAATTTCTTTTAGATTGTTGAAGCAACTGTCTCAACCCTTGGCAGGAGCTCTGGAATAAGGAATAAGTTCTCTGTGAATAAAAATTAATTGACTTGTACTGTCCCTTAAAATAAGCCAATCATCTATCTTAGCATGTGCACTAGTTAAAGTACATAAGTAGGTAAGACTGAGCTTTGGTTGAAGTCCAGAACATTAGGTGCCAAACTGTATTATGAACAATCAATTACTTCACAATTTAAGATGACCAAAATGGTTCAGTTAACTAAAATATGGCATGAAGTGGATTAGTGATGAATTACATAAACACAAACTTTTACTTAAGTGTAGAATGCAAAAAAATAGCTGGATCAAAAACATTACTTGACCCAGCAGGTTAGTCCTCTTAAGGTTTTGGTTTATTTCTCTTATTCTCCCATGGCTCTTCTTTGGTACTTCATGAAAATATTAGGGTTATCAAATAACCACAGTTAATGCTCACGATTAACACATGAATCGCTGTTCACATTAACTTTTTAACACGTTAATTGCGCATGTGGTTTTGGAGCCTGCGCCTGCGCTTCACTCCACTGCTGTCATCGCTGTCTCCGAGCCATCCCACAAGGCAGCGGTGGCAGCACAGAGGACTGCAAGGCAGCCCAGTCACAGGCTCTGGGCAGCTATAGCAGGGGGCAGGGGTGCACACAGACACCCAGCCACAACCCACAGGTGGCCAGCAATGCAGCCTGGCAGTGTGTGGAGCAGCGCCCAGCAGGCAAGTCTGTGAAGGGGAAGAGGCATGAGGAAGGGAAAGGGCATAGGGGAGCAAATAGAGGCCCCCACAGTAAGGGAGGGAGTGGGGAAGAGACAGGGGTGAATGGGGCCCCAGGGCCAGGGTGGGACATGGGATGGAGCTGCAGGTGGCTCATCCAGGGTCATGAAGGGGCTACTGCGCACACCCCAAGGGAGGCATGGGAGACATGTGCCCCCTGAATTTGCGCAGGAGGTGAAGTCAGGCTGCAGCGCTGTGCCTCGCTGCTGTTGCCCTGGGCGCCTCCCACCACTGGGCTGGCAGGGTATGCATGGAGTGGCCAGCACGTGGCTCCTGGGGCAAAAGACAGCAGGGCACAGAACCCAGCCCACAGCAACAGCCCACCTCCGCCTCACACACAGATCTCAGGGGCACATGCCCCCATGACTCCCCCAGGGTACACACAGTGGCAGGAGCCCCCTAGCACCGCTGGACAACCTGCCCAGACCCCGGGGCCCCATTCACCCCAGCCCCTGACCCTGCCTATGCCCCACTCCCTCCCTCACCATGGGGGCCTTGATCTGCCCCTGCTATGCCTCTTCCCCCCCCATGCCCCTTCCCAAACTTGCCTGCTGGGCAGTGAGTGTGTGTGTGCGTGCCCGTGCCCCTTGTTCCCAAGCCACAGCTCCCCCAGCCCTGCTGCTGCCCCTCATTCCTGACCCACAGTACCGCACATCCTGCCAGGGTATGCAGGAACCCCCCTCCCTGGGCTCCAACCCCCCATAGCCCCCCACACCTTCATAAATTTCCCCATACACATGCACACACCCCACAGCCACCCCCAAACCATGCAAAGTACCTGCATAATTTTGCATAACTTTGTTTTTCTGCATATAATTTTAAGTTTTTAGCTGTGCAAAATTGCAATGAACTGTGACACTTTTTTTTTTTTTTTTTAAACTGTGCAACTAATCTCGATCAAATTTTTTAATTGTTTGACAGCTGTGGAAAATATAGATTCTCATTTGTTCCAATGGGTTTAAATTCAGAACAGATGGCATCTGCCGAAGTAGACTGTTGCCTATGAAAGCTTAGGCCTCTCTGAATCAGTTAGTCTCCAAGATGCCACCATGCCCCCTACCTTCTGCAATCCGGCAAGAAAGCCACAGAGAATTCTGCAGGAAGGTGAACTAAAACCTCAAAAAAAGAATTTTATCTACCCCCAGATTTTCATGTGGAAATCATCACTGGATGGCATACACAGTTTTAATTACAAGGTTACATACCTGTAATGGCAATAAGCTATCTGGGAAAATGCTGCTGCATACCCCATTTCAACAAAGAAGATTAGGGGTCTAGACAACATGATTTACAAAGAAAATCTAGAAGAACTGAGATTTAGTCTGAAGATGAGAAGACTAAGGGGGATTTGAGAGGGGTACATAAAGAGTTGTTACACAGAGAATGAGGGTAGAGTATTCTGTGTTCACAGGAAATAGGACAACAAATAATGTTCTTAAATTTCAGCAATAGAAATGTAGGTTAGATATTAAGTAGAACCTTCTCTAAATATATGAGGGTGGTTAAGTATTAGATTAGATTCTCTTGAGAGATTGTGGAATCTGCTTAAAGGAAGTTTTTAAGAGCAGATTAGATTAACCCTTTGCTGGGATGGTTTATACAGGGATGATCCTGTCTTGACCAGAGGGTTGGAATAGTAGTCCCTTCCACATTTATTTTTCTGTTACTTATTGATGTAGGTCCTTTGTTTTATTTTTATGTTATTTCCATTTTCACACACACACACACACACACACACACACACACACACACGCGCGCGCGCGCACGCACGCACACAAACTTTTTCCTTCCAGCAGCTGAATGTTGGCAGATGCAACTCTGCTGTCTTTTGTGCCTGCCACTCCCTGTCCCTCGCATAGGGAAGGTGTGTATTATAGGCACGACAACATTTTATAAAAGCAGGACACATTGGCTGCCATGACTCCCCTGCTTTTCCTGTGGCAGGTTAGGGTGTTAGGTCTATGTTGTGTCAGGATTGACGGTAGTCTTATGTAGAGGTTAGATTATTATTGTATACGATGGTTTGGCTAGGGATGATCCTGCCTCAGGCAGGGGGTTGGACTAGATGACCTATGGAGGTCCCTTCCAGCCCTACTTCTCTATGACAAGGGCAGAAAGAAATGAGACAGCTGAGTAGAGCTCCACTAAATCCAGTCCTTAATTCCAGTAAAGGACTGGATGAAAAATCAGCAATCAAACAGAAAAGACAAAGTGTCTTGACATTTTATCGCGGAAGTGGTGTGCTTTCCTAGTTTTCTTCTATCCATTCTTATAGTGTTAAATTGCAGTTCAGCATCCCAAGCACAATCAGAAGCTTTGAGGCAGCTATACCCCTCAACTGCAAAGGCCACAAACCAGTTTAAAAGGGTACAAGGAAAAATGGAGAAGAATTGGGGCTCTGGTTTGTCCAATCTCTGATGGGCACCTCACCACAATAGAGCAGATGCTAGTTGTACCTTAATAACTTAACTGACCTCCAAAACTTCTCTCTTTTCTGTTCTTTTGTAATGCGTATAGGACTTTTCCCATCTTTTCTCTCATTTTAAACTGTCTGTAAACCAAAAAGGACTGTCATACTCTCCACAATGTTGCTCATACATTATTACTATATTTTAGCTTTGTTCCTGCCATAATTTTTTGTGAGTCTCATAAAAATATATTGTTGTACAACTGAGGAAAAATTTACATTTTCCCGTGTGGATAGTCTTGAAAGATGTAACAACAGAGAAGCCTTCACATTATTCAGATCAAACCCCCCCATTTTAATTTTCTTAATAAAACATACACAATTTCTTGGTGCTAATGATCTAAGACAGGCTAAAAGAAGACATCTAATTTTTTCTTAAGAGAAACCACAGAATGCTCTCAGAATGGACAGTTAACATTGTGTTAATGGTTTGATGTACAGAAATGAAACTTTTCTTGGTAAAAATGGCCACTGCATTTCCATTAATTCCACTGAGACTGAAGTTGGTCATTAAAGGAAGCTGTCCTGTCTGCTCTATGTTTAGATATCTAGTATGAAAACAGTATGAAAGGAAAAGTACTTCAAAAGACTGACCATAATAATGACTGCAATATTATAAAACATGAGTGAAATTAAGATGTCAATGCCAAAAATTTAAGACTAATATTGCTAACCCTGCGAATCTTTCACTAGGATCTTAGAAGCCAAATTCTGTTAACTGCTTGACGGTTAGGTGTGTAGGAAACTCTGGCTGCGAGGTAGGACCCAGGCAGTTCTTATGAACAGATCTGTGTTGTCCTGGCAAGAGGTGGCCAGTGGTGTCCCTTAGGGGCCCGTGCTTGGTCTAGTGCTTTTCAACACCTTTATCAAGAATTTGGATGAGGGGGTGAGGAGTTCACTGGCCAAGTTCGTGGATGACACTAAGCTATGGGACAGCATGGTCCTGCTTGAAGATAAGCTGCAGATACAGGCGGACCTGGACAGGCTGGAGAGTTGGGCAGATCAGAACCAGATGAGGTTCAACACTGAGAGGTGTAAAGTGCTCCATCTGGGGATTAACAATCCCCAACATACTTACAGGCTCGGTGGCGCCAATTTGACGAGCACCATGACTGAATGGGACCTAGGTGTAATAATAGACCATAGTATGAACATGAGCCATCCTGTAGCCAGCAGGGCAAACTTTGGCCACACTTGGGTGCCACACTTCAACAAGGATGTGGAAAAGCTTGAGAGAGTCCAGAGAAGAGGCACCTGTATGATCAGAGACTTGCAAGGCAAGCCATATGAGGAAAGGCTGAGGGACTTGGGCCTCTTCAGCTTAAAAAAAGAGAAGGCTGAGGGGGACTTGGTAGCAGCTTACCGCTACTTCAGGGGAATACATCAAGGGCTCGGTGAACAACTGTACACCAGAGCACCCTTGGGGAAAACCAGGAGTAACGGCTACAAACTCCTGGAAGACCACTTCAGGCTCAACTCTAGGAAAAACTTCTTCCCAGTTGGGGTGTCCAGACTGTGAAACAAACTCCCTCCAGACATGGTACAATCACCTACACCCTGGAAATTTTTCAGACTGGATGGTCACCTTCCTGGGGTCTCCTCATCCCAGTTGTCTTTCCTGCCTAGTGCAGGGGGGCTAGACCCAATGATCTTGTGAGGTCCCTACCAGCCCCTTACAATCTGTGAATCTGTGAATTTGCAAAACAGGTTTTCAAAGTCAAGATTTCCTTTTTTCCTACAATTTCACAGAGGTTTTATACCAGTATTTGAGAATCCAAGTGCTCAATTTCACTTGAAGTTAATTAAGTTTTTTGTATGATTTTGAACTTTACATCTAATTGATAAATCTTACATTGACTAATCGTTTCATGATAAGGACAAGTAGGGCATGTCCTCACATTTAGGCATGTGCACTTGCAGCAGCTAAAGTAACATCAGTACAAATTTGTGCCAGAAATGTGTGCCTTAGCACACATACCTGAACATGCACTTTGGTGTGGGGTAAATTGTGCCACTTGGGGCAAATTGACCCTGCCCAGCTCCTCCCAATCTTCACCCAGAGGGAGCTAGAGGCTGGGGCCAGCACAGCAGTATAAAAAGCTGCCCTGGTAAGCAGCTCAGGGCTACTTGCCTTCAGGAGCTTCTGAGGCCCCATACAATAGAGGCTACTCATTAGCCGGGTGGGCTTTAGGGCCTATGGTATTTGAATGTTACAAATAGACTGGAGCTTCTGAGGCCTAGCCAACTGGTATCTGGGGACACTAGCCCCTTGTGCCAGCTGGGCTGCTGAAGCACCCTTAACCTAGAGTGGCCTCTGTACCCTCTACCCACTGCAGCAGTCTGGCAATGGGGGTTGTTGCCTGGCTGTGACCTGCTGCCACCTGTGACAGCATCCACCTCCTTGGACCTGTGCCTGCACGGCTGCCAGACCCAGATGGAAACCACATGGCTACCTGGGCTGTGGTATGCGAAGTGCAGCAGAGCCTCCTGCAC
>NW_017729003.1:14560027-14560606 GCF_001723915.1 Gavialis gangeticus
TTGCCTGGCCTCCGGCAGGAGAACTGCCCTGTTTATATAGGCAGTCCTAGGTTCAAAATGGCTGCCCTCATCAGGCACCTGGCAGCTGCTAGCTCCAGGTCCCTGAAGTGGCAGACACAAACAGTGCCCTGCCACACTCTGCCCACTCTTCCAGCACCCCCCATGGCTGCCCCGCCCACCCCAGCTCTCAGTGCTTTAAAAAAAAGCCCTAACTCACCGGGTGCTGCCGGGTGGGGGGGGCGATCCCTGCTGCCCCCAGTGCCCTACGCTACATGGGGGGGCTCTGCCATGAGTCCCCCCCCAGCTCTGGCCCTTTAAGTTCCTGCAGCAGCCTCAGGGCTTTGGGGGGCTCATGCAAAGCCCCACACATGGCATGGGGCAGCAGGGAACACGCCCCTGTTGGCAGGAACTGGTGAGTCCAGGGGGTGTTCTCTTTTTTTTTTTTTTTTAACCTTAAAGGGCTGGAGCTGTGGGTTGGCGGGGCAACCATGGGGGAGGGGCTGGGACAGTGGGGTGGAGGATTGGGGGGTTCATGCAAAGCCCCCAACACAGCATGGGACAGTGGGAGGCAGTGGGGAT
>NW_017729003.1:14565606-14566941 GCF_001723915.1 Gavialis gangeticus
GGGCTGTGGTATGCGAAGTGCAGCAGAGCCTCCTGCACTTCTGGGCCAGCTGCTAGTGGACCATGGCTGCACAGCTGGTCTTCATGCAGAACTGCTGTTCTGGTGCCCCTGCTCTTCCATCTGGGCAGCTATCACTCAAAAGATGTGCTCGTTGTAGTGGCCCACCTTGAGCTGTCAAAGCGTGTCCTCTTGGCCCCAAATGGCCAGGTTAGCCACCTTGTTTGCCCTCCAGCTGGGTCCTCAGTGCTGGCCCTGGGCAGGCTCCTTTGCCTATGTCTTGTCACTTGCCTCACCAGCAAAGATACTGGTTTAAAAACTTTAAATTCTCCAATAAACCCCCCCAAAATTCTCTAATTAAAATACCCAATATCTGTGTTTTTCTGCGATTAAAATGAAATGCCACTGCCAGCCCCCATCCCCTGCCTGCTCCCCCAGTTCCCCCCAACCCCTGTGTAATGGGGGGCCTGCTCCAAGTCGATCTCACTGTGGCCCGCCCACCTGTTTCTGGGCTAACCACCCACCTTCTCAGTAATTAATTAATAGACGTTAATCAAGCAAGAGGCTGCCCATTTCTTGCCCTGATGCCAGGGGGCACTATCTGCAGCTCCGTTCCTCCCCTACACTGCAGCCCAAGCCTCACAGATGGCATCCAGATGTTCTCAACAATCACCAGCCCCATGCTGGGCTCTGAACTTCTCCAATCAGGATCCCTCTAAGATCCCTCCACTCCGGCGGCCTAATCCGCCTTCATCCTGGGCACCCTGAACTGCTTCCCCTTCCAGTTGCGGTCCCCCCTGGGACCTTTGGCTACTAGCCCTGGCCCACCTCCAGGCTAGTCAGAACCCCAGGCCCTCAGCTCTTGGGCATTCCTCATGGTGGGCCCCTGGCCCTTTGACCCTTCCAGTCCTGGCCCCAGCATTGACCAGTCAGGGGATGTCCAAACAGGTGCGAGTCTATGGCCCCACTCTCTCTCTCTGGGGTTCCACCTTCCAGACCCTACAAAGTGAGGAACACACCTGGCTGTGGGGGCTAGGGGTTAAGGTGCCACGACCTGCCTTTCACCAGGGTGGTAACTGGCCTGGCATTTCCTGGGGGCTCCTGCGCCACAGAGCCCTGCCAGGCCGCCCACTCCCAGCAGGGTGCAGTTTTAGGTCATGCCCAGGACCAGGAGCCTCTTGACCATCCCCTACAGCTCCTCCCTTATCTCCAGATGATACCAGCAGCCCTCCAGCCAGGCGATGTTGTTGCCTGGCCTCCGGCAGGAGAACTGCCCTGTTTATATAGGCAGTCCTAGGTTCAAAATGGCTGCCCTCATCAGGCACCTGGCAGCTGCTA
>NW_017729003.1:14567509-14568176 GCF_001723915.1 Gavialis gangeticus
TGGGACAGTGGGAGGCAGTGGGGATCACCCCCTGCCTGGCAGCACCCAGTGAGTTGGGGCTTTTTTTTCCCCAGTTGCTGGGAGCTGGGGCAGGCGGGGCAGCCATTGCTGGGGCTGGGAAACCGGGCAGGGGATGGGCCTGGGTGATTCAGAGATTTGGCAGCAGCCGAATCTCCGAATCAGATTAGACTGAATTCATTTGGGACAGTGATTTGAATCACTGAATTGAATCACTGTCCCCCGAATTGGTCAAATCCAAATTCAAAGCAAATGCTAGCTGCTTCACACAGGCCTACAGGGCAGCTATAGAGACACTCTGGTGGGTGCTAGAGCATCTCTATACAGGACCCATACTCCAGTTGCCTCAGGGCATGCTCTAGGAATGTGCCCTGAGCCACTTTTTTCTGATGTGTTTTTTTTTTATACTAGGATTTCCCAATATCAAAATTAGAGTCCATGCTGCAAATAAGCAACGCAAGGAACATTTTTTTCATTCCTAGCATGCCTCTTGCGGCATCTCAAACTGCTTTGATATATTACAACAGGAACACGTTCACTCGTCTGGATGGGCCCATACTGTATAAAATTGAAAGTGTTCCAAGTTCCATAAAATTTTCTATTTCTGGTTACCCACTACCTCTATTCAAAGCTCTAGAAAATTTTTCAA
>NW_017729003.1:14578362-14579168 GCF_001723915.1 Gavialis gangeticus
GCACCACTTATTATAGGTAGAAGTTCTATTTTCCCTGCACGGTTATGACATATGTGCCCATTCTGGATATGTACATGCATCTAAGTCACAAAAACATAACTGGCCAAAAACTAAATAACTAATGGGGGCAAAGGAAGGAGAATAAGAAGAACACTTCCATATCACATCTGGCTAGTGCTCAGCATGCTCAGTCTACATATGCATGCTTACACACCCACAGTGCAGAGGCAAGGCCAAAAATAGACAGGTATGTGGCTAGAGAACCACACAAAGGGAACTAGACTTAAATCACAGAGCTAGTTTTCAGCTGTGCCATCTTTCTGCTTCCCCAGTCCTCACCTGGAAAGGGATAAAAACCTTCCCTTGAAATAAGTTAGAGCAGCTTTAGGACTGCTGCATTATGCCACATGTAGCAGCCAAATGCAGCAGCCAAGCATCTCATAGCATACCATACAAATCCAAATTCAGTGCACTGTCACGGGGTGGGCCCTACAAGTGGCTGTAAGCCCACTAGCGCCCCCTGCTGTCCCAAATCAAGAGCTCCAGCACCCCCCATGGCTGCCCCGCCCACCCCAGCTCTCAGTGCTTTAAAAAAAAGCCCTAACTCACCGGGTGCTGCCGGGTGGGGGGGGCGATCCCTGCTGCCCCCAGTGCCCTACGCTACATGGGGGGGCTCTGCCATGAGTCCCCCCCCAGCTCTGGCCCTTTAAGTTCCTGCAGCAGCCTCAGGGCTTTGGGGGGCTCATGCAAAGCCCCACACATGGCATGGGGCAGCAGGGAACACGCCCCTGTTGGCAGGAACTGGT
>NW_017729003.1:14584168-14605547 GCF_001723915.1 Gavialis gangeticus
GTTTTTTTTTTTTTTTTTTTTTAACCTTAAAGGGCTGGAGCTGTGGGTTGGCGGGGCAACCATGGGGGAGGGGCTGGGACAGTGGGGTGGAGGATTGGGGGGTTCATGCAAAGCCCCCAACACAGCATGGGACAGTGGGAGGCAGTGGGGATCACCCCCTGCCTGGCAGCACCCAGTGAGTTGGGGCTTTTTTTTCCCCAGTTGCTGGGAGCTGGGGCAGGCGGGGCAGCCATTGCTGGGGCTGGGAAACCGGGCAGGGGATGGGCCTGGGTGATTCAGAGATTTGGCAGCAGCCGAATCTCCGAATCAGATTAGACTGAATTCATTTGGGACAGTGATTTGAATCACTGAATTGAATCACTGTCCCCCGAATTGGTCAAATCCAAATTCAAAGCAAATGCTAGCTGCTTCACACAGGCCTACAGGGCAGCTATAGAGACACTCTGGTGGGTGCTAGAGCATCTCTATACAGGACCCATACTCCAGTTGCCTCAGGGCATGCTCTAGGAATGTGCCCTGAGCCACTTTTTTCTGATGTGTTTTTTTTTTATACTAGGATTTCCCAATATCAAAATTAGAGTCCATGCTGCAAATAAGCAACGCAAGGAACATTTTTTTCATTCCTAGCATGCCTCTTGCGGCATCTCAAACTGCTTTGATATATTACAACAGGAACACGTTCACTCGTCTGGATGGGCCCATACTGTATAAAATTGAAAGTGTTCCAAGTTCCATAAAATTTTCTATTTCTGGTTACCCACTACCTCTATTCAAAGCTCTAGAAAATTTTTCAAAACTTTCTGTTTATAAGCCCAAGCCAATGCACATTGGAATGACAGAAGGAATGGATAGGAAGTAATATGAATCCTATAGACACTAAAAGACCTGGTGTTATGTCCACTGAAGATATGATGCAGCTCTCTGACTGCATTTGTGCAGAAACAGGTGCAGAATTTACTGTTGATAACCAACCTATATGGAAAATTAATTACCGAAAACTTTCACATAAATGAATTATAGTAAATCTTGATTTAACCACTGAAATTCTAAGAACAGAAAAAGAGACTATACTCATTGTTCGGTAGGAATGATTCACTTAGCTTTTGTCACAAACACTGTTAAGGTACTGGGTGGGACTAGCAACTACACATGTCTACATATGACCAGCAGCTACTTCACCACAGCGGCATGCAGAGCCGGCCTGAGCTGAGTGCAGGGTCCAGGACAAATGAGCCTGTGTCAGCCCCCTTAACACAGTGTGGGGCTGTGGTACCTTTGCAAAGGGGAGGCAGTCTCCGTGCTTCTTCCACAGTGCGGGGCTGAGCCTCCAGCTGTAGGCACAGGCACACCCCAGTGCCCTGTTACAGTGAAGACAGTGGATAGATAGAGAATAGATTTGCCTGCCTTTTTGCATTATTAATTTGTACAGCACCTTCCCACTCTCATGGACATGAATTGAGGTGGGGCTTTGCCTGGCTCCCACAAAGTGCAGGGCCTGGGGCAGTCACCCCGATTTGCTGTACTCTAGGGCCAGCTCTCGTGGCGTGTTTCCTCAATATAGCGTGCCGCTAAGGCAAAATAGCAGCTAAAAATAACCGTATACCTGGCATACGGCATAGTATAGGCTGCTACTTTGCCATGCTTTAGTACTTCCAAAAAGAAGTATTAAAGCACAGCACAGTAGCTATGTCACCCTACAGGCACATGTAGACATGCCCTAAAAATACTAGCACTAAATGATTTACCAGTCAGTAGTAGAAATGTAAGGTAATGACACTAAGTTCAAAAGAGCAAATAAAAGGGAAGGCATCCACTCAAATACCAGGACACAAGCAAGGAGTTGGTGGTTGACTGCGTATTGATTACACTAAAAGAAAATTAATATCAGAGGCACAATTGTGACCTGCAGTATAACAATCATCATTAATCAAATGCAATTATAAAAATATTAAAAGTTTAAATTATTTTTCCCTGAATAAGGAAACAATGGGGTCTCTTTTTCAGCACTGTCTACAGTTTAACTAACCTGATTACAAAATCAGTGTTATGGGTATAGGTGACAGCACTTAACGTATGAAGTGTAGTCAGAGGAGAACTGTGGCACTATTTAAATCAGTTTGTGCTTTACCATTTACCTCAGTAGGGTCAGAATTTCACCCAAAGATCACAGAATAAATACGCAAAAGTACAGAGAAACCAGATCTTTATTTTTCACGGAAAGTAAGATAAAGAAAAGATCTTAAAGAAAGTTTACACAATTTTTAAAAGAAAGGTCAGGAAAATATCCAAGCAGGCCAAATCCAGTATTTGAGCAGATATAAATCTAAAGAATAGAAATCTGAAAAAGACGAAAAACGAAGGGAATTTCAGGCCCTTTTTTGTGTACAATCCCTTTGGGGCAAAGACCTGTGTAATTATATGCAGATAAAGCACCTGGCACTCATCTAGGATTACCTAAATAATATTTTAAGAGGAAATTAATATTAGGGGGCAAACTGCCAGTGAAAGGACTTAGTGGTTATCGATATACTACATAATCTGTTTCAATCCTAAAATATCCTAAGCAGATGACATTTAAAATTATTCTGCCATGCTTGAATCCAAACTATGTCCATTTTCTATGAATATCTTGTATTGACAGTGAAAGTATTAAACTCACACACACAGCCTTCAAGCCAAAATCAGTGTAACTTGCATAGATAAATCACTGGCCATACAGGAGAGGGAAGAAATTCATTAAAACCACTCTACAAAACTCTACCAGAAGAACAGCTAAAATTAGCCAAACAAGTTTCTAACCTCCCTCCTGACAGCTAGAGAAAAAAGTTAACCTTTAAATGTCATTGTTATGTCAGATAATCACCACTTAGAAGACGTTGAAAAATTGTGTTACACTACAGTAAAGTTCGGCTTGGTGGGATTCAGTTTTTATTGGTAAACTGTGAGTTCACCTCACATGCACAGACTGACAGAAAAGTATTTCCATTTTTAATAATTTAAATTTATAAAAAAAGGCAGTAAGAATAGACTGTTGCTGCAGTACCCAGGCAGGCTCCTTGCTGAATAGAAGACGGAAGTGAAGGGGCGCACGCGCATGTGTGTGTGCTCCCGCCTCCCCAGCTTGAGCTCAATATCTGCAGGGTGCAAGGCAGCTGGGCCCTCCCTTGCAAACTTGGTGGGAGCCAGCAGGCAGAGTGAGCTGCTGGCTGCAGGGAGCAGATGGTGCTGCAGCAGCCAGAGGTTTCCTTGTCAGGGAGCAGGAGATGCTTGGGGGCAGCAACTGCCACAGGACCAAGAAAGCAGGCGCTGAGCTCAGTGGTGCTGTGCACAGGTGCTGGAAGGTGGACTGACAGTTTGGCAGCACAACAACTTCTCCCACACCTGCATGCTGGGCTGGAGGAGGAAGTGGGCATGTTTGTGAGTGCGTGTGCACGCGCACATATGTGCATACATGCACACACCCCTGCATGTTAATTTAACGCGATCCTGAAAGTTTAAATCTATAAAAATCTAAATAAATGCTTAAAAATAAATGTTTATTTTGGCTGTCAAAATTGTTTAAAAAAATAAAAATTGAATTTTGCCAAGCCTAAGTACAAAAGAAGGATGTCTAGTTTCACTATAATTAGTTTCTCCTTTCAATTCCTTTAGAAACAGAGAGGTGAAAGAAATTGATTCTGTAGACATTTTGTCCCTTTCATCCTAAAACTGCTTTTCCCCTATACAGTCCTTTGTATAACACCATAATGGGGTCTGTGTTTAATACTATCATATTAAACATGGCTAGATTAATGTTTTATAATTAATCATTATACAGGTACCTAACAGTTTACTGCACGGATGTCAAAGATGCAGTCTACGGGCTGGATCTGGCCCACTGACCCCTATCATCTGGCCCCTGGTGATGCCTGTGGGTCTCAGAGCTGACCCACAGGCAGCATATGCTCTGTTGGTCTTGGAGCAGCTGCCATAGGGCAGTACCAGGTGTGTCCTAGAGTAGCCCAGACTAGTCTATACATACAGTATGGCCACAGAGCAGCCAGAACAGGACTGCATTGACTGCAGTGCCCACTCTGGCTGCTCCACATCTGCT
The DNA here is from genome assembly GCF_001723915.1 of Gavialis gangeticus. NCBI lineage: Eukaryota > Metazoa > Chordata > Crocodylia > Gavialidae > Gavialis > Gavialis gangeticus. The sequence continues at coordinate 14,588,262 of NW_017729003.1, forward strand.
GGATCTCACATGCACGGTCACTATGTGGGTCTGACCTAGCTTGCAGACCAGCCCTGTTTATATAAATCTTGGATGCTCTACACTTGAGCATGGCAATAGCTGAGTCAAAGTTGAGAAGGACATTTTATTCTAAATTTATCCTTTCAGTTGCTTATAATTTTAAAAAAATAATTGAAATTTCATGTTTCTCTCTGCAGTTCAAAGGTCGTTATTATTTGACTGAAACTTTGAGCAAAATTACATAATTCTACCTGAGTTAGAGGTATATGTAACTAGTTTTTCTCCATGAAAGAAACTTGATAACCTTTTTCCTTGGTGCTAATTCACTTCAAAACAAATTAATATGACAGCATCATGCACACACAATGCACCCTCTGTGAGGAAGACTTATTAAGTCTAAAAAAGTATTTATAATACTATCTGTGCACTGCCACAGAGAGTACTATAAATACTGTGTATATATTTTCTCCAAACATTCAAATATAAAATAGGTTTCCAAATCTACTTGCAACTGCATGGTCTTATACAGGCAACAATAATGTTTCTGAAACAACCACCAGTGAAATCATGCAAATTTCCTAAACCTACTTTGCCAGATTGAAAATCTACTTCTGCATATACCAGGGGTTCCAGCAAGAATAATGAAAAACATTTTTATTACAACTTTTCCTGGAGTTTATTTTTGTTTCTTCATTTCCTGGCTCCCATGAACAATAAGTGCTACAATACTTAGGGTGAAAACTAACACTATAACATCTATCTTTCTAAAAATTTGCTAAAGATAGTAATGAACTCGATAGTAGATTAAGCTGAACTTCCTGATTCACTTCTTTTGTTATCTTTTTATCATTTTGTTATCTTTAGGCATTAGGAGAACTGAGAGGTGGTTTTAAAATGTTAATGCACAGCACTTCAGCTCATGAGAGCAACCATACATCCCTTTATATCCTTCACTCACAATAACAATGCCATGTACAGACATTCAGGTTCTCCTGGGAGAGTCACTGCTCTCCCAGTAGAAACCAAAGTGTACAGATGTTCAGGATTTTTCTCCCACAGCAAAAATGAATATTCTGGGAGAAAAATAACCTGGGAACAACCACAGCTAAATTATTCATGGGAGAGCTTCTCTTGGGATAGCCAGTGTTTATAAACATTATCTTCTGAAAAAAGCCACAGCACTGAATTCCAGCATCCCAGGGTGCTTTTTTCACACCCTCCCCCACCCCTTCCCGGAAGACAGTGTGTTGTTCTTTGTACTCTACTGCTTCAGCTGAACAGGGAGCAGAATATGTCCCTTTCACAAGCTCCATATTAAGCTTCAGGGAAACACACGTTGACCCAGAATAGCTTAGTTCAACCGATCAGGGCAGCACTGCACAGGGCAGCCATCTGCCTTCAAGCAGACTGACAGAGCCTGCAGAGCACGCTGAGATGTGTGCACAAAGGCCCTGTAGCTATGCAGCATCAGTACTGCAAGCTTTCTGCTTTTAGGGACTCAGAATTCAAATGTCTGTTCAGGCATCAACAGTTAAATTCTTCTACCAGGAAAACAAAACCAGGAGAACTCTCCCAAATCATATGAACTTGTGTATGAAGTCTTAGTTAACTCTGCCTTTCAGACACTCTTATGACCCTCCTGCCCTTGGTTTGGTTGCTTTTCTAACTCTTGTAAGGGCCTTTGTCGCTTTCTATAACAAACTCAATTACAAGATATTGTAATTTTAAGTTTTCCCAAGCTCAAACAGTCAAGGAGATGCCTATGAAAAGCTAGATACACAATGGAGAACCACGTACTTGTTCTACTGCAAAACTATAACATCAGTCAAATTTAAACATCATAATAAAACTGAATTCTACTATTGCAACAGAAAAACTTACCCACTTGGCAATTGGACACCCCTGAGAACTTTTTCCTTCCTTCCCTGTATAAACCACTACCTCTATTCTTACAGCACTTCCTTTAGCTCCATACCTGTATAAGAAAAAAAAATGTTACGATTACAATCTAGAATCTGTTTTAAAGACATTATGACCTTCTAAGCTCTGAATTAGATAGAAATAAAATACCTACTTTAGGTTGTCAAAAAGCACAGCTGTCTAAAATCAAAGTGCACACTGAAGTGCTTCACTCTTTTTTCCAAGAAAGGACTGCTCCTAAAGGAGTGTCATTTTGGAGGAAGAGGTCATCTCTTCAATTTCTATATGTAGTGAATGCATTCTAATACCTTATTTGTTTATTAGATTGACCTATTTCTGCTGTGGCCTGTTTTTCTGCAGCCAGGATTGTTGTAAGCTCAACCAGGCAAGGTACTAACATTCATCCCCACTGACTTTAATTGGTATTGAATGTGCTCAGGTCACAGCAGGATTGAACCTAAAACTACTGAAGTTATGAAAAGATAAGAAAAGATGATGTGATGCAGCTGTTCAATTCATGTCCATGAGAGTAGGAAGGTGCTGTACAAATTAATAATGCAAAAAGGCAGGCAAATCTATCCTCTGTCTTCACAGTAGCAGGGCACTGGGGTGTGCCTGCTCCTTTAATGGAGCTAGTAGCCTGCGAGGCTGCTTGCAGGTGGTGCAGGGAACTAATGAGAGATTCGCCTGACTGGACGGGGGTTTACTCACTCTGGAGCTATGTAAGGCCAGCGCCTGAGCTGGTCAGGCAGTCTCTCCCTGGCAGCCACAAGGGGAAGAGCACCTGGCAGCAAGGCTCCTGAAGGGATTGCGGTGTTGCATATGATTTACCAGTGAAGCTTGGGAAGCTCACCAGAATGTAGCCCAGGGCTTGGAGGCTATCTTAGCTGAGAGGTGAGGGAAAGTTTTTCCTCAAAGGGGTAGGGGGCTGTTACCCCTTTTGGTGTTTATGTTCTAACCCAGGGGCTTATTTTTTAGGTTGTGTTGAAGTTAAACTGGTGGTATGGGTTGGGACTATAAGGCGTGGTACACAGAGATCCCAGTAGTGCATGTGGGGCACACAATCACCTTGAGCCCTGCTAGGGGCAGGCTCAAGGCCCAAGTGAGGGTTGAGCCCAGACTGGGCAGCATGTGAAGCCACAGAGCAACACAGGGGCCAGTGGCCAAAAGCCCAAGAGAGGCACAGCCAAGGGCCCAGTGCCCAAAAGGGCTAACTAGAGATGGTGCCTCAACGCCAGGTCCGATACAGTAGGCCTGGGCTAGAAGGCCTAGCTAAGAGGAAAGGGGTGGCGGTTAAGGAGGCTGAAACTCCAACAGGCAAACAACATCACAGTAACACCCATGAGGCTTGGGGCATGGTGTAGGGAAGGAACAGAGCCACACAATTAGCCCTTAAGGTTGTAGGTGCCCCACAGTGGCACAGTCATAGAGAGGCCCAGCAAGGGTCCTGGAAATAGTATAGTAGAAACCAATAGGGTGCTGGGGAACCCCAGTGGGGCCCACGTGAAGACCCATAGGCAGCCTACCTTTTTATCTTATTATTTCATCAAGGTGTGGGGAGCCAAGACAGAAAGGAGGACACCCTAGAGGCTGAGCAGGGCACAGTTGCAAAGTCATCAGGGGGCACCATGGCTGCCCCTGCGACCCTGACATGCTCAATCACCCTTCCTATATTTGTATTTATTTTGTTTTTGCAAGTAATAAAATATGTGTAGTACTACATGCTGCACTGTTTTTTTCTCACCTGTTTTCCATTATTTCCCTGACAGCAGCAATGCTTGGTCCTGTCCCAAGGTGTGTATAATATGGGCCTTCATCTTTCTCTATAATTTGCTCTGCCGGAAGAATGAGAAAATTAAATTGATTGTGTACAAAATGTATTCACAATGTTAAAAAATACCTAAACACATTAATTTATTGGGTTATTTCCCAAATTAAATGCATAAAATCTTAAAGGCTTTAATCATGATTAATGATTTGTATATTAACAGATACCTTAAAGAATGAATAAAATACAATGTGCAATTTGTTATCATCCATTAAACTACTCATGGATTTTTTTCTAAATTATAAACACACAACAACATTAATACTTTGCACTCCTATAGCAATTTCCATGATAATCTACATTATTTACATATATTCATGAATGAATCCTCACAATACTCAGTGAAGCAGGGAAGTACTATTAATTCATTTTAAACAGTGGAACTGGAAGCTCATTTTAAACAGGGAGAGACAAAACCCATAGTCACACAGGACAGATCTGGGAAAAGAACCCAGATCTCCTAACTCCCCATTTGTATTTTATCTACAAGACCAGAAATTAAGGTCCGGATAATAAAAAACGTTCCAGTGTGCATCTTTCTTTCTCACCTGTGGTTTTCTATTGCTAGGGTCACCAGTTAAGCTGCACCTATAAACCTGTAAGACACCTTGCATAGTCTCCAAATAAAAAAAAGACTAGTTTGAAACACTGAAATCCTTTCCTGACCACCCCGAGACCTGGTCCTTTCCTGTCCTGCAAGATCTTGAAGATCTGTGGGCTCACTCCTGCCTACCCCTTGCAGATTGTCATTCCATCCTTCCACAATCCACATCCCTCACTTCCCCTACCATATCCTGTAAGAAAGATTTGTCTCTATTTAAAGCAGCAAAAAGCCACCCCATGGGTACAATTTGTAATGTCACTTAAGCCTTGAACACACATCTATCTGTAGGGCAACACAAATATAGCATTATGTGGGTATATACACATTCAGAACCCCTTCACCCCCCATCTTGAGTGTCAAAAAGTTGCTACAAAGGCATGCTCTTCAGTCATGGAGCAAAAGGCTGTTCCTTTGCTCCCCCTGCTCTCAAGGGAGCCCATCTGTGAACCCGATCACTGACAGTCTGCTCTCTCCTCTGCCAGAGAAGGCAAACCTAATGATTACTGACAGCCTACCCAGTTCACCTTCTCCAGCCTGGGGGAGGGCAGGCTACCTTTAACAGCTGGTATTCTGGGTTCCAGAGCAACATTTCTCTTCACCCACTGCAGGTGGGGAGAAGGGGGAGGCTGTCTAACAACTAGCTACTGCTAGTGGCCAAACCAGTAGCAGGCACTCTGACAGCTTACTGCAGAGGGCTGTCAAGGAGTCCACAATTCTCCATCCTACCAGCCCTTGGAAGGGGAGTGGAGGGAGAGGGCAAAGCACTGTGGGATAATGGAGGTATGAAGGACCCCTCCCATAGTACATGCAATTGTACAGATGTTACATATGCCACAGCAATACACAGAAGGTCCTATTTCAAACAGGAACATTTCTGTAGCACAGGCACCATTTCTGTAGCACTACAGGCGAGATGAACATCTGTCCCCTCAGATTCTGGGATAACAGGCATTCATAATCCTTTTGCAAGGTCCTTAATTGCTTTTTTGATAAGTAAAGACCATTACCCATAACCACCATAACCTGTGCCCCACTTTGCTCCTTTGATCAAAGCTCATCAAACCTGCCCCCATCTTTTGTCAAGCCTGCCCTGTAGCTAAAGGAAGACAAAATTTCCTTGTCATCACATGAAAATGACTTCATGATCTGAAGCATATCAACACAGAATGTTAATGCCCTTTCTTGTTCCTGTTCACACTTACATCCTTACCCTTAAGGCTTACACTTACCTGATGAGTTTTTCTACCTTGCAGTGAGCAGGTTTAAATGCCCCAAAAGTTATCCACATTAGAGGGAAAGGGTAAAGAGGAGCACCTTTCCCCCCTCCTCCAAGGAACAAAGCATCAGGGACCCTTCAAACAATGAAACCCAGGGAGACAGGGGACAATATTCACAAAACGAAAACATGTAAAGGGAACTTTCCAAAGTTAAGAGACATAATGTGAAATATGTATGTCTAAAGCAATCAGGACTTGTAGTAGAGATGATATCATTTATTAGACCAACAAGATTTTTGCAAAAAAAATTATTTAATTGCAAGTTATCATCTCTACTACAAGTCCTGATTGCTTTTTCCTCTAGACCAGTACAGCTACAACCTGGATACCTGACATATGTCTAAAAACACTTACCAACACAGTCACAGGTTGGAAATTCAGACTGTCCTTTTTTTGTTGGAGTATCTATTAAATTTTTTGTAGGCGTGTCCAGGAACTTCATAGGAGATTCAAGAAAGCTGCTGAGTGTATTCTTTGCTGGAGAACACCTTGAGTCTCCTATACTTTGTGTCTTATCAGTACCCAAACTTGTTGATGTCAGAACTGTAACTTCACCTGCACACTCTATATTCCTGAGAGGTTCTACTGCATCTGGTAAGTGGGCTTCAGCACAAGTAACAGGTGGTGTTTGCAAGTGCTGATCCACTTTTTGCCCTATAGCACTCTGTGAAAAATTTGCTTGGGTTTCACAATATATTTCACTAACTCTCTGGTTAGACTGATTAAGTGTCTGAGACAAGGGATGTGTCTGAATGACATTCGTTGTTTGCTGTACCTGAGAATTATCATCTTTTTCTGTAAACATCTGTATGTCTTCACTTGGTTTATTCAAACAGGATTCTGTTTTTAATTGTGAAGCAGCCATTGGATTACTGGAAGCAAGTTCACCATACTGTGAACAGGTAACAACAGTGTCATTTTTCAGTAGATCCATACCTAACATATCATTGGATCTTACAGCTTTGATTTGCTCAGTTACTACTTCACAGCCAAACAGCCTGTCTTTTTTTTTCTCCTGTAGTACCTCAGGTAAAGGTCTATGGATTTTTATCTGAGTTTGTGGTAGAAATAATTTATGTTTTTGCTGTGATAAAGTACTTTGATTTAGTGCCTTCTGGACTTTGGTTCTGGGAGATTTTTTTTCTGATGCAGCAATTTTTGAATCCTGTGACATGGTTTGACCAAGTCCGCACAGTTTTGATGACATCCAAACATCCTGCAACTCACTATGCTGGCATGCTGACTGCTCTTGCTGTTTTTCATTACTTTGCTGATAGCCTGTATCTTGAGGCTTCTTTTTGTGTCTTTGTTTCCATGGTGCATTTTTTCCTTTTTTTTGTGCCGGATGTTTTTGCTTTACCAGCAAGGAATTATAATTGTGCTTTATAAATACAGATTGTTTTTTCTGCAGTAGGTATTGATCTTGGTTATGTTTTGGTTGCATCTCATGTGATATAAGATTAAGAAGTGAAGTCTTTACATCATTTTGCTGTTCTGGATTTGTCTGGTTTGATTCAATTATTGCTGCAAGTTGAGTTAATTGTGTAGCTACATCTTCTTCATCCTGACTGTGAATTCCTCCTTCCTTAATTATGGAATTACTTTTTAAGTTCACATACTTATGATCTTTCTTTTCTAACTGGCCAAGAATCTCCAATTTATTACTCATTTGTTGGATATTACATGACTTGTTAGAACATGGAGCAATGGTAACTTTTTCATGGAGGGAGTTTTTTTCCTTGGCAGTAGGTCCTGAAGATGATTTTGCATTAGTTGCTAAAACAGATAAAAGCTTAGTATCTCTGGGACCTAAATGAGATTTATATAACCCATCAATCTTACTGGCAGACTTATTATGCAATTCTGAAACAGTACTTTGGCCATTGTACAACACTGCCTTATTAAGGAACTGTTTCTCTGAATCAGCATGGTGAGACAAGAGCTGCTGTTCATTCTGTAAAAATGCATCTTTGATTTCCTTTAACGTAGAAGATGTCAAGGCAGAAGAAATGTCCGTTTTGGAATGGTGGAGTAGATGGGAAGTTGTTTGTTGTTCTACATGATCAATACTTTCTGTTTTAGTTGGTGTTGAAGCTTCTAATGGGACTTCTGATAATTTTGTTAATGCTTCAATAGCTACTACTTGTTCTACAGTTAAGTTTCTGTTTTTAATCAGAGACAAAAAAGTTGGCTGAAGTGTGGAATTTTCATGTTGTGTCTTTTTGTTTGGTATTTTAACTGCATCTTTCTCTACGTGGACTGTTTCGGGCACAGGGGTACAGCATGCCCTTTCCTGTGGATCCTCAATGGAATTGCTTTGCAGAACTGAATTATCATCAGAACTTTGAAAGATTTTACTGGTAGAGTTTGATTTCTGTCTCATGAAAACACCTCCTTGTTTTTCTGGATGAATACAGCAAACACTTGTTGTCAAAGCGTTCACAATATTATTCAAATTAGCAGTGTTTGTCCAGTGTGTATTATGGGAGTTGTTTTCTCTGCAGCTGTTTGTCAAATCTGCCCTTTCTTCTACAGTTAATTTTTTCAGTGATGCATCTGATTCTGATGGTGAATAATGTATGTTTTTGAGGCCATTTCTGATGGTTTGTGCAAAAATCTTTTTTGGCTCAACTAACTCACTGGGAGAGACTGTTTTTTCACCTTCTTCAGAATTTTTCAAGTGTTCATTCCCTGTCACAGTTCCATGGAGATCTCCATTGACATGGACACCAAAAGACGGTTTCTCATTATTTGTCCACTTTTCTGCTTCTAAGCCTGTCATGCTTTCTTTTTCATTAGACTGTACATTTTCAAAGGGCAGTGTTTGGCTTGTTTTCACCCTGTATTTTTCACCATGACCACATATACTGCATTCCATGGGTTCTGGTCTGAGGCCATTTACTGGTTTGTTTTCTAAATCCGCCTGTAAAACAACAGGAAAAATAAGAGTTAGCTATAATTATTGTTTAAATTATTAAAATTAAGAAGCATTCAACCTACAGTGTCCTGACAGTGAGAAATGCCCTATTTGACCAATACCAAAGCAGCTGAAAAACAGCAGTCTGTCAGTGGAAAATCTGAAGTCCAAGATCTCTTTATACCACGCTGGTAATGTAAAAAGGTCTTAAAATACAAGCAAATATAATGGGCATTAGTGTAAACAAAACTCAGATCATAAGGCGTCAATTCTGTAATGAATTTTGCACAAGCAGATACAATCCTCTCTGGAACTTATTGCAGGCTGGGAACTGTGGGCTAGTCTACTGAGGAAAGAGTTACCAGTTACATTGGTATAATTATATCTGTACAGTCAAAAATGGTATAGTTCTATTTATTCAACTCTTTATATTGGCCCAATTTTGATTCCAATACAGGGGTGGCTGTTTTCAGTTCACGTCAGAACCAGAATGGTTCATCCCACGGGCTGGAAAGCAATCCCAACAAACAGTCAGGAGCTGAGATGAGTAACCAGGAGCCAGAGGCAAGAAGCAAGAGGTCATGAACTGAAAAGCAGTTGGGGGATAAGACAGGGCAGGGAAGGAGGTGAATGGAGGCAAGATCTAGGAGAGGAACAGGAAGACCAGGTGAGAAGGTAGTAAGAGACCAGTGTAAAGCACTGGAACAGCCTGTTGCTATTTCTCAGTATGACCCTTAAATGGCTAAGCTGTTTCCTGCATGCCTGGACCCACAAAAACAATGGGTACAAATCAAACAGGTCACAGAAGTATAAGGTAAAGCATTATAGTTTGGCTTCAACTCCTCCAGAAATGGCATAAACCAAAAATGTCACTTCCATACCAGAGTAATTTTCCCCATGTAAGTTATATAGGTTCAAATTCACACGTTAGATTAGACCAACAATTACCTGCTATTTTAAATACTGGCACCTGCTGTACAATGAAGCCCCAAAGCTGTTGTACCATGTCCAATAATGAATTCAGAAAGAGGATTGGGAGATGCTGCATCTCCTATACCAGTTGAAATCTTAAAATTTTGTTTTTATTACATTTAAAATACATAGGTCATCATGACTGAGAACCAAATCTTCCAATGTGACACACACATGGCACAATGTAGGACTATCTTCCAGAACTCACTGAAAGTCTGAAAAAAAATGGACGGCTTTTAATTTGAATTTGCAGCAAAATACCTAACAGCATAATTTGGCTCAAGAGTTTTGACAGAGGTCAAAATTCCCAGCATTCATCTTACATCTGCTTTAACTTTGGGGGAATGCCTGAGGACAGCCTAAAAAGTCAACATGATTAATCATTTCAAAGCAGGGGAGAAAGTGGAAGATCTGAGCCCCTACTAAGCTTTGAAGCCATCTGCTACAATTTCACACACACAACTTAAAATCCTTAAAATGAAGCAAAAAAAATTAAGCAGGAAGGAAGTGTTGCATAAGGCTTTGCATAGCTTTTCCATACAAGTGTGAATTTCACCTCACTTAGTACAATGGAGCAACATGTTTCTTTTATATAGCAAATTAGTAAGGGTCTCTTGATGAGAAGTGAAAACTGGTACACATCCATGGTCCAAGTTAGTGTGTAGTCTGTATCTTGCCAAAGAATTTACTGACTTCTAGATATTCCCTAGTGTAGCTGAACCATATTTTTCTTATTTTTTCATTTTCGTTTCAATAATCTTATCCTGTGGTCCATTAACCACTGGTGTTCCACTAGGGGGCATGGTTAATGGCCTATAAATCACACCTTCTCCACCCCTTTTCAGTTAAACATTGAACAGTAAAACTGAATACTGATCAATAGCAAATTCTAAAATTTGACAGAAGTCCATTGCTCAAAAAGACCAAGAAAAAATAGTCTAATATTTAAGTGGGATGTAGTCTCCGTCATCACCAGGGCTGCATATGAAACCATTTCAGTGATTAGACAGAAATTGATTCCTTTGAAAGAATACTCAGACTGTAGCCCAAACAAATGATGATACTAAAAGCCAACTATAAAAATGAAAGGACCTATATAATTTGAGGATATATTAAAGCAGAAGTCAAGGAGGATAAAAAATAGATGATAAAATAAACATTTGATTTATTTATTTAAATTGGCTTTTTACTGAAGTATTATTTTCTTTTCAGAATTTAATCTGATATTATGACAACTTATTTCAAGACCTAAACTTACTCTATTAACTTAAGAGGACTCATCTTCTGTATAAGCAAGTTCTCCTCAAATTTTAGTGGCATACTGTCTTTTAAAATTCTATATAGCATCATAGAAAATTAGGATTGGAAAGGACCTCAGGAGGTCATCTAGTCCATCCCTAATTATATCATCCGAGTCAAGGCTACCTGGGTCTTAAAAGTCTCCATGGATGGAGATTCCACAACCTCTCTAGGTAACCTGTTCCTGTGTTTTACTACCCTCCTAGTAAGAAAGGTTTTCCTAATATCCAATCTAAACTTCCCTTGATGTAACTTGAGACCATTGCTCCTTGTTCTGTCATCTACCATCACTGAGAACAGTCTAGCTCCATCCTCTTTGTCACCACCCTTCGCCTATATAATATTAGAGGGAAAAACATCTTTGGTTTTTGATGTCAACTTAACTTTCTAAATATGCTAGAATGACTTGTACTTTTTATTACAATGGAGTGAATGCTAGTATTTACATGTTTCCGCAATACATTGCTAGTTTCTGTTTTCAGACATGCTTTTGCTCTAATAACTTTTGATTTAATTTTAGCTAGCAAGTACAGAATTACTACTTGCTCCTTTTGGACTTATTCAAAATTGATAACTACTTAGAAGCTGAAAGTTTGTTTTCTTTTCCCAATCTATGAATAAAAACCATGTGGAAGAGGACAAACTTTTCTAATTCTTAAAAACCCAAAGAACCTAGGGGCAGATTTTAAAAAACCTTTAGTCAACTAAAAGATGCAAAGAGCTACGTTTGGAAGTTTCAGCATGCACTTAATCTACACATTTAGGCACCAAAATATCTTTGAACATATGGCCCATTGTCACCTGAAACAAACCATTAATCTATTAACTCTAATTCAATAATCACTTTGTTTATTAAATCAGTCACTTTCAATATAAGGAAGAAAAAAGTTGGTGGATTAAAAATAAGTTTTTCCTTAGTAAAAAAATACTAAAATACTAATTTGCATTTTGACTTCAATGCCAAACAAACCACATCCAGTTTGACACACATCCTGAGTAAAAACATATCTTCTAGTAACGTAGAAATCTGTCATTCACACTTATCTAATATGATAAAAAGGTAAAAGTTACAAATCAGAATAAATTCACTGGAAGGTATATAATTACTTATATAAATTATCATCAAAGTAGTGCATCTTACCGTTAACAAAAAGTGATACCAAATTTAGTGTGAAACTATATTTAGTTGGACAAACATGTTTCAATAGTTTTATTAACAAACCAATACAAAATTAATTTATTTTCCTTAAAAAAAGGAAGCTGAATGCAAAATGCAAAATAAGATTACAATTTCTGAGATCAAAGTTTCCTGTTTGCTGATTTCACTCACTTTGGTTTTTAATAATTCCACCCTCCAGGCAATGCTTGCAGAAACTAATGCAAAATGAAACTTATAGATCAGACAACAGATGGTGCCTGGTGTTCACAGTTTTCTCTCTGATAAAGAAAACATGTTAAGAAAACAGGGACCCTACAATACAAACAGATTACACCTAGATTTTATCAGAGGCAGCACAAGGCCTTTAGGATCATTGTTGCTAAAATAGGTTCTCAAGCAACTGTACAGTAAAAGTAAAATCCAGGGAAATTCAGGCTATTGAAGGAGATCTTATTTAACAAACTTCCATTAAATGTAGGCACTAGCTGCCATTAAATATAGGCATCTGTTAACTTGAATCCTCCCAGACTATCCATCTATAAGGCTCTACAAAAACTGCTTTTAAATTTTTTTTCCACATATAATTCTGTATTATAAAACGGAAAGCTGAAAGTTGAAACTATATTTTTTGTATGACAGGAAGTGTAACTAAGATGTAAAGATAGTCGCTAGCAAACACAAAAAGGAAGGACAAGTTACCTCACACCAGCTGCAACAGATTTAACAAGGAACAGAATAATGTCTAAGTAGTAATTAAACAGAAAGGGCTGATTCAGAGTTAATCAAGGGTACTCCAATCTACAACTCCTGATCCCAAGAGACAGCTTTAAAAAAAACCTAAGCCTATATCACTTTATAGGACATAAAAGACTTATGAAAAATATTCCTCACCTGCTTCCCATTTTGAAATATGTCACTCCCAACATAGTATGTGTGACACAAAACTGATGTTCCTAAATTGCAATTTTGCTGCTGAAAAATTATTTACCTTATGAACAAAGTCTTATGAAATGATTATTGGAAGAGTTCTTTAATTTAAAGGGATTAATTCACCAGTGTTTCTGAATTAATACATCCTTTGGGCTGAGAGGTATGTTCTAAAAAACTGAACAGGGGGAGGATATGGCTCTTCACAAATTTCATTCCCAGAAACTGGAAGCTTCAATACACAAAATCCATTCACATACATGTGGGTGCTACAAGATTCTTGGAACTTCGTACAGCTGAGCTAATTAATTCCTTTTGCTGCAGTTCTCTTAACTGTGCTTTGTTTTTCAGTAAAACAAGTTTAGCTAGCATAATGTTGCTGCTGCACTTGAAAATCTTCAGGATAGTCATTTAGGCACCAGTCCTACAACAGAAGGCATATAGGTGCCCTGCTGTGTTTGTGTGGAGTCCTTGTGAGCTCAGTAACAAAGTATCATTCTAAAGATCAAACTATTTCCTGTACTCCTTAACTTCTCGTAACATTTACGGAAATTACCTGTATATGAAGAGGAAAAAAAGATCCAGATGAATCATTATTGGCATGGCTTGGTTTACATGTAATGTTTCCACAAAGAACTACAATTACAATGGCAGTGGATATTTTTAAATCATACTGTATAACTTTTGATACCAAGACTTTTTTCCTCTTTTATTTTGACGTGCTATTAACCGCAATAAGTCACAAACTCAATGACAATATATGAAAGGTTCCACATGTAAAATGTTCTGCTCCTCAAGATGATAATGACAGATCATACTAACCCAGCATTTAGATAAGAAGCTAATTTTATAACACTTGAGAAGACATTCAAATTAACCAAGTATATTAAAAACTACTTATGTTAGAATCATAGAATAATAGTATCAAGATAATTAGGGTTTGAGGGGACCTCAGGAGGTCATCTAGTCCCCTTCTCAAAGCAGAAACATCCCCAACTAGATCATCCCAGCCAAGGCTGTCTAGCTGGGTCTTAAAAACCTCCAAGGATGGAGATTCCGCAACATCTCTGGGTAACCTGCTCCAGTGTTTTACTACCCTCCTAGTGAGAAAGTTTTTCCTAATATCTAACCTAAACTTCTCTTGCTGCAACTTAAGACCATTATCCCCATTCAGGGAGAGAAGCCACTGTCATCTGCCACCACTGAGAACAGTCTAGATCAGGGGTGGGCAAAATACAGCCTGTGGGCTGGATCCGGTCCGCGAGGTCATTCTATGCAGCCCACAGGGCCCCTATAAAAATTTTGAAAATTAAAATGTATCTGCCCTTGGTTCCTGTTGAAAATGACAGGAACCAGGGGCAGTAGGACCCAGAGGACTCCTCAGGGGGCTCCTGCAACAGCAGGGCCTACCTGGCTCTGCCCTGCAGCTGGAAGCTCTAGCAGGGGCTTCTGGCCTTGGACGACATGGCTGCCCTGGCATGGGAAGCTCAGGTAAGGGGCAGGGGAGGAGAAGGGCAGGGAAGGAACTGATGTCTAGCACAGGGAAAAGAGCCCTCTCCCCCACCCCATGGCCGGCAGTCCCTGCTGCAGCCATTTGCAGCCTTCACGGGGCTGTCCTGAGCAGGCACAGGCAGCCCCACACAGGCTGCGAGCAGCTGCAGCGCGGGGTGATGGCCACAGGGCAGGGCAGGGCTGCTTTTCCCCTGCACTCAGCACCAGCTTGTAATCTGGCCCCATGCTGGCTCCGGACTTGCCCACTGGTGCTGTGCTGCGGTAGCAGCACCTGCTGCCCCCCTGCTTGCCACCCTGGGCAGTGTTTGCTGCCCGCCCAGAGCTCGCACAACAGTAAGCCACAGTAAGGCTGCCACCACCGCCTCTGCTGCCCAGCATGCGAGCTCCAGGCAGGCAGTAGCAGCAAACAGTGCCGGGTGCAGCAAGCAGGGGGGGCAGCAGCTGCTGCCATCACAGTGCAGCCCCGCAGGTGAGCCCGGAGCTGCACAGGGCCCAGGCTGACAGTAGCTGCGGGTTACAAGCTGGTGCTGAGTGCGCAGGAAAAGCGGCCCTGTGCCCACCCTGTGGCCAGTGCCTTATGCTGCAGCCGCTCGCAGCCCACATGGGGCTGCCTGTGCCTGCTCAGGACAGCCCTGCATGGGCTGCGAGTGGCTGCAGCAGGGAGCGCTGGCCACAGGCTGGGCAAGGGGCCACTTTTCCCTGTGTTCTGCACCAGCTCCTTCCCTGCCGGCAAGCAGGGGCTCAGGCCTGTTCACTGCGCTGCCCCCCACCCCCCCCAGGCCTGTACTGCGGGGCTGGGGGGAGGCAACTGGGAGTAAGCAGGCACAGGAGCACAGGGCCCACACAAGTGTCCCAAGGCCAGCACCAGCAGGGCCCAGAGCAGGGTGACAGGTGTGCAGGGTCCCGGCCAGCTGGGCAGCTCCTGCCTCTCCATACTGGTGCAGCCCAGCCCGGCTTCACAGACCCCTGCCAGCCTGTGCCCTGCTGGTCCAGTGCTGGTCCTGGGACAGTGGTCCCAAGACATTGGTCCCAAGATGGTGACCAGGGGGCAGGGCACCTGTCAAGGGGCAGGGCTACCCATGCGGCCCTCAACATCTTGCCAAAAGTGGGTAAGCAGCCCTGCACCCAAAATAATTGCCTGCCCCTGGTCTAGCTCCATCCTCTTTTGAATCACCCTTTAGGTAGTTGAAGGCTATTATTAAAACCCCTCTCAGTCTTCTCTTCTCTAGACAAAGTACGCCCAGTTCCTTCAGCCTCTCCTAAGAAGTCATGGACCCCAGCCCCCTCACCATTTTCATTGCTGAACTTCCATTGAACTCTCTGCAATTTGTCCACATCCTTTCTGTAGTGGGGGGCCCAAAACTGCATACAGTACTCCAGATGTGGCCTCACCAGTCCTGAATAGAGGGGAAGAATCACTTTCCTTGATCTGCTGGCAACAATCCTATCAATGCAGCCCAATATGCCATTAGTCTTCTTGGCAACAAGGGTACGCTGTTGGCTCATATTCAGCTTATTGTCCACTGTAACCCCCAGGTCCTTTTCTGCAGAGCTGCTACCCAGCCACTCAGCCCTCAGCCTGCACCAGTGCATGGGACTGTTCCACCCCAAGTGCAGGACTTTGCACTTGTCCTAACTGAACCTCATGAGATTTCTTTTGATCCAATCATGCAATAAATTTTCTAGGTCTCGCTGAATCCTAAACCTAACCTCGAGTATATCTACTACTCCCCCCAGCTTAGTGTCATCTGCAAACTTGCTGAGGATGCACTCTATTGCCATCTTCCAGGTCACTGATGAAGTTATTGAACAAAACCAGCCCCATTACTGACCCCTGGGGCACACCACTTGATACTGGCTGCCAGCTAGACATTGATTACTACTTGCTAGGCCCTATGATCCAGGCAGTTTTCTATCCACCTTACAGTCCATTCATCCAACCTGTACCTCCTTAGCTTGCCTGCAAGAATGTTGTGGTAGACTATATCAAAAGGCTTGCTAAAATTAAGGTACACCACATCCACTGGTCTCCCTGCATCCACAGAGTCAGTCATCTCATCATAGAAGGCAATCAAGCTGGTCAGGCATGACTCGTCTTTGGTGAATCCATGCTGACTTTCTAATCACTTTCTTCTCCTCCAAGTGCTTAGAAATGAATTTCTTGAGGATTTTCTCTGTGAGTTTTCATAGATTTCATAGACATTAGGGCTGGAAGGGACCTTGAAAATTATCAAGTCCAGCCCCCTGCCCCAGGGGCAGGAAGTCAGCTAGGGTCATAGATTCATAGATGTAGGGTTGCAAGGGACCTTGAAGATCTTCTAGTCTGACCCCCTGACCTGGGCAGGAGAGAAAACTGGGTTCAAATGACCTCAGCTAGGTAATCGTCAAGCCTCCTCTTAAAGACCCCCAAGGTAAGAGCCAGCACTACTTCCCTTGGAAGATGGTTCCAGATCCTAAGAGCCCTAACTGTGAAGTAGCCCCTTCTAATGTCTAGTCTGAACCTACTCTCTAACAACTTATGGCCATTATTCCTTGAAGAATCAAAGGATCCCAACAAGATAAGCATTCCAACGTTTCTTGAATGAGTCCGTGGTAGGTGTCTGCACCACTTCTGGAGGGAGTCTGTTCCAGGCCTTGGGGGCTTGGACGGTAATGAAGTTTTTCCTTATGTCCAGCCTAAAATGGTCTTGAAGGAGTTTATGACTGTTGGTCTTTGTTATCCCTTGGGGTGCTCTGGTGAACAGACGCTCACCCAGTTACTGATGCACACCTCTTATGTACTTATAGGCAGCCACCAGCTCCCCCCTGAGCTTGAGCCTTTCCAAAGACTGAGGTGAGTCTGTAGTTCCCTGGATCCTCCTTATTCCCTTA
>NW_017729003.1:14610547-14612900 GCF_001723915.1 Gavialis gangeticus
CTCTCCATACTGGTGCAGCCCAGCCCGGCTTCACAGACCCCTGCCAGCCTGTGCCCTGCTGGTCCAGTGCTGGTCCTGGGACAGTGGTCCCAAGACATTGGTCCCAAGATGGTGACCAGGGGGCAGGGCACCTGTCAAGGGGCAGGGCTACCCATGCGGCCCTCAACATCTTGCCAAAAGTGGGTAAGCAGCCCTGCACCCAAAATAATTGCCTGCCCCTGGTCTAGCTCCATCCTCTTTTGAATCACCCTTTAGGTAGTTGAAGGCTATTATTAAAACCCCTCTCAGTCTTCTCTTCTCTAGACAAAGTACGCCCAGTTCCTTCAGCCTCTCCTAAGAAGTCATGGACCCCAGCCCCCTCACCATTTTCATTGCTGAACTTCCATTGAACTCTCTGCAATTTGTCCACATCCTTTCTGTAGTGGGGGGCCCAAAACTGCATACAGTACTCCAGATGTGGCCTCACCAGTCCTGAATAGAGGGGAAGAATCACTTTCCTTGATCTGCTGGCAACAATCCTATCAATGCAGCCCAATATGCCATTAGTCTTCTTGGCAACAAGGGTACGCTGTTGGCTCATATTCAGCTTATTGTCCACTGTAACCCCCAGGTCCTTTTCTGCAGAGCTGCTACCCAGCCACTCAGCCCTCAGCCTGCACCAGTGCATGGGACTGTTCCACCCCAAGTGCAGGACTTTGCACTTGTCCTAACTGAACCTCATGAGATTTCTTTTGATCCAATCATGCAATAAATTTTCTAGGTCTCGCTGAATCCTAAACCTAACCTCGAGTATATCTACTACTCCCCCCAGCTTAGTGTCATCTGCAAACTTGCTGAGGATGCACTCTATTGCCATCTTCCAGGTCACTGATGAAGTTATTGAACAAAACCAGCCCCATTACTGACCCCTGGGGCACACCACTTGATACTGGCTGCCAGCTAGACATTGATTACTACTTGCTAGGCCCTATGATCCAGGCAGTTTTCTATCCACCTTACAGTCCATTCATCCAACCTGTACCTCCTTAGCTTGCCTGCAAGAATGTTGTGGTAGACTATATCAAAAGGCTTGCTAAAATTAAGGTACACCACATCCACTGGTCTCCCTGCATCCACAGAGTCAGTCATCTCATCATAGAAGGCAATCAAGCTGGTCAGGCATGACTCGTCTTTGGTGAATCCATGCTGACTTTCTAATCACTTTCTTCTCCTCCAAGTGCTTAGAAATGAATTTCTTGAGGATTTTCTCTGTGAGTTTTCATAGATTTCATAGACATTAGGGCTGGAAGGGACCTTGAAAATTATCAAGTCCAGCCCCCTGCCCCAGGGGCAGGAAGTCAGCTAGGGTCATAGATTCATAGATGTAGGGTTGCAAGGGACCTTGAAGATCTTCTAGTCTGACCCCCTGACCTGGGCAGGAGAGAAAACTGGGTTCAAATGACCTCAGCTAGGTAATCGTCAAGCCTCCTCTTAAAGACCCCCAAGGTAAGAGCCAGCACTACTTCCCTTGGAAGATGGTTCCAGATCCTAAGAGCCCTAACTGTGAAGTAGCCCCTTCTAATGTCTAGTCTGAACCTACTCTCTAACAACTTATGGCCATTATTCCTTGAAGAATCAAAGGATCCCAACAAGATAAGCATTCCAACGTTTCTTGAATGAGTCCGTGGTAGGTGTCTGCACCACTTCTGGAGGGAGTCTGTTCCAGGCCTTGGGGGCTTGGACGGTAATGAAGTTTTTCCTTATGTCCAGCCTAAAATGGTCTTGAAGGAGTTTATGACTGTTGGTCTTTGTTATCCCTTGGGGTGCTCTGGTGAACAGACGCTCACCCAGTTACTGATGCACACCTCTTATGTACTTATAGGCAGCCACCAGCTCCCCCCTGAGCTTGAGCCTTTCCAAAGACTGAGGTGAGTCTGTAGTTCCCTGGATCCTCCTTATTCCCTTACTTAAATATGGGCACTATATTTGCCCTTTTCCAATCATCTGGGATCTTTCCCGATCACCATGTGTTTTCAAAGATGATGGCCTATGGCTTTCCAATCTCACTGGCCAACTTGCTCAGCAGGTGCATCCTGCCCGGCCCCATGGACCTGTACATGTTCAGCTTTTCTAAGTAGTCCCTAACCTGTTCTTTTGCCACAGTTTACTGCTCACCTGTTCCCCAGAGTGTGCTACCAGGTGTAGTAGGCTAGGAGCTGACCTTGCCTGTGAAGGAGGCATTGAGCACTTTAGCCTTTTCTGCATCCTATGTTACTAGGTTGCCTCCCCCATTCAGTAAGTCAGTGTTTCTCAACCCATGGGTCATGACACAAAAGTGGGTCACAAGAATATATGAAAGGGTTGCAGACAGACT
>NW_017729003.1:14617900-14633993 GCF_001723915.1 Gavialis gangeticus
GTTTTCTATCCACCTTACAGTCCATTCATCCAACCTGTACCTCCTTAGCTTGCCTGCAAGAATGTTGTGGTAGACTATATCAAAAGGCTTGCTAAAATTAAGGTACACCACATCCACTGGTCTCCCTGCATCCACAGAGTCAGTCATCTCATCATAGAAGGCAATCAAGCTGGTCAGGCATGACTCGTCTTTGGTGAATCCATGCTGACTTTCTAATCACTTTCTTCTCCTCCAAGTGCTTAGAAATGAATTTCTTGAGGATTTTCTCTGTGAGTTTTCATAGATTTCATAGACATTAGGGCTGGAAGGGACCTTGAAAATTATCAAGTCCAGCCCCCTGCCCCAGGGGCAGGAAGTCAGCTAGGGTCATAGATTCATAGATGTAGGGTTGCAAGGGACCTTGAAGATCTTCTAGTCTGACCCCCTGACCTGGGCAGGAGAGAAAACTGGGTTCAAATGACCTCAGCTAGGTAATCGTCAAGCCTCCTCTTAAAGACCCCCAAGGTAAGAGCCAGCACTACTTCCCTTGGAAGATGGTTCCAGATCCTAAGAGCCCTAACTGTGAAGTAGCCCCTTCTAATGTCTAGTCTGAACCTACTCTCTAACAACTTATGGCCATTATTCCTTGAAGAATCAAAGGATCCCAACAAGATAAGCATTCCAACGTTTCTTGAATGAGTCCGTGGTAGGTGTCTGCACCACTTCTGGAGGGAGTCTGTTCCAGGCCTTGGGGGCTTGGACGGTAATGAAGTTTTTCCTTATGTCCAGCCTAAAATGGTCTTGAAGGAGTTTATGACTGTTGGTCTTTGTTATCCCTTGGGGTGCTCTGGTGAACAGACGCTCACCCAGTTACTGATGCACACCTCTTATGTACTTATAGGCAGCCACCAGCTCCCCCCTGAGCTTGAGCCTTTCCAAAGACTGAGGTGAGTCTGTAGTTCCCTGGATCCTCCTTATTCCCTTACTTAAATATGGGCACTATATTTGCCCTTTTCCAATCATCTGGGATCTTTCCCGATCACCATGTGTTTTCAAAGATGATGGCCTATGGCTTTCCAATCTCACTGGCCAACTTGCTCAGCAGGTGCATCCTGCCCGGCCCCATGGACCTGTACATGTTCAGCTTTTCTAAGTAGTCCCTAACCTGTTCTTTTGCCACAGTTTACTGCTCACCTGTTCCCCAGAGTGTGCTACCAGGTGTAGTAGGCTAGGAGCTGACCTTGCCTGTGAAGGAGGCATTGAGCACTTTAGCCTTTTCTGCATCCTATGTTACTAGGTTGCCTCCCCCATTCAGTAAGTCAGTGTTTCTCAACCCATGGGTCATGACACAAAAGTGGGTCACAAGAATATATGAAAGGGTTGCAGACAGACTTTAAAAATGGATCAACAAACTTTAAAAATGGATTCTCCTTTGAAGGAGAAAAATGTGGGAAACCGTGGCTTTTCCCTTGCAAGCTGTCAGAGTTCCATCCTGCAAGGGGCTGCTTGGGGTCCCCCATGCCCCACACACACTCAGCCCTTGGGTTGGGGCCTGGGGGAAGGAGTGAGGGGCACTGGGTTGGGATTGGCTATGGATGTTTACAAATGGGTTCTGATACAAAAAAAGGTGAGAATCACTACAGTAAGGGACCCACACTTTCCCTGATTTTCTGTTGTTACTGACATACTTGTTCTGCATCCTTTTATCTTCATTATTTGGAAATATATCTTAATACCATGCAGAGGAAAGGATGGGAAAGATTTAGCAAATGGCCTGAAAGAGGCTTTGAGGAACTGGGGAGAGTGATATAGGACAGAGGACATACAAGAACATCTGGATGCTGAAGAACTTGGAGTGATGGTATTCCTTCTGTTCATGAGATGTCCCTCACTACTAGCCCTTACTTTTGTCAGGGATTTCAGAACATTCCACTTTATATTTATCAAAATTAATTCAACCAAAATAACGTAACAGATCAATTCTTCCCTGATCTTTAAGACTTGTTCTATTTTTATTTCCACATTGACAAGATCTATGGGCTCCTTTTCTAACTAATCACAATGTAATCAACAGATCCAGCTGGAAATTTGTTCTGGCTGACAGTTTATATTTGCAGAGCCCCCAACCTCCACCACCAAAAACCAAAAAACAAAAAAAAACTTGAAAGAGAAAGAGATTACACTTTAACTAAGAACTCTGAACAAGTGCAGCCTGTTCTTATTTTCTCCCTCTCCCCTAAAGACAAAGCAAGAAAAGGCCAGCAAAAGGTTGCAGAAGTTGCTGTGATTGATTTTCCTCTCACTTCCTGAATTACAGAATCATAGAGTTGAATGACCACATTGGTCATCTGTGCCAACCCCCTGCACAAATGCAGAATTGCTACTCCTAAATGATCTCTGTCCAATGTATATCCAACCACTTCTCAATGAGAAGATTCTACAACTTCCCTGGCCAGTCTATTCTACCACCTCAGTGGTCTAACAATAAAGACGTTTTTTCTGATGTCTAATCTAAATTTATTTTGATGAAAGGTGAAGTCATTGCTTTGTGTCCTGCCCTTTGCAATAAGAGAAAAGCAGTTCTCCCTCTTCTTTATGACAGCATTTCAGATATTTGAAGACTGCTACCAGGCCCCCTTTAATCACCTTTTCCTGCAAGCTAAACAAGGAAAGGTTTTGTCAGCCTTTCCTTGAATGGCTCACCTTCCAAACCCTTTATCATTGTTGTCACCTTCATCTGGACCCTTGGGTCAACTATGAGGGTGTAAGAAACTGGTCACAGGCAGTGTGACCTAGTGCCTAGGACACTGGGGAATGGCAGGAACTAAAAGCAGAGACAAGTGGGAAATCCAGAGAGAGAGACCAAGTTACAGGCCAAATCACAGTTCTAGAGTCAGAAACCAAGTTACCATATCAAAGGGAGAAATCCTGGGCCTGAGTCCAAGTCACAAGGCAAATCAGGGTTGTGAAGTCAAAGACTAATTTACCGAAGCCACGGGGAATTTCCAAAAAGGCAGAGTCTAGAAGCATAACTAAGCAGGGTCAGATGTCAAAGAACCAAGAACACAGAATCCCAGGTAACTTTAAAGAAAAAAAGGATCCAGGGAGGCCTTTATTATTATTATTCCTGTGAAATGCCCCTTGCTATTAACCATGGCAGGTTGGCATGATCACCAGTCAAGGCCGTCTAACATCCCCCACACCTACCTCCTACATTTCAATATTGGCTCTGAGAGGTTCTTTACTGCAGCTCCTGTTTCCCAATATTATATTGCTTGAAAAATACAACAATTCTCTCATAAATACAGGTAACCACTACACCCATGATTTGGATGTCAGGCTCTTATAAATACCCCAGTTTCTTAAATAGGAGGCTGCAAAACAGCAAGCAAAACATCCCACTTTCATATCCCCCTCTAGTACCAACTAGCTAAGAGTGGTGACATAATTAATGTATATAAGAAGCCCAACATTTGAGAGGCCCTGAACACCTGCTTCCCTCCCCTTATATGATTCTACTATTACCAATCTCTTTCTCTTTCCCTTCCAGAAATTTCTCTCTGAATTTGTGCTGTCTTGTTCTTGAGGATAGTATATAAAAGAGTACATACAATTTTGAGCAGCAATACCACCCTCTCTGCCAAAGCCTGCCCTACAAACAGTAATGTCCTCCCAGTCCATAACCCCAGGACTTCCCTCACTCTTGCTCACATCTTCTCCCCAGCAGCATTTCTTGGAACACCCTGATCAAATAAAATGTCCAACACCTTTTTCTCTGATCCCACCAACCATACCCTGAGCTGGCCCACTTTTGTCAAGTTTTCTGTCACCATCACTTTGCACTTTGATCCATTCAATCTTGCCCCTGCTACCTCCCCATATGTCACCATATGTGCCAGAACTTTTTCCAAAGACAACTTCTCTCTTACTGTGACCTTTTATCATCAATATACAGGGTACATCAGAGTTCCTGCCCCCAACCTTCAGGTACTGTTACCATGCTGATCACCCTGTTGCTTCTTAGCCTTTGTGCAAGTGATTCCATTGCACAAGTAAATAATGTTGGGGACAAGGGACAGCCCTTATGGATTCCGGATAAAATACCAGAAGTTTCACTTAAATACCTATTGATTAAAATCCTACTTTCAGTGTGTCCATATAAAAGCTCTACCCACCCATCAAGCTTTTCAGAAAAAAACATTTCCCATAAAACCTTAAAGAAAAACACGTCCACCCTATCATCAGCTTGTTCTAAATCCAAATTCATTAGGGGCACCCCCACCTTTCTCTCTCTACAATAAATAAAGGTGTCCCCTACTGCTTGTAATGTGTCTGTGGCTCATCACCCCAGAACAGCACATACATGATCTTCACATATAACCTGAGGAAGCACATCCCTCAATCTTAAAACCAGTAACTTAGCCAATAATTTATAATCTATATTTAAAAGCATTAGTAGTCTCCAATTCTTTAGAGATTTGCTGTCCCCCTTTTTCAACAGTAAAACAATGCCAGTGGTAAAATCTTTCCCCTCCAGCCATTTAAAATCTCTTTAAACGCACGCAACAAATCTGACTTTAAAAGACTCTATAACCTTATATAAAATTCTACCAGCAGTCCATCTTTGCCCAGGATCTTTCCCTTTTTAAATGTCTTTAGGCATTCTACCATTACTTTTAGTGTCACCAACTCCTTGGAAATGATAACAAAATTGATCCTTTGCTCCAGCATCCACTCTTGTAAAAAACTTGACCCTCTTCCATACGTCAGTTAAAAGTTAATTCTTTAAAATCTTCTTCAGGAGCCTGGACATGCTGTCCAACCCATGTAGCTCAGCACTTCCTACCCACATTCCCTTCTCTAAAATGCAATTAAAATCTTCCCACAACTATCCAAGGCCCTCCCCCACAGCTTACAGCAAGCTTCCTTAAAAATATCTTCTCTCACCTCTCACTTCTTTAAGAAAAAATGTTCTCTACTTATTCATCATCCTCACAAATGTGTGGGAACTTAATTTCACCTCCCAGTTCTCATTCCTGTCACCTCAAACAGATTCCAAATCTCCCTTGCACATTTTAGCTTTCTTTGTCTCCGTCTTTTGGAATCTCTTCCTTTGGCCAAAAGGCATCCATGTTTCTCTCACCTTTCCTCTTCTTCATCCGCTGCCTCTTCTATGATTTCTATGATTCTTGCCCTCCAAGTTCTCCTGTTCCAGGTTCCTGCCCTTCTCCCCTTTCTCCTCCTCCTTGCCCACTGCCACCTCCCCTGTGCCACCTGTATTACTGATACACCTATCATCTCTTCTTCCTTTTCCACATCACTTTCCTGGTAGGCCTCCTGTACCATCTTATTTTCCTTCTCTACCTCCCCTCTCTTCTCCTTGTCTCTCTGCACACAGTCTCGTCCAATGTTTCTTTGTGCTCCCCACAATGGAATGGACTTGATTTGCAAAGAACATGAGGAATGTCCTAAAAACATGCCCCTCTTCCCCACATAAATTACATCTGCAAGCTGCTTTGCAGTTATTAGCAATGTGCCCTCTCTCCCCACACTTTAAACAAACTGCCTGTATGCAATAAGCCACCTAGTGACCCTCCAGACCACACCTGCTGCCTTTCATGGTTTGTTAAAAATACATAAATTCCTTGTGTGGCCCTAATGTAATCATTGCGAGGAGGTGCTCCATCCCACCTGAACTCCCCAAGTCTTTGTTTAGAATTACTCTCATCTTCCATGACCCGGTCCACACACCACACTTGTGACTAATTTTACCTACCCACATCACCTTCTCAGTGTGACCTTTCAACCATAACTTAATATCTTGTGCCATTATTAAATATGAGAACATTCTTAATGTAATTACTCTTTTACAAGCTGTTTCATCAGATAAGTACCTTAAATGTTTGAACTCTGGGCTATCACTTATCTCATTATATGTTTTTCAAAACCAGTCATACCCTTCAGTGGTGTAGAATGTAAACTCCCACATTAGTTTGTGAAAATTATTAGGCTATTTAAATCTTCCAGATGCACTTTGAAAACCTCAGATAAAACATCTTCCATAAAATCATACGTGTTCATTACTGTCAGTCTCTTCATCAGCCAGAACTGCCATTAGCAGTAAATTTCTTTCATCCGCCTTCCACCGCAGGTATCATCAGAGATTCACCTGCCATATTCTATCTGCCATTTGCTGAACTCCACTTCCCTGCCACTGCTTCCCATCTGCCATTTGCCTTTGTTTGTATACCACCAATTGTATTCTGTCTGCTGGTGTCCATGCTCCCACTTCTGTTTCCCATCTTCCATCCTCTTTCACTATCTTCTGTCACTGCCAACTCACCAACTCCCATCCCTTGTCCAAGCTCATTCCACAGTCCACCTCCATATTTCATCCTCCATTGCCAGGTCAGTTGCCATCAGTCAAATTAGAATGAAGTTGGAGACTCCTCCTCTAAAGGAGTCTTACCACAGCTGACCTTTAGGCAGAACTGTCAGCTGGCCTCCAGTCTGCTGCCATAGGTATACTTAAAATGGGAAGGCTGCTCTCCCTAGCAGTCAATAAGGAAGCCCTAACAGTGGCCAGCTGGTTTATCAGCTGGGGTGGAGCTGCCAGTTAAAGCTTCTGGCAGGTTTGGCCAAATATGCACATAGTCCTGGCTAAGCTGCTTGTTAGGGCCCCTAACAGGGTAGTCATTGAACAGGCTACATAGATAAGTTGTGGAATCTCCATCCCTGGAAATATGTAAGACCAGGGTAGACAGACATTAGGCAGGGATCGTATAGTCACGAATGAACCTACCTTGAGCAGGGAACTGCACTATATAACCATGTGAGGGCCCTTCCAGCCATACTTTCCTATGGCCCTAGGATCCTCTCTAACTTCTCCACATACTTCTTAAACTGTAGAGCCTAGAACTGTAAACAATACTTTAGATGGGGCCTAATCAGCTCTGAGCAGAATGACGCTATTATTTCTCTTGTCTTGTACTTAATCCTTCTGTTGATGCAGTTAAAATTATATTTGTTTTTTTTACAACTGCATTGTAGGTTTGTGAAGTCTTTGATCCCCCAAAACCACAAGATCATTCTTAGCAATGCCACCACAAAGCCAATTTATCTTCTGGTTTGTATTTGTGCTTTGGACTATGTTTCCCTAGGTGTAACACCTTGTATTTGTCTGCACTGAACTTTATCCTATTCTATCAGGGTAAATTAGGAATATAATTAGACAAGTACACCCTTGCATCCTTGCATTATTGAACTATCTCCTCACCCTATGCTTGAAGCATAAAAGAACAATTTGTTTTTTTCACAATTTAGTACTGCGTACCACATCAGTGACCTACGTAGTAAGACCTATGCCAACTGAAGAAATGAGTCGCCCTATTATTTCCTCTTCTTTTCTTCCTTCCATTTCAAAAAGTGAAATAAAATATTTCACCAATATTACAAGTCTAAGTCTTGCCTTTTTTCAAAGTTTTGCTGTAATACACTTTAGCAGAAAATACCCAAAGCATTCCAGGCTATGCAAGCTCCAAAAGGACACAGATACTGGTTCCACAGAAGACATATCTACGCAGAAGACAGATCCCCACCAAATGACTGTATTTAAAAAACAAAGAATGCATGCTTCACAAGCACCTCTGAGTCAGTACTGCAACTCCAACTGCAGGTTACAAAACTTTTATTTTTTTTTAATTTGTATCCAAGGCTAAATTAGCCAAAACTAATTCCATATCCAAGAGTCCAGAATCATAAGTGGCCCTACTACTGGCAAACATCCTCCACCCGCACCTGGGGCTTCAGATGCTTCCAAAACCTTTGGTGGGCATCCTAATTGCAGGCCCAAGCCCAGAGACCTGGGGTTCCAATGACCCCAAGTTTTGCTTGCCCTTAGCCATAAGGCCCTTGGAGCAAGCAAAGGAGGAGACTCCCATTTTCATAAACTGGGCACTACACTACACCTCGGCGGGTACTGAACCACACCAGAAGAGTTCTCCTGTGAGGAGGTTCAGGAAAACTGCCTTCTTGGATACATATACATGGTATTTCCCCTGCTAGGTTAAGAAGCCACTATGCTTGATCTAAGCCTTCAAGAGGTCACAAAACTCATACAGATGATCCCTTTATCCATGGGCAGATCCAGAATGATGACAAGAGAGGTGCAGCCATACCCACTTCTACTGTGTGGCACATGTACAGTGAGGAGAGCTCATAGTGTATGTGCCATGCAGTTGAAGGAGGTGTGACTGCAACCCCTCATGGAGATCCTGGATGCCAGGGAGCTCTCATGACCTTTATGAGTTCACTGGGTGGTCAGTGCAGAGATCTGCACAGAGACTCTGCTTTCAAGCACAGCTTTCAAGCCTGGAACCCAGGGGGTAAGTACTACTGCTCTTTGCTCTTTCCACCCTGCACTATGTATTGACAGTAGGGACTCTGGATCAGACCCCACATTGACCAGCCAGTGAGCTCACAGAGCTCATGGCAGTGGCATTCCTGGCGAGCTCTGAGAATTCACTGAACATGTAGCACACAGCTAAAGCGGGGTGTGACTGCACTGCTGCACCCCCTCTGGATCTGCCCCTGTCTGCCTTCCATTCTCTGCTGCTCCTGTCTTTGGTTACTGCAATTTTCCCTTAACATATGCTAGCAAAATAACTGAAACAAGAAAGAAGAAGAAAGAAATCCATAGAGAATTTGACAGTTTGTAAACAAAAAAAAGTACTGGATTCTAAATTGGAGAGTTTTCAATTAAGGACCACACTAGAAGAGAAATGTAATTTCATTTTTTGAAATTTAGACCCTGAAGGAGGACAAAAATGGATAAAATTGGCTGCCTTTAATAAATCATAAATGTACTTTTCCACTACCTGGAAAAGAAGCAATTTCCTAATTTATGAAAACAATGTTTTCTATTTTGTTTTGATAACTGAAATAAAATCCCACAGCTTCAAATTTGCAACCCTTACCATTGAAACTTCTAGGGCCCACTGTTACCACCTCTCCAATATTCTCTTCCTTGAATATTAGAAAGAACTAACTATAAGGCTGATCCAACACTGGGACAGATTACTTAGAAAAGTTGTGGAATCTCTATCACTGGAAGTTTTTTTAGTTTTGGTTAGACAAACATTTGTTTGGGACGGTTTAAATACAAATGTTCCTGCCCTGGACAAGGTTTGGACTAGACGATTTCCTGGGGTCCCTTCCTGCCTTGTTTTCCTACAAGTCTATAGTAATTCCTCTGCCAAAACACTGAGTGGTACCTCTTTTTCTCATTACAATTTACTTTCTTTACAGCATTCTTTAAACTCCAAATCTATCCAAAGTACAATACCTCCTCCCATCCACACTTGAACTGGGGAAACATACCCCCCAAATCTTCATTATTTCTCATCTATTGCAGACTGCTCAAATACCTCATGTATTTTGTTGAAGTTCATCTCCATTGTATCTCTGCTCTTACCCTCTCCATCTATGATCCTCAAATGCTACACTTTCTAAGAAAAAGAAAGAAGAAACTCCTATCTTATCTTACAAAGCATGATAAATTTTCCTCTACTGTTTTTCTCACTATTTTAACCTTACATTTATATCTGATGGTTCCATCAAAGAATTTGAAGAGAGAAAACCAATCTCTTTTCTTTGGCCTGGAATAAGTAGCTCTCTCTAAAGGCTTGACCCTAAAAGATGCAAACCAGTTGCACTCTGTATGAAAACCAATGGGAATATGATGTGCTTGGGACCACTCACTGTTAGACCTTCAGTGTCTTCTTAGACTGCTCACATGACAAAGGTCCATAGAACCAGATCTTAAATAACAGTCTACATCTCAGCTGTACCCTGGGAGCAATTATGTTTCTCAAAGCCCTAAAGCAGCAGTCAGTGATCTTTCTTGGCTTCAGGCCCAGAATGAAACACCTCAGGTCCAGGGCAGGCCAGCACTAGAACCTGGCCACTGCTGCCACTATTTCTCCTCGATACAGAATGGGAAAAGCCCCCGCACTGCTGAATGCCACTGATGTCTCAGCTTCATGGGCCAAATCCACTGGCTCCCTGGGCCACATCCAGCCTGTAAGCTGTAGGTTACCAACTCCTGCTCTAATGGATGATTCTCAAAGAACCAAGATAATGAAAAGAAAACCTGTACTGGATTATGAGACACAACATGATATGGGGAAACCAGCTAGGAGCTAGAGAGAACCAGCTAGGAGCTGAACAGCCAAGGACACACTGGCCAACCCAAGACTGTAGAAAAAGACAAGCTGAGAAAAAATATTGTGTTGCAACCATAATATGAGCTAATGTATCTTAGTAACTTATTTGATTTTTCTTTCTGCTTTGAGAGCCAATCATTTGTTTTCTAAACTGAAATACAGTACCTCACAGGAGACCCTGTCAGTGCTGGAAAAATGTAACACCACTGTTAACACCACTGTTAATCCATTAAAGGAACAAACTATGATCACCAGCAACACACATTTTCTCACATTAATCTCCCAAACATACTTTAATTTAAAGTTGGAGTGATTACCTCAAGAGAGGAGAGAAATTCACTGTCTGTATCCACCCATTTGAGCTAGTACCTCTATCTGTTTGTAACTTTAAATGAGGAATAACCATCATACAGACTTGATGACAACCAGTTAATACCAATATGATGAATAAAACAATAATACATGACTCTTTGCTCTTCAGACAAAAGCATAAAAAGAAAATTTTAGATCAAGATGCTATTTTTTCTAAAAGATACATTCTAGTCCAAACAGAAATTAATTGAAGAAAATGCTGTTACTTGCTATTAAACATGTCAGATTAGATGACAACAGTTCCTTTGGGCTTTATATGAATCAAACTAGCATCAGATGGTAATAATTTTCACCTACTTTCAATACAGCCTGGATTTGACCTACTGACTTACTGAAATCTCCCATCTTCTATTGAAACAATAGTGTCATCCAGCTCCTTAGTAAAACCATTGTTAATATGACAACATTACTTACTTATCTGTTTTACTCGTAATTTTGTTCCCTGTTGAGCTCCATAATATGGTTAGTCTCAATCTGCTGGGTGCTGCACTTCAGGAGGGATGTGGACAACATGGAGAGGGTCCGGAGGAGGGCCACTTGCATGATCACGGGTAAGCAGGGCAGGCCCTATGAGGAGAGGCTCAGGGACCTGAACCTATTCAACCTCCACAAAAGAAGGCTGAGGGGGGATCTAGTGGCCTGTTACAAACTAGTGAGAGGGGACCAGCAGGCATTGGGGGAGTCCCTGTTCCCCCGAGCACTACCAGGAGTGACTAGAAATAACGGTCACAAGCTGGCAGAGGGTAGATTCAGACTAGATATCAGGAGGTGCTACTTCACTGTCAGGGCAGCTAGGATCTGGAACCAACTTCCAAGAGAAGTGGTGCTGGCTCCTACCCTGGGGGTCTTTAAGAGGAGGCTAGATGAACACCTTGCTGGGGTTATTTGACCCCAGTATTCTTTCCTGCCATGGCAGGGGGTCAGACTTGATGATCTGCTCAGGTCCCTTCTGACCCTATCAACTATGAAACTATGCAGATGGCAGATATTAACTACCTTAGTGTATCTATACACAGAGAGATCTTTTTTTCAGTACACCTTTATAATACAAACAGCAGAAATTTCAAATAAACATTATTGGGAATAACTGTTTTTCATGTCCAGCTCCCTGGCCCTGACACAGCTTCTCTCTAGCACAAAATATGTACTTTCATTTCTACCCAGAACTTTTACAATCTTTTCTCCAATGTCTGATAAAGGGGGTTTATGCCTGACAGCTTGCAATTAAAGATTTTTTTTTTTGGCAAAAATCTTGTTGGTTTAATAAAAGATAGTATATCTACTATGAGTCTTGATTGCTTTTTCCTCTAGACCAATTCAGCTACAACCTGGATACCTAATACATGAAAAATATTGAATTTCAGCCGATTTTTTAAATTAAATCTTCATATTTTGCCAAGCAGGAAGGAACTGTGACCACCTGAAATGTGAGAACCTACTCCTGCCTTTGTTTCAAGGTAATTTGCATAATCACAGAACCTCACAGGAGGTGAGAGGCTCCATACCAGTTATGAACGGACTGCTCAGAGCAGTTTTCCATTTATTGACTCCTGTGTGAAATCCTATGAAATATGAACTTTCATTTCTACCCAGGAGAACTTTTACAATCTTTTCTCTGATGCCTGATGAAGGGTGTTTGTGCCCTAAAACTTGCAAGTAAAGATTGTTTTTTGCAAAACTCTGGTTGGTCTAATAAAAGATATCATCTCTACTATGAGTCCTGATTTCTCTTCTCTCTAGCTGAAAGCTGTGCAGAAGCTACGGCTTTAGGGAGGGGGAAGGAAGGCAGGGAGAAGTGGCAGTGGCACACACAGCTTCAATTGCCTGGTCCTGGTGCAGGTCCTTGCTGCTCAGCTCCAGCACAGGCACAGGCAAAGCCCTGCAGCTCTGTGGGCCAGATCCAGTGGCTCTATGGGTCAGATCTGGCCTACGAACTTTACATTGCAGACCCCTACAATAGAACAACACTGCAATGTTCGGACAGCTGGACTAAGATTATTTGTATCCAATTATTAAATTGTTTTGACTGCTTTTTAGGATACAGGGAAACTTTTCTTTTGGAGTACAATTCTATAAATTTTTCATTTTTACAAAAACTAAAATTATTACCAAATGTCACCATATAACATTAAATAATAAACATGATACTAGATTTAGATACAGATACCAGGAATGAAACACCAATACATTTGAGTTCCTAAGCAACCATCTATGATGTCCCACCAACTTCAGAACTTTAAGATAGCACTGAAAAATGTTATCAATCAGTTACATGGGGTAATTGTTCAATTATTTCCTCAAGAATGTATAATAATATTAATGCTGTCATAAAGAGAATAATGGTAGATGAATAGATTGTAAGTGATTCTATTTAAGTTTGGTCCCTATACTAACACAGGATTGTAATTTTCATTTTAATTTATTTTGTTTTAAGGTATTATTTATCATAAGGGATTTATTTAGTGTAGGTCAAATGCTAACATCTTTACACAGGCCCAAACTCTTCCTGAGATCATTAGGAACTTTGCCTAAGTAGTACCTGCAAGATGAAGTCTTTGATTCTTAAAAAAAAAAAAAATATGTGAACATCAGCAAAGGAATCCTGTCACCACTGAATCATTGGGAACTTTTTCACTGATTTTCTCTCTTAGGTATTGAAAGAACAAGTGACCTATTTAGTGAACACAGTTACTTTAGTCTAAATGATTAGTAAATGACAAAAATAATGTTTACATTTGTATTAAAAGTTTTAAATTGGTGAGGATATGGGTTTATTTAATTATAGGCAAAATTGTACACCTCGCTTTTGAAATCTGTCAACTTAAAATGTAGAATTAAAAAATTCCAGACAATATTAACAGAACAGTATATTTGGGTTCAAAGGCTTATTCTGTATTGCTACAATTTTATCAAGAATTTGTAATGATACATGAATGAACCATTGATATTACCCACACCTTGGTATGTCTCTCTTGCATATTTCTTTTTCAAGTTAGATTTGCATTAGATGTGGGCTACAGACTGTATTGCAGAATCAAGGATTATAAAGGTAAAGGATTTTGTAATATATGATTGAAGTTGTAGAGCCCAGTTCAGCAACGCTTACAATATAAGAGTGTCTGAATAAGTTCAGCTGAATCACATGCTAAAGATATTAGTAAAGATACTCATACAGGATCAGAGCCTTCCTTACACTATTACTATCCCACTGACTTCAGTTCAGTTGCACCAGTGTAATGGAGGGAAAAATTAGGCTTATTAAATTACAGGACATAATCAACTTAAAAAGAAAAAAGAAAAAAAAAGTTACACCTGCCTTTGTCATGGATCATTCCATTTCTGAGGGGAAAGCTCTGCCTGGGGACTCCCCAAGAAGAAGGCCTCTCTGGTCTCCCCCTCTCATAGGACCACCTAAAACCATAGTACTGGTATAGCTTTACATGGGTGAAGCTCCTGGTTCTGAGACCCTGGCTCTACCCTGTCCATAACTTCCCCAGCTACCTGTTCGCCTTGAACACCAAGGCGAACAGGTAGCACCCCAATTCAGAACACTCCTTTCTTTTGGTCAGCTCCCAGGAAGGGGGTTCTTTTCTTTTTCAAACACCACAGCAGACTACTCAGCTCCAAGCAGTCTTTATTGTGCCACTGAAGTTCCCTCTGTCCTTCTTCCCTGAGATCCTTTTCTCACTCTGTTCGCCTTGAGACTACCCTTTCTCTCCAGCTCTGTTCTTCTTGGTGTTATCCTTTCCCCACTCCCCTGCTTTCTCATAGTCTCACTCTTTCTTCCAAGGCAGTCAAACCAGACTTGCAACAAAACTGTTACAAAATGACAGCTGTGGACACAAGAGCCAACACTAACCTAACAAAAGTAAACATAATGTTACCCCAGAATCAATCAGGGAACAGTCTCTGCAGCCTGCTGCCAGTCCCAGGTTGCCATCTTCCACTGGGGTGAAAAGGGCATCTGGATGTCCTACTTAATGAAACTATTTAAAACAACTATTTACAGCAGAAACATGCTCACACACAGCCCTCCCCCAGTGTTCCCTGCAAGAACTGGAGGTTAGAACTCAGGCTAAAAAGAACTCTGGAAAAAGATTTTGCACCACAGCCTGATTATTTGCTATTTATTTATTGTTGTTACAAATAACTAAATCAGGGTTGGCAATATTTTCCAGTGGTGGGCCAGAACAACCCAGCTCAAGTCTGAGGCTGGCCAGCACTAGAACCCGGCAGGTGCTTTTTCTCCTGGCTGCTGCTTCTCTCTGCTGGCCACAGGGCAGTCAAAGGCCCTCACTGTTAAAGCCCCCACTCTACAGCCCAGATCCAGTGGCTCAGCAGGTTGCCAACCGTGAACCAGATAAATACGAATAAAAGAGACTCCTCTTTTTTCATTTGTGCATTATAAATAACAAGGCTTAGCTCTTTACAGGCTCTGCTCCTACCTTTATTGATAGTCTTTTTTAGTTGTGTAAGCCTTTCACACAGTAAAAGTGCAAGAAATGCTCTTGTGAAGAGGGGCTTTTACAGAAAAAAAAGCACAAAAAATGTCAGAGACTTGCAGCCAACACTTGAAACATATTTTTACAAATGTTCTCTTTATTTGGCTAGATTTCAAATTTACAGTGTCCTTTTAAAAACAAAGTGTCTGGTGGTCATTTTCTGGACTGTATAATTTCCAATACATGTAGCACCACTCTATCTTCTTCCTCAGCAAGATTTTATGACTTTGGGACACTTTCCATTGACTTGCTGAAATCTTATAAAAAAAAAAGTAATAAAAATGAATTACTTTCAACTATGTATTTTGGCAGACATTCTGCACTAAAAACATATACCATATATCATGAGTTCGAACAAATGGCCTAAGATCAGTTCAATCCAAGCTCACTAAAAACATGGTCATATTCATTGTTTTTCTTTCCTTCTGTTAACATTTGTATAAACTCATATGTGTATCATAGAATCATAGAAAATTAGGATTGGAAGGGACCTCAAGGGATTATCCCAGCCAGGGTCTAGCCAGGTCTTAAAAACCTCCACCAATGGAGATTCTATAATCCTTCTGGGTAACCTGTTCCAATGCTTTACTACCCACCTGGTGAGAAAGATTCTCCTAAAATCTAACCTAAACTTCCCTTGCTGCAACTTGAGACCATTGCTCCTTGTTCTGTCATCTGCTACCACTGAGAACAGTCTAGTTCCATCCTTTCTGGAACCAAGCTTCTGGTAGTTGAAGGCTGCTATTAAATCCCCTCTCAAGTCTTCTCTTCTCCAGACTAAATAAGCCCAGTTTCCTCAGCCTCTCCTCATAAGTCATGTTCCTCAGCCCCTAACCATTTTCATTGCCCTCCACTGGACTCTCTCCGATTTGTCTACATCTTTTCTATAGTGAGGGGCCCAAAACTGGACATGGTACTCCAAATATGGCCTTACCAGTGCACAATAGAGAGGAGTAATCATTGTCTTAATCTGCTGGCAACACTCTTACTAATGCAGCCCAGTATACTGTTAACTTT
>NW_017729003.1:14638993-14645030 GCF_001723915.1 Gavialis gangeticus
TTTATTTTTTTTTTTTTTTTTTTTTTTTTTTTTTTTTACAATAGCAGACTGTTACAACTTCAGGCTGCTTACCTCCTCCCCAAACTGTGCTCCTAGGTGCAGTAGTCTAGGTGCTGACCTTGCCTGTCAATACTGAGGTGAAAAAGGGATTGAGTACTTCAGCCTTTTCTGCATCCTGTGTCACTAGGTTTCCTCCCCCATTCAGTAAGGGACCCACACTTTCCCTGATCTTCCTCTTGTTGCTGACGTACTTGTAGAAACCTTCATTGTTACCCAGCACATCCCTTGCTAGCTGCAACTTCAATTGCATGCCTGAACAAAACTCTTATACTCCTCCCTAGTCACTAAGTTTCCACTTCTTGTAAGCTTCCTTTTTCTGTTTAAGCTCACTGAAGAGATCCCTGCTAACCCAAGCTGGTCTTCTGCCATACTTGGTATTCTTTCTGTGAACTGGGTTGGTTCATTCCTGTGCCCTCAGTAAAGTTTCTTTAAAATACAACCAGCTCTCCTGGACTCCCTTCCCTCTCAAACTGGTCTCCCTGGGGATCCTGCCCATGAGTTACCTGCCAGATTCAAAGTCTGCTTTTCTGAAATCCAGGGTCCTTACTCTGCTGTTCTCCTTCCTTCCTTCCTTTCCTCATGATCCTGAACTCAATCATTTTGGCTGCTTACAGATGTTAAAAAAGAAAAAAGTGCTTTACCAGTGCTCTACAGCAGTGCATTACAGTGACCCAGCTTTGCAGCGTCTGCATAAATCTGGCACTTTAGCCGGGCTTTTTGTCACTTTTATCTAAAGCTGAGTCAATCAACTATTGGGTAAAAGTGCCAAAAAAGCCCCACTGAAGTGCCCAATCTATACAGATGTCAGGCAAGCCAATTCCAACTAACATGCTACCTCTTCTGGGCATATGCTGGGCTTGGCTTAAGAGCATGTGGAGTTTAAAGTAAAGTGCCAGGCTTTTTTGCTTTTTGTTTAATGTCTGCAAGCAGCCCTTGTGGTCACTGCTACCCAAGTTGCCATCCACTTCTACACTGCCCACCAATTCTTCCATCTGTGAGCAGCAGGTCAAGAAGAGCACATCTCTTAGTTGGTCTCTCCAACATTTGTACCAGGAAGTTGTCCCCAACACTCTCCAAAAACTTCCTGGATCTCCTATGCACTGCTGTATTGCCAGCAGATGTCAGGGTGATTGAAGTCCCCCATGAGAACCTGAGCCTGTGGTGGAGAAACTTCCACTACCTGTTTAAATAAAGTCTAATCCACCTAATCCTGCTGATCTGGTGGCCTATAGCAGACTGCCACCATGCCATCACCCTTGTTGCTCTCCCCTCTGACCCTAACCCAGAGACTTTTGACAGGCCTATCTTCAGTTTCACACTGGAGCTCTGAGCAATCATACAGCTCTTCTACATAAGGCACTTCTCTTCTCCCCTGCCTGTCCTTCCTGAACAGTTTACACCCATCCATGACAGTGCTCCAGTCACGTATGCTATCCCAAGTCTCTGTTATTCCAACCACGCCATAGTTCTGTGACTGTGATGACTTCCAATTCTTCCTGCTTATTTCCCAGGCTCCATGCATTCATGTACAGACACGGAAGATAACTAGCTAACTGCCCTTTATCAAGAAGAATGAGAAGGCCCTCCCTGTTGCCCCTTCCTGCTTGTGCTTCCTCCAGGTCTCACCTGGTCACCCACTTCCCCACTTACCTCAGAGCTTTGGTCTCCATTCTCTGGCAAATCACTTTTAAACCCTCACAGCTAAAACTGTATTATAACTATGGCTGACAGGAAGCCTTTATCTTCATATTTAAAAACTGGTTTTAAAAAGGCACTCCGGCAGTGAATGCATGCAAAGGAAAAAGAGAACCCTTCGATTTGACTGCATTTAACACAAATAAACATCTTTTATTAAAAATATGACATTTATTAGTTACAAATATGACATATTTACAAACAAATCAAAAGAGTAGACATTGAGTCATCTTCTGCTTTTGATTTAACTTGGATTGAACTGATTTTACAGAATTTAGCATAATCTGCTTTTAATTTCCAGACACAGAGAGAGGATATGCATGGTGGTTATAAATAAACATATGAACATAACCAATCACAAAGTATATGCATGCAGTTGAAATACTCACTTAGCACTGTGTAAGTTATTGTCGATTCTTGAATGAACTGTAGATCTCTCTCAGACTCTTCTTTTATTACCTCCATCAATGTAGCAAGCAGCTGTAGCCACTGAAAACATAATCTCGGGATCACAGAACCTGGCAGAAAGACCCTGGGACTGTACTGCTTCCTCAGCTGTATCTTGGTCTGAGGGAGATTTTCTGGTTGGTCCCACTACTATCTATATTGATAACTGTAGATCTCTCTGACAATATTGATGCCACATGTAACCATTTGATTCTTCTGATCTCTGCGTTCACTTGACTTAAGTGACACTGTAAGCATTTCCACTTTGTTAAGAATGGAAGCTCTGTACACAAAGTGTGTGACAAATACCATTCAATGCAAATATTAAGAGAGAGAGAGGGTGGGGGAGGGAGACAAACAGAGAGACAAGCTCTTTCATACCTCTGTGTGTTGAAGATGCAAATAAATGAACTCCATAATAGGTACCAACTGTTCTTGCATATACAGGCAAGCCCTGCTTAACGTTGTTTCCCTTAGCGCTATTTCACTATAACGCTTGTTTTACATTGAAACCTGATTCCACTTGGTACACAGTGAGTTTTCTTATAACGCTCAAGGGCACTGTACAGCTGGCAGCAGGTTTTGCTTAATGCTATTCCACTTAATGCTTGGTTTTTTGGGAACCAGTTAAGAGTGCTAAGTGGGGGTTGCCTGTACTTTTTCTTTCATATCAAATAAAATCCAAAAGGTATCTACTCCCCCAGTACAGAAGACAGCAAACAATGTTTGCAAGGGAAACTAAATGGTCTCTCTTTGAACCTAAGTACCTCCCCTCATAAGAGCAAACTTATTTTTCCTTCAATAAATTATTTATTTGCTGGAATTTACAGACAAATATTTTGGCTATTTTTTCAAAAATATCTGTACATTTATGAAAAACATAACAGAATATTAGGCATGTTAAGGTGGATATTCTAAATGACTCTACATTCTTGTTGTTTGAAGAAGTAAGATACAGAAATAGTAAAACCATCAAAACCACAGGTTAATGATATATTCTACACGTGAGGTTAACATGTATAGCACTGCAACTTATATTCAGCCAGAAAGCATATGCTTATTTAAAAAAAAAAAAAAACACAACAACTTTCTAATCGGATAAAATACCATTTTAAAAAAAACTAATAATCCTAACAAATTTAACCAAACGATACTTCCAAGTATATGGAGTCACCTAATAACATATTTACCTTAACCATACTTACATACATACATACATACATACATGCAAGAACTCAATTTCAATAACATCCAAAGAGAATTTAAAATGTTAGCTGTATTTTTTCCCTGAGAACAAACAGAAACTACAAATTATCTTTTACGGGAGAGTTTGCTTTACTATTACAGGCAGGATCACATCACAAACAAATCCCTTCAACTGCTAGCGGAATAATTATTGGGTTAAGTGTCATTTACAGATTTACACTTCTGGGAATGATAACTGAATAAAAAACTAGGAGCTATAATTCAAGAGATATTACTGCAATACAGTTCATCATGGCAGGTCAAGTGCCACCTAATACAAAAGAAGGATTACAAAGAACTATAACCAGAATGCCAGATCTTTATAAGGCCCTTTGAATGTAAACTGTAAATGATGTATGCTTCACTGCAAAATATTTACTGCAGCTGACAAAAAAGAGTCCAATTAAGAGAACTAAAATATATATACTTTTCAGATAAAGACAAAATACTCAGAAATAAGTTGGCTGATCAGTAACAATTTCTGCCATATGTAAATTCAGCACCAAAAAGTATGAATAAAATTAGAGTACACAAAGAACACTGGACAACCAGAAAATAACGGTACAAAAGAATCAAAAGAAGGAACAAAACAAATATATTTGCTACTCCAATGCCTAACATATGTATAGTATGGAAGAAAAAGAAAAACTTCCTCGGTTTATTACAAAATTAGACTTTCTACTAGAAAACAAGCATGAAAACTCTGCATACACTTGTATGAAAGATAAGAGATGGTAGAAACAACATGCTATATAGAAGCCTGCCACCAAATTAAGAACCCAGAGTGACAAATAGGCATGAGATAAATTCTTAAGCATGGTATGAAGCCCTAGCCTGGGCAGATGTTTGA
This sequence comes from Gavialis gangeticus, assembly GCF_001723915.1. Classification (NCBI taxonomy): domain Eukaryota; kingdom Metazoa; phylum Chordata; order Crocodylia; family Gavialidae; genus Gavialis; species Gavialis gangeticus. Next base: position 14,643,291 of record NW_017729003.1, read on the forward strand.
TAGAATCTATCTGCCTTTGACAGAAACCAGAGATTTCTGTACTTTTCACACTTTGACAACAATGGTATGACTTGTCATACCAATTAAATATTACACAACTGAACAATTCACTTATGGATAGGCTTCATTGTCACCAGAGAAACATTTTACACAATGGGATGTAACATGTCTTTACTATTAGAGTCAATATCATGTCTTTTGTATTTTGTACAATTAAGAAAAGTTTTAACTGGGCCTATCTGCTGAGCTACAAAAGAAGCACTTACTAAAAAGAATAACTAAAACATGAGTCTGATTTGACAAAATGTTAATTTTAAAGTTCAGTTAAATGAAGAAGATCAGTTAAATGAAGAAAAGATGGGACATTGGCTGGTATTGTACCACTATTGTTACCATTATCAAAGATAAAGTAGATGTTTTAAATTGCACATGCAACTATTCCATCATTAAGCAAAATCCAGATGCATTTCCAACCAAATATTCTTCAAATATTTTATTAATCTTAGCATTTAATTTGTTATGAACAAATCATATTTATGCAAGTTAGTTTCTGATGACATATTTAAACTGTAATAAGAAAAATAAGTTAACTTTACATTTAAAACCATTCCAGTCCATTATGCTGTATTATTAGCATACTGTAATTTTCCTAAGTTTCTCAATTCTCAGCATTGTTAAGCTATACACGGTGATAAAATATTTAAAGAAATAATAAGACTCTCACACTGATGGTTCACATGATTTAAAAGTGTTGTCAATTAAAAGTGTATTTAATGAAACAGCATGTTTGCATGTGTTCCTTTCACTCCCATTTATAGGAACTTAGCTTTTACAGCCTACTTCCAATAATTTATAGTTTTAACCTAAGATCAGAATACTGGCATAAATATTTCTATTTATAACTCTTTGGTAATGGATTAGAAATTGCAAAAAAAAAAACCTGTGTTTTATGGGAAATTTTGTAGGGAACAAACATAATAGTGTTAAGCGAGATTCACTGCTCTGAGTACCGGCCCTTGTTAAAAATATCGGTGACATAAATGTCTTTGTATGACTGTATTAATAACAGCATCTTCATCTAGTGACTGCAAACTGTCAGAAACGCATGCAATCTGTAATTCCCATTAAGATGTCTGACATACTTAATTTAATACAAAATATTCACATTTCAGCAACTTCCCCTTTTTATGAGGAGTCCTTTGACAGGTCCTGAGGCTACCCAGCCTGTGTGTCCCCCTCTCACTGACATTTTACACTGGCACATGTATTAAATGATCCCGAGGGAGAAAAGGGAACATCCCGCACAGTGGGAGAGAACTAACTTTTGCAGCCGGCAGACTGGGTGCAGGAAGACCCGGCTAGGTGCAGAAGGCAGGCCCCTACGTGCACAACCGGTGGAGATCAAAAAACCAGCCTGTGCTTTAAAACAAAACAAAGCAAAAAAAGGGAGCTAAGCTTCGAAAACTGTTTAAACCTCAAATTAGCCCGTTCCCCTGCTGTTAGCCCTAGTCTCGGTGGCAGGAAAGGCAGGCTGAGGGCGGGGAAGAGGAGAGGTCCGCAATTCGCGCTCGTTACCTTGAGAACTCTTTGCTTTCTCCTCTGAGGCCTTTTGTTTTCAGTCAGAACCTAGAAGACATCAAATTGCAGAACACGTTGCAGTTAGCAAGGCTCGCCCCGTGCTACGCCCCAGCTGCCAGGCCGGGGACACCCATCCGGCTCCCCCTGGGCGCCGCTGCGGCG
>NW_017729003.1:14645296-14664748 GCF_001723915.1 Gavialis gangeticus
CGGACGCGGCGCCCGCCCCAGGCAGGGCAGGGGCGCCGGCGAGGATGCAGGCACCGAGCGCTGCCCCTCGGCCACCCCCGGTGCAGGGAGGCGGCCCGCCCCGCCTCGCCTCGCCTCGTTCTAGGGCCCCGCTGTCTTCACGCGCCAAGGAGCATCACCCCAAGTTAGAGGCCTTGATCCAAAGCCTGCCAAGCCTGGAAAGGCCCCCGTGCCCTCAGCGGCCTTTGCAGGAAGGAAGGTCGGGGCCAGAACCTGTGGCCACACGAGAGCCAGCACTCATCAAGTGCTTGCCACCGTAGTGCCACCACCACCATCCTTACTAGTAGCATTACTCTTACTACTATTATTATTATTATTGACAAAGATAGCAAGAAATAAGTGATGAATAATGAAGTAACTGCTTGTATGACCACAGGGTCCTGGTCCAAGATGAGGGCTGTCTCTCAGGGGTGGGCAATTATTTAGGTCCATCAGGAGGCCAGTCAGCACCCTCTGCCCCCTGGCCTCACAACTGATACAGAGTCTGCACACCCTGCATCTCCTCCCAGAGCACGGCCCCAGCCCGCCTAGCACCCACTGTGGACTTGCTCCAGCCGGAGCTGGAACCCACTTGCAAGGCCCTGACAGTCCTTGGCCTAAAGAACTTGGATCTAAGCATAAGGTGTGGTTGGGAGGGGTGCGGGGGATGGACAGACAGCCAGGGAGCACAAGGAAACAAGAGAGACAATGGTGGTTAGATGACAGAAGACACACCACAACACAGTGCTATGCCTAACCCATGAGGGTTTAATTTACACTATTTGCTAATAGGATGCCATAAACAAATGGCAGCTGGGCATTAAGGTCCTTGTATTACCATTTTTTTTCCTGAAAGCTTCACCAAAGAATTGTCAGTCTAGGGGCCACTGTGATCCTCCTGTATTTGTGCAGAGTAGGTGGAAATTAAAATTTTTAAAAGGGAACCTCTGTTTCCAGGGGTATTAATTGCACCTGAAAGCTGTCTGCATGTTGCATCTGCAGCTGAATTATAAGCACAAATCTGAACATTCCATTTGATTGTGGGTGCAAATTAGATACAGTTGTATGTGCTGAAATTTTCATCCACAATTCATGCAGTAGCTTACCAATTAAATTGGAAGCATTACCAGGTTATTGTCTTACGTGGTATAAGCTAATTACAATTTAAACCCTAATTTTTGGGCTAAATTTTTATTTTGAGGGTGAAAGGATTTAGGACTAGGTAACGTAAGATATTCAGCTATAATGTTCTATTAAAATACCTTTGGTTTACTGTTTCAGAACCAGATTGAAAATAAATGTCCCTATATCAGAGGCTGGCAACCTACAGCCGGTGGGCCAGATCTGGTCAATGAAGACTCTGGGTTCTGGTTAGGGCGGCTCAGGGCAGCAGACTCCAGCTACAGCAATGGAGGAAGCATTCCCAAGGTCCTAGAGCCTGCATTTTTCTATCTAGTCTTTTCATGCTTCTGCAGATTGCTGGTGAGGCCCTCAGCAGGGGCTGAATCACAAGCAGCAGCCAGCGACAAAAGGTTGGCTATATAATCAGTGATTGAGATGGTTTATGGCCTCAGTTGCCCAATATGCTTTACTGTTCAGAAAAAAATACATTGCTTTCATTTATGTAGATTCATTTAGACAATCACATGGATTTGTGCGCATGGCAAAAAAATGCAACTCACTGGTAGGCCTAAGATTAATCAGGATCTTCTTCCTCCTTAAAAGATCCTTCCTTTTGTCATGTAAAAAAAAAGTGACTACTATTATTTTAAGTAACATGTATGATTATTCTGAAAACAAATTAAAGAAATATCTGTTTTTTTCTTCCAGTTTGTTAGCTATGTCCACTGAAAAATATTTGAGGTAGTTTCAGGTCTCCTTGTACCAGTCATTTTTTCTCTGTTGTTTGGGAAAGCACATACCTGTTTTTTTTAATTTGTTCATTTTTCTTGTTTTAAATAAGAACATTTTAATTGTGAAACCACAAAAATTGGCCCTGGAAATTAAGAACAGGTTTAGTTCTGAAACTGCTTTTAACCTTTTCTTTGAAACAGACTAGACATCAAACTGGTAATCTTTCTTTATTTATACTATATTCACCTCACTCTCAGTACCACACAGAATACCAAACTAGTGTATGTTATAATTATTTTGTATATGTGCTGTATACCAAATCAGAGGAAGACGCTCTGCTTTTACCATTTTGCCACTTGAGCCTGATATGTAATTTATACCTCTATTTACAGGACTGCTGAATTTCAACCTATTGCAGCAATTGTCTGAGTTTGTTGGTTTGCTAACCACCGTCTTAAAAAGGTTATGTTTGAAATATCATGTGCAGTTTTCTTCTTTTCCTGCACACTTATTTGAAGCCCTAATAAACTTATGTATTTCTAGATTCTATAGCAAAGTAAATATCTTAGGAAGATAAATTAAATTATAATTAGGATTGTCTGGGAAACAAGAATTGGGTTTCACAGAATTCAGGGTTTTGAGACTTGTTTTTGTTCTGATGAGGAGCAAATCAGAATAGAGACTTTTCAATTTTTTATTTTTATTTTTTTGCAGAGGGAGGAGAGAGGATGTAAAAGACTAAGGTTCAGGCTTCTGGTCTGAATCAGACAAGGTGCCCTAATCACTGAATTTATTCCAGTAATTCTCTCTCTCTCGCTGAGTAGAAATTCCATTCTGGACCTCAAAAACTTTCCCAAAAGTTTAATCAAAACAGATAAATTTCTGCAAAAAGTTTCAGTTTTAACAATCTAACATTTTACAATGGAAAATGTTAATCAAAAAGCTGGCTCTCATAATAGCATTTGAACATATTAAAATTTCAGACAGTCCATTATAAAGAAACATAGTGAAGCAACCATTATTATTATTAATGTCTTCTGGGTTATTCAAATTACAAGAAGCAATTAAATATAACATCTCGATATACTTGGCTTTTTAACTTGTCTAACTTTTCTAACTTAAATTGGCAGTTTCTGCTAATTCTTATCTGGATTATTGTTGAATACAAGGCAGATTTCATTCAGTTCACCTTTATACAAAATTTAAATCAAGAAAAATACAGCATATATATATATATATATATAGAGAGAGAGTAACTCTTGAGAAAAGAAAAACAAGAAAAAGGACATATCTGAGAAGGAGAGACTCAGGAGACAGAAGAGGTGGGGACGTCTTGGCTGAAGGTGGATAGGACTTCATCTGGGCATCAGCTTTGGGAAATCTCTATAGCTACAGTGGTTCCATTGCTCTCCCAAGAAGGCCTCTGGACATCTGCAATACCAGACAAACTGTATAGAGATTCTCCTGCTGGGAGGAGGTTTAAACTGGAGCCACCCTGCAACTTTGCTGCTGAACAGTGAGATGTCCCTCCTTAGTCCATTAATCAGACTTTAAGCCATTGGACCCAAATGATACCAAGCTCCCTGCAAAGGCAGGATGGAATTCTTTGGCTCTAAGCCTGGGCCCACCAGAAGACCACACAGATGTAAGCCAGATGAGAGAATGATCACCAGCACAGCCATAGTGCACAACACACTGCTAAATAAAATATGCCAGCTTGATCAGCATTGTTATCCACTTATGGCTTAAAGAGGCTAAGGAAGTACATTTTTAAGTAAATAATCTATTTGAGTAGAGGGTAGCTGTGACATAACTTAAAATTTTCCTGCCTGCTGGCTTGATCCAGCTGTCAGCATTACAATGAATACAAGCCAAAATTAAAAATAATGTATTTGTCAATGATGCTTTTGTTCCAATGTGTTCCTGTAATATTTATTGTAAGACATTTCCTAATTAGATACAAATCTGTTTTTCTTCTGTTTTAAAATAATTCTGTAACATGAATTAAATATAAAGCATAATTATATAACCCTTTTATCATGTGCATTTTAGAATAATTCCCTGAATTTTACCAGCTCATATTAACAGAAGAGCCATGTCATGAACCTGTAAGTATGAAGACCATTACATGAAAGTACTACACACAGAACCTGTGAACTAGAGCCCACAATGCTTTATCTAGCTCTCATAATGTCACATCACTGTAAAATCTGTTATATTCAGTAAGGTACAGTATCACTGGACGTTCATGTGGCTTTTGCTCTGAAGTAATATTTGCAAGCCTAATATAGTTTTCAAATATTGTATCTGGATATGTATATGAATTAATGGAAGTAACATTATTGTTACTAGTACTGGCTCTAAATATGCAAGTGATTCCCTCTGAGTTGACTGCCTGCACACATGTGTATGTATGTTGGTATACACACCTGAGACTGCAGTCTGAGAGTCTACCAGCTGGGCCCTGCCAGCAGTAAATCCATGCAAGATCATAAAAAAAAAAAATCACCATCCTTTCTGCAAGACAGGAACTATCAAACCAACCATTATATCTTCTGAGGCATGTCCTGAAGTCATTTGACATGCAGAGTTTTCCTTGACCTCAGTACACATTTTGTACATGGCAGAATATAAGTATATCACTCTGTCTAGTTAAAACTACAGGAGAAAATCCTTGTTAAGGCAAAGAGCAGTGCTTCATGATCATGCAGAGAATAGCTACCCTCACACCTCTTTCCCACTGAGTCACCTCCAGAAAACGTTTACATTCTACCAAAATGAGACAGGCTCATGTCTCCTAAAAACAGGAATCTATTGAAACCTGCCTAATTCCATATTTTTTTACAAAACATTTTTACTTTCCATACCATGGACAGAGACTAAAAACTTTTCGCATTTCCCTTTCATTTAGAACAACTGACTCCTACTTAGAACAACTTACTTCCTAAAATGTTTTGATTCTTTTCCACAGCTCATTCTTACAGTCAATTCACATTTCTGCAGCTTGTGTTACAGCTTGGCTATAACTTTAAATAATTGTAAACAACAGATCTTGATAAAGAGCCATTGTGCTCTTCATTGAAATAGAATTTTCCAGAAAAAAATCCAATTTGAAGTTTTAAGCATCAGAAGTACTCATTTTATGCATCTTGAAACTTCAGAAGGTGAAAAGTATTTGTGTTTTAGTTGAGATGTAGAAAACCTAGGTTCAATTCTCCTCCACAGTCAGTGCCACTAGCACTGGACTAGACATTCAGTGTCTCTTCCTTTGGTCTACTGCATTTTTATTGACTGGTACAAAGTAGGACAGCTCAAACAGGAGAGACTGAGAAAAATCTACCCCACAACAGCCAGTAATCTGGTTGGCTATGGCATTCACTTTGAATGGGGATAAAACAGCAGGAAAAGGTAAGAAAACCTTGATCCCTCACCTTCCAGGTGAGTGTCCTATGAGGGTATTAGCTGTAATGGGTTCTTGAATCAGAACCCATTACACGCTCTTATTTTTCACAAAGTCTTTTTTCTCACGCTCTTATTTTTCACAAAGTCTTCAAAAGGTTTCCAATTCACCCTCATATGAAACAAGAATCATTTTGAAGTCTCTGAAATACTTGTCAGACAGTACAGCTGTCATCTCCCTCAACCATTCGAATTGGCTGTGCTGAGCTTGTGCTTGAAGTAACTGAGTTGAAGCGGCAAAAATTGCTTTACCTTACACCTCCTCAAACTTTGGGACTGGCCAGTAACTCAAGTGGTTCCCAGGACAAGTTAGAATGTTTCAGTGGTGCTTTAATTGACCCCAGCCCAAACAGTTTCCTAAGTACCATATCACAGGCCCTCTGACTGACAGATTTCCATCTCCTACTAACTTTACCCCTCCACCAGAGGCAGGGGATTAAAATAGCATAAAACCATCTGTACCAATTTTGACATAGTAGAGCATTCTACACTAGAGGAATCCATAACTCCTCCATTTTGACTTCTTTAAAGTCTCTTTGAATCATTTCAGCAACACAAAGGGAACTTAGCTGGAGTTGTAAATCTGCCCCAGAGATTTGACTGGGAGTCTATAGGGAAGGAGGGTAAAGAATCAGTTTTATGGGCAACCTGGTAGAGAGATTTCATTTATTAGTAGAACTTGTTGCAATTTTTCCATAAAAATAATTTAAAATAATTAATAATGCCACTGTTGGATAAATTACTCATATTTTGGCAAAATTTCATTTTCTTTATATTGACACTGTGAAAATCCAATTTGTTCATTCCCTAATTTTTTTCCTCCTTTACACAGAAAAAAAATCAAAAAATGTGGATTTTCCCTACCAAAACAAAACAAATCTTTAAAAGATTTTAATTGATAAAATTGTAAAGCTTTAAGCTACATGCAAAATCATTAGGGAAATTTTGTAAGCTGCTTTAAGTAGCTCATCTTGTCAGGTGCACTGAAGAAGTGGCTTGGATCAGCTGATGCACTGGGTCATCTTGCTGGTCAGCAGAGAACACAAGGGTAGAAAACTGATTGGTGAGTCTTCATTTGGGTAGCAAAATCAAAGACTGGGATTAGAGAATCAATTGCTCAGAGAAATGATGAGTCAAGGAGACAAATTATTCCTGGGGCTTAATGGAATAAAGAACAGATGGGGATAAGAAATGGATGGATTGGTGAGGTTTGATTGTGCAGGAGGATGGAATGATGGATATGGAATACAGGAGAGAAATGCAAAGAAGCAGCAAAGAGATATGAAAGTCCCAGCTATGGGCAAGGGCTTCTGAAAAGTTTAGGAGTAGCAAAAACAAAATGTGTTCACTATCAGAAAGAACAGTCGGACAGAAAGGGGCAGTGAATTAAAAAAACATGGATTAGAAAGGAAGATAGGAGACTGAAAAATAAAGAACGTGTGGGTGGGATGTGGTAAGTGACCGGTAGAGAGGTGGCAAGCAGGCATGAGTGAGATTGAAGACACAGATGAACAGACAGTTAAAAAAAGGAGGGGTTTAGAAGGGGAATACAACTAGAATTTGGATCCCAGAAGTTCTGATGCATATTTGCAGACATGTTATTTTTTACTGGAAAATTATTCTGTAATTTCACATAAAAAGCAAGCAGGCCCCTTCTTTCTTTTCTGCTTTTTGCTTAGAATAAAATGCAGGGTTTTACCTGATACTTTCACAAAATGCTAGGGAATAACCCAGCTCCCTTCAGACTTGATATTAACCTGCACTGCTCCCTCCTGTCTTTGATTACATTATCTATGGGTCTAACTTGGTCTTTTGGCCACTACACCCAACCCCAGAGTAAACCTATGTCAGGCCCACTTCTGGTTAAATGCATGCATACGGGGTGATCAACCAAAACATTACTCAGACTCAACGACAAGACTTAGTAACTGGAGACATATATTCAATTCTGAGTGTCAAAATGTACCTAATATATTGTCCAACACTACACAATGACCAACATTTTAAAGAGCTGTACAGATGGAGCCCAAATCTTATATAGATTCCATTTATTTCTGACTTTGCTTACCTCGAAAGGTAGCGTTATTGGTGGTGGCGGCTTTTTCAGTTCTTCACATTTTCTCTTTTTACATATCCGGTGACTAGTTTTACGTTTCCTGCAACAGCTGCATTCTTCACAATTGGTTTTCCGCAGGCAGGGTTCACACACCCCACAACGTCTTCGTTTCTTCTTTTCTAGCATAGGAAGCAAAGATGAATATGACAGTTGGTGACCATAAGCTGGGCTAATAAAGGAGGATGGATCTGAGGCCTCAGCTGGTCTGATAATGTCACTCCTGTTGTCCTGAACCAAGTTCAAGTTTATTCCAATATTTCCTGATTGTGATGAAGAAACTTTGTGTTGCAGCTCTAAATCAGCTGGTATATCTATATGTATGTCTTTGTCAGAGGGAAGAGTGGAGTTTCCTGTGCCGGAGGACAACTGTGAAATACAGCCTTTAGGGGATTGTCCAGAACTTCCATTGAAGGCTTGAATGGTTGTAGGGATTAAATCTGCTGCACTTTCTTCTGTGTTTGATGATGAAATAGGAATATAACCAAAATCCAAAACTAATTTTTTTTCATTGATACATTCAATGGATTGTTCAACATCCTCCATTACTTGATTATTTAAAGAGGTATTTGAAAATGAATCACAAACTGTCACATTTTTTGTGTCAGATTCCAAATCATCTTTTTTACAGCTCAAGCCAAAATCTGAGCCAGGTTCAACATCCTCTGTTATGTGATTATTTAAAGAGGTATTTGAAAATGAATCACAAACTGCCGCATTTTTTGTGTCAGATTCCAAATAATTTTTTTTATAGCTCAGGCCAAAATTTGAATCTGGTTCTTTGCTGGTAGGCACCAAATCCACATCTGATTTTATCTGGGATTTAATAAATAAGCTTGAATCTTCTGAATGTGCAATTGAATTTGATTCAGTAGTACCTACAGAGTTAGAAGTTGGATAAGGTTCTTTATTTCCAGGCTCCAAATCCACCTTTAAATGTGATTTTGCAAAACAGCCTGGGTCTTCTAAATTTTCTTTTGAGTTTAATTCAGAGGTAATTATAGATACAGAATTTGAACTGTGTTCTTCAATAGGCACTAAATCCAAGTCTGTTTTCATGTGGGATTCAACAAATGTGGCTGAATTTTCTAAACATCCTTCTGAATTTGATGCAGATGAAACAACAGAATCACAATTTGAATCACATTCTTGACCAGCAGGCACCAAATCGAAGATAGTCTTTAAAGAAGATTCCGTAAGTGAGCATGAATCTCTTAAATGTACCTCTGAGTTTGATTCAGGGGTAATTACAGAGTCAGAATGAGAAGATGGAAGAACAGACACAGAATTTTGAACAAAAGGTTCCTGTAAACTACCTGTGTTGGGTTCGTTTGATGTCTGCTTATGGGGTAGGTCTTCACTTTCATATTCCCCCTCTAACACTTTTGAATATTGACTAATTATTGGACTGTCTGAAGTAGAGACATTTGTTTCAGGCTTTACAATCTTTCTGTCTTGACTATCACATTTAACAGAGGGATCTTCATTGACAACACACAGAGCATTCTCCCCTTCGAGAGGAGTTAATTCTTTTTGTGCTAAATCTGGTTTCAACACTGTTTCACTTGCTTCAGTAGTGTTTTTTTCTTCCAATTCAGCTAAGGTTCCTTCTTTCCTTGTTTCTAATCTTTTTGGTGCTGTAACTGTCTTGTTTTTAGTGATTGCTGAAGCTTGGGACAAACTGTGTGAGAATGATCGGCTACGCAGAGACATTGTAAAGCCATTGCAATTTAAAGAATCCTGGTTTTGAAGGAGATTATTATCAGTTTTCTCCAAATTTACCCAAGATGTTTCAGATAACGCTCTAGTTACAGTACTCCTGAGAAATCTACCTGATGAGTTTAAAGTTGGTTTACTTTCTTGTTGCTTTTTCTTCACATCATTTTCTTGCACTTTCTTGCATTTTTCAGAATTCCTGGCCTTTGTAGAAGTCTTCCTTGTGGAAGTTGCTTTCTTTCTTACTTGGCTAGATTTCTTTTTGCCTTGGCTAGTTCTCTTTTTGCACAACTCTTCCTTTTTGACTGATCTGGAAGGTCTGGCATGGTGAGCCATATTTACTGAGATGTGGAAGAGATGTAAAAGGAGTGGTGAAAAAGATCATGGAACCTTGGAAGATTTTTTTTCAATTCAACAGAAAATTACTTATTCTCATTGCTGGTCTCTGTAACAGCACAAATATAACTCTGAAACAAAAAAAAAAGATTATTTTATTTTTATTAACCACAGAAATATATGTATCTTAAATCTATTTAATAAAAATGCACCAAGGCAAAAGTAGAAATACTTGAGTATTATCAAACATTAGTCTTATTAATATAGGAGTCTTGAAATATGAGTATGCTTTATAGTCTGTTCAAAACGGACTTCAATGTTTGTAACTCAGAATAAAATGTGGCCAAACCTTAAAAGACCATGGCAATGGCATAATATTCTCAATTAGTGACTTTTTCCACAAATACTTTACAGAAAAGTGTGAATCAACTTAAATATACTTCAGATTAATTACAACCCCTCCTCCCCAAGTTCATAAGGGGCAAGAATATGGTGTGGTTATATGGGAATGCATAGAGAAGTAATGCTCAGGTTTTTAGCCCCGTGCAGGCTGCGAGTAGCTGCAGCAGGGAGCACCAGCCACGGGGCAGGGGAGGAGCCACTTTTCCTCCCTACTCAGAACCTGGTAGTCCCCTGCCCTTCCCCACACCCTCCCCTTAGCTGAGTTTCCTGCACCGGTGCAGCCAGGGAGCCACATGGTCCCAGGCCAGAAGCCCCTGCTGGGGCTTCTGGCTGGGGGGGCGGGGCAGCTGGGCCCTGCTGTGGGAGCCCGCCAGGCTTCCCCTGGGTCCTACTGCCCTTGGTGCCTGTCATCTTTGACAGGAACCAAAGACAGATACATTTTAATTTTCTACATTTTTTAATGGGCCCTGTGGGCCAGATAGAATGGCCTTGCGGGCTGGATCTGGCCCACAGGCCGTATTTTGCCCACCCCTGCTTTGCACCACACTTAGCTGGCCTCTTCAGGCCAAGCTCAGGCCTGGGGCTCCATGCTGCCCATATCTAGCCCTACGTGCTGGGATCGGGCTCCACACTACTCTACATACCTGATCCAGTGTACAAGATCATGCTGTTCAGCCTGCACAGCTTCCCATAGGTCTGGAAATTTGGCAGCAGGGGTGCAGTGCCACTGCTCCCATGCCAGTAAATTTTTGGACCCATGGTAAGCCCCACATGCTGAATGACACAGCACTGAGGGCTGAACACCCCTGGCATAGAAGATTAAGATCCATCCCAATGACTATATAGAAGCTATTTTGATTGTGACTTAGGAACTGAAACAAAGACAAGATCTGTATACCTGATATACACACATACCCCCATGAACAAAGGACTAGGAAGAGTCACAGCTTCACCACCTACATGCTGGCCAACATGGCTTCAGGTACAAGGTAAGAGAAGTAAGTTGTTCCTTTACAGGCAATGAATGCAAAACAGTAAACTCCAGAGTTTATTGCTCCAGGAGTGCCATTTGAATGTGCACTCAGGACCACAGCACATTAAGCCAGGTCAGAGCAGCCCTGGATGGCAGGGGCACTGGGGTTCAGCCTGCCAGCCCAGGGTTTCTCCCTGCCCAGGGATTAGCCAGCAGGCAACCCTGGTACTGAAACAGCCTTGTGCCCCAGCCAAAGCAGCATCTACATATGCATTGCTGCAGAGTAAAAAACTGCACAGCAGGATAATACTTGTATTTATAAGTATCATCCTGCTTCAGAGTTAATTAGTTTACTCCAGCCTAATTCCAGTGCACATCTACTTGTGCAATGTTTACTACGGAGCTAATTAATCTACTCCACGGTAAATGTCTTGTGTAGATACGCCCTATGAGGCGTACCTTAAGTTATTCCTCTAAGCAGAAAAAGGACGGGGGGATGAATCATGACTCCAAGTCACAATTTCTCGGCAAGGTAGCATAACAGCATACTACACCATATCCAGAGTCAAGCCTGAAAGCTTCATATAGCCATGCCAGGTAAATGCATTACATAGCCAGAGCTCGCTGCTCCGAAGCAATGGTTATTCAAATATAAACTTTATTCTTACATCATTCCCACCTCATTAGTACAAGGGAAGTTTTTTTGTAATAAATGCAAGTATAATGTTCAGAGAACAAGATTAAAATAATGTGACAAGGACCCAATATAAATCTATGGTTTTTTTACAATGGAAAAATACATCCTTGTGATTTTTCAGGCACTTTTATCTTGAGCAGGGGTTTACTGTAGAAATTACAATATGTAGATTTGCATACATTTTAGAATGTGGATGATTTTTTCTCATTTATTAAAAAAAACCTACAAATGTACAATAGCTGTGCTATAGTTCTAGGTCACAGAGGAAGTCCTATAACTTTGGTCAAGTGTATCTGCTATCCCAAGGTTTTCAGGTACTTTCTGACACTTTAGATAAAGGGTTCCCAAATTGTGGTCTATGTACTGCTGTGATCTGCATGCCTACTGTTCCATCAATTCACTTCATAACTTTTTAAAGGTATTATATAAACCAATTAACCTAGGGAGCTGAGGCTTCACCAAGTCTATAGATTGTAATCTGGGAGAAAGATTGCTGTGAGCACCAGGGATCCTGGCTTTCTCAGATAAACAACAATTAAAGATTCTCTGATAAAAAAAGCAAAATCTGCAATTAAAATTAAACACTACTAATACACACTCACACACACACTCATACATATATCAATTGAACATGATGTTTTATTGATATATTTACAATTTTAAAGGAATTTGGAAGCCTACCAGTACCTCAATCACTACAATAAACTAAATTATAAATAACTATAAATTTTGGTATTTGATTTTGGGTTTTTTATTATGGAAAATCAGAGCTCCCCCTGCCCCCTTAGCTCACAGAACGCAGGTCCAGGCCCCTCACTCCCAAGGCACATCCCCCAGCCCTGCCGGCGCCCCTCACTCCCCTCCCACAGCCCCCCAGCCCTGCCAGTGCTTTTCACTCTCCCCCACAGCCCCCTGCCCAACACTGCCAGTGCCCTTCACTGCCCCCCCACGGTCCTCTGGTCTTCCTGGTTCACCTCACTTCCCACCCAGCTCTCCCAGCCCTGCTGGTGCCCCTCAACCTCCCCACCCACAGCCCACTGCCCCCCAGCTACAGGGCCAGGGACCTGAATTTGCATCCCTTGGTCCCCCGCAGCAGTGCCTGAGCTCCAGCTGCCACCCATGGCAAGTGGCGGCTGAAGTATAGCCGGAGTTTGGCTCCCCCTCCGCATGGAGCTGTGGGGGGGCAGCGGGCGGCGCTTCCCACTGTAGGCTCAGGCAGGGCAAGATAGTGCCTGGCTTTCTGCTGCTGTGAGCACTCCCAGTGGGCAGGGAAACTGATGTCCTTCCCCCAGTGACGCTTCCCCTGCCTGCCCCACAGCAGTGAGGGGCACAGCCCTACACCACTGCCCCCACTACTGCTGGGTGGGCAGGGGATGCTTTGCCAGCACAATGAAGGTTCCTGCAGCACCAATGAGCTTCCCTGCACCGCCCAGCTCTGCCCTGCTGTACCGGGTCCCACCTGCTGGGCTACAGAGGCCCCATGGGAGGGCAGTAGGGCGGGGAGCCCAAGCCCACAGAGGGCAGCCCGCACCTGCCTCCACCCCAAGCACAGATCTCCCCGCCCCTGGGGAGTGCACAGAGCAGTGGGGAGCCAGCTCCACCCTTCCACCCCACAGACAAGCTGCCCACAGCCCCATCCTGCTCCTTGCCAGGGATCTGCAGCTGCACATTCCAGCCCCAACCCTAAGCCCCACACACCACTCAGCTGAGCAGCACACCAGCTTGAGCCCCAGCCCTGCCCATCTCCCTCTCTCTCCCCATATCGAGGCCTCAATCCTCCTTCCCCCACCCAATTTACTTATGGGAGCTGCTCTCCAGGCTGCCTGGCAGCCATGTGCATATACATATGGACATGGGTCGGACTAGATGATCTGCTCAGGTCCCTTCCGACCCTAGAAACTATGAAACTATGAAACATACACGTGATGCCTGCCTGATGGCCCTCCTCCCACTTCCCCAGCCCCTTGCAGGTTGGAACACTGCTAGCCTACAGAGAGCCACATGGCCCATGGGCCAGATCCAGCCTGCTGAACTATTTTATCCAGCTCACTAGTAGGCTACCAAGAAATTGGGGGTGGGGTTAGTGGTGTGTGACCTGCCACAGAATTTGAGGTCCCTGTGCTTTGATGGACATGGCCATTGGTGACAGGGTAAGCAAGGGGTACACAGATACAGCCATACAGCCCTTGCTTGTCCCACTTCCACCCAGATGCTTCCAGACCTGCACCACTGTCACACCAAGACCTGCGCTACCACCCCTGGACCTGTGCTTCTTCCCCCACCCCTAGACCCGCTGAACTCCTGCTGGCTCTGCAAATCCAGCCTGGGAGGAGTCCTGCAGTCCAGATATAGGTTGTGGCCCAAGGTGAGTTTGATGCCCCTGGCATAGTTCATGCATGTTGCAATGCTCAAGTCTACTGGTAGATCTAGTCTTAATTTCTTTAGAAATACGCTGTTTCTTACTATGCATTTGTACACTGCAGCAAGGCTATAGTACTACGGTTCCTGGAGTGTTGCTAAGGCCAACTGAAGAAAAGGCCTAGCCTTAAAAAATTCTACACACAGTATGGAAATTACAAGTTAAGATTAAATCAGCAACTCTTGACACTGAGCTTAATACTCAGTTCATAGTACTCCAAGCAAAAATATTCTCAGCGGGCAGAAACCAAACATGCCTCTGTAACAGAACTTTGCAGTAATTTTGAAAGTCTAGATAAATATTGTATTTTCATCACACATCTCTCTTCAGGAATTATACACAACAACTTTTTAATAACATACTTGTGTGTGTGCGTGTGTGTGCGTGCATGTGCACACATGCTAAAATGCCTGTGTTTTCAAACTATCTTATGCAGTCTACCAAAAACAAAGATGTTAGCAATTCAAGAATACCTTAATATAATCTCATCTAAATCTTGTTTTTGCTCCTACTTATCAAATGTCACCACAGTACACCTAAATAACAAGAATTCATTGAAAAAAATGGGTCTTAAACCAATTAAAAAAGAATAGTTAAAACAAATTAACTGTATAAACATAAGCTAAATAGATCATTTTGTGATCTCCCATTAGAAGTTTAAGTCCATTAGGTAACATTACAATGCAGTTTCTCTTAAAGCAAGTCATTACACTTGATGAGAGAACAAATAATACACATATACATACTCAACTACCCACATCTATTATGTTTAAAAGGCATAGAGGAAACCAGTCCAACTGCTAATAAAACAATAATAAAAAAAGACCAAGAAGTTTAAAGAAATTTGGATCCCATCCTGAAATCACAACACAAATCCAGATTTGGAGTTAACATTATCTGAATGTTAGTCACTGAGAATATTTATTTGCTTACTGGCCTTATTACATGTACTGAGTACTAAGGCTGGTGTCAGCATGCTTAAGTCAATAGGTCTCAAACTATAGTCTGTGAAAGAATAGTTTGCAGATAGCAAACCAGTCATAAGTTGAGATCTACAGTACTTAAATCATGATTTTGCAGAAACCGCAAAATCCAGGGATGCCGGCAAAATCCACAAAAAACCCCAACTTAATAAAATTAAGTTTTTATGATGTCTTCCCCTCCCAGGCAGGCCTTGCAACTCACCCAGAAGGGGACTACACCAGCTAGCTGGCAGGGTGGAATGAAGGGGGCAGGAGACAAGATGGTGGCTGCCCCTCCCCAGGGCCTCTCCACCAATCAGTGCCAAGTAGGGGCTGGACAAAGAGTGGCCAGGGGTCAAGGTGGCAGCCACCCCTCCTCCCCCCTGGGGCCTCTCTGCCAATCAGTGCTGAGGGGCAGGGCTGCTGTTAAACACCTGTGAAATGGGCTTTTCATGCTGGAAAAAGCCATGAGAATGGCTTTGTCTTCCCATGAGTTAAGTAGGTCCCTAGTCATAATTTGTTGCCTCTCTTCTTGTTTCTAGCTCTTTCTATGGTTTGAGGCTCTTTATTATAAAGAATAGCCTGGGGGCCTGTAAAAGCATTTGGAAACAAATACCTAGCAGTCAATCTGTAGCCATTAGGGGCCACTGCTATGTAACAGTAGTAGGAAGGGAGATAGGATCCACTTTCAGAGACTGGAGTAATCACCTATGGGTGTGAGGGATGCCCAAGGAAGAAGGGAATAAGCCCAACAGGAACCATATTCAGTGGAGCAAGAGAGAAAGGAACCAAACCAAACAGCAGGAAAAAGTATACAAAGGAGCAGGAATATGAACAAGGAGAAGAAACGGAAAACATGGAAGTATGTAAACCAGGAGGAGATGAGGCCACAGAGAAACATATTTACAGGATCATAAGGTGATAGAAGCGCAAGAGATTGGGGAGAGGAAGATTAATGCAGAGCAAAAAGCAGGTGGTGAGAATGTCCAAAAGGAAAGAATACATATCCCATTGATAAATATTCCCATTGACATGCCCAAATACTTTCCCAATACCACTTCTCCAGTTAAACACTGATATAAGTTTCACAAGATTTTGGGAGATGCAAGGTTGTCTCACTATACCAGGGATGGGCAAAATGGTTGATCTGGCTCCATTTCCCAGCAGTCCCTGCCCTCATGACTTGGGCCAGTCTCCATGGAGACCCCAGCTGCACCTGCCTGAGAAATATCAGGCTAGGGTTGCCATGGAGACCAGCCTCAGCCACACCAGCAACATGCACAGCAGCGCAGTGCAGCGCAGGGGGCTGCTCTGGAGCCGTTGGAAACATGGGATGGGGGCAGCTTGCTCTGGAGCCAGGGCAGAGTTGCGATCTGTAGCCTGCATACTCTGGACAGGGATGTGCAAGCAGGGGATGGCGGCTCTGCCCTGGCTTCTTGCAGGAGTGACAGCCTGGTCTGGAGCTGGGGCAGAGCCACCATCCCTTGCTTGCGTGCCCCTGCCCGGAGGATGCGGGCAACAGATCGCAGCTCTGCCTTAGCTCTGGAGCAAGCTGCCCATCCCAAGTTCCCAGAAGCTCCCCGTGCTACTCTGCCACCCACTGCTGCCAGCACAGCTGAGGCTGGTCTCCATGGCAACCCCACCCTGAGCTTTCCCACTGCAGGTATGGCTGGGGTTGCCATGGAGAGAGGCACAAGCCATGTGGGCAGGGGAGGCTGGGAAATGGAGTCCGTGGCTGACCACATCTGGTCCATGGGCCAGACTTTGCCTGTCCCTGCATTAGACTCATAGCGCTCCTCAAAAAATGCCAGGTCTTAGCTTTCCCTTTTTAAATTTACTCTTGTTCCTTGACTACAGAAAATAATATAACAAGTCTTCTGTTGCCAAGAAAAACAGCAACAGGTCAGAAAGTTTTTGACACTATGGATTCCTTGTTTCCCAAATAAATCTCTGGGCTTATCTTGTGAATCATGTGTGTGTTTGCACACCTACTAGTGTTAATTTTGCATCATACCCTGTGGCAAGGATCTCACAGCACCCCTGAGTGCCGTGGCACCTTGGTTTGCAATCAATGTATCAGATAATCTTTTTCTCCACTCATTGAAGATGCTCGAGATCCTGGTTTATGTAACTTAAGTTTGCAATTTCCATACTTTTGAATGTTATTTTTTTTAAAACAAGGATGTGTTTAATACTGTGCTTTTACATTAAGTGATATAATAATAATAGTAATAATAAGGCAGATTGACTTGTTAAGGTTGATGGAAGAAGTCTTAATGTCACCCTTTCCTGATCTACAATTGTAGGGTACAGATGGTCCTGTTGGCAAATTGAAAGGGCAAATTATCTCAGGGAGATAGAAAAATAAGATAACCAAGCTACCACTCTTTTCAGAGCCTCTAAATTCAAAGTAGTTGGGAACTTCTCTTTCAGATAGAAAGAGAATGCCAGTATTTTTACTTCTCAACCTTTTTAGATTCAATGCACCACTCCATAACTTTTCTGAACTTGGTGGCACCCTGGTTGAGAACCACTGTTCTAAAGCCTCAGCTTATCTAGTATTTCCCCTATTTTATTTCTAGGTTTATCATAAATCTAATGCAGGCAGGAGCACCCACTCCTGCTGCTGCCACTTCCTGGCACAGCTCTGGAAAACAGAGGCACATGGGACAGTTACACCTGGCTGCAGCAATGATGGTGGCTGTGCTAGCACTGCTGTGCCCTTGAAAGGGTCTTGTGGCACCTCACTTCTCTAATTCAATTTATCAAGGATTTTTTTAATTGGGGCCTTTTTTAAAGGGTCTTTCAACAGCTTCCTGAAAAGTAGAAAAGATGGCGATTTATTGATTGTCTTGCTCAGATTGGGGAAGGGGAGGAAATAAAAACAGCAATAGCAACTTCATGTATTTTGCTTGGACTCTGACTACTGGAACAGAACTGAGTGATAGAAAAACCCAGGAGAAGGATATTTCTGTTTGTTTTGGACTTTTTTTCACAAAGCTTCTACTTTGTTTGTCTGGGACTCGGACCACAAAACTTTTGGATGACTCTGGGTTCCCAGGCAAAATATCTACAAGGAGGAAACCTCTAGTTGTTTCAAACAAATAAGGTGTGGTATATGAATGTCGGCCTGTCACAGTATCTTACCTGTAACTAAAACACTGTTTGATTTTTTTTAATTGAAGAGTCTACTATACCTCATATTTATTTATTTATTTACTCCTTCACAAAAACACCAACATATGGATTTTATTTTTTACAATTTATATTTTTTACAAAACTTATTAACTCATCTTATTTAACTGCAATCCTGGAGACTAATTTTATTTTAAACAACTCAGACATTGCAAGATTGTGTTAGTCCATAAAACCTAATAGTGAAAATGAAAGAGAATAGTTAGGTTAAGTCTTTGTACAAGCTAAAGTGACATGTCACCAGTAAATTTAAGCCAAATCTACAGAACATCTATAGGGAAAGTGCATGATATATAGGAAAAGAATCATTATCTACCCCTTCTGTGGCCTCAGTTATACTTAAAATGTTACTGGCATAGATGTACTGGTAAGGGGTGTAATTTATGCTGACAAAATATGCAAGCAAAAGCCCTAGGGTAGATGCTGCTGTTATGCTACAAGCAGGCTTATACTAGTATACTGCGATAACTGTATCTGCATGCGGAGTGGATGGTCTGCTGCTTTGAATACATGGCATAGTTAAACAGTAAAGCATACGCATAGGCAAGTCCTAAGTGGTTATCTCCCCTATTCCTTTGTCTTTGGAGGAAATATGACCAACTAGAACTGGCTGGACAGACTGAGGGGGTGCCTGACACCTCAAGAGCATGCAAGTATCCTGGAGTACTCCAGGCCCTGATACATGTACCATGTTTGTTATTTTTAAAAGAGCTGGGAACATTCCCTGCCCTTGCCTACAGCCAGCTGCTCTGTTAAGCTTGCAACTCCTCCTGGTCACCACACTGGTGTGAGAAAGGATTTCAGCATTAGCTTTCCTCAGGACTAGAGAGACAGATGAAGATCTCCTGCTGCAGCTGCTCAGTGGGGGAGACTCACATCCTATCTGCACAAGAAAGGGTTTGTTGTGCTGCTTATACACAGCTTAGATCAGCACAGAGCTCTCTTGATGGCATATCTTATGCCATTTCCCCAAACAAAATAAGCTATATTAGCCAAAGTACTTTTTGCTGATGTAACTGCATGTGAACTAGGGCTTTTTCTGGTATAGTTCTATTGGTTACTTATGCCAAGAAAACTTTAGTGTGAGTTAGGCTTAAAGCTTCAACACTCCCCAACTGTGTTGACAACATTGTTGTCAGCATGGACTGCAGGCTAAGCACCCTCTCCTTGGACACAGGACCAATAAGGGACCCTACTGCGGTGTTCTCCTTTCTGCTGAAGAGGGAGAAAGGAGCCAGATGTACCACACCTACTTTGTTCTTGTAGGCCAACAAGAGGAGAGGCAGAGCTGTAGAAAAGGAGATGGAT
>NW_017729003.1:14669748-14675244 GCF_001723915.1 Gavialis gangeticus
GCCAGATGTACCACACCTACTTTGTTCTTGTAGGCCAACAAGAGGAGAGGCAGAGCTGTAGAAAAGGAGATAGATTTAAATGGTGGTTGCATATGGAAAGAACCACAACTATTAAACATTGGTATAGAAAGAGAGACAGAATGAACAGTCAGGATTGGGATGGGGTGTGAAGTAATTCAAGGATGAAATGCTTGGGAAGAGAATGGGAATGAAACCAAGGATTACATATTTTGTGAATGAATTGACAGGACCATGAGTAAAAAAAGTGATTAACTGCAGGACAGAATGCATCTAGGAAAGAGTGAGCTAGAACTGACTGATCAGTGATAATGAAAGTGGACTTGAAGAGTGGAGAACCAGGTTGAAAACAGATTTGTGGAAGAGGAAATGGGACTGAAAAAGAATGAATAACTTTGAGTACAAAAAAGGGAGAACATGGATTTGGAGAGAAGGGAGTCAATTCGGGAAAAAGCAACATGTTAATCTTATAGTTGTGTGAAGTAGGCAGAATGAAGGGAGAGAGAAAGAAGGGAGAGATTTGAAATGGTGTAAAAAGAGAAAGTAAGTATTTTAAAACAGCTTTTCTCAACCAGTGGGTCATGACCCAAAAGTGCATTGCAAGAATATATGAAAGGGTCATGAACAAACTTTAAAAATGGATTCTCCTTTAAGGGGGAAAAACATGGGAAACTGTGGTTTTTCCCTTGCAGTCTGGCAGAGTTCCAGACTGCAAGGGGCTATTCAGGGCCCTGCATGCCCCCCCAACACCCCACCCTGACCAACACAGTGAGAGGCTGGAGCCTGGGGACAGTGGGTTGGGAGTGAGGGGCACTGGGTTGGGACTGGCCGTTGATGTTTCCAAATGGGCTCTGGTACAAAAAAAGGTTGAGAACCACAGCTTTAAAAGAAGCACCCACACACATTTACAAATTCATACTCTGCTGGCTTCTTGCCAGGTGTCAGATACATAAACACAACTTAAAAAAATATTTCAGGTTAACAATCTAAGGTGTAGTAAGTAAAGCACAAGGTAAAAATCTATTTTTAATTAATATTTTGTTAACCTGACAGTGTTCCTTGCTGTGTATTAGTGACCCTCCATTTTCCAGTCAAAGGGTTGGTTATAGCTCACTGTTGTTGCTTGCATCAGCCAAAAGTGTGGGACATTGTGCCAGAGGCCGCTCTCTAATTTCAAATAATTTAATGTAACTTCATATAATCTTAATTATCTGTAATAGCAAGAAAATAATGTAACACCTAAAATGTCTATGCTAACTTGGCAGCTTACCATATTAAATCCAATGGAATGATTTTTGAAGTTGTCAGGTTCTTGGACCCTACCCAGAGATGTAAACCCATTCTGCTGATTTCCCTGCCAGCAAAACCAAATGGCTCCTACTCTCTTCAGTCTTGCAACATAAATAGGGTTTGGGCCTAAACAATCAAAAGTAGCCCTCAATGTACACCCTACAGTCTGTAGTATTAATCAAATGGATAAACACACTTTTCCACATAGAGAAAATTAAACTAAAAACCCTTTCACAATTTAGAGAACTCGTATATATGAGGGGTAAAAGGTACAGCCCCTGGCTGCATCCAGCTCACAACTCTGGGTCATCCAGCCTGCAGACTTTGCCCCAACTTTGACTGTAGCAGGGGATTTTTCTGCTGTGGCAGGCAGGTGCTCAAGTAAGAGTTGCAGCACTGGACCCTGCAGCATCACGGGAACAAGCCCAGTACCGTGTCTTGTTCCCACTGTGGCAGTCAAGCATCTGTGGTGCCAGGCTTCTTCCCATGGTGCTGCTGGGGCTCCAGTGTTATGGGGTTCTTGCCCACTTGGCTGCCAAGCACCAAAGCAAAAGTAGTGGTGCTGGAGCTCCAGCAGCACTGCAGGAATGAAGCTGGCGCTATGTCTTGTTTCTATGGTGGTAGCCAAGTGCCTGGGATGCCAAGCTCCTTCCTGCCGAGTCCCTGACTGGCTGTAGTGGGTGCTGTGTGATGCCTATCCTGGACCAGCCCTACACATTGCCATATGAGGCACAGTCCTGGACCAGCCAGAGTGGGCAGTGTGTGTGCTGGATCTGGCATGGGTGAGGAGGGGCACATGACCCAGTCCAGCCCACAGGGCCAGCCCTGCACCATTTATCAGGCCCATGGACTGGTGCTATCCCACTCATCCTGCTGATGGGCCAGATAAGTTTGACACCCCTGATATGTATGAATAAAAGTGTGGGAGAAGGAGGGCTACAGCAAATTGGTGCCTCAAAACAAACGTTATCTTTAAACAATTAAACAGTGGCAACAAATCCCTTTGGAAGAGGCATACCTTTGATGTGCATGTACTAGCGCAGTGGATGGCAACCTTTTTAGGCTGCTTTTAGGTCAGGGATAGGCGATCTGGCAGGCACTAGGTGCCACTACTGCTGCTTCCCTCCAAGGCAGCAGGCAACACTGAAGCAGCCTACCACTGAATGCAGCTGGAGCTGCACATCCACAAACCTGATCAAATGGCTTCATGGGCCAGATCCATATATTGCCAACCCCTGTAACAGCAGATTACAGAGAGGTGGATAAGCTCTACCTTATTCCCTGTTTGGTATAGCCAACCTTTGCTCCAAACAGTCAAAGCAATAAAAATTGGTACCAGTCACATTGTATTGGTCCAAAGTAACTTCAAAAGGACCATCAGATTGAAACCAGTTTTCCCTTGAAAACTCTTGATGAAAGACTATTTTCCTGCTAAGTCTCCTATCTCATACTGCTGCCATTATTGAGAATTTTAAAAAATTGCATACATTTTACAATACATGTTTTATATTGTTCTTGAACTAAAAAATGTGGCTGAACCACTTTGGGTCAACCTTCATAAAAAAATTAACCTTTGGGCGGAGACTAAGCCTGGAAAATTTCAGCCTAAAAGGTGAGTGTTTTGGATGCTTGTAAGTGACTGAAAACAATTTACCATAGAAATGCTATTGCTTAGGCAAATATTAGCCACCATGAATAGCATGCCAGCTATAATGAAACAACATCAATAGGGATTTCAAAATATTATGCTATGAGAAAGAATTCTCCTTACAGATCACTTTTCATTTATTTCTTTATTGATTATCTGCTTCACACAACAAACTCATCCATTATACTACCAAAATGCAACCTGTCTCCTGCCAGAGAACAAGGAGAGTTCCCTTTGGGGCACATCAGTGCTACCCCTCAGATGGCTATAAGGCACCGCTGCTGAGAACTAAAAGCAATCCTCTTTCCCCCTCCAAATATGCTACCTCTCCTGCTCTCTCTCCACCAACAAGAAATAGACAAGTTTTAGGATACTTGGATCCTAGCTGACTTCAATAGGTAAGGAGGCAGCGCAGCAGTTGGGACTCTTCACAGAAATATTACTAAGCCTAAAATTTATTTTAACTTAAGAAAACAAAGTTATTGACCCTCACTGAAGAGATCTATTATGCACAAGCGTCTTTATTTTTTGTGAAGTGTTTATTACATTTGCTTGAATTTCTCTATTGGCTTTAAATTTTAAAGATACTCTTAATCTTAGCCAGCTATGTTAGTAATCACATTTTAGATATCTAATAGTACGAGTGCATTTTTGTCCAGTTTTATGACTTTCTACTTTGATGTTAACGTCTTTAGAATTAGAGACATGTGACCAAATGCATTTCTACTATAACTCTGCTGACCAGTTTGTTTACACTGCCTTACTCTTGCAACTCCACGTGCTAGTGCACAGCAACATCAATACACTGGTGCCCTGCTCTGGATACCCACATGCACAACTTCCTTCCACTCCTTAAAGGAATAGTATCTCATTAAGTGGAGCAGCTGTTATGTACCCAGAATGGTGTAGAATCTGTTGTTTAAACTTAGTTTCCATTTATAACCATTAACCCGAATTTATTTGTGGTGTAACAGCATTGATTGCTGTGTTATGCTACGGATGAATCAACCCCATTTTCTGTTTAGCATATTTTTCTATTATTTTACATGCTTATAATTCACATCTATATTAGGTTAACCTCTGCCCCCTCCTAAATAAGCCACCTGGCCCCAATCAATTCCACTCAGACAAGCCACCTGGCCCCAATCAATTTGATCCAGTAAACTAGGCTACTCTCTCTCTAAATTCCCCAAAGACTCCCCCCCCCTAGACCCATGGTACACAGCCTGGACTAAATTTCCTCTCAAGCCATTAAGCTCGCCTCCTTTCAGACCACCTGCCCCATGTAAATTCACCCAGTTTCCAATTAATTTGCCTCAGTTTATCTTCCCAGGTGGAAGCATAACTCCCTCTGCAGTAACAGTGTTCTGTGAGGAGGCTCAGATTCTGTTTCCACTTGGAAAACACTGTTTTTAGGGAAATGTTTTCTCTGCTCCCCTGCAGTAATTGCTTTCTGGAGCAGTGGCAAACAGCAGCAATGGAAAGGAGCTATTTCCTTCATCATTACATGTAAGCTAGCTGCATCAGTGCAAGGGGGCTTTGCTGGCTACATAATCAAATAGCTAGCTCACTATGCCACAATTTAATAAAAGGGCCTCTGGACCCTGCTCCACAGCGAAGCTACTTTCTCCAGAGACTTGCTGAAAGGGAAGGGTTCCTTAAACAAGGGGATGTGTTGAGCAAAACATGGTTTGCCCCCTCCTTGCAGTAGGGGTGTGGAATCAGAAACCAGCAGCTGGGTCTGAACAGGAGCAGGGTGGGGGAGAAATTGTTTTGCAAGAGGTAGAAAAGTAGCCAGGGATGGTCTGGTGCAGTTTGAAATGTTCACCGGAGCTGCAGAGGAACCAAACAATGGGTCACCCTCTGCTTCCAGATCCAAGGAAGTGAATCCACAGAGATGACTGGAGTTCCTCTTCTGAAACTTGGAATAACACCACGGAACTTGGGATTCGTGGGTTTTAAATAACAAAACACACTGACTTTTTTTTTGTTTGAGGCGTTAAGGGCGACCTCCGAAGGATGCTGCCCGGCCCCTGCTTGCTCTTGGAAAGGCTCGCGAGGGGCCTAGCCTTCTGCTCGGTGTCCCTTTAGTGACTCCCTGCCCCTGCGCGGAGGTTTCGAGCGGCTTTGCTCGCCCGGCGGGTTTTTCCAGGCAGGGTCTCAGCGCGCGCGGCGGCAGCCAGAGAGCAGGCTGGCTCCCCCGGCCCAGCGCGCTGCGCCTTTCACCCGGGGAGAAGGAAGAGGGGGATGAAGCTCCTCGGCCCAGCGCCGGCCCGTAGTTTTCCCTCCTGCACCCGGGCGCCCTGGGAGTTTGCAAAGTAGCTCTAACTTTTCGGGCCGGCGGCGTGAGCGACCCCGAGACTTTCCACGTCTCCCCTCGAGCGGCTGCAGCTGAACTTCGCCGTCCCCTCAGCAGCCGCAGGACTCGGCGGCAGGGCAGGGACGAGGCGGCGGCGCCCACCCGCCGGCCGGACCCGTCCCCGTCCCCGATACGTACCCGGCTCGGCGCGTTGTCAGCGGGGCGCGGCGACCCCCGCACG
>NW_017729003.1:14675380-14692473 GCF_001723915.1 Gavialis gangeticus
CCCCGCACGGCTCGGCGACCCCCGCGGGGCAGCGGCCAGTGGCTCCATGGTGCGTCCCTCCCGGGGCGGCCCCCGCTGCCAGGCGAGCCCCGCGCGGAATATGGAGCCCAGGAGCGGGGCAGCGAAATGTGCTCTCCCCGGAAGGGTCGTGTCTCCCCTGGCCAGACCCTCTGGGAGGGACGCTGGGCTCTGCTCTCGCTGGACCTAGCCCTCCCGGGCAGGAAGCAAAACGCGAGCTGGATCCCTCGCCGGAGCGGGATTCCCTGCCCTGCCCTGCCCTGCCCGCCCCTCCCTGCCCTCTCCCTGGCCTCTCCAGTCAGGCGACTGGCCTTTCCGCACGTTGCAAGGGGAGGCCGAGGGAGAAATCAGCTGCGGGAAGCCCCGAAGTCACAGCAGAGCAGAGATTCCTGCAGCGACACCAGTGTCTGCCCAGTCCCGAAATCACAAGGTGGGGGGACGGGAAAGAGACGCTAGATCCCACAGTCCATCCATACACCACCGCCAGGATGGACAGGAACACCAGCTTTAGCTTTGCAGCCTATAGCCAATTTTTAATCCAAAAGGGTACACTGGGAATCCCCTTGACTCAACATTTCCACTGGGTTTAAAAATAAGGCAAATTCTTCTATTCATTCTGGAGGTACAAGTCATGGCTTCATAACAAAGGTGATACCTAAGGTGCCTGTACAATCATTAATTTATTAGAAGGGGAACAGGGGTTTGATGTCTCCTTAAAGTTGTGACTCCCTGAAATCATTTGATTGATGTAGGGTTTTTTTGCAGTGAAAGAACTGCTTTATTGTTTGTAATGCTTTAAGAATCAAAGAATGTCTCTAAAACATTGCCTTTGCCTATGGAAACATTAACTTTGTAATGAAATGCCCTCACACATAGATGCTTAATGAACAGGCCATAGCAAGAGAAAAGCTACTACCACTTTCTTTCCATCCAGGAGAGATGGAAAAAGGTTGATGCAATATGAAGAGCAGCTGTTTTCCTCACCTGTGCAAGGAGCAAAACTGAAAGCTTCCCTGATGTTCTTACCCTTGCCATCTCCACTTTCATGAATTGGTAGAAGTTGCTGATTGCTGCCTAATACTTGCCACAAGTATTAGACAGCAATCGGCAAGAAAATATGACTGGAAGGAAAAGCAGGGCCTCCCTCCCAAAATTTCAGTCTCTACCTTGATGGGAGACCAGAATTGTTTCTCTTTGTTGCTTCAGATGTTCTGTCCAGTGGGAATCTTGTCTACTCCCTTCAGTCTCTCTTCAAACTGGGAAATGAACCACTGTTCCCCAAAGTATAACCATGTCAGTGACAGGATTTGGAAACAGCAGGTATGGGCCACTGTGACTTAGTAGTTCTCTGAAGTTGATGTCTTGTTCTCCAATTATATTATATTAAAAAATAACTCCATTTGCAGTTGTTATTCTTAGAACAACAAATATGAGAGAGTTTGGCAACTGCGGATCCTTCATGGTATATGCATGATAGATCACCTGGATCTGTCAACACACGTGCCTAGGCAAGAGTACAGAGGAGTAGAGGCTGCCCAAGCCTTCCATTCTTCCTTTAGGGCACTGAGACAGAATCCAAAGGCCAGACTGAGTCCAGAGGTTTGGTGCCTCCATGGCTGTACTTGTATCAGCATTAGGGAATTGAACCTCAGTCTCCTGTGGTATATACAAGGATTCTACCCCTGAGTCACAGGGGGCTCCTAACAAACATAAAGCAATTCATGAAATTATGCATTTGCAGAAGGGCTAGACTAGCAACTGAGAGAGGTGGGAACAGTCCTGTTCATCTGAGGTGTCAACTCACACATCTGTGATGATAATGATTTAAATGTCAACATTGTTCACCATTATATTTGCTATATAAGAAAAGGAAGTGTCAGAGCTGTACAATTTATGACAACAATGGCAATTTTTACACAACAATGTTGTATGGCAATTGACATCTCACTGATGTCACAAAGAGGTGGTATTTGGCAGATAACTTGACAAATTTATTTTCCTCTTGCAAAGAGGAGGAAACAGTCAGAGATGTCTAGCAGAGCCCATGGACATATTTCAGATTTACCAAGAAAGGCAGACTCAAGAAGTCCAGGGGAACCAAACGGAACACAGTCAGACTTCCAATTTTTACACAAACTACTGTTGAGCAGCAGTTAACTTTGTTGATTTTCCTAGCCAGATGCTATTTTGTAGGTGGAGTCCAGAAATATACCACCACCTTCTTCCCAGTCTGATATCTGGCTGGAAACACCATTTTTTTGTGAAGGTATAGACTTCAGGACCTCCTGCATTCCAGACTGGTTATGCTAGAAGAGAGCCCTGAGCTGTCTGTCAGAAGTAAAAGCAGTAGGAGGCTTGAGAAGTAGTGTTTTTCATGACAGGTTGGGAGGGGCAAAAGGACTCCAATACCATACATAAGCACAGGAGAAAGTAACTGAGATTTGATGGAATGGGGCTGTTTATTGGCGGGAGTTTAAGAATGAAGCAGGAGCTATCTGAAATCTTGAAGACAATGGGGGATGTGAACTGAATGAGTAGAAGGTAAGTTTGGAGAAAAGAAAGAAATACATCTGGTACGCCCAATGTATATAATAAGCAACACAAAAGCAAATCAATGAATGTAAAGAGAAGCTGACATGCATTTGAAAGAGAAAATCTTGCTTTACACAAGGTTGGTTCAGCAGCCTGAACACAGACCACTTGCTTGGAGCCTTTGTGTTCTAACCATGACTTTCTCCCTTAGCCTCTCTGAGCCAGGTTCCCAGATAATATCAGCCTACAGCATCTTTACTTACCTTACCTGCTGGAAATTACTTAGAGAACTGTAGAAGAGCAAGGCTGGAAGGTACCTCCAGAGGTCATGCTGCCCAGTGCCTTGCTCAGGGTGGTCAACCCTATGGAAGTCCTCGTATACAAATTCATCTTCATGAAGCAGTGCAAACACAGCAAGTGCAACCTCCGGAGTGCAGGCCATCAGTGGTGATGCATAGAGGGTGCATGTGCACCCCCTGTCAGGCCACACTCTCCACTCGGGCAACACTAGCGGTACTCCTCTGAGAGTGCTGGTTAGGGAGTGTGAATGCTGGATGTAGGCCATGGCCACTTCCAGGAACGCCACGGCCACTCGCTGGTCAGTAAGTTTTGCTGTGGGGGGACCCCTCCCCCTGTCACTGACTGGTTACTGGGGCGGGTGCCTCCCCAACTAAAGCACTACCAGCCCCCCCATGCAGGTCATTAAGTGTCCTGGAACACAGGCTATCAAAACCAACATTTTGAATTAGGCTACATATTGAAACCTGGTGCCAGAGGAAGAGAAGTGGGAGAAGCCAGGGCAAGGACTACGCAAGGGTTAGGCTGAAGGTAAGCCCAGTGCGGTAGCAACAAAGTTTGGTGCCTAAGGCAAAGCCCACAGCAGGAGCCCACTCTCACCCCGCCCACAGATCTGGAGGGGCACATGCCCCACCAGGCTTGCCTGAGAGTGCACACAGCAGCAGGAGCCACCCTTCCCTGTCACTGCACCCCGCAACACGAGCCGCTCGCGCCTCTGTCCCACGCTCCACCTTGGCTGGGCAGCCCCTTTGCTTCGACACCCAGAGCAGCAGCTCCTCTCGCCCCCCTTGCAAGGGCACTGGGTGAGCCGTGACCGCGCGGCAGAGGAAGCGCCCCCGGCCCAGGCTTCCCGCCAGCGGATGCAAGGCGGGCCTCCCGCTCGCTGCCATCACCGCTGTCCAGCGTTTGCCCCGTAAGGCGCCGCCTCGGAACCCTGCCCCGAGGCCTTCAGTGGGGGCCCAGAGCAGCGCGGGCGCCAGCCGCACAGATCAGGCCAGCGGCCGGAGCTAGGGCTCGAAGACCCGCGCGTGACAGCCGAGGCCGCGGGAATAGAGCGAAACGCGTCGAGGAAACCTCACAGCTCTGCCCGGCCCAGCACCGCCTCCCGCTCACATGGCCCCACCCCACCAGCCGCGCAGCCTTAGAGCTGCAGGCCCCGCCCCCGCCGGCAGAGTCGTCGGCTTCTGACGTCACCAGCAGGCGCCGGCCAGTCCTTGCAACTGCGACTGGGGCATGCTGCGGCGCAGCCCGGAAGGTGTCTCGGCGGCTGCGGCCCGGTGACTGCGGGTGGCCGTCCCGCCTCGCCCGGCACCATGCACTGTAGTTGCCGCGGAAGCGTGGAGTGAGCGTCGCTTCCCACCCCCATGGCCACCTCCGCGGCCGCGGCGCCCGGGCCGGGGCTACCCCCGGCCCCCGCGCGTCCGGACTTCTATTGGCTCCGCTCCCTCGTCGCGGGAGGTAAATTTGTACGTGACTTGGCCGCGGCCGAGTGGGGGACCCGGCAGGCCCGCGCACCCCAGGGGGCATCACGCTGCCGAGGATGGAGGGAGCCCTTGTGCCCGGCGGGCCGCGCCCCTCCCTCACTGCCCGCGCTGCCCCCGCCCTCGCGGCCCCCTCCCCGCGTTGGCCGCCCCTGCCCCGAGCGGCCTCGTCCGCGAGGGGGGCGAGGCCGGGCGCCGCCTTTTGCGCTGGGTTGAGCGCTCCTTAGAGCTTTGAAAAGACGCTGAGGCGAATGGCGGTGACTTGTACAGTGAAAAATGCAGGGCAGTGGCCGCACTCGGAGCCTCTCTCTACCGTGCAGTTGGGTGGGTAGGAGAGGCCCCCACACAGCCCTGAAGTTTAGATTAGTTACTTCCCTTGGCAAGCACCGCACTTCTATTACCTAGGGGTGGGGGGCTGGTGCTCAGTCTCCAGCCATGGAGCCTGAGTCAGGAAATTTGGCTTCCATTACCAAATTCCCAAGCCCACCCTGCAGGTCAGAGCCCAGCTGCAACCTCTTCCCCCTTGGGGCCAGGCCACACCTCCTCCCTTTGCATATGGAATCAAGGACAAAGCCATGTCCCCCTGGGGACAAACCACATCCTCTTCCCTTGCCAAGCAGGGTTGGGGCCCAGGCTGTCGCTTGTCTCCCTGCATTTGGTGGGGTGGTGCCTACTACACCTGTCCTGGGTACCAGTTCTGGACCATTGGCTGGATTTAGCCCATAGATGGACAGGGTGCTGCCCATCTGGTCTGTGGGGATAAAAGCTTGAGCATCACTGATTTAGGGGAAGACAACAGGTAATTAAAAAAAAAGTATTCAGAAAGTCCTCCAATGTAGAGGGAGCCTAAAAGAAGATGAGAAGTGGTCTCTGTTCTGTGAGCTGGTTTCTGCAGGCACAAATCTGCAGAGGTTTACCTGCATGTTTGCAGCCTCACATCTCAGTAAGTGTGTTGGAACCAAAGTTTTAACATTTGCTACTAATTAGATTGGTGTGAAGTCTTGGAATCTGTTTAAGTATTGGTACTTTGGATTTTGCAGATCTTTTACACACAAGCTTGAGGGGAGACAAATGTTAGGGGCAGATTTGTTTTTAGTATTGTTTCTTTCCCAACATTTTCCTTTGAAAACTGGATTTTCATAAGGGCGTATGTGAGGAGTAAGCTAAATGTGCTAGTTTTTATGTTAATATACCTTGGAACTCTAATTTAAAGGGTTGTGGCTTGCAGGAGAGTCCCAAGCAAGTAGAATTGTTTTTACTTGTAATACAACTTGTTTGACTGATGTATGTATGTCTGCCTATTTAAATACAATTTGTTTGATTGATGCATGTCTGCCTAATTATGCATGTTTCAGAATAGGTAAAGATTGATACTTCTGCGGCACATTCATGAAAGTCTTGTCTTTTGAAGTTTTATGTTTGCACTCATGGCTTCTGAAAAATAAGAGTTGAGGGAGAGAATCATGATATGGAGAGAAAGTAGACTTCCGCAGAGGTACCAACCACAGTAGTGGTCTTGCAGCTCTACTTGGTATTCATAAAGAGGTATTAAGATGTTAATCTGTACTCATTACCATGTTTTTGGCTGGGTAATGATTAGATAAGAACCAAGTAGTGCTGCTGAAATGGCACTGAAAGAGTGGACATGCGAGAGCTCAGTTGGTATTGCATACCTAAAGAGAGAATAGGGAAAATTTAATTTCTGCTAAAGCAGGTTATTGGGCATTAACAGCTCAGAAAGGTGATCTGTTTAAAAGGGTGTTAAAGTTGATCTTGCTCACTTTCACAGAAACATGCAGAATTTTTAAATATTTTTTTTCCTCGAAAAGAGTTCGTTGCTTTAATTTCTGGGTAGAATTTTTATCCAGTAGAGAAACATAGTATTTCCATATTGATATGAACATCTTTTGCTTCCCCTCCTTTTGTGTGTTTGTTTTGTTTGTTTTTTTTTTGTTGGTTGTGGTAAGGTGTTGCTGGGTGTTGTGCCAAAAGTACCATTGCACCATTGGATCGAGTAAAGATTTTACTGCAAGCTCATAATCACCATTACAAACATCTAGGTAAGATGACTGCTGTACATCTTTAAAAATATGCTAAATTATATTATTTAGGAAGGTAGTTGTATCTGTTTACAAGTAATACTGTTAAGCACATGAAATAGTTTGATAGACAGTTGTATTTGCCTGTACAATTCAGTTGCTTTCTTGCTGTGTTTTAGAGTTAGAAATGACTGCTAAAGTGAGGGAGCTATCTGCAGAATACTTAAGTTTCAGTACTTAAATTTTACAGGTTGTGTTGTGGGGAATAAATGTCAATAATATGTCGGGCCAGGGTTTGATCTGTTCTGACTGAAGTAAGGATTTTCACAGAATCAAGCCTGCCCTTCCTTAAGCCAAAAATATTAGAACTAAAAAGTCTGTGTTACTTCTCTTGTTCCTAACTCCTGTTGCATAGAGCTCGGGACCCATATTTTTCAGGACGTGGTAGGTAAGCACAGAACAGACTGTCATTATAGCTGGGATTATCTATCTAAAAACAGTTGTTATTAAAAGGAAATAAAGTCTCTTATAAACGGGCATATCCTGCAGGCCTTTCCTGTGTGCATATTCCAAGGCAATGATGCTACTTATGCTAGCAGTGAGTCTAGAGTCAGGTACTTGATTTTTTTTCCCCATTAACTGACTCTACTTTGCATTTGTTCCAAGTGACCTGTAATTCAGTACTGCATTAATGGCACCTGATGGTTGAGAGAATAAACCCACAAAAGTCAACATATGCAATGGTATTCCCAGAGCAATAGTAACACTGCCCCCTTGTGTGAATAATATAAAATATTTTGTTGAATAATGGCCTGTTATTGCACAACTTGGAAATAATTTGCAGTTTGATTAAGTTAACATAAAGAGAACTTATACATGTGCAAAATCCCAGTAAAATTCAAGAAAGAGTCTTTAATAAGGGCACATGGGGAGGAGAATGTCTAAGCCATAGAAAGTGTATTCAAATGATTGTGTCTTTTGTTCAATGTACAAAAGAAATGGGGAACATCAGGTATACTTGACTGTAACATCACAGTCACATACATTGCATAGGCAAACATGCGCATAATATAATTGCAGTCAGATATAACACTATGTTTGACTAATTTTTTAACTTCAACGTTTTGTGAACGTGCATCAAATTAAATATTACGTTCTCCTCTATCAAGCATATGTCATTTAATTTCTGTAGTACTAAGAATGACTACATTTGAATTGAATGCACAAAGATGAAAGGGGGAAGCATGAGGGAAAAGTAGATGAGATGTAGATAGAACAAGAACAAAGGTTAGAAAAGCAGTTTTCGTGAACTGGGGAAGGGAGGACAGGGACACTTCCAAACACCAAAAAAATGCTTGTTTTCACAGTGTGTAAAATCACTTCTTGGCTTCTTGTAGGCCAAGATCAAGTGAATTATGCAATTTTCAAATTAAATTATATTTGTTATTTTCACCCCAGAACACTTTTTAAAAGAGAACTTTCTCGTTCCAGTTTGGTTAGTAAACCAGTGATCAAGTTGAAGGATTAGTTTAGGGCAGAAAACCAGGAAAAGAAAACTCAGTTTCATGAGTAAACATTATTTTTATATAAAAATGTTTGTATATACAGATAACAAGAGACTTGCATACACAGAGCTGTGGGAACATATTGCTCTGTTTTTTAAAATTTGTGCATTTGATAGCACTTGTGCATAGTAAGTAAAGTGTTCTGTTACTAAGGACAGTCGATTCCTTACTTGGCCTTGCCCAAATTTCATGTATGATTTTGGCCAGATCCCCATCTATAAATGGGGATAATACTGCTTTCTTCCCACAGCACTCCTTTGTGGTAATGAATGATAGATACTTAAGTACAGTAGTGATGAGTGTCATAAAAAGCCAGTACATCATTTCCTTTTTTTCCTGTGTAGTCAAGTGTTCAATTTCTGCATTTCATGCAGAAATGGGGAGATGAAAAACATTTAAATAAGAAAATGATTGTAAAGCCACAAATACTGGTAAAGGGACCGAGGGGCAGGCGTAGTAAATTTCTCCTTTTAATGAACTAGAATTGAAGTTGACAGTACCTATTAATTTTTTGTGGTATTTTTAGTACATAGTATTTTTGGGGGGGAGGCACTGCATGGAATAGTTTTCCTTCTTCTCTGGTCACATTTTACAAAAACATGGGGCCTCAGTACATTGATCCATTAGGAGTTTCCACTGAGTCTGGGAGGTGAGAATGCTAGTAAATTTAAGGTTAAACTTATTTCCCTTGGATAATATTTGGGTACTCTTAAGTTGTTTTTCTGCCCTTCAAGCTTTAGTGTACATATTGTGGTCTGACCTTAGTTATTTATATATACTGTCTTATTGTTAGTAATCCTAGCTTGAATATTTGTTCATTGTAACTGTTAAATATCTTTCTTTGTATTGCTGACAGGAGTGTTTTCTACATTGCTTGCTGTCCCAAAAAAGGAGGGTTACCTTGGGTTATATAAAGGAAACGGGGCAATGATGATTAGAATCTTTCCATATGGTGCAATTCAGTTTATGGCATTTGACCAATATAAAAAGGTAGTTTTGATTTATATTGTTTTCTTTTCAGCTACAAAGAACACAGTTGCTTAAAATCAAGCAATAGCTAGTCTTGTGTCCTATTAAATAACCCTCTTTTTTTCAGATTAATTTAAAGTATACATTAATCTACCCTATTTAAAAAGGTAAGGGCAACATTGAAAGTGTTTCTGGTACGGTTTAAGGAAAAAATTGCTCACAAAGTTCAGTGTATTGTTTTACCATTAATAAGCAGAGTGTATTTTTGAAACAAATAAACAAAGAACCCACCCCACTTCTGGGGTCTACTGCTAGCCATTTTGTTAGGTATAATT
This sequence comes from Gavialis gangeticus, assembly GCF_001723915.1. Taxonomy (NCBI): domain Eukaryota; kingdom Metazoa; phylum Chordata; order Crocodylia; family Gavialidae; genus Gavialis; species Gavialis gangeticus. Next base: position 14,684,617 of record NW_017729003.1, read on the forward strand.
AAAAGGGGATCCTTGGCTTTCAAAAATGTAGAATGTAAATGTAGCACCTCTGCCTCCCTTTTAATATTGGGTTGGAAAGTACTTGAATAAAATTAAAATTTTGAAATTTGAAAGAATTTGTCGTGTTTGGTGGAACCTGGTTTTTGTTTTGCACCATATCTTTATTTTTTGGGTGATAGGGGGAAGGGTCTGAAATGCAGTGTTTCAGGATTCCAGAGCATCCATGAATTGCCTTTTATTGCTATATGTTTAGTCTTCCAGTGATAAATCTTGGAAGTACCTTCTGTATCTTGGCTATTTGTATAAGTACATATTTAAGCATTACTAATACTTTGTCAAAATAATGCTTTTACTGTTTGCATTCAGGAATTATTTCAAAGCTTGGATTTGGCTCCCATTTAGGTCAGTGGAATAAACTGCACTAAAGTCAATGCGAGTTGGATCAGACTTGGAAAAAATGCTGTGAAGACTTCCTTTTTAGCAAATTTTGGAAGAGAGAAATTACACAATTGCAGTTGGGGAGCTAACATTTAAAAGCCTGGTATCTTTTCAAAGAGCAAACTTGAAAAGATACCCAGAGTCACTTCTAGAGTCTTAAATGTAAGCTCCCCTATTGGCATTATGTAATGTGTCTCTCTGTAGTTATGAATAAGAGAATGTCACAAGTCGTCTTAACAACATTTTTACATTGTACTTCCTTATGCAGTAGGTAACATAACGTAAGTGTTTGGGACTCTTAAGACCTAGCGGTTAGGCACTAAATTAGTTTTAAAATCCTAGAATTCCACATGTGATTCAGAACAGGCATCAACAGTGAGTTTTTGTTGTTGTTTTTTTTAAATGTGAGAATTGTCTTACCATAATGCTTCATGCGAGTGATTCATCTAGCTGTCGCTAGATGACAGTAACAGATGCTTCACAGGAAGGTGGAAAAAACTTTTTAGTAGAAAGATACAAAATTTGTCCACACAAGTATCTTCCCAACCCTTATTCATATATATATTTTTTTGCTTTACCCTGGGAACCTGAAGTTTCGTATTCTTTTAATGGGTTTAAATAAACCTAAAAGTTTACTAATAAAACATAGAATTTGTACCATATAAATGTGTAGTTCTTGTCAATCCAGCTAATTGAAGTGCATGTGTATGGTGTGGTATTTCCTTTGTCTAAATTTGTTTATTTCCAGTGGCACTGAATGTCCCCTTCTCAGCAATATAAGAAAAGGGAACTGTTTCTTTGCGTTTCTTGTACATTTGATAAAAACTATACAAAATAACTAGTCAAATTTGTCCCAATATTGTTGATTTGATTTGCATTGACTATTCATACAAAAGTTTTAGCACATTGTCATCTACATTAAGAGCTGGGAAATTGAAAAGTCCTTGAAAGGCACTAACCAGTTAACAGTAATTAGTATTTTGTTTTAATTTTTAACTTTGTAAAGCTGGTCATAATATGCCTTGAAACAATTTAAATATATTTTTAGTAAACTTTGTGCTTTGTTTCCTTTTATGTTTGACTTATTTCTGTTTTGTATTAAAAAATTGCTATTTTCTAGCTAGTAAAGCAGAAACTTGGGATTTCTGGGCATGTGCACCGGTTAATGGCTGGATCCATGGCAGGTATGCTTTTGCTCTTAATTTAAACTATATTCTAAACTAAATTCTTAATATAAATTACATCTTCAAAAGTAAATATTTGTTTAGAGAATTAGAGTGTTCTGAAGATAAATTGTGTTATAAAAATCAAAAAGTGTAGATAGTAACTTAATATGTTTCCTTTAGAGGAAATATGTAAAATCAAAATATAAAAATGTTCATTTAAATGTTTAAAAGTTAAAAATTGTGCAAGTATCAGATAAGCTCTAAAACAATAAGAAATGCTTCAACAAATATTTTTATATTTGTTTAAAGTATTTGTTACGACTCATGCCAGTAAAAGAAAATCATAGTGAATAATAGGATTTTAGCTGTCTGTTCACTTTTCAATAAACAAAGCTCATTTAGTAGCATTAAATATACGTCTAAGTTTTACTTGGTTCGTGTTTTTTATGTTAATTTTTTTCACAACATTGGTTTTTGTATACATTACAAAATGTGGCACAGTTCAGATGGGAAAGGAATTTAAAATATAAAAATAAATATGAGCATATTTTGTGTATTGCTTTCAGTGTGCCTAACATTTGTGTGCAGAAACTATTAATATTCAATAATAAATAATTAATAACTTAATTTGAAAAATGTACTTCTGTATTGCTGTTTGTAAACATTTCAGCAGCAAAACTTATTACATGCATTTACAAGAGAAAAAAACAGTATTGTACAAATACAATATAGAAAGGGTAAGTTACAGTCCAAGTATCAAAGAAGCATATATGTATGTATGAGTGGATTTTGTGAACCTTCTTAAAATCCCTAGATTTGCAAGGCTCATTATAATGTCATCACCAGACTGTGAGCATGCAGTCATATAGACTTAAAAAAATCAGAACAAGTTTTAATTAGTGGTAGAAGAAATAAGTATTGCAATCTTTTGATGTTACACATTTATATTTTCCCTTTGTCAGTCACTTGAAACAAAACTTCTGAGGGAAAAAAAGAACAGAATTTGAAAACAAATCTTCAATTTTCTGTTCAATGAAGAAAGTTCTTTACATAATCTTAAGCCTTATGAAAGGTATTACACACTTTTCATGTAGTGATGACATGGTATTGGGTATTTAGCTTCTTTTTAAAAGAGACTTAGCAATGTTAGGCTGAAATCGTGCAGAAAGCAGAGTAGAGATGTACCTTACAGATCCACTGAATCAGATGCATAGGAAAGCTTATGCATGTGTGATTCAGTTAGTTTGTAAGATGTATGTTTACTCTGCCGCCTTTTAAAAAGTGACGGTAAAGCAAAGACCATTGCCCTCAGCTAAACTAAAAAGAAACCTTGTGTCCAGAAAAGAGTGACAGTGAAAAGAAACAACTCATGAGTCCTTAAACTTAGCAAAGTATGTGTGGACAGATATGTTCAAGAATTTGGCTGGCTTTAAACCTGAGTCAGATTGGGAAACTGCTTTTTCTGGCCCTGTCCACAGAAAGGAACTTTTTTTTTCTTAAGTTTTGTTATTGTTTCAGTGAGGCAGTGTTATTTGTTTCGGAGTAGGATCCTATTGTGCAAGGTGTCATACAAACATAGAACAAGTTTATTCCTCATTTTAACTCTACTTGCTTAAGAATGTCTGGGGTCTTATGTAGAGAAGACTACTGGCTACCACTGACTTAAGCTCTAGGTTGATAAAATTTGTTTTAATAAATTAATTACAGTAATTAAAACAGGAAAATAAATCTTGAGAACTAGAATCAAGACTTCATTACATTAGATATTGTGCAAATATAGGGTAAAAGAATCCCTGAAGAACCAAAAAAAAGCCCTAAATGGACTAGGCTAAGCATGGGCAGGGGGAAGGGATATAATGTACTAACTATGGGTAACGTGATGACTGACAAACATTTTGTTCTAAAAATGTTTCTCTTTAGACTTTTGTTCCTGTTTGGGAGGGAAGGGCCATTAGGGAAGAGACTCATTTTGGCTTGGGGAGCCTAAAGGAGAAAGAACAGAGGTGAGCATGGAGAGCAGTGGAGCATGACTCACTTGAGGTGTATGTAAGGGAAAGAATAGGAGGGAGTTGGTATAAAACAGACCATTAGTTCAGAGGAGAGAGTATTCAGAGAAGGAACCGAGTAGATAATCTTGACAGCATCAGTGTTCAGTACCTCCAGCTGCAGTATCTTGAGTGTGCTACCCTACTTGAGCCTTTAGTTGCTTAACACCCAGGGGTTTCTTCTCTGACAGGCTTGGCTGAGATGGGGGAAGGAACTGTATAGGCTGGGGGAGGAAGGGTTACCCTAGTGGTCCTTTGTTCTGTCATCCCTGCTCTGTGGTGGGCTGTGCTGTTTCTTTGTTCTTGCTAGGCTAAGGTTTGGGGGGAGGACGCGCTAACCTTATGTATGCCATGTTCCCAACATTACAGACATCAGTAGAAATGAATCAGTGTTAACAATGTTAGGAAACTTTTGAATATCTTCCTTAAATTATATAAGGTCAAAGGCATCTCCCCACTGAGGAGAAAAGTGGTAAGGATGGTGGGGGGGTAGTGGAATGAGAACAAAGGGACACCCTATTGTAATGCATATATTCAAGGAGGCCAGGTTAAAGTTACTTTGGAAACTTTAACTCTGAATTTCCTGACTCCTGTGTGATTCAAATTTTAGTAGTAACTGTTAATTAACAGGTAACTGCCTTAACTTCCTTTTAAGGAAAATTAAATAGGGGAGAAGATAGAAAAAAATGGATATTAGAACTGTTTGGGGGAAAAAAAAAGAATACATTTACACAATACTCAATAGGAGGTATTTTTTTTAAAACTAAGCCTTTGAATTTTCCCAGTGTAGAATACTTGAATTGAAATACAGAAACATATTCTGAAATACAGAAACAATTCTCCCTAACAGTTAATTCCTGCTGTAAAAAAAAAGTTTTAATTTTTTTTAGAATAATTCAAGAGAATCTGAGAACTTTTTTTTTATCCAGAAGTAAATTTTTACATAAAATAATTGTAAAAAAAGGGCTTGGAAGAAAAATGCCATCTTTGTTTTAAGTAGAGTTATCCCTAACATTTTTTTTATAAAGATGAATGAATACTGCAAAAGCAGTTGGCTGGTTCCTTCAGTTGCAATCTGAACTAGCTTCATTAAATTACGGTTCTGGAAACCCTAGAAAGCTGTAACCTTCTTGGCCTATGGAAATTCTTTGACTTGTCTGGTAGGTCTGCTTAGATTTCAACTGTTTCTTCGTATGTACAGCTGTTGCACTAACAAAAACGTCCCTTACGCTGTATTCATTGTGTTGCTTTTCATATTTTTATTTATAAACAAATTGGGCGTGAACCTCCTGACTCGTTTCCTTGCAAGTTTACACCTTGTGCTATGTATGTATTTCAGATTTTTTGTGAAGTCCTGTGTCTAGTGGATCTTTTTTTTTTTTTTTTTGACTGGGTGATTATGTGATAGGATGATATAGAACTAATTTTTAAAAGTAATGTAGGTATATTGTTCATTTTTTGTTCCTTCGATTACAAATGTAGTCTGGCAATCAATCCACAGGGTGAGGGGGAGTGCTGGGGCCCAGTCCAGGCACCATCTTGACTACCTGAACTGAGAAAAAAGGACCACAGGCTGGCTGTATCTCTTACAGAGCTGGCAGGCCTCCCTTAGGTGGGGGACACTCAAGGATGCCCTTCAGTATTTCTCTGTAGCATTAACTGTTGGTGATAATGAAGGGGCTTCTTTATTTCACTGTTGTGGTTCTTTTGAATTGAATGTTGTGCTTGTTGGGAGAAAGGGGAGTATTTGTGGGTTTGGGGGGGGGGGGCAGTTCCACAGATGGGTATGGAATTAGGAGAGACAATTGAGATGGGGAAAATGGGGCTTCCCTGAGTGAGTGGCATGGGAGTGGGTGAGTATGAGGGGAGGGGAATAAGAAAAGGTTTTCTAAACCTAGAAATAAGTGGAAGCTGGGAAGTATGGTTGGGATGAGCCAGAGGGTTTGCTCTCCTGGGTCATGGGCAAGGAAGTGGTTTGGGGGGGAAGCTGGAGTTTTACATTTCTGGGATGCTGGTTGGGGAATCGTTTATTGTAAGTTGCCCTGAGTCATCTTTGGGAGAGCAGCATATAAATATAAGAATAAATAATGTATACATTTTGAAAGCACACCTTCAATCTTTCTTTCCTTTGGAAATATGCTCCCCCTCCCTTCCTGTTATCAGCATCTGAGAAGAAAGAGGGTCAAGAAGTTTGGAGTAGTAAGTAAAAGGAAGAGAGCTGGATGTGATTGCTTGTGTAACTGATCTTGCTAACCGCTCCTGAGCCCCAACTTTAAACTTTATTGTAATCTCTGTTATGCTTTATTATGGCTTCTTATTCTTCATGAGAAAGTAGTTCCTTCCAGCAAAGAGAGAATCAATTTGTCCTTCTATTTCAGATAAAAGCTAAGCGCAGACTCTTTCTGTCTTTTAGGGTTGACGATATTGGTGTTCTTGTTACTTTCAGTCCCGTCATGTCACACTAAGCTTGGGAGGAATGCTGGTCTGGCTGTAGTTAATTTTAAATCGCTATGTTCATCCTTCCATCACGGGATCAACTCTAAAGTTTTATAGTGTGGGCTGAGCTTCAGCAACTCTTAATATTTGGAAGTATGGGTGAATTTAACCCCTTGCATTTATGTGGACTCATCCAAATCCATATTTTTAAAAATTTTTAAATATGTTAAAGGAGGAGATTCTAAGATCATCTGAATTTTGTAGCCCTTGAAAGACCCTGGATAATGCTATGGCATGTTGGCACTAATTGTACTTTTTGCACAGTATTTTGTTATAACTGAATCCTTATTTAGAAAACAGTTTTTACTTGCTCGTGTCAAATGAGTGACTGAATTCAGTCTGACCTGACTAAAGGAATTCAGTGCGTCTAAGCTACTGTTAATCTTGTTTTCAGCGTTCAGAGAGAGACTTCAAATGTGTTACAGCTGAATGATTTAAGTTGCTGTCCTCATTCTTCTCCAAAATAAATGAGGACATTTAGGAAGAGCTGTCTTGATTAGACTGAGAATACCCTAGGTATATGCAGGCCTTCAGTATAGTCTTATTTTTTCCATTCCAGTACGGCTATGTTCTGATTCTGTCAGATCTTAAAAACTTCAGTATGATGCCAAGCCTGCTCTGTGTTTGGTCCAAGTAATATCTGATCTTAAAAACTGCAGTATAATGATGACAAGCCTGCTCTTTTTAGTTCGTCTGCTCTGTGTTCTGGACAATAGCGTAGGATGGAAGAGAAGAGGACATATATACCAATTGTAATTAGGTTTGGCTTTTATCTTTCTCTTATTCTGCTATGTTTTTCCCCCTTAAATTGCTTTTTTTTTCCCTGATGATGTCCTAAAAGCTACTTTATTTGGGGTGGAAGAGGAGTATGATGATTAAATTTCACACCCTGATCTTAACTGGATCTTTTTTGATTCCTGGATTATGGTTGTAAAACAAGGGAATGAAAACCCAATAGTTTGTGAGTGACTCTTACCTTTCCCTCAGTGTTTTGTCAATAATTCATGGATTAGTGGCAGGGAAGAGTTAACTGTTCAGAACACTAATTATTTTAATCGCTTTTGTTTGTGATCTGACCCCAAAGCTTCAAATGTTTAGCATCTAAATCAAAGTTACTAATTACAACAGCTTATAATTATATAGATCTTCAGATTTCTGTATTCCAGTTAAGCATCTTGTTGCATGGTCTAAACAGAAAAATGCAGGTAGGATATTGATAATCCATATGGAGATTTATAACCAAAGTGAGAGAGCAGTAACTATAAGGTGTACAAACACTGCAGTAGTAACTCTTGACCAAGTTCTGCAATTCTTAATTATGTACGTAGTACAACTCATGCTGCCCTGATTTCATAAGGAGCTGTATATAATTAAGGGCTGCAGAAATGAGCCAAGTAAACAAAATGTGAAGGTTTAGTTATCAAGTTAATAGTATGTAGCAAGTTGATATAAAAATAATAGTCAATGCTAACTTCAATGCAAATATTAAACTTTAAGCATTAATTTAGATTATTTTCAGTGTTCCCCATTATATTTATAGGTGTATACCCAAATTATACACTAACAGATATATTTTTTTTTAACATAACATTTTGGAGGTTAAATTTATTAAGAGAAGATGCAAAGATTTCTGTTAGTTTTTAAATATGGTAGGATTAGACCCCTGTGATCTTGATCCTTTAAGCCTTTACATACTTGAATAGCTTCATGCG
>NW_017729003.1:14697473-14700270 GCF_001723915.1 Gavialis gangeticus
TAGACCCCTGTGATCTTGATCCTTTAAGCCTTTACATACTTGAATAGCTTCATACGTGTGAGCACCCCAATGGAGAGGATTGCTCACGTGAATATGCTTAGGTCCAGAAGACTGCAGAATCAAGGTTAAGGTATGTGGATCAAATTAAACCTAATGGATGCAAGTGTAAATTCTCCTTGCGTGGCTGAGCTTTTTTTAGTTTTTTTTATCTGCTAATTAAAGGTGGATATTTTTTGATAGAAAATTTTAATATTTGTTGTTATATTAAACTATTTACCTTAAAAGGGACTTTTGGTTCTTAAAATTATCCCAAAACAATAAAAGTATGTGTTTTGTTTCTTAAAGGTATAACAGCAGTCATTTGTACTTACCCTCTTGATATGGTTAGAGCACGTCTGGCCTTCCAAGTGAAAGGGGAGCACAAATACCGTGGAATTATTCATGCATTCAAGACTATATACACAATGGTATTTCATCATTTTGTACTTTCATATTTATCAAAGCAAAAAAGTGTGGTTTCTACTTATTGCTGTGTGGCACTGTTAATGACTTAGTGGAAACTGAATTTTTTTCACTTTGGCAAGAGCTCGTTTAATTTGAAGTATTATTGGATGCTTGATCATACTTTTATAGGTGCACAGTAGTTCAAGCTTATGGGAATTGCAAGTGAAAACATTGGGGAGGGCAAAAAAAGTAGGGAAAAAAAGCATCCTTATTTTTGCATGAAAGAGAACCTCTGCCAGGCTGTGTCTTTGGATGTAGACCAATGGTTACCAATCAGTTGATCTCGATTAACCGGTGGATCCCGGAGCTTCTTTAAGTCCAACCATGGACTTGGGGGGGGTGGGAGCTGAGTGTGTACATGAGCCCATGTATCCGTCTCCCCCTCCCCCCAGCCCAGCAGGTCAGTTGGTGGAGGAGAGAAGGGGTGGAGGCCTGGGGGCATGTGCAGTGGGGCTTGGAGTACAAAGCACAGCCTGCAGCAGCAGCTTCCTCCACCGTACACAGATCCGGGGGCACGTGTCCCCCCTCCCCCCCAAATGTGGGGCAGTGCTGGTGGCTGCAGGAGCTCTGAGGTAGGGACTCGGGCAGAGGCAGGTCCTGCACAGCTGGCATGGGGCAGGGGATGGAGCTGCAAATGGCTCATCCAGGGGGCGCAGGGATGGGGGGCACACAGCCTGAGAGGGCACGTGACCCTAGATCTGCCTGCAGGGTGCGGCGGGCTGGTGCCAGGGAGGCAAGGCCATAGGTGTGGGGGGGTAGGGATATAGCTCCCCCAACTGCCGCTCCCAGTGCCGCCCACCCAAGCACAGCCCAGGCCTAGTGAGAACAGCCTAGCACAGCCTGCTCCACCCCTGGGGACTTGGGGGCTGGTGGGTGTGGGGGAAGGCAGGTTGTAACTGCTGGGAGCAGCAGTTGGGGAGGGCTACAGCCCACTCCCCACCCCATGACCGCACTCTCAATGCTGGCACCTCCCTGGCTGCAGCCTGCCCCACCCTGCCAGCAGATCTGGGTGCACACGCTCTCCCCCCCATTCCCTCCTGAGCTGCAAGCCCCACTGTAGCCCCCGGATGAGCCGCTCTCAGCTCTGTCCCCCCACCCTGCACTGCCCCTTTCCCTACCTCCCTGCCATTGGAGAGAGGCAGATTGAGGCCCCAGTGGTGAGGGAGGGAGTGGAGCTAGGTCTGGGGTCTCAGTCTGCCCTGTTCCCCACCACAGCCCTTTCCTTCCCCCCTCTACTCCCCACAGACTTACCTGCTGGGTGGGGGTAGATCTTTGGTTCCCTTTAAATTCCAAAAGAGATCTCCAACCTAAAAAGGTTGGAGACCACTGATGTAGACCTTCCACCCACTTCGTATTTCTCCCTTTTTTCTTTCTCAGGCAACCAAATAGTCCCTCCTTCTTACACCTGAGGCAGCTGAGAAGTTTAATATTAACACCTCATTGTCTGATTGCCACTACTACACAGTGTCCTGTGGCTTATCTTGTCAGTACAACTGGATCCATAATCCATATATATATATATATATATTTTTTTTTTTTACTGCTTATAGCTTGCTTAAATTTTTTAAATATATTTCCTTTGACAGGAAGGAGGTTTTACTGGTTTCTACAGAGGTCTGATGCCCGCTATTGTAGGAATGGCTCCTTATGCAGGCAAGTTAAAAATAGAATATGGGAAGCAGTGAACACATCTTGCAGGTGTATTTAAGATGCTCCATTGGTTTCTGTAAAGTCAAGGTTGTGTTTTTACCCAGTGAAGAGGACAGTTTATAGGGGAACCTCCCTGACTTTAATGCTGAAGTGAACCAGCAAAGTTTGGAGCAGCTGGCAAAAATCCCTAGATAACCTTTTTAATACTTGGATAGAAGTGGAGGGGGGTGGGGGGCAGTATCTGTGTTTGTCCTCTTTTCATTAGGGAAAGCTGGGCTGGGAAGGTAGAGAACCCTGTCCCTCCCTGATCTTTGTAGGCTTGTGGGAGGCTGAGGCCCTCTACAAGAAACCTCCACAAGAAACTGCTGTTGTTAACCACCTCTGCCCACCTCTCCCCCCTGAATATGAGAAATTACATGAGGAATATTTGACTAATTTCTGTGAGTTCTAGTGTTCTCAAATGTTGTAACAAGAGAATGTTAATTTACAAAATCACTAACTTAAAAGTGTTCTTTTAAATTGTGGAGAAGCTTGAGAGAGTCCAGAGAAGAGCCATGCGCATGATCGGAGGTCAGGAAAACAGACCTTACGACGACAGGGTGAAAGCCATGGGGCTCTTTAGCCTAAAAAAGCGTAGGCTCAG
>NW_017729003.1:14700689-14703759 GCF_001723915.1 Gavialis gangeticus
CCCCCCCCCCCCTCTACCCAGCCTCTCTCTCACCCATCGACTCAATTTACATCTTCACTAACTGCCTGTCTTGCATGCATACCAGCCCAGCCTTTGGCTTCTTTACTATTCATTGAATCCAGGAAGACCACATACCAACTGCAGAGGCTTCCTCAGCCTGACGTAGGGTTTTTAAACCCGAAAGCTTGCTAAGAAAATGTGTTTCCAACTATTTAAGTTGGTCTAATAAAATATATCAGATTCACTCAAAGAACCTCATCCTTTAATGTTTCTAAAATCTTTTAAGAAATTTGGTTAGAAGTTACTATGCAAGTGCAAAATATTATATAGACATTTTCATTGCCTAGATGGTGCAATGGAAATTCTGATTCTTTGGAATATAGAGAATATGAAGTGTAAAGTGTGTCTGAGTGTTTTGTAAACTGCAACAAACTGACAAAAATAGCTGTAAACATGTATTTATAGGTCACGCTCATTCACCATGAGATAACTATGAAGGACTTGTATATAATGTTTATGACTGCCTGCTTTTCAGATGTTTTTTTGTCATCAAGTAATTAGCTTTGGTAAAAAAAATTATTTTCATTTTGATTTTCAGGTCTTTCATTTTTTACTTTTGGTACTTTAAAGAACATTGGACTTACTCATGCGCCCAGTCTGCTTGGAAGGCCTTCATTAGATAATCCTGATGTCTTAGTTTTGAAAACACATGTAAATCTTCTGTGTGGTGGCATAGCTGGAGCTATAGCCCAGACAGTATCGTAAGTGTACCCCGTTTGTTCTTCATCTAACTTCTTTACTTGTGTGCAGTGGATTATAGTAAGAGATCTGAGGCATTGTGCACAGGTTGTCTCCCTTTTTGGTGAAGTTCTAGCCATGTTGAGAATTTAGTTTGAACTCTTACTCATTTGTTAAAAGAACTTTTTATGGTTTCAATGGACTTTTCATATGGTGTGGTGTTTTTTTTTTGTTTTTGTTTTTTTTACCAGTATTGGTATCTTCATCATGTAGATGGTTGAAATGTTGTTCAAAAATATCTTTAATTTAGGTATCCACTTGATGTAACTCGTAGGCGAATGCAGTTAGGAACAGTTCTTCCAGATTCTGAGAAGTGCCTGTAAGTGTTTTCTTTACCCTTCAGTTTTCAAGTTCTTAAATACATAATTAAACCACTTAGTATAATAAGTGATATACTGTATTCTAGCTTGGTTATCTAAACAAGATAAAATGTTTTTGTGCTCTCTAGCCAGGAGGGAAGTTGCACAATAAATAACTTCAGTGATAAGGATCTGCTATTAGCAGGAGGTTATCATTGTGTTGGGAATCAGTCTTCTCCAATTTCCCTTGGGATAACTAGGCTGCAGATGCCCAATCCTACTTAAGTATAATACAGCTTTCATTGACTTGAGGGGTGCAAGATCAAGCCCGTAGTTTCATAGTTGGTAGGTTTGGAAGGGGCCTAAGCAGATCAAGTCTGACCCCCTGTTATGGGCAGGACAGGATGCTGTGGTCAAAAGACCTTGGTTAGGTGTCTATCTAGTGTCCTTTTGAAGACCCCCCAGGATAGAGGCAAGCACCACCTCCCTTGGAAGTTGGTTCCAGCTCCTAGCTGCCCTGACCATGAAGTTAGTGCCTCCTGATGTCCAGCCTGAATCTACTCTGTCAGATTATGGCCGTTATTCCTTGCAACTCCTGGTAGTGCTTGGGGGAGCAGGTACTCCCCCGTTGCCTGCTGGTTCCCCTTGGCAAGTTTGTAGGTGGCCACCAGATCCCCTCTCAGCCTTCGTTTGTGGAGGCTGAACAGGTTCAGGTCCCGCAGCCTCTCCTTGTAGGGCCTACCCTGTTGCCCCCTGATCATGCAAGTGGCCCTCCTCTGGACCTTCTCAATGCTGTCCACATCCTTCCTGAAGTGCAGCGCCCAGAACTGGATGAAATACTCCAACTGCGGCCTGACCAGTGTCACACAGAGGGGGAGGATCACCTCCTTGGACCTCCTTGTGATGCATCTATGGATGCGTGACAAGGTGCGGTTAGCCTTCCTGAGATATCCTATCCATGAGATATGGATAAAAGATCCATATCTGAGCATGATAAAAATCTGTCATTCACACTTCACTTTCTGTGCTGTTTTTCCTGGTTGACTTACTAGAATCCCCAGTAATGGGAGACACTATGGTTCCAGTATCTTAGGCTTTTCCATAGTGTGGTAACTTCGGGTAGATGCAAAAGCTCCATAACATAACATCATCCTATTGAATTAATACTTTCCTTGAGATGGCATTTGTACGAAACAAATTGAGGTCCACAGTTGCTGTACTCTTGGTAAGCTTCATCTAGTTAATGTATTGCTTTTCAGCTGTCTATGAAAGACCCAATTATTAGTTTTAGTGGGCTCTTGCTTCCTGCATTAGCAGTAATTAACTATTTTAAAGAAACTAGTCTAATTAATATAGTTTTGGCAATTGTATGTGGAGGAATTCTAGTATTGAGAGACAGTAGTCGTCATGTATAGCTTTGAGCATTTGGAAGAGCATGGAACGTATTTGGGAAGTAATTTCTTCAGGAGTCAGTGTGTTGAGAACCTGGATTTGTACTGCACTACTTTTTATTTTACCATTTATCTGCTAATAGTTGTATGCCTTCTTCAGTACTAAAGGAAAACAGACACTTAGCTGAAGATCAAATGCATATACTGCATTAATAATAAGCTAAAATGGTGTATCTGTGAAAACGGCACAGCTCTTTATCAGAGACTGTTATGTAAGCCTAGAAACTCATTGTTTAAGCAAGGTCTGAAATACACAAATTGCTTTAAAACTTGAGCCTTAAAGAAGGATGGCCATGTAATTAATCCACTTGTCTGGGATTTGTAATGGTTGTAATCTTGGCTTTGATACAGACTTCCTGTGTTAACTCTCTGATTTAAGTATCTCTCTTGTAAAATATAGATAATACTTTCCTACCTAACAAAAGATTTGCCAGGTTATCAAATTTTTGAGGGGTGTCATGCAACTTACTTTTTATGCTAAGAAATTTGTAAAGAAAGATGTATGCTTAAAATTTAAATTTT
>NW_017729003.1:14708759-14714682 GCF_001723915.1 Gavialis gangeticus
CTAAGAAATTTGTAAAGAAAGATGTATGCTTAAAATTTAAATTTTTTTTTTAAATATAACATAAATCTGTGTTGAATAAAAGCTTGGGTTCTTTTTGTCTTTCTAGTACAATGGTGCAGACACTGAAGTATGTATATCAGAACCATGGAATACGAAGAGGATTATACCGTGGTTTATCTCTGAATTATATTCGTTGTATTCCTTCACAGGCTGTGGCTTTTACCACATATGAACTTATGAAACAGTTCCTGCACCTCAACTAAAGTATTTTTTGTAAGGTACATTGCAAGACTGTGGCATGTGTCTACATGTTATATTTCTGAGTAAATCACTTGAAATGGGATATTTAATCTGTCACTGTGAGACTACTGGTATCTTGGTATTTTATTTTCCCAAAAAAACAACATGGTGTAATAAAACCTTTTGGAGTCAAAGCAGGTTGTCCAAAATTAACATTATCTTGCTATAATTAACTCTCTGTACTTGAAACTTTAGGCTCCCTTAGGTTAATTATGTATCATTGTATATTTGTCATGGATATCATGAAAGGAACTTTATATTTTTTTTAAATACGGGTTTCAAAGTGACTGCTGTTTAGCTTTACTATGCCATTCCACAATTTTAATATTATTTATTATTGTGTTGCTTCTTGAGCTAAGCTAAAGAGAGAGAGAAAAGAATACACTAAAATACAGTTAATTGAATTTTCAGGAAGCTGTTAAGCCCTATAAAAGTAGAACTTTGGCAGCCCTTAGTTTGTATGGCTTTATTTTTATTGCACAAGTATTTTGTTGCATAGAAATAGATAATACTTTTATGCATCTCTTCAGGGTAAACATTTTAGTAAATATGAAAATCTTTTTCAGCCATTGCAGTTAACATTGCTTATGTTCTTACATACATCTCATTACTAATCTTGTGATTTGGAAGCCAGTAACTTTACCTATTGTCATTTGTAAGCACTGTTATGGTTAATATTGCTTACAGTAACAAATGGTAGGCAAAAGGTCTCTGAAAACAATTTAGTATGGGCCTAATCCTGCAAGGTATTATGTATCTTTTATAAAGTGCTGACTGCCCTCTTTCTTTAATGGAGGTGGAGGGTACTCTACAGTTTTCAGTGTCAGCCCCTATACCCAGACTTGTTTATGTTGCAATGTATGGGGGAAGTATAGACAAGGCTGGGTATGCTGTTGCATTTACTTTTTTGGGCATATGGACCATTTACATAAAGGGCCAGAAAAGTAAATGAAGGCTAAAGTGAAGTGTGTTCATAAATGCATTCTCTCTGTAGCATAGCATGCAACATTCTGCAATGCTGACTTTTATTTTTTTTCCTGCTATGGTTGCTGTACATTTCATTGTAGCACATGGATATGGTACCAGGCCTGTTAATATGTTATAAATGTTCGTATAGTTTTGCTTTAAAAAACACTTTAACTGAAAATCTGTAAGACTACAGTAATTGTTTTACATTTATTTTAAGCGATATAAGTTATTTATTTATTGTAATTAAATGAATAGTATCCTTTAGGAATTGGTTATATGGATATAGTGCCTGAACTATTGGTTACAAGAACAATATTGCATATTTTAACAAATAGGTTAAAAACAGGAATTTGAGTTTATTCCCCCAATAATAGCTTTTTCTGGGATGATTTCCTCCCTCCCCACCATTTTCTTAAAGTAAGTATTTCCTTGCTATTTGACAATGTAGTTATATTCAAGTGATATGTATATAGGTATATTTTGTTAAAAATCTGAGTAACGACTCAATACCTCTAATTTGAAATGTTATGATTTGCAGCTAATAAGTGCATGGTTTTGGAATTATTGCTTATTTACCCTTGTAAATTAACTTAAAATAAAGTTGTTGTGCTTGATTTGGTTTAATAGCAACTTCAGTTAAACTTTTCCTCTGATCTTTAGTTTAAGTTAAAGGGAAACTAAGCTTAGTGCATAAGGGAACTCTAATTCCAAAACTTACTAGTTTCATGTATAAACTTATATTAGATGGACTTACTAGTTGTAAAAATGGTTCTTTGCAAGCTTTTGGACACACATCGTGTCTACCCAAAGAACCTTTTCTGCCTGTGTCCTTAGACTAGTGGTCACCAGCCAGTGGATCTCGATCCACTGGTAGATCTGAGAGCGTCTTGCAGTAGATCCGAGGCTGGGGTGGGGGCTGAGTGCCCATGTGCATGCACACATGCAGCGCAGCCCAGCAGGTCAGTCTGTGGGGAGGGAAGGGGCGGGGGCTAGATTGAGGCCCCCGCAGTGAGGGACAGTGCTGCAGAGACAGGAGCAGGGCTAATTTGAGTGGGGCTCTGGCACGGTGGGATTTACCTGCTGGGGAGTCGTGCTCCCAAATAATTTTTTCTCCCTTTGCCTCAATCTTCCGCTGCCTTCCCACCTGACAGACTTACCTGCTGAGCCGGGGGAAGGTGGTGGCAGCACATGGTAGATCTTGGGTTGCTTTTAAATGCCAAAGGTGATCTCCTACTTAAAAAGGTTGGAGACCACTGTCTTGGACCAACACATCTACAACCAATAACCCTAATGCATAGGCTTAAAATTTTAAGTTTGTAAAACCACTTTGCAAAGAGAGAATTTTTGAAGTGCCAACTTTCTTGTCTTTGAACAGGTGAAATTAATAATCGGTCATGCAGATTTTTTTATCTGTGCTCTAGAATCCACACTTCTGTATTTTTTTTTTTACTGCTGCATAATGCCTAAAATGCAAGGCTTCTGTAGGTTTCATGTATTCTGTTACACCTGTGAAGTTCCTTTGTCTTCAGTAGACTTGCCCAGGTGTAAACAGTTTAATTATGTTACAACTGCACAAGATAAAACAGAATCCAAGACTCAATGTTAACAGTGTTGATTCTGCAGGATTAATAAGTAAATGTAAAAATGGTAACTAAAACACGCAGCTGGATTCTGGTTGGGTAACACGCTGCCATTTTGGCAGTATTAACTATTCAGAATAAAAGTACATTTAAAAAACTACTCTAATAGTGTAGCGAGTGCTCCTCCCAAGGGTGGTCATGATGCCCCCTAATGGCCACTTAGCTTTTGCTAACCTGGCTTCCTTTTGGGCACTCTCCCCTTTAGTGTCCTGCCATGCCTTGATGTTGTTAACTTCTGAGGAAAGGGAGGCTATCCCAGGGCTTCCCAAGCTTGGTCTTACTCTTATAACCACAGGTGTCTGTGATCATTGCCTTCAGGGCTAATTACATGGGCTCCATCTTCCCCCATACTCATGCCTTGCAGATGGCATGGTACAAGCTCCTAGCCCTACTCCTCACCCCTTCTGGGCTATGGGCTTCTTGGCCCATTTGGTCTCTGGCTGTGGTCCTTGACCTTCGGTCTCCCTAGACGCTGGCTCTACTCTTATGCCAGTTGAGATTTCCAGGCTTCCTGGCCCTGGCAGTTTCTGGCTGTGTGGTCCCTGACCTTTTGGTCTTAGACCCGACCCTGGCTTCGCTCCTAGGCCAGTTGAGACCTTTGGGCCTCCTTGTCCCTGCTGACAACTGCTCCTCCTGGGCTCCAGACATCTGGGCTCCCTGCCCCTGCTGACACAGCCCTCTATCTGGGCTTGGGCCCTCTAGCCCCACTCTGCCCTTTGCTCAGGCTCCGGCCTTACTCCCAGACCTTCCTCATGCTCACCCTTCTCTGGGCACTTTCACTTCTGCCCATGTTGGACTTCAAGCCCCAGGCCCTCTTTATTCCTCCTGGGCTCAGGCTCTCTCTTTCTGGGCCCCAAACCCTCAGTTCCTCTCCCCTCTTTCTCTCACCCTGGGCCAGCTGGGACCTCCTTGCCTCCCCTTAATCCCTTCCACAAACCACCAGAGCTTACTCCCAGCTCAGATCTTAAGGCAGGAGCCTGGCTGTAGCCCTACCACCCAGGAGCTCCTGTCCCTGCAGTTCTCAGGACTAGACTTCCTGATCAACTCAGACTCTGGTTTTATATATGTCAAGTCTGGTCCCCTTCTGGTCATGTGATTTTTCTACTTGGCCCTTGCCATACCTGCAGGCTGCTTCTCTCAGCTTCTCTCTTCTTAAAGTGACAGACGCACCAAGTGCCCTGTCACAAATAGTTTAAGACAAATATATGGTTACTAGCCAACTGCCGATCAAGAATGATGGGGGGAGGGGGCTGGGATCGAGTGCTGCCACCTAATGCCCCATGCCGCCACTGTTCTGCCTCTTGCAGGGAGTGGGGTGGGGGAATCGAGGCCAGTACTGCCAGCCTCGGCTCCCCCACCCTGTCCAGTCCTCAGCGCGGCTGATGGGGAGCGGGGTGGGCTGGCCTTGGCTCCCCCACCCCCTGTCTAGTCCTCAGCATGGCTTTAGAATCGTGGCGGTGCTCCCAATTGCTGATCAAGAATGACGGTGCTGGGATGGAGTGCCTAACGCCCAATGCTGCCGCTATTCTGCCTCTTGCAAGGAGCAGGGTGGGGGAGCTGAGGCCAGTAGCACTGGCCTCAGCTCCCCACCTTCTGTCCAGTGCTTGGTGTGGCTTTGGAATCATGGTGGTGCTCCCCCACACTTGGAGCACTCTGACTGTTTCTGTCAGCCCATCAGAGCACAAATAAAGCATTACGGACAGACAGACATGGGCTTTTATAATATTAGAATTTTTCTGTAACCTAAACATTCTGGGCTTTTTAAATAAAGCCCTGCTATTTCTGAATGGGTTATAGCCAGGTATATTTAATTGAATTTTAGATTATTTTAAGTGTTTTCAGTTAGAATTTGGGTACAGACCTATAAATATATAATAATAGATTTTTTTTTAAGCTTAACATTTTGGAACTTAAATGTATAAAATATATATGTTCTTTCATTTAAAAACCTCTAATAAATAAGGCAGAATTAGCCCTGTGATATTGATCCTGGATTAGGCCCATAATGGTTCCTGTACAGTTGACTACTCAGAGGAAGGGAAGAAGGAAAATTATCCAGTCTTTCTTTATGGAAGAAATGTACTCTTTCCTCTGACAAACCTTGACGTAAGAATACTTCTGTAGCAGTGAAGTCCCTTTTCCCTTAACCTCCCATGTTTTTGTTGTTTCTCTTTTCCTTAGCTCCATGTTTTTGAATGCCTTGGTCTTGGGTTTAAGACAGAGAAAGTCCATGTGCTGGTTAGGTGGATCCAGCTAAAGCCATAAGAGCACTTTGGTCAAATCAGTCAGTTTTCATGTTTCTCAGTTTCCTCTGTGCATGCTCACTAAGTAAAAATCTGGTGAAACTTTTTCCCCTCAGGGTTTATTTTTAACAAGAAATCCCGTGTTACACTTTCTATTAAATTTATGATGATGGGAATGGAAATTTATGACGATGGAAATAGAAACCCAGATGGTATTCCTGGTTTTAGAAGGCTTTTCAGGTAGCCTTTTATTGAAGTCAGAACCATACATCTTACACAGATTAACAAGCATAAGACTAATTTACACTTCCAAGATGCACTCAATTTGTATGTTTGTTGTAATATTTCTACTCTGTCTAACGTGGAGGTTAAAGAAAAGTCTTATATAAATGATTAAAAAATAAGCTAGCTTCTATCTCATACCTTGATATTTAATACTTATACAGTATGAAACACTAATTGAAGACTATTCCTTTGATACTGGACTTGATGTTCTTTACACTTTTTCAAAATATTGAATTGGTCCAGTTTCAGTTCAAGTTATCTATTGCTTCAGTTCAGTTTGAGGCTGTTCTGGTGTATAACTTACAGGAACCCCACAAAGCAATAAACATTTTGGTGTCTTTTTCAAAGTCAGCCTGTTTTTTTGTTTCCAACCATATGCGTGTCACATTTCACATGTCACAAACTTACTATCTTACATTTCCTTCCTAAGTCTTGGCTTTTGCATTTGCTGTTTCATAGTTTCATAGTTTCTAGGGTCAGAAGGGA
>NW_017729003.1:14714693-14720967 GCF_001723915.1 Gavialis gangeticus
TCCTGCTTGTTACCGATACTACGAGCATTTGTGTAGAGGCATTTCAACCTTTACTTTCTATTCCAAAGGGTTTATACCTATAGAAAGAACTTTATTCACAATCCTAATTGTGGCAACATGTATGGTATTCTATCTATAATATTCTATTCTTGAACTACATCTATTTTAAGTTCTGTTCTCCTCTGTTTATATGGCAATAAATAGATCCAAAATCCTGACCAAATGGCAGTTTATACCACAGTGAAGTTTTGTAATGGAGTTTCTATTAAAGCATAGTTTTGTTCTATCTTTTTTGATATTAGCCTCAAAGTTTGCAAACTTCTATTTGTTGCCCAAGGTAGTAAATTGGATAAGAGGTTCCAGAATTTACATACTGAGTATTAGTATGCTCAAATACAAATCTGACATTCTTTTGGTAAAAATTAGGAAGATGGACAGAACGTATTGACTAGACTTTCTCAATTGGGATTTGAGTTGATGTGTGCCTTAATCCAAAGTGAAACTCTGAAAATATCAGCCTACGGTTTTAGGGTTATTGGTTGTAGCTATGTTGGTCTAAGGACATAGGCAAACAAGGTTCTTTGGGTAGATGTGATATTTTATTATTTATTTTTCCAACTATTAACAGTTTCTTTGCCTCTGTTTTCTTGAACAGGGACCAGGACGTCCCTCCTGCCAGAGGTGGGGACAATCTCAGGGATAGATTTGTCAGGCCTTGGGTCAGTGCAGATGTAGTTGGGGATCTTCTGGAAGGGTTGGACATTTTTAAATCTGCAGGTCCAGACGCCCTCCACCCAAGGGTGTTGAGGGAGCTGGCAGGGGTCATCATGGAACCCTTGGCGTGGCTGTATGAGCATTCATGGTCATCTGGCCAGGTACTGGGGGATTGGAAACTAGCTAATGTGATCCCCATTTTTAAGAAAGGGAGGAGGGAGGACCCAAGTAACTATAGGCCTGTAAGCCTCACCTCGGTCCTCGGGAAGATCTTGGAGAAAATCATCGAGGAGCACATCTATGGGGGGCCTGCAGGGAAGATCATGCTTGGGGCAACCAGCATGGGTTCATCAAAGGCAGGTCCTGCCTGACCAACCTGATTGCCTTTTATGACCAGGTAATTAAATCCTTGGATGATGGTGTCACCATGGACATAGTCTATCTAGACTTTAAGAAGGCCTTTGATACTGTCTCTCACTCCATTCTCATTAATAAATTAAGCGACTGTGGCACTGATGCCTACACAGTTGGAGGGGTAGAAAACTGGCTGATGGGGTGCACCCAGAGAGTAGTGGTGGACAGGTTGTACTCAGCCTGGAGAGATGTGGGCAATGGGGTCCCCCAGGGCTCAGTTCTCGGGGCCCGCACTGTTTAACGTCTTCATTAGCAACTTGGACGAGGGGGTTGAAAGCACATTGTCCAAGTTTGCTGATGACACTGAGATGTGGGGCCAGGTGGGCACACTTGAAGGGAGAGAGAGGCTGCAACTAGATTTACAGACTACAGAAGTGGGTAGATGAGAATAGGATGGGGTTCAATGCAGATAAATGCAGAGTGCTGCACCTTGGGAGAAGGAATCCACAGCATACATACAGGCTGGGGAGTTCCCCTCTTGAAAGCACAGAGGCAGAAAGGGATCTTGGTGTTGTTATTGACTCCAAGGTGAACATGAGCTGCCAATGCCAGACTGCAGCCAGCAAGGCCAGCCATACCTTGTCATGCATCCAAAGATGCATCTCAAGCCAGTCCAGAGAGGTGATACTCCCCCTCTATGCAACATTGGTCAGGCTGCAATTGGAGTACTGTGTCCAGTACTGGGTGCTGCACTTAAAAGGGATGTGGCCAGCCTGGAGAGTTCAGAGAGCCACCCGCTTGGTGAGAGGGCAGCAGGACAGGCCCTACGAGAAGAGACTGAGGAACTTGAACCTGTTCAGCCTCGGCAAGAGGAGGCTGAGGGGGGATCTTGTGGCTGCCTACAAACTCATCAGGGGAGATCAACAGCAAAGAGGAAGAGCCCTAGTCTTCCCAGCACCACCTGGGGAACAATGGTAATAAGCTGATGGAGAATAGGTTTAGGTTAGAGAGCAGGAGGCAATATTTTACAGTTAAGGTGGCCTAGGGAAGTGGTCCTCGCCCCTACCTTGGGTAAATTCAAAAAGAGGTTAGATGATCACCTGTCTGGAGTCTTGTGAACCCCGCATTCATTCCTGCCTATGGCAGGGGGTCAGGCTAGATGATCTGTTCAGGTCCCTCCTGACCCTAGCTACAATGAAACTATTTAGTTGGTCTAATAAAAAATATCACATCTACCCAAAGAACCTTTTCAACTTAAGAGTGTGAGCCTGAACTGTTGCAACTTGGTCACGTTTCCACATGGGGATAGCTTCAGGTTCTTGATTCAGTCCACACACAATACACAGTTTCTGCTGTTCCTGCTTTTCCATCTCCTGTTGTTCAAGAAGTCCCAGGTACAGGGCCATGCCCATCACAACAGCGGAAGGAAAAGCCCCCGCAGTCGATACCAATCAGACCATGAAGTAAAATATATGGTGATCGCTCTGATCCTGACCGGAGGGGTGCACAACCCTCCACCCAGGAAATCGGCACATCCCAGTCGAAGTCCTTAGCCTTAGCTGTAGCCAATACCCAGTGCCTCTAGGGAGGTTTTAAAACAGCCTGATACAGGTAGCAGAAAAAGGGGGGGGGGAGGAGAGCAACCAGCAAAGTTCAAAAAGGATAGGAAATACCTTTAGTAGATAGTAGGCATAGCTGTGCCTAGATCACCTCTGACCAGTGGCTGTCCAACCTCTTGAACACTTCCAGTGATGGCAGGTCCACAGCTTCCCTAGGCAGTTTATTCCACTGCCTCACTTCTATTGTTCTGCATTTTCAGTTTTTATTTAAAAAAAAAGAGAGAATTCTGGGAATTTTTCAAGGTTTAGTTTCCAAACACAAAACATTCCATTGCTGCTCCTGGGGCTGCAGCAGAGAGCAAAGTGGGGGGAGCCGTCAGTGGGTGTGGGGCAGGGCCGCAGTTCTTGCTGCTATGCACACCCCAGGCTGGCTGCGGGCCGGAGAGCTATGCCAGGCTCTTCTTGAGTAGGTGTGTGCCCTTGAATTTGCACGCAGGACAAGAGCAGGCTGCTGCCCACCTCAAGCACGGGGAAGAGCCTAGTGCCACTGCCGGCCCCAGCTAGCAGCAGCCTGCTCGTCCTGTATGCAGATCTGGGGGTATGTACCCCCTGGGAAGAGCCCAGTGCAGCCCTCCCGGGGGGCACACAGCAGCAAGATCTGCACCCCTTTGCCCCACACCCACTGACTGCTCCCCTCAGCATTGCTCCCTCCTGCAGCCTCGGGAGCATGCGCCAGGCTGCCCTGGCACTTGGGGGAGAGGGGGGGAGTGGTGTGTGGCCAGGTGGGGGGGACAGACCCAACCCCAGCACCAGCCTCCCCCCTGGGATCAGAGCTGGGAGCCCTGTGCCCCCAGGCAGTGGCTCCAGCCATCCTCCCTCGGCCTCTGTGTGGCCACCATGACTCCCCTCACTCCCCTGTTCCATGTGCAGCTGCTGCCACCCTCCCCCCTGCCCCAATTGGTTTTTACTGATTTACACTGAAAAACAGGTGTAAATCAGTAAAAAACCAGTAACTTCAATAAAAAAAATCTGGTAGCTTACTGGCAAAATTCAGTAAAAACTGAAAATGCGGAACACTACTCATTTCTCACAGTGAAGTTTTTCCAGATTTCTAATCAGATTTACATTGCTGCAACTTCAAGCCATTGGTCTATGTCCTCTTCTCTGTAGCAAGAGAGAAAAGGTGCTTTCCATCTTGTTTATGCAGCCCTTCAAATATTTGAAGATTGGTATCATGTCCCCTCTAAAAAGCCTTTTCCACAAGCTGAACATGCCAAGCTCCTTCAGCTTCTCCTCATATGACTTGCCTTCCAAGCCCTTGATCATCTTTGCTGTCCAGCTCTGCATCCTAACCACTCCATGTCTTATTTAAACAGTTTATTTTTCATTTTGGTACATTTCAAATGGTTTGTGTATTTGATTGTCCTCTTACCCTACTTACTATTTTAATAATGAGCAAAGGCAGCCATGCTCCACTTAGCCACAGGGCTGGAAGGTTGTGTGGCACCAGTCTGGGCTGGATCCCAGGAATGGGATCAGTGTATAGGTGAGCCCCTGGGTGCTAAATCTGGCCATGTGCTGACCTGAGCACTTATTCTGAAACCCTGGAGAGCTCCACAGGCCAGGTGATACTCTTCCACAGGCTACTGGATGAACACCACTGAGCTAAGATTTTTTAAATGGACAGGCTCATTCAGTAACTAGATTAGCTGTAATTGTCACTTTTCCTGGCAAGGGAAGAGTAAGAGGCACAGGATGAGACCTGGATCTTGAGTTTATTAGATCAGACATCCTCTGCTGGCTCTTCAGGGTGGCACCTTACACACTACCTAGTTCAAAGAGACATAAACTTTTGGAGATGACAGCCTATCAGGAATTTGTTTGCAGCTAGTGCTGCCTGCATGATCCTGCCCTTCCTTACTAGTTTACTGTTTATTTTGATTATAAATTTTCGTCTGGGAAGAATAAGTCTTGCTATCTTGGCTAACACCTGACAGATGGATATTTCCTAGTTAGTATCTTCTCTATTTTTTCTCTAGTATCTTCTAGAGAGAGTAGCATCTTCTCTGTTTTAGACAGTATCTATTCTGATGGTACTGTAGTAGCCATAGTTTTGATTCTCCCTCTGAATCTCCTTAAGTTAAACTCCCTGCAGATGGATGGTATACTAATACATATAAAATGAAGTTCACATAATTTTTGTAAAAAACGTAATAGAGAAAAAGGTCTCTATGGAATAAAGTCTTATACTGCAAAAAACAGCGATCTGGAGATTGGTTCCTTGATATTGGTTCCCTCATGCTAATGAATTTCAAAAAAGTGTTTCAATACAGTTTCAGGTAGTATATCTACTGAGTTTATATATTATATTTTTACAACCATGTACTTCATTTAAGACACATTTTTCTATCTTGTTGTGTAAGGAAAATGTGCAGGTACCATGGTGTGGGTGGGTGTAGGGAGGAGTTTTAAGTTCTATCAAATGTACAAATTAAAATTAAAGAAAAACATATTTTTCTCTATTCTGCTGGAGTGCACCTATGAATTTTTCCAACTATTTAGTTGATCTAATAAAAGGTATCACATCTACCCAAAGAACCTTGTCTACCTATGTCTTTAGACCAGCATGGCTATAACCAACAATCCTATGAATACCTGACAGTTCAATCTACAAATGTTGCTAATCTGCAGTTCCATTTACAAATGACTAGAGATTTTGCATCTGGGAGCTGACGGAGATTAGCATAATGTACATTTTAGGATTTTTAGGGAACATGCAGTGGCTTTTGGAGTAAGGTGTCACCTTTCAAAACAGACTCTTGCTGCAAGCCATTACTCACAAACGTCAAGTTTAGTAAGTATTTACCTTACTTTACATCATTGGGAAGCTGTTTGCCAAAGTTCTCCTGCTAAGACTGTAGAGCCTTCAGGGCAGAGTCTACCGTGAGTCTCTTTGTGGTTTCAAATCCAGTAGATCTATGGCAGATATGGTATTTGCCTCGAGACAGCTACAAGAAAAGTGCTGTGAACAAAGGAAATCTCTGTACAAAGCATTTGTTGATCTCGCCAAAGCTTTTGAATTTGTCAGCAGCGATGGTTTGTTCTGAATCCAGATCGGCTGCCTTCCTAAGCTTCTGAGTATCAAGTCCTTCCACGTCAGTATGCATGGAATGGTGCAGTTTGATGGGTCATGTTTCAAAGAATTTGAAATCAGGTGTGGTGTCAAACAGGGCTGTGTCCTAGCTTGGATGCTTTTGGAGATTTTCTTTGTTGTTCTACTAAATATACATTTAGTGGCTCTTCAGAAGAATGATACCTTTGAACCAGATCCAGTGGGAAACTCTTTAACCTCACTTGACTCAAAACAAAAACCCAAGTAGTTCTTCTCTGTGAAATGCTCTTTGCCAATGATGCAACAATTGTTAGTCATTCACAAACTGGGCTGTAGTCTCATGGACAGAGACGACCTGAGCAGGGTGCAGGGCCCAAGGCAAATCAGCCTTTGCGAGGCCCTGCTCCCACACACGCTGGACACAAAGAAGCCAGCGGTGGATTTCATAGTAGGGTCGGAAGGGACCTGAACAGATCATCAAGTTTGATCCCCTGCCATGGCAGGAAAGAATACTGGGGTTAAACGACTCCAGCAA
>NW_017729003.1:14725967-14729731 GCF_001723915.1 Gavialis gangeticus
GGCCTGACCAGTGCCGCATAGAGGGGATCACCTCCTTGGACCTGCTAGAGATGCATCTGTGGATGCATGAACAAGGTGTGGTTGGCCTTCCTGACTGCATCCCCACACACTGCTGACCCATGTTCATCTTGGCATCAGTGATGACTCCAAGATCCTTTTCTGCCTCTGTACTGATGAGAAGGGAGTTCCCCAGCCTGTAGGTATGGTGCTGGTTCTTCCTCCCCAGGTACATCACCTTGCACTTGTCAGTGTTGAATCCCATCCTATTCTCATCTACCCACCCCTGTAACCTGTCTAGGTCTGATTGCAGCCTATTCCTCCCTTCTAGTGTGCCCACATCCCCCCACATCTTCATGTCATCAGTAAATTTGAACAGGGTGCTTTTTACCCCCTCATCCAGGTCACTGGTGAAGATGTTGAACAGTGCAGGCCCGAGGACTGAGCCCTGCAGAACCCCACTGCCCTCCAGGTTCAAAATGACCCATCCACTACCACTGTCTGGGTGCAGCTCTCCAGCCAGTTGGCGACCCACTTGACTGTGTAGGTGGTGACACCACAGGCCCCGTTTTTTAATGAGAATGGGGTAAGAGACAGTGTTGAAGGCCTTCCAAAAGTCCAGAAAGACTATGTCCACTGCAACCCCTGCATCTAAGGATTTGGCGGTGGGATGAGTGCCAAGCAGCTGGATGCGAAGTCGGTTGTGGCAGCAGCAGCACAGATTTGCCGTGGCCACTCCACCCAGCTACATGAGCCCCCCAAAGTGCAGGGCCCAGGACGGTTGCCCTGATTTGCACCCCCCCCGGGATGGCTCTGCTTATGGATTGCTTTTCTCATGCTTGTGATGATTTTGGTTTGAGCATTAGCTTAATGAAGACAGTAGTCATGGGTCAACAAGCTGACTGCCCCCCTGAAGTCAGAATAAATGATGAAGGCCAGAAGTGGTTGAAAAATTAACTTACTCAGGCTCCACTGTCTTGAGAAATCTTGGCTTGGAAGCCAAAAATCAATGCTCACTTTGGAAAGGCAAGCAATGCCATGGCTAAACTTCAAAAGAGAGTTTGGAAAAACAGAGCATTCACTCTATTGACAACAATGTCCATCTACAGTGCTTGTGTACTTAGCCTTCTATTCTATGGCAGCAAAATGTGGACTCATACCAAGCAAGAAAAAAACTTAACAGTTTCCATCTTCAATGTCTCCATCATATTCTGGGCATAACATGACATGACAAACTCTTCAACTTCGCTGTTCTGGAATAGGCCAAGATACCCAGTACGTTTGTTTTCCTGAGACACAGATCGTCCGTCGGTTATTACATGTAAATCATATAAGCGATGGCCAAATCTCCAAGGACATACTCTAACGTGATCTGGCCACTGGCAAATGTCAACTTGGATGGGCCAAAGTTCACTTTCTTGATGCCTGCAAGAAAAACCTTTGTGAGTTGCGCATCAGTAGCCAACTCTGGGAATAGGGTGGCCATCATAGAGGACATTCTGGTTTTCTGCTACTCTGTCCTCTATTGATACAAAACCCAACACCTTTATGTCCTCTGTTTTTCCCTTCATGAGAAAAATAGAGGACATAAAGGCATCTGGTTTCGTATCAATAGATAGGGGACAACCAGACTGTCCTCTACGATGGCCACCCTAGCTGGGAATTAATTGCTTCAGACTGATGCAAGTGGAAAGCTGCCATGAAGCAGGGCCTACACTGGTTGGAGAGGGTCAATGATGAGATAGAGAAGAGTCATCAGAGGCAGGCCAAATAAGATGGTACTTGGCATGCTAGCACAAGCTCAAGTGAATTTGTATATGCAACTTACTGGAGGGTTTGTTTGTTGCTTATTGGACTCCTCAGCCACTCAAGAAGCTGTGATGGTACCTTTTAACTCACCAAAGGCACAATCTCCATGTCTCCTAAGACCAATGGCTGTCAATGATAAGAAGTATTTTGGGGTTTAGGATCTAGTGTGTTTCCCATTTCATCAGATAGTTAAGAAAGATGCAAGGCTAAATTCTGCTATTACACTGCAATCAATAAAGACATGCTGCTATCAGTCTCCAGAAAGACACCAAGATCCATGTCTACAATGCAGTCATCATCTCCACACTCCTTTAGGTCACTCATGTTCCACATCAGTACTGTTATCTCAAGAGCATGGAGAGGTCAATGATACGTCCGGAAAATCCTCCACATCAAACGGGAAGATCTCTGCACAAACAGCTGCATCCTTGCTGAAGCCAATGTTACCAGCATTGAGTTGGTGATCCTCAAGCACCAGCTTCACTGTACTGGATATTTGACTCCTGACTCCCAAGACAAGTGCTCTACTCCAAGCTTAGCTGAACAAGCTCATGGAGGCCAGAGGAAATGCTCTAAGGACACATTGAAGGCATACCTCAAGAAAATGTACGCTGACCTAAAGAACTGGGAGGAGCTGGTTGCCAGTTGAGTTAAATGGTATCACCACCTCAACCAAGTGGCAGCCCATTTCGAAGTAGTTTCTTGCCCTTAAAGGAAGGAAGAAAGAGTGAAGGAAGGAAAATGAAAGGAATCTCAGCCTAAACCCTACTGTTTTCTGTGGAAAGACCTGCAACTTCAGTGGATAGATGTGTGGCTTGATGTGTGACTCATAAGTCACCTAAGGACTCATCAGCAAACCATGGCAAAGATCATCTTTGAATCAAGGGATTGCCATCACCGATTATGCTGATTTACTTACGTTTTGCCCCATAGAAGTAAAAGTATGTAATGGAGCTAAATGTGGTCTCCCAAACCTCTTTTAAGTTACTTTGACTTAAATTATAATGAGTGCTCTTAGAACTAGTAAACTTTTTAAAGCAGTGGCCTTTTACCCAAAAATCATGGGGTCAGAGGAAGGGAGAAAGTATCCCTGCAACTTCTACTAAGATTCCGTTTCACACTACGTAAACTGTATTTTGGAGTAACGTACAACATTAAACATGTCATAATCTTTCCTGAGAGGGGATTTAAGAAAAGTAACTTTTATTCTCTATTGTTAAGATTACAGTTTCAACTGAATAGCAAAGTCCATGTATAAGTCAATAAAAAATATTTGTTTGGCAAACTGGAAAAGGTCACGTGACTGAGAAGTCAAGAGTGCAGGAAACATTATAGGTAGTACAGGAGGTGCCTGTGTGCTGTAACAGAATGTCTGGGTAAAACTGAACTCCATCTTGTAGTATGTGTTTAACTTGTATCTATGGTAAATTTGTCTAAGGCATAGTAACTGTGATGTCCAGGAGATGTGCTTCATACTCATGAAATGATTATCAGTGAAAAACTATTAGAGAACAATCTAGGGCCATCAGCTTTGTCTCACAACTACTAACCCACCTCTGTGGGGTGCTAGACTGTTTAGTGGACCTTGTTAAGTCCCAGAGCTGTTCTAGGGACCAAGAAAGATTCAAGGAGCCTGTTCCAAAATGAAGTACATAAGATAAAAAGTATAAATTAGGGCTGACAAACAAAACAATTAATTGCAAGATTTAAAAAAGTCACAATTAATCTCTATTTTAATTGCACAGTTAAACAATAGTTAACAGCCCCCACCAACAGCCCAGAGCCCATGCGCCCTGTGGCTCCACCCCGCCACCACCAACAGTGCACAGCCCCAGCCCCAACCCTGGGTTTACCCACACCTGCTCCAGACTCGCCCTGGCTGGAGCGGACTAACTGGAACCCATATGAACAGATCTGACCCTGGCCAGCCCTATGCCTGCTCCGAACTCACCTGCCCA
>NW_017729003.1:14734731-14738639 GCF_001723915.1 Gavialis gangeticus
AGATTTAAAAAAGTCACAATTAATCTCTATTTTAATTGCACAGTTAAACAATAGTTAACAGCCCCCACCAACAGCCCAGAGCCCATGCGCCCTGTGGCTCCACCCCGCCACCACCAACAGTGCACAGCCCCAGCCCCAACCCTGGGTTTACCCACACCTGCTCCAGACTCGCCCTGGCTGGAGCGGACTAACTGGAACCCATATGAACAGATCTGACCCTGGCCAGCCCTATGCCTGCTCCGAACTCACCTGCCCACTCTGAGTACCAGCAGCAGCAGCTAGGCAGAAGCTGCTGCTCAGTGCAAAGGAAAAGCAGCTCTTCACTGCTGCCCGGCTCTTCTTCCTGCAGCCACCCAGAGTCCTTGCCCAGGCTGACCTTAGGCTCCTCTGCACTGCTACCCACAGGCAGAGGGAGAAAAAAAGTTTGGGGGGGCTGAGAACTCACGTGCACACTCCCCCCCAATGGGAAAGTCTGTGGGGAAAGGGCCATGGGGGCAGGGAATGGGGTTGGGACCAGGCAGGGATCAGAGCACAGCTGGGCCTGGGATTGGGGCCGGGGCCCGCTGCATCCGTCCCTACCCTTGCACCTGGGGTCATTGCCCAGTGCCGGTGGCCTCTGCGAATTCGCCACCCCGCACCAGCCCCGGCTGCCTCCCTGCACTGGCCCTGGCTCTGCACTGCCTGGGGGGACCTGGAATAGGGCCTGCCTTGGCTGCACCACTGGGGCAAAGGAGACGGAGCCCGCGGGGAAACCCTCACCTGCCCCACATCATCCCCAGGAAGAGCCCAGCAGCTCCTATAAAGGCACAGCACACTCCGATCTTTGCATGGGGCACAGGCAGGATGCAGCTGCGCTCTGCCTGCTCCCTGCCACCTCTGAAAGTGGTGTGGTGCCATGTGCCTTGCTGTCCAGGCCACCTAGCAGCCAGACTCACCTCCAGGCTTTTACAAAAATCAATAATTAGTACTTTTAAGGAGTAAAATGATCATTGTTAAGAAATTGTCAATCTAGCATTATAGCTTTCCTGCTATGCTGCTCATGAAGTGATGAAATTAGAAAACAGAGTAACCACAACTAGGTGGAACTCTGAGGTAGTGTGTGAGGGTGAGGCGGCTTGAGGTTTTGGGGTTTAAGATGTTTGGACTGCAGTCCCACACCAAAGAAAGTATCTAGAACTCCAGTAGCAGAAACATCAGCTCGACTATATACAGGTCTGGTCGTCTTAAAAGTCTTCAGGACCTGGCAGTTGGGTATGTTTTCACAACAGGGGACTGTCCAGAGGAGAACAAGCCCAAATTCTAAGTGACTGAACTGAGGAAGTTATCCTTAAAAAAACCAAACAAACCCCCAAGAAACCTATGTAACTAAAGATGAGGTAATAGTGCTTATGCAAAAGGAGGCAAAAAATGTCACATGTAATTGTAGCATTTCTTAGTTTCTGACTGCTTGATTCTGATGTACCCTAACCCTGAGGTTCATTTAGTGCGTTAATGCATTATAGTTAATAGTTTTAACACTTCCCCAACTGTCCATTTTGCTGTAATGTGATCTTTCACCTCACACTGAATTGCCTGTAAAAACTTAAGAATGAAAAGCCAGCTTTTTTGATGATAGCTTTTATTGGCCCAGTGGTATGGGCATTGGTGACTGTTGACAGTGTGGAAGGGGCACAGTTTAAAGGTTCGGGTGGTGTGCAGTGGGGTTCAGGGCAGGCACTCGAGACACGGGAGTTTTGATTTCTATTCTAGAGCTACTTTTTAGGGTTATTGTGAAAGAGTAAACACCGACGTGGTGAAAAGAGCCGGAGAATGCTGCTTCCAGAGCCATTACCATATTAGGATAGAAGCTCTGAGAGTGGAAAAGAGAGAGGAGTTTCAAAAGAGAAAGAGGGGCTGAAAGAGAAAAAGAGGGAGAAAGAGGATCCCCAAGGGATAAGAGACTTATCTCAAGACTTCTCATGACGCAAGAGAGAGCGGAGCTCCGAGGAAGAGGGGCGGATCCCCAAGGAGACAAAACGAGAAGACAAACCATGGGACGTGTCTGGCTGCTGCCCTGGAAAGTAAACAAAGAAAAGAAGAGAGTGAACTGACCCACTCTCTCAGGCTTGGAGATGGCATCTGGTTGTCTGTCACAAGGATTCAAGGCTTCTGGCACATGCAGGATAAAAGGTACACACTTATAGCAACAAAACAGAGAGAAATTATATGGCGGGGTTTAAAGATAAAAGCCTGCCCAAAAAAGATAAACAGACGAACAAGAGAGAAAGAGACTTTGTTTTCTAATACTATATTCAGTCCAACCAAATTGATAGCAGTTACATAAAAACATTAATTATATAGATAGAATTACAAAGTTAATATGACTGATAAGGCTAAAGAAAAAAAAGGAAAAGGATATAAATGGACAACTTCTGCCTAAAAGTAAAAAAAGTTTGTATAGAGTGATAAAAGATAAAAATAAAGACAAGTGTTAATCTGAATCAGACTGTGAATATCTATCTATCTATCTATCAGTGACTGCATGTGGCTAGTTAAGAAGGCAAGCGAGGTATTCCTCTATAATACTGGGACCCCCAATAAAGGCATAACTCCCCCCCCTCAAACCAACCAACCAACCAACCAACCAACAAACAAAAAAAAATGAACTATATATAATAACCCTCCTGACTAGTGACATCATAAATTAGAACATATAATAATAACATCCAAGACGTGGCAGGAGGGAAAGTCGGGGTACCTATAGTTCTCTGGGAGACTATAAGAGGGTATGAAGAAGCATCCTAAGTACCACCATCACAGTTATGTTTCATGACACTTTATAATAGCAGATGGAGACTGTTCTAAAAGTTACCAGTGAAGAAAACTGGCAGGGGGTCTGTGGCTTTCCAGAGCTTGGCCCTTGCCCTTATGGTGCAGCACTGGTCCAGACTTGCCAGAGCTTGGCTCCTGATGGCCTCGACCAGCCCCGTGTCATGAGGGCCATGTGCCAAGCCCTGCCCCCCACAGCTTTACCTGTGCCAGAGCCGGTCCCACCGCCCTGCCTTGCAGTCCTGCCGCCTCGTGTGTGTGCGGTACCTCCTGCCCCGCATTTCCCCGCTTTACCTTCACGCTCCCTTCCTCTAAATGAAATGAATGAGCAGTAGAGAAGGGCCGGGCGAGTGACCCCGCACGGAGCCAGGGCACCGGGGTTTGGAGGAGTGCGTCTGCCCGCCCCGCTCTGCCAGTCGGCGGCGGCCCCGGGCACGCGGCGGGGCTGGCGCTGCTTGCCAGGCCGGTGAACGTGTGGAAGCGCCACGGTGTAAAGCGCGACCCTTTCCCGCGCAGGATCGCCGCCCCATCGGCCGCCCCACGCTCTGAGGCATCGCCACGCTCCCCACCGCGCCGCGCCAAAGCAGCCATTGGCTGAGCGCCCCCAAGGGCGGGGTCTTCCCTTGCGCCAGACCAGCCCCGCGCCAGTGCGCCTGCGCCGCTGCCAGCGCAAGGGTTCTGGCAGCAGCGGCGGGAAACTGGGTTTCGCGTTGGGGTCGCTGCCGCCGCCGTGACCTCATCTCTCGGCTTCCACCAGCGCCATGGAGCCGCCGCGGGACGAGCGGCCGGGGAGTGGTGCCAGCGAAGAGCCGGCGCCGCCGGAGAGGTGCCGCGCGGGGGCGGGACGGTTGGAAGCGGGAGCGGGAAGCGGCGCCTTAGTACGACCGACTCTGCTGTCTCTAGAGCTGGTCTTCGGCGGGGCTTTCCTGGCACTTGTAATAGCTGATTCAGTCCCTAGAAGTCCCCACTAACGCAACCCATCTATACAGACGTTGGGTGAGCAGGGTCTGACTAACGCGCTGCTTCTTTTGGGCATGCGCTGGGCTTGCCGCGGGAGCGCGCCGAGTTTAAAGTAAAGCCTTCCCCCCCAACCCAGAAAT
>NW_017729003.1:14738738-14748655 GCF_001723915.1 Gavialis gangeticus
CCTTCCCCCCCCCCCCAGCTAAGCCACTGTAGATGTATGAGCCACATTGCCTAATCCCGCCACCCCCCAAACAAAACAAAACGAAAACAAACCAAATTTCCTGAAAGAGACCTACCCTGGGGTGAATTTTGGCACGTGTAACTGAACAAGGCGGGGTTTTTGTTTTTTTTGCTGGGGAGGGAGTTACAGGAGGAATGGCGTTGGAAGGCTGCCATAGTCTTATCTAAACAATAGCTATGACCTTCCTAAACAGTGGTTGTATTGATATCACTTTCATTTCAGTTTTCAGAAGAAAACAGGTGACTTCACTGATACAATGCTTGTTAAAGGTTTGAACAACAGATACCGTGTGTTAAGAGTGAATGTAGTACAGAAAAAGGGAGAAGATCCAGAAATGCATTTGACAATTGTGGCATCTCAATCACCTGAGGATACAGAACTATGCATTCTGAGGAATGACTGGTAATTGATATCTAGATATAAAGATTTTTTGTAATGAGAATATTTTGGTTTATTAAGTAAATTCTTTGCATGCTCACTTCCATTATTTTAAAAGTGAAAACTGCACTCAGTTAATTGAATATGGTATTACTGCCATGCTGGTTTTGTTTGTTAATATCTAACTGAGGGCAGTTAGTATCTAGAATAAACTGTATTGTTACCTTACATTTTTCACATAGTTTAGTCATGGTAAAATAATATGAATAAATATTTAAAATAGTGAAACTTGAACCATGTGGCTTTATGTTCACTATGCTGACTAGAGCAGTTAGCATTATTTTGGGAATACAGATTCACAGAAGTTTAGGGCTGGAAGGAACCTGGTGAGATCATCGGGTGCAGCTCCCCCCCCGCTCTGTGCAGGAAAGACTGCTGGGGTCAAATAACCCCAGCAAGGTGTGCATCCAGTCTCCTTTGGAAGATCTCCAGGGTAGGTGCTTGCACCACCCCTGCTGGGAGTCTATTCCAGAGTCTGGTCACATGAACCGTGAAGAAGTTTTTTCTTGTATTCAGTCTGAAACCTTCTAGGAGTTTATGATCATTGCTCCTGGTTTTCCCCTGGAGTGCTTTGGTGAATAGTTGTTTGCTTAGCCCCTGATGCTCTCCCCTGATAGATTTGTAAGCTGCCACCAAATCCTTCTGGAGCCTTCTCTTTTCTAGGCTGAACAGTCCCATATCTGTCAGCCTTTCCTCCTATGGCTTACTCTTCAGGCCTCTAGCTTAACTGATAAATATACAAAGAACTGGGTATTATAGGTTGACATTGTTGCCTACCCCTGATATATGATTTTTGGCCGGAGTGTCGAAAACACCACAATGCCTACCTTGGAAGATGCTGGAGTGCCGGCATGCCAGAGAAGCAAAATGAGGGCGGGGGTACGTGGCAGGATGCCCTGCTTATGCCTCCTGCCTGGGCTGCTCCCAGCAGGACTTGTAGTTTTCCAGCTGCCTGCTGGCAGTAGCTACCCAGAGCTGGGGCTGGCTGCAGCTGGGAGGCTCCAAACAGCTGTGCTGGGCTCCAGAGCCCCAGGCATCAGCTCTGTACCAGTGTGTGCACCTGCATGTCGGAGCAGGTGGTGGGGGAGGGGCCTGAAGCAGCACAGTGCTGGTCTCTTCCCCTGTTCCCAGCACAGAGCTGGTGACTGGGGTCTGGGCGCCAGCGCAGCTGCTTGCAGCCTGCCAGCTGCTTGCTGCAGCTGCCCAGAGCCCAGGCTAGCTACAAACAGCTGTGCAGGACTCTGGAGCCCAGTCACCAGCTCTGTGCCAGGACTGGGGGAGACTGGGGTTGCGCTGCCTAAGGCCCCTCCCCCTCACCTTCTCTGAGGCGCACCTGCCAGTACAGCTGAGCCCGGCACAGCTGTTTGGAGCCTCCTGGCTGCAGCTGGCCCCGGCTCTGGGTAGCTGCTGCCAGCAGGGAGCCCGGGCTGCTCCCAGCAGGCAGCTGGGACACTGCAAGCCCTGCTGGGAGCAGCCTGGGCTCCATTGCTGGCAACAGCTACCCAAAGCCAGGGCTGGTCATGGTGTGCCGAGCAAAATGGCCTCACGTGCCATGCTTGGCAGGAGTGCGGGTGGTTGCTGACCTTTATTGTATACCTTGACTTCCAAAAAGGCCTTTGATCTAGTGTCCTGCGATGTCCTCACAGAAAATTGGAGGATTGTGGGCTTAACTCTGAGACAGTCAGGTGGCTGAGAAACTGGCTGCAGGATAGAACCCAGAGAGTTGTCGTGAATAGATCTGTCATCCTGGCGAGAAGTGGGCAGCAGTGTTCCAGGTGCTCGGTCCAGTACTTCCAGTGTTTTTAAGGATTTGCATGTGGGGGTGAACAGCTCACTGGCCAAGTTCACAGATGACACCAAGTTATGGGGGAGTGTGGTCATGCTTGAAGATAGGCTACAGATACAGGTGGACCTAGACAGGCTGGCAGATTGGAATTTGATGAAGTTCAATGTTGAGAAATGTAAAGTGCTCCACCTTCGTATGAGCAACTCCCAACATACCTACAGGCTTGGCTGCACCAAACTGACTAGCACCATGAATGAAAGGGATCTGGGGGTAATAACAGACCACGGTATGAACATGAGCCAGCAGTGCAATGCTGTACCCTTTAGGGCAGATAATACTCTGGTATGCATCAATTGATGCATCTTCAGCAAAACCAAGGAGGTAATTCTTCAGCTCTACTCAGCACTGGTGAGACTGCAGCTGGATTACTGCATCTAGTTTTGGGCACCATGCTTAAATGAGGATGCGGACAAGCTTGAGAGAGTCCAAAGAAGTGCCACCCATGTGATCAGAGTCTTACATGGCACGCCATACAAGGAAAGGCTGAGGAAAAGAAGGCTGAGAGGGGACCTGATAGCAGCTTACTGCTACACTAGGGGAGTACATCAAGGGCTCCGTGTGCAACTGTTCACCAGGGCACCCGAGGGGAAAACCAGGAGTAATGGCCACGAGCTCCTGGGAGATCGATTCAGGCTCAACATTAGGAAAAACTTCACAGGGTGTTCAGACTGTGGAATAAGTTCCCTCCAGAGGTGGTGCAATCACCTACCCTGGAAATCTTCAAGGAGAGACTAGACAGTCACTATGCTGGGGTCACCTGACCCCCAGTTATCTTTCCTGCTTGGTGCAGGGGCTCGACCTGATCTTCCAAGGTCCCTTCCGGCCTTACAATCTATGAACCTATATGAACTGGGTAATTCAACTATGTTAACTTAGTTCCCCTGAAAACAGAAGTGGGCAAATAGTTATTTACATATTTATCAGCCTAAGTATGCGTATGCCTGTGGCAAGACACTGTGTGCGCCTGCCACTTTAAGGGCCTGGAGCTGGCAGCCGCCAGGTGCTTGATGAGGGCAGCCACTTTGGCTCTGGGTCTGCCCATATAAACACGGCAGTTCTGTTGCTGGAGGCCAGGCGACAACATTGCCTGGCTGGAAGGCTGCTGATATCATCTGGAGATAAGGAAGGAGCTATAGGGGATGGTAAGGAGGCTCCTGGTCCTGGGCATAACCTAAAGCTGCACCTGCTGGGAGTGGGTAGCCTGGTGGGGCTCCCAGTGGTGTGGGAGTCCCCAGGAAATGCCAGGCCAGTTACCACCCCAGTGAAAGGTAGGTCAGGGTGCCTTAACCCCTAGCCCCCACAACTGGGTGGGTTACCCCTTTGTGCAGAGAGCCTGGAGGGTGGACCCCTGGAGAGAGAGAAAAGGGCCATAGACTCAGGCCTGTCTGAACTTTCCCTGACTGGTCAATGCTGGGACCAGGACCGGAAGGGTCGAAGGGCCGGGGGGCCCACTGCGAGGAAGGCCCAAGGGCCTGGGGTTCCGACTGGCCTGGAGGTGGGCCAGGGCTAGTGAGCCAAAGGTCCTGGTGGGGGGATCACACCTGAAGGGGAATTGGTTCAGGGAGCTATGCTGCCCAGTATGAAGGCAGAAGAGACTGCCTGAGGAGAGTGATCCAGGTGTGGGTTCAATAGTAGGATTCTGGGGCCCAGTGTGGGGGCTGGTGATTATGAGAACTATAGATGCCATCAGCAAGGCTTGGGCTGCAGTGTAGGGGAGGAATGGAGCTGCAGATAGTGTCCCCTGGCATCGGGGCAGGAAATGGGGAGCCTCCCACTTATTAAGATCTATTTAACTAATTAACAACAAGGCATGGCGGGTGAGAACGTGGGTGGTTAGCCCAGGAACAGGTGGGCAGGCCACAGCGAGATTGGCCCCGAGCAGGCCCCCTGTTACAATGCCCCAGGGCCACAAGACCAGAGCCTCTAACTGGTACTGTCTGTTGGAGGTATGCATGTGTCCTTTGCCTTTTTATGTAACCATAAAAGATGGGAGTGACTGTGGCTCCCTCAGTTTCCTCTTGCCACCTGTGACAGTGACTTTATTTTGATCTTGGAATATATGCTCTTCATAGTGTTTTTGGGTCTTACACACAGTTATTATAGTTACTGCCTTTTAGGAATTCTGTTCCAGTAGTTCCAGGAGACATCATTCATTTAGAAGGAGAGTGCAACTCTGGTACTTGGATAATAAATGGAGAGTCTGGATACTTAATTCTGTTCCCAGACTTGCTGCTTTCTGGCACCACAGTATCAAATAGTATTCGATGTATGAGAAAAGCAGTGCTGAGCGAGAAGTTTAGGGTAAGTGTTAAAATCGCGGAATAGAAAATGTTTTGGAAAAATCATTTGTTGCATTCCAAATTTCTCACTTTTGGGTGAGATGGCTGTTGTCCAGTAGTAAGACTTGACACTTTCCATTATAAGGTCCTATTTTCAGATGTTTATAACTCTGCCAAACTTTAATCATTTGGGATAAAATGTTATACTGGTGGGTGTTTGCCTCAGGTTGAAGTCTTTGCTAAAATGTCAGCCAGAGTGGATAATCTGTTCTTGAAAATAAGGGAGGGAGGTTGAGAGACGGAGAATAGGTTGTACCAATACTAAAAAAAAAAATAAATGTCAACCTGATGCTTAAGATCAATGATTTTAAATTTGACAGAGGTATGGAGCGTGTAACATAGATGCTCTTTTCCTTGTCCCTGTGAAAATCCAAAAAAAAAGTGACAAAGTTTATAAGCCTTTGAAAATTACTATCCACATGTTCAGTAGAGACTCCTAGAACTTCTCTGCTAAGTTACTTGCATGCTTCAGCACTGACCTGACCAGGAATTTCCCTGCATTTGTCCACTTTGGGGTCCTGCAGGTGAGGGTTCCCTCTAGAACTGGAAAAGGGAAACTGCAGTTTCAAAGCTCTTGTTGCCTAGTCTGGTAGAAGAAGCGGCCTGTTTCAACTGCCAGGTACCCAAAAGACAGTCTTACAAGTAGTGGTGAACTGGGTGAGGCTGAAACTAAGAGTTGGATGGTTGGAGAGAGGAATGAGGGAGCTACTGAGGCAAAGGGATAGAGGTTATAACAAACTTCAGGAATATCTAAATGAGCTGGCTAAGTGAGGAAGACGTGACTGAGACAAGGAGCCTTGGGAAAGGTAAGAAGTCGGACTTTGAGGGGAAATAGTAGAAGGATCTGACCTGTAGAGAACACTTCTTTCCTAAGTAGAGAATGCAACCCACTGCTGCTGGTCTTTCCTTTTTAACCCAGTCCTAGGATCATATGAGCAGTTATCTGTGGCTAAATGTCCCATCTGAAGTATTTGTCCTAGAGGACCAAAACTTACTGCTACTTTGGTTCACCATTACGCTCATTGGCAGAGGCCTCTGTAGTGGATCTAAAGAGTCTAATCTTGCTGATGTTGAATTGACAACCTTACCATGATATTGCCTTTGTTTGTTTGTTTTTTAAGCAAACCAAACTACAAAGCAAAACATTAAAAATTTTCACAAAGAATAGTGTGCTAAGAATAATCAGTCACATGTTTATACTAGGAAATACCAGAATTAAGGCTGGCTACCAAAACTAGTGGATTCCTTTGATCTCAAGTTTTGTATTTCCATTTTCTGATATGAAAAATGGTGATAATACGGCTTATCTCATAAAGGTGTTGTGAAAACAAATGGCAAGGCTTGACTCTAACACTACTTTTTATATAGTTTATTTTCCTTGTATACATTTTCAATATTGGTTGGTGTGCAGAAGTTTGAGAATGGAGACTTTTCTTAGCAGGCTTAACCCTGTGGAAACAAACTATCTGCCCCAAAGATCTCATGGCCAAAACAAGTCTAAAACGGACTTCCAAACTGCAATATCCTTTTCTACCCAGTCCGGATGGGTAGCCTTTGAGAAAAGGTGTAAACTAGTACACACAACTCTTATTTTTTTCCTGTCTAAAGCAGTCTTCTATGTCATCTGGTTAAGCTGAAAGGCCACCTGGGACTTTTTTTATAAACCTTTTCCTTGTGTGATACTGGCCGTTTGTATTGATCAAATTGGATATTAATGGTGGAAGTGGAACTGGGTGTGTCTGTATATTCCATGAATTATCAGTCATCATTCACTCACTCTGATGGCAAACTTGTAATTAGGGTTGTCACCCAATTACACTAGGGCATAAAGTTATTTTGTATGTACATCTTGCTAAAACTTACTACTGTATGATTTTTATATTGTAGAGTTGTGAGTCTGGTTCACGTCAAATGCTGGTTGGCACAATCCTTCACGAGATTTTCCAACAAGCAATAACTAATAATTTGGCAGCAGAAAAAGTACAAGAACTGGCCTTCAAAATTGTCTATGGACCAAAATATCTAAAAGAATTGTAAGTAAAATTGTGGTCAGACTTGGAGAGTGCAGAGCAATAAAGTAGTTGTGCACCAGATTAAATGTCCCTGCAATATAACTCTTTTAAAAATTCCAAGTATTCAGAGGAAAGTTTATAATATTATTTGAACAGTACAGAAAGATGCAACTTCCATATCTAGAAGTATTTAATTTGAGTTCAGTAGCTAAATTGTCATGCAAAACTAGCCAGGCAAGACAAGCATGTCTGTTTCTGGGATGTTAGATGTTTGTGATAGTTGTGCAAAGATAAGCTTTAACATGAATGAATACGTTATCCCTAGAAAGCAACCAGAGGTGTTAATTGACAAAATAGTGGGGCTTTTGTAGTTTTGCATTCCTTCTCTAGTTAGGAGCTGAAGCTGTTGTTGCCACAACAGCTGCTGCACAGGTAGCCTGGGACCAGAAGCAACCCTGGCTGGAGCAGGACCCCAGCTGGAGCCAGAGCTGTGACAGGAATGAAACTAGCAGTGTGGGCAGGAGAGGAGACAGCGGGGCTGGAGGCAGGTGCCAGGGGGTGCAGGGACAGAGTGCAGGGAAGTGGCAGGGGCACAGGCACTAGGATGGAAGCAGGGGGAACGGTGCAAGTGTGGGGGGTAGGCAGTAGGGCATACAAGCACAGTGGTAGCAGGGCACAGCAGAAGGGCTAAGTGGTGGGGGGGGACAGGTGGCAAGGGGCAGGGTTCAGGCCACTTTACTTTCCACTGCTTACCCTGCTGCACTACTGGGGACGTGCACACAAATATAAGACAACTCCAAAAATTGCATTCTAGACATGAAATATTATAATATTATATTCTCATTACTTCCTGCTCAGCCATGAGTGGCCTTTGATCACAAATGAGGATGAGATTTAGGCATACTGAGCAGGGTCCTTCTTCCACTTTTCTTTCTTTTGTGGTAGACATCAGATAGGCCATCTGACAGGCAACCTGGCTCTGTTGTTTTAGTTCAACACCTCCTCTTGGTAAGAGGCTAGTAGGTTTGGTCTTTATCCTGCAAAAACTTGGAAAACCAAGGTAGGAGAAAATGAGTTCAATTATTTTTTTGCTTCTTTTTTTCCCGCTTCTTCTAAGGTGTCTATGAAGGCTCGTTGTCCACACTATCAGTTGAAAATGTCTCTATGAATGTATACATATAACTTCCTTGAAATCTCCCCCTGCCATCCCCTTCATGCTATGAAATAGTAGTATTGCAGTTAAAACTGCAAGAATCATAGGTAACAGGAATAAAAAGCTGTCATATAGCTTTAGTGGGCAAGTTTTTTTAGGTTTTGTTTTAGTAGTGAAATTTTTGGTACAGCTGAAAAAAGATTTTCAGAAATGCACTGAACTTCCAGTCTGAATGATGGTATAATGAAACTAGGGTTTTGTTATGTTAGAAATTATATCGACATCCTTTAGGATAGGGCAGGCAAAATACCGCCTGCAGGCCGGATCTGGCCTGCCAGGCCATTCTATCTGGCCTGTGGGGCCCCTAAAAAATTTAGAGTATTATCTGCCCCTGGCTGTCTGTCAAAGATGACAAGGCACCAGCAGGGTCCAGAAGGAGCTGGCAGCAGGACCTAGTAGCTGCAGCAGCAGGGCACCTACCTGGCCATGCCCCACCCCTAGCCCCCACCTGGGAGTGTGTGCCTAGCAGAGGCTTCTGCCTTTGTGACCCTGGGGCTACTCCCCGCCTCCCTCTGCATGAAAGCTAAGAATGGCAGGGGAGGAGAGGACAGCCGGCAATTGCCCCAGTCCTTGGGGCTGGGCTGGCTCCTGCAGTCCCAGTGATGGAATTGGTGAACTATGTGGTTCCAGAGTTGCCGACTGGGTGGGAGGGTGTGGAGAAGTGGTGGGTAGGAAAGGGGCAGTGGCACTAGGTGGCGGGGAGTGGCAGCAAGCCAGTGGGAGCACATCAACAGCTGGGCAGGAGTGCAGGGTCTATGCCAGTACCATGGGGCCAGGGCTGATGGGGTTCCAGGGTGGGGTGGCAGAAGCAAAGGGCCCTGGCTGGCAGAGCTCTATGGAGCCAGACTGGGCTGTGCTGGCACAGAACAGGGAGCTGACCTAACTCTATAGAGCTCCTGCCAGCCTGGGCCCCATGCTCCTGCTGCCATGCCCTGGGCCCCCTCTGGCCCTGCCTCTGGGGCACCAGCGCAGGCCCATGTTCCCGCCTAGCTGTTGCTGTGCTCCTGCCTGCCTGCTGCCACTTTGCCCTCTGTTTGCTGCTGCCACCACCACCACCATTTACCCCTTTTCTGCCCACTGCTACCGCTCCTTTGCACCCCCTGCCTGCCAGTCAGCCACACCAGCACTACGTGGTTCCTGGCTGCATTGCAGGACACAGCAGGAGTTGGCCTGGCCTCGCCCCTGTGGTCCTTGGCTGGCTCTGTGCAGTGCTGGCCAGGCCGGGCTGGCTCCTGCTGCATCCTGCGGTCCCAGCCATGCAGCTGGGAACTATGTGGTAATGGAGTGGTGGGTGTTGAGGGGTAGAGGGGGTGCGGATGGGAAGGTAGGGAGGCAGCAAGAGAAGGGCAGTAGTGGCAGACAGGAGGGGGAGGTGGCAGTGGGTGGGCAGGAGCATGGGGCCTGTGCTCGTGCCCCAGGGCCAGGAGCAGCAGGAGTGCAGAACCTGGGCTAGCCATGAGCACCTTAAGGCCTCATGCCATGGGCCATGAGCACCCTAAGGCCTCATGGCCTCCTGCTGCTGCTGGTGGCAGGGGGCTGTGGGCAATGAGGGAGGGTGTGTGTGTTCATAGGGCAAGTCCCACACCTCACCATACACATGTACCCACACCCCAGCCGTCCTCCCCCTCTACACATGCCACAACTATCCCCAGTCACCTTCCCCCACAAACCCCACACTCCCCCACATATCCACACACACCCATACCCCTCCATTTCCCCCCACCACCAATATACCAAAATAAGACTTAATTTTATACTATTATACAATCACCTCTATGTATAAAATGCAAACGCATGTAAACCAGGACAAAAATATTTTTTGAAATCAAATTAATGAATGTTGTAATAGATGTTTGATTTTTAGAATATAATTTGGTATTTTTCTAGTTTCAAGATGGCAAACTCCCTTGCTGAAAGGAGTACTTTTGGGGGCAAGGGGAGGGACTTCTGGTGGCAAAGTTCATTGGGGGTGGGACTTCCAGTCCCCAAATGGCAACTGGAGGCTACCC
>NW_017729003.1:14753655-14766567 GCF_001723915.1 Gavialis gangeticus
CCTGCCTGCCTGCTGCCACTTTGCCCTCTGTTTGCTGCTGCCACCACCACCACCATTTACCCCTTTTCTGCCCACTGCTACCGCTCCTTTGCACCCCCTGCCTGCCAGTCAGCCACACCAGCACTACGTGGTTCCTGGCTGCATTGCAGGACACAGCAGGAGTTGGCCTGGCCTCGCCCCTGTGGTCCTTGGCTGGCTCTGTGC
Organism: Gavialis gangeticus; assembly: GCF_001723915.1. Taxonomy (NCBI): domain Eukaryota; kingdom Metazoa; phylum Chordata; order Crocodylia; family Gavialidae; genus Gavialis; species Gavialis gangeticus. The sequence continues at coordinate 14,753,860 of NW_017729003.1, forward strand.
AGTGCTGGCCAGGCCGGGCTGGCTCCTGCTGCATCCTGCGGTCCCAGCCATGCAGCTGGGAACTATGTGGTAATGGAGTGGTGGGTGTTGAGGGGTAGAGGGGGTGCGGATGGGAAGGTAGGGAGGCAGCAAGAGAAGGGCAGTAGTGGCAGACAGGAGGGGGAGGTGGCAGTGGGTGGGCAGGAGCATGGGGCCTGTGCTCGTGCCCCAGGGCCAGGAGCAGCAGGAGTGCAGAACCTGGGCTAGCCATGAGCACCTTAAGGCCTCATGCCATGGGCCATGAGCACCCTAAGGCCTCATGGCCTCCTGCTGCTGCTGGTGGCAGGGGGCTGTGGGCAATGAGGGAGGGTGTGTGTGTTCATAGGGCAAGTCCCACACCTCACCATACACATGTACCCACACCCCAGCCGTCCTCCCCCTCTACACATGCCACAACTATCCCCAGTCACCTTCCCCCACAAACCCCACACTCCCCCACATATCCACACACACCCATACCCCTCCATTTCCCCCCACCACCAATATACCAAAATAAGACTTAATTTTATACTATTATACAATCACCTCTATGTATAAAATGCAAACGCATGTAAACCAGGACAAAAATATTTTTTGAAATCAAATTAATGAATGTTGTAATAGATGTTTGATTTTTAGAATATAATTTGGTATTTTTCTAGTTTCAAGATGGCAAACTCCCTTGCTGAAAGGAGTACTTTTGGGGGCAAGGGGAGGGACTTCTGGTGGCAAAGTTCATTGGGGGTGGGACTTCCAGTCCCCAAATGGCAACTGGAGGCTACCCATGTGGCCCTCAACAGCTTGCCAAAACTCGGTAAGTGTCCCCCCAGCTGAAATAATTGTCCGTCCCTGCTTTAGGACAGTTATGCTTTACCTTAATGAGAACCAAAATTACGATTTTTGTGCTCTGAGTTGATAAAGTGCCACTTATTCTGCTAAATATTACATTGAAAATTTCAGATCACAGAAGTACCATATTTACTTCTATGCCACAAACCTTTTTCCCCAAAACCAGCCCTCCAAATTTGGGGTGCATATTTGAAGGTGGGAAGCTGATTTCTGCACTGTAATAGATGCTGCAGCTCTGTTTCTCTCTGTGGCTGCAGTGAGGGAGGACAAGAATGCACTCTGTAGTATTGAAGTCAGAAATCTTGTGGTAGAGGAGATTTTATCTTTTATTAGACCAAATAGATAGTTGAAAAAAAAATCTTTATTTGCAAGCTTTTGGGTTCACACGCCCTTTCTCAGGCAAAGGAAAATACAAAGATTTTAAATTTCTCCCAGGTAGAAATGAAACTTAATATTGAACAGGAGAACTGGAGGTTGGCATAAGTTCTCCTGGGTAGAAAGGTTCATTTTATGTAAATTAGGTTTGGATAAAAGTTGGAGCAGTCTATTTACCTCAGAGGTGTCTGATAGCAAGCAGGATGTTGAATTTTGCATCTTTCTTGTTAAGTTGTTTCATATTGTGCCAGAGGACTGGTGACAGAATGGTTCTCCTGGGTTAAAGAAGTTTAGTTATAGTGAAGTTGCTCTGCAAGTATGCAAATTTGGCTTGAACAAAAAACTTGAGCAGGGGTGTTTGCATCCAGGTCTCAGGTTGTTGGATTTTGCATTCTTTTTGTAAAATTATGAAGTTTTCATTTCAAAATGGCTAATTATGATATCTTCCATGTTTCAGGGATACAGATTGTAGCTGTGTTGGTCTAAAGGCAAAAGCAGTGGCCAACTGGCTGCTCAGTGGCCAGAATCCATTGCTAATCTGCCAACGTGGCAGTGGCTCCCAGGGCTAAAACTGTCTTTTTGCCAATAATCAGGATCACCTGCAGTCAGGATTCAGGAATGACTGGAAAAATATTTTTCCTTCATTCTGCATTCCAAAACAAGGTGTGCATCTTACTTGGGTTGTGTGGTAGGCAAGAAATATCACATTTATGTATAAATGTCATCCATGTTTTTTCAGAATAGCCTTTTAATAATAATTACGCTAGATTATAATTAATTTTCAAAGAAGAGATAAAGGCCTAGTTTTGCAAAGATTTAAGCATTTGCTTAATTTTTATATACAGATTTAATCTCACAGTGCAGGAATTTTAAAGTTTGTAAGACTTCATATAGTCTTGTAAGTACTGGAAGCAAAAGGAAAACACAATTGTGAGTCTTACTATCTTTCACACACTCTCCATTCTTATTTTGTACTTGGTACTTAATGTATCCTTTTGTTCTGCAGGTACCACTTAAATCTGAAACAAGAGGAAATAATGCAAGAGATAGAGGGCTATTTTTCATCATTTTCTAAGTGGGCAGAAGATTACATGTGCAAGCCTAGTCAAGATAACCAAAGTAAAATGCAGCTGAAACTGTAAGAAATTAGTACATGTAAATAAACTTTTTTGTTGGTTTGATCTGACAAATTGTTCACTAGTAAAATTACTTAAAATGTTGTCTCCATATAGCTTTAGTTTATTTTAATTTTAAAATCCAGAAACCTTCATCCTTGATTTGTACAAGATTGCACTTAGTGATACAAGACTCACTGAGGACCTCATTGGCTAGAATATGAGCCTTATTAGGTGAAGAACTGCTTAGTACATGCTGGGTGCATCTACACATCCAGTTAGCACACCTGAATAAACTCTGAAGCACTTGGTGCCAGAATATCTTGATCCCAGGTGCAATGTTTACATATGCCCCTGGGACTGCAGCATGACCCTGGCTGGCAGGAGGCCCAGAGGGGTCAGCCTGCCAGCCCAGAGATGCTGCACCCTGGTTCAACGTGTTACAGAGGGGCTGGGGCACAAGGGTGCTACAGTGCAGAGCTAGCTGGCAGGCTGGCTGCCCTGCACTATAGCACTCATGCCTCAGCCAGCCCCAGTCACCATCTACGCATGCATTGTGGCAGAGTAAATAACTCTGCTGTAGGATAGTAGTTGTGTTGGGCACTACTATCCTATGGTGGAGTTAATTCAATTTACTTGAGTCTAATAGTTCTGCATGTATAGACGGTGACACCTTACTGCCAAGTTGACTAATTAGCTCTCCGCTAAAGTCCACGTGTAGCTGCCTCCACTGAGTTGTGTGGTACCATTTTCACTGATTGAGAAGTAGGGTTATAGGTGATGGAAAATAGCTTTTATAGAACTTTTTGGTTTATATTCTTCTCTGGGATACCTTGAGATTCTTTCAAGGGTGTTGTGAGGTGCCACACAATGTTAGTACTGTTAGGTTTGCAAATATGATTCGGAGATTTCAAATAGGAATTCATAGTATTAAAAATGTTCTGACCTACGATGGTTTTTCTGAGTTCTGTACAACAGAAAAAATACTCTATTTTTCTGCAGTTAGAAAACAAGTGAAAAATAAGACCTGTCATTTTCTGAGGGATACCTAGAGTCTAAAAGAGGTTCTCAACAAAGTAACGAGTGTTCTGTTCAAATTTTTATATAGGAAGAACTAGAGTATTTGATCTACTGACTAAACTACAAAAATACTGTGCGTGTATACTAGTGTGTATTGATCTAGTTTTTGTACTTCTTTGTTGCAAGGTTTTTCTTCCTTGCTGAACACGTTTCCTTGCTCACTTTCATGTAATAGTTAGCTTTCTATTCCCTCCCATAGCAGAAAAACTGTGTACGTGTTTAACAGAGCAAACAAGCAGAACATGGTAATTGCAGGAATGTACCATGAAACTCTGAAGAACTCCAGCTCATGTAGGTGGAACTTGGAGAGGACCAGCAGGAAAATGAGGCAGCGCTCCACAACCAGCTTGGTTACAAAAAAAAATTTAAAGGAGTTGAGACAGATTTATGGGGGAGGGAAGCAGGGAGAAGAATAGGATAACAGAAAGAGGAGTTTCTGGCTCGCCAGGTAGGATATGGCTGGTTGTCACAGGGGGCTGGGAAGGAATTTTTTTCTCTACCTGTAGTTACAGATGTGAGGTGTTTGCTAATGTTTGTTTTTCCAGAGTTTTTTTTTTTAATCTTTCTCGGAAGCATTGGATATTGGCTGCAGCTGAGGTTGGGAATTTTAACTAGGGTGTACCGATGCTCCTGCTGGGATATAAACCTAGAAGATCTTGCTCTTCTGCTCAGAGTCCGACCAATTGGTGCCTTTGGGATCAGGAAGGAATTTTAACCCATGGTCAGATCAGCATGGCATGTTGAGGTCTTTGTTTTCCTGTCTAGCTGGGGGCATGGCCTTCTTCCTTGGATCTCTCAAATGTATTTTAACAAACAACTTCCTGTCCTTGAAGCAGCAGGACATTGATAGTGGCCTTGTCCCTTGCTTTACCTGTGGCAACCTAAGGTGCTCTTGGTGTTTTGGGGCATTGTGTCTGGTAGTTGTGCAACAGAATTGTTTGTGCAATTTTAAGACTATATTAGAAATATGTTTGTCTAGGATGGTTTTGATAGGGGTGATTCTGCCTTGAGCAGGGGATTGGATTAGATGATTTGTGAGGTCCCTACCAGCTCTGTTTTTCTGTAATGATGTGAAACTTTAAGGAAAGTAAATATTTTGGTGCTTAAAATATTCCTTTTAGAAATCTTTGTTAAAACATTGAGAATAGTAAGGCTGCTTAACTGAAACTTATGGAAGATGGATCCATCAGGGGCTCTTAAAATCAGTTAGGCATGTAATCTTAGGCTCAGGACATGGCTAAATTTGTTACTGTTGGTAAATGGGACATTGTTTGTCCCAGTTACATTGTGCCTTTTTTGCACTTTTAAAAAACAACCAGATCTGAATTTTCTAATCTCTAGGTGGAAGAACTTTCAGCATGCCAGCAGGCGTGTCTGCACGAGATGCCTGAATGTGTAGTGCACTGTTCTACTGCACATTAGTGTGTCATGGCAAAAACCATGCGAGTAGTAGAGCTAATCTACTACACGTTAAGCATCACCAAAAAAAAGTTTGCTTTTGCTGTTGCGCAGTAGCAAATGCACATTAATGAACACATAGATGCACCCAGTGTACAGTTAAATGCAGCCTTATGAGATGAGGAAGGGTAGCTGGAGTGGGTCTTAATATGTTAACCCTCTTAAACTAGTGGTCAGTTTCAGTTGCTTAAATATTTTTACCATTAATAAGAATTCCCTGGTTAGATCTATATTTTTGTCCCTCTGATATGTCCGTTAAGAGAAATGCAGTGTCTTACCTTTTTTAACATAGTTTTTCCAACTCTTCAAATGCTGATAAGCTCACTTTTTTATGTATTATGCTTTCCTTTTAGATCAAGTGATGGAAAAAAGGATTTATCTTGTAATATTGAAATTACACAGGTCCTGGATATTGAAGAGAATATCTGGTCTCCAAGGTTTGGGCTAAAGGGCAAGCTTGATGTTACTATTGGTGTGAAAATGCATCATAGGTCTGGAACTCAGTATAAGATAATGCCTTTGGAACTTAAAACTGGCAAGGAATCCAACTCTATAGAGCATAGAAGTCAGGTATAAATATTAAATGTTTTTTATATGGATTATAGTATTCTATTTTTTTCCTCTTGATCTGATAATCCTGTTGTGCATAAACATGTTCCACAAACATTTAATATTATGGGTGATGTATGATAAACTCAAGGCTGTTCTTATGAAATGAACTAAGGAGTGGGATACTGCTTACAAATGCCACTTCAGTGCAAAAGTCCATGTTTCCATGAGAAGAAAGGAGGTAACCTCTATAAGAAACTGTGTTTGTTCCTCCTTCTTTGAATTATTTGGGCAGTGGGTCATAGGGGAACTTCTTACAGAAGAGAATGTGAAGCTTACCAGGTTATCCACATACCCCTGAGTAGATCCAAGTGGGGGCAGGAATATAGTGTGGAGACTTTTGGCACCCAGAGCCTTTGTGAGAGGCTCTTCAGAAGAGATGATGCAACTTGGAAGTCCTGCATCTTGTAAGGGATTTCTGCAGGACTGGAGTAGGTGTGAAGTGTACAGTCATTCCTACCTGTTTCACATGTATACCTGGTATGGGAGAGAAGCCTCTGGGCTAGAAGAGGGGAAAGAAAGTGTGGCAGAGATAACTGAATATGCATATTTACTTTTTAAACAAATAAATAAATGGTTATTACATTTGCATTTGAAGAGACTTCATATTAAGGAAGATGCTTCAAAATTAAAAGGTATCAGTGGATGCATCTACACATGAAATTAATGTGATGCAATAAACTCCAGAGCAGTTCAAGCTGGAGCCAACTGCTCCCAGGTGCAGTGTCTACAAGCGTGCTCAGGACTGCAGCAATTTGAGCTGGGGTGGAGCAGCCCCAGGTTGGCAAGGGGCCCAGATGATTGACTCCAGGTGGTGGCAAATGGGCTGGCAGGAGCCAGGGGTCAGTCTGAACTGACGATGCAATTTGTGCCTGGCATTTCCAATCCATGCATGCATTTAATTACACTTAATGACTTTGCTGTAAAATAATACTGTCCCCAGCAGTACTGTCTTACAGCGGAGCTAATTTACTGTGCTGTAATACCAGCATACGTGTAGACTGTGACACTATTACAGAGCTAATTAGTCTACTCCACAGTAAAATGCACATGTAGATGCACCCAGTTATATGTATTTACTTTTAGATCTTGCTAGCAATAGTAAGGCTGCTTAACTGAAACTTTTATGTAGCATGGGTCCACCAGGGGCTCTTCAAATCAGTTAGGCATGTAACCTTAGGCTCAGGACATGGCTAAATTTGTTACTGTTGGTAACTGGGAGGTTATGACAGAATGGATCACTTTTATGTATATCCTGTTTCTTAAATTTCTCCAAAACAGCTGTCTCAGAGACAGGGTACTGGGCTAGATGGACCTTTGGCATGGACCGTTATGGCAGTTCTAATGCATGTCCTTATCACCGTATTCCCGTAACTGGTGTGTTCTACATATAAAATACACTTGAATATATTGTACAAATATGTTTTCAGGTTATATTATATACACTTCTGAGCCAGGAACGAAGGATGGATCCTGAGGCTGGATTTCTTCTGTACCTTAAAACTGGTAATATGCACACTGTGCCTGGCAATCGTTTGGACAGGAGAGGTAAATGTTCCAGGAACATTATATGTCATTTACTCTTATGTTTACTATGAATTTTTTCTTTAATGCTATCACTTATGAATATACTGTTCATTCTTAAAAATGTATTGGCTGAGAGAGTAATTTTTGGAATTTTAATTGATTCTTGAGATGAAGCACTCTGATTAAAATGAGTAAAACCTGCTTTTTAGAATAATCTTGAATTAAAAGAAAAGGCATTTTTGGTCTCTGAATTTATATGATGAACGTTGTCCTGGGTCACTTGCCACATATGTGCCCTTACATAATCAAAGCAATTAATAGGTGTTAATAACATCTTATGTGTTGTTTCTAATAATCTCAGAACCCCACTACCTCAGCACTTCCTCTTTCTTTGCTTTACAGAACTAATAAAGTTAAGAAACCAACTGGCCTCCTATTTAGTCCATAATGTGTGTAAATCTGCAATGGGAAATAAGCGGACACAGCTTGCATCCTTGCCTCCTGTAATTAATGACAGTCAAGCCTGTAAATACTGTTCACAAATGCACAACTGTGTTCTTTATAGCAGGTAACACAAAACCTAAAATAGTTGATGGGTAGTAAATTACTTTTAGTAGATGCATTCTATATTTTTATTGGTTGATACAGTGGTGAGATCACAATACTGATAGACTGTATGTGTATTTGTATGAAATAATATTCTCCGCCCAAGTGCTGAATGTGTGAAAGGTGCAAGAAGAAATTATCAGTAAATCTAGTGGCCATAATTTTCAAAATTGCATGTTCAGATCTTCTGGTGGGGACGTATGCTCCCATACACCTATACAGCAGTTTCTAAATTCAAAATTACTTTGTTCTTGTAGTATTTCCCTTCTTATTCAGATTAGTAGCATTATCAATTTGATAGGACCCATAAACTTACTTGGTGATTCTAGATTATTTACTTCTAAAACTGTCGATTTCCACCCCCTGCCCTAATAGGGTGCTATTATAAAGAGTCCCTGGGTGTTGCTTCTCACACTTCTTTCGGTGCAAGCCCAATTATATTTCATATATAAATAAATATGAAGATTCTCATCTTTTTAGGAGCAAAAATATGCATTACATTAAAAAGGTATATAAAGGCATTTTAATAGTGGATCCTTTACCAAAAAAAAACTTGGTTAAGCTGTTGAGAACATTTTTATTTCTTATATAATGCTGTGTTTGAATTATAGTTCAGGAAATCACTGTGCCTTGTATGTCTATACTCATTCTGTCATTACAGAGAGACTCACTAATTTGAGACTATTCATGTGAATAAGGGGTATGGGTTCTATGCATAGACTTACTTGCCCACATACAAAAAGGTAGATTTAGAGTATGAGATTCTTACCCTAGATTTTACTTTGTTAAACAGTAATCTTATTTTATCATTTGGATTTTTTGTCTTGTATATGTTTCATTAACTTTATTAAGCATAGCTAGACATGAAAGAGGAAAAAGCCAAAAACTGACTTTTACTACATTTATAATATTTTAGAGCTGTAGAGCAACAGATGGATGATGTCATAATTCCTTCTGCTATGATACCCGTTATAGACAGAGAGACCCAGCATCTGAAACTCTCTCATTTGCAGTATTTCAATCTGTGGTATCTAATGTTAACCTTGGAGTTGCAAGCTGGAGAGGGTAAAAAAGGATATACAAATATATGGATGATGCCTGCTTCAGAAAGGTAAGATGGAATGTTAATATGGCTCCATTGTAGGGGCCATATAATCATTGTATATAGCAGATACTTTTCTAACAGGGAACGAGGGAATTATTTGAAGATGGCTGTTCCCTGCTTGGTTTCCCAGACCTTGTTTTCCCTGCAAGAGATTAGATCATTCTTCTAATGTTCGGAAAAAGACTGTCATGCATGGTTGCCCAAGATGCGTCAATTACACTCTGGGCGAGGACTACCACAGGCATTGAGCCAGTACAGTTGTTAGTTTGTTACCAACAGTATGTTACTATAAATTTAAAGCCACAAAAAAACCATGATAATGCTTTCTATAAACTGTGCTTTGCTGTCTCATTTTTATAGGTTTGAATGTGTTGTTTTCTTTCTTGGCCCCATCTCTGTGATATATATGAGACTGGATAATGCCTTCCACCTCCATTAATTACACTGTCTCCTTGGAGCAGGGTTATCTGGCACTGTTGAGCTCTGGATCATATTGTGTGCTGTGGCTCTGCAAAAGGTGGCTAAAAGTGGACTGAGATGTCATCCCATTAGAATCAGCACAGTAGTTCTTTTTGGGTTTCTCCTAGCAACTGTAGAAGACATCATTGGTTAAAAGCAATTGGACTCTTTATGAAACATGTATAATATTTGCTTGTTACTACTCGGGGACCACAGGCAAATATCAGCACCTGGTTTACTAAAAACATAAGGCTCTATTTCGCTACTTTGAATGGTTTTGAGCTTCAGAACATAAAGGAGAACTAAAGGTCTTGTTTTGTGATGGTCCTTGAAAAATGGTCTATATGGTGTGATCCTTTGTCTGGGAGTCTAACATTAAAGCTTTTTAATAAATATAAAACAAATTATGATTGCTTATAGTTTCTCACAATTTAATTTTGGCGGGAGAATAATTGAAATGGCAGCATAAAATTTGTTTAATACAAATATTTCAAAGTTGAAAAGTTCATGATTGTTGTATTGTTATTTAAATAATACAGTAGGAATTTTATTGTGAAATTCTGCATCAAGCCCATAATTTCTGGTTGAGCTAAAGAGTGTATTTTAAGAAGATAGTCATTTTTTAATTGAACAAAACCTTATAATGTAAGTAGTTCATTTTCCTGTGGAAAGAAGTCAAGTCAGCATGTTCACATAGGAGATTAAAACTGATAAATGTTTCAGAGTTTTGTCCTTTTTTTCCTTTTTTTTTTTTTAAAAGAAAATCAGTGCTGCTTATGCTTTATTATTTTTGTTCTTGCTCTCTTTTCATAGAGAGAAGTCTGGAGATTGCATTGGAAACATGATCAGAATGGAACAGGTACAGGAAGTGTCTGATGGGCAATATCTTCATTATTTCCAGTGTAAAGGTGGTGCCTTGCCAGGAACAAACCTGTTGGTAGGTGACAGAGTTGTTGTGAGTGGAGAGGAGAAGACTTTACTTGGCTTGGCTGCTGGTTATGTTAAAGAAGTCAACATGACAAAAATCTCTTGTTTATTGGACAGGTAATCTAAAAGGAGGAAGAAAAGTGTGGCAATTTGAAAGAAAGTTTTAACTTTAGCATTAAAAAGCTTATTGTGATGTCTAAAACTTTAAGAGCTCTGTTTTTGGTGCAGTCTTTCTGCCTGCCAACAAACCGTCCCCCCCACTAGCTTATGAGTGAATGATAAAATAAGATTAAGCCTGAAACTTCCTGGTTTTCTGCTTTTTAATTTTTGTATGTGGTTGATTTACAGCTGTTTCTAAGCTGTTGGTCAATAAGTAAAACTGGTGATGTCAGTGGAGTTCTGAAGAATGTTTTGTTGCACTGATGTCAAGTTCTTATAGATTGTGTAGGCACCAGGGTCATCCTACTTCTCTCTTGTATGATGTCAACAGTCAAATACTTTTTTAAACCGGGCTTCATTGATCCTATTTTGCTGAGATTAATTTTTAAGGGTAGGAAGCTCTTGGTTCACATGGTCTATGAACTTAAGCCAGTGAACTGTCAGTGCACTTATCAAGCTTTTATGAGCAACAAGCAGATAAACATAGAAATAAATGCAAATTATAGTTCTTTTTATTATCCCAATAATGTCTTTCAGGAACCTTTCAAAACTCCCTAAAAACACAATATTTAGGTTAGATCACGAAGAAGGTGGTTTTGGTATAGATGTCCCTCTAGGAAATCTCTCTAAACTGATGGAAAACTCTTCTGCCAGGTTAGTAGAATTGAATTACCTCCAGATCTCTAGTGATTATGTAAATACTCCCACTTACAGCAATTTTGACAATTATTTTTTTTCCTCTATAGTGAAAAACTTCGCAGTTTAATAATAGACTTCCACAAACCCCAGTTTATCCAGCACTTGAGCTCCATTCTTCCTCCTGAGGCAAAGGAAACTGTTGCAAATATTTTAAAGGGTATAAACTATATTTAATTTACATTGCAGTATGGTCTTTTCCTTGGTGATGAGACTTCTTATATACATTGTTTGATATATATTTTTAAATATATCCTTCTTGTCAAAGCATCTATATCAATAAAATGTAAATCTTTTCACTTGACTCAACAATACAATCTTCTGCTCAAAAGATGGAAGATTCCAATTTGCCCTTATTCCTACACCTAAATTTATAGGCCAGAAAAAAAGCCTTGAAAAATATATATTTTTGTGCCTTCTAAGCTTTGATTTCTTCCTGCAGGTTGCTGGAGGTAGAGGCTCTAGATACAAACCTTTTTCTAAGAATGTTTTGCTACCACAATCCCCTGAGTTTTTTTTAACTGTGAGATTAGACAACCAGAGGAACTCAGTGAATTTAACTCCTGCAGTGGGACATAAATGGTTCATCTGCTAAATGATTGATTGGGTTCCAGCCATCTAAAACAGATGCTGGAAGGAGGTGATATAAAGCCATTGCCAAACACAGTGTGTTCTGTATTTGTAGTGGCCAACCGCACGATTAGTCATGTTTAGGTGCTTATGCAAGGTAGCTCCAGATTTTAGGACTTTTGAAATAAGCTAGCTTTGCTTTAGTTTCAAAGACCATTGTATTGAGATCTGTACCAGATAAGAACTTTCCCAGCCTCTGGGCCAGTTGCAAAAGGAATATGGGATGGGAGGTAGAAGCACTGTGTATAATAGAAAATTCAGGGGAAGTAATGGGTCAAGAATGACTAGGATCGCAGAACAGTGGCAAATGTTGAAGATGTTGCTTTCCAATAGAAAGTGCATTTGCAAACTACCCATTTGTTTAAATGTTTCATTCTGGCAATCTGTATTAATTGATTTAGTAGCTAGAATCTCTTCTTCATCTTCAGGCAGTAGAAAAGCTCAGTCTGTACTACCTGTAAGTAATACAGACCAGAGCATCTTGGTATACAATCTCCCTTGGCAGCCATGCATACATGCTGAACAGATGTGACAAAATGGAAACATATTTGGCATCTCTTGAAGAAGAGCATTGCTAAGAAATAATAATTAAAAACCACAGAAAGGCCCTCTAAAACACTAATATGATCAAAAATGTTTTTCCCTGAGACAGGATAGAGAGCAATACTTGTTGCCTACTCAGTTTTAAAGAACCTTCAGATGTGTTATAGTGTTTGAAGTAGTTTTATAAAAAAAAAAAAATCTTGCAGAATTACTTTGCGTAGTCTTTGTGTTTAAGCGTTTGGTAGCTAGGAAAAGAAACTTTAGCAGCTTAGGTAAAATTAATTGCAAATGTTTTACTTCCCTTTTCTGATTAAGGTCTGAATAAGCCTCAGAAACAGGCGATGAAACAAGTCTTACTTTCAAAAGATTACACTCTCATTGTGGGCATGCCTGGAACAGGAAAAACTACTACAATATGTGCTCTAGTAAGATCATAATATGGCTTAAAATTAACAGTTTATTTTTAACACATGGGGTGGGATAAGTATGACTTGGTTTATATAAAGTGCCATTTTCTTTTTGTGACCTGTACAGAACTGTTGTCTGCACCAT
>NW_017729003.1:14771567-14772319 GCF_001723915.1 Gavialis gangeticus
GTTTATATAAAGTGCCATTTTCTTTTTGTGACCTGTACAGAACTGTTGTCTTCACCATTTTAAATGAAACAAATATGGAGTCTCTTTTGAAACAAAATGGCATTGCAAGAGCCATAAAATGAATTTGGTGGTCTGCAGGGCTTTTTTTTCCCCCTTTGTTTGTGGTGATGGGGGGGAATGAGTGACAAAACTAATTGCTTTTTTGAACACTTTGCTGTTAGAATCCTGTGGCCCCAGACAGGGTGCACTGATAAAGGTTTTCTTGAATGATACCGATAGCCGATTATTAACCAACTATATCAGCCGATTGCTGATCTAGTAACCAATATTTAATAATGCAAGGCCTTTTAAACTACTGATGTAAACTTTTTTTCTTGGCACGCTCCAGGAGCCTCCTGCGTCATAAATGTATCAGCGTCCTGGTGCTTTAAAAATGGCAGTTTCATAGTTTCTAGGGTCGGAAGGGACCTGAGCAGATCTAGTCCGACCCCCTGCCATGGCAGGAAGAGCACTGGGGTCAAACAACCCCAGTAAGGTGGTCATCCAACCTCCTCTTAAAAACCCCCAGGGTGGGAGCCTGCACCACCTCACTTGGAAGCTGGTTCCAGACCCTAGCCGCCCTGACTGTGAAGTAGCGCCTCCTGATGTCCAACTTAAACCTTCCCTCCGCCAGCTTGTGACCATTGTTCCTGGTCACTCCTTGCGGCGCTCAGGGGAACAGGGACTCCCCTAGCGCCTGCTGATCCCCCCTA
>NW_017729003.1:14773047-14776767 GCF_001723915.1 Gavialis gangeticus
CCGAAAGGGGCCCAGCAGGGAGGTGGCAGTTCTGGTCCTTACTGAGGAAGGCAGTGGGGGTGCTTGAACTAAAGCTCATTGAATGAGTTCGTTCAAGTACTGCCACCACCTTTTTTAAGCATGGGGACACTGTTGCATGAGATGTGACACATTTTAATTAGAGCGGTTCTCAGAGCTGCTCAAATTCTAAAGTGCCACCGTTTCCCCCCCCCCCCCCGGCGCCCATGTGAAAATGCCAAGGGGCAATTGCCTGAGCCTGCCCAGCAGGGCTGAGGGGAAAGATGTAAGCCTTCCTGGCTGCCCAGGGCTGTGTGGTCTCTGGGCCAGGTCTCTGCTCTCTGTCCGGGGCAGGGCCATGGAACTATTCCAGACCAGGAGAAACCAGGCCTCTCCTCCCCCGCAGCCAGGCCCCAGGTCCCAGGAGCTGGACTTGTGTGGGGAAGGGCCCCTTCCTTTTCTGGTGCTGCTGTTGCCAGGGGCAGGACAAGCCTTCGTGCCCCATGGGGGAGGCTGAATGTACCTGACCCAGGAAAGGCAGGACCCAACTGGGCTGAGGGTTGGGTGACGCATGCCCACCTCTCCTTCCTGCTCCCCTCCCCGCCATGGCTGAAGCAGAGCTGAGCAGGGCGAGGGCAAGTGCAGGCTGCTTGCTGTGGGCTCGGGTCTCTATCCTGCTGCCTTTGCCCTGGAAGCCCCATGTCCCTTGCCTGCCTGGCAGTGGAAGGCACAACTCGCTGCCCCCCTTGCTGCCAGGTGGGCAGGGGGTGTGTGCCAGTGCAGGGCTCCCAAGGGAAAGGCAGCAGAGTGGAGGGCCCTGAGCACATAGTGAACAGCCCACATCTGCTCCATGCACAAATACGAGGAGACGTATGCCTCCCCTGTGGGGTGCATGCAGCAGCAGGGAACTGCCCCCCCCCCCCCCAAATACTCAGTGGATGAGATGCCTGTGGCTCTGTCTTGCTCCAGCCCTGGATCCCATGCATCACTCTGGCTGGGCAGTGTCCCCAGCCCCTGCTGTTGCCCCATTCTCTCCCTCGCTATAGGCCTTGATCTGCCCCCACCTCACCCCTTCCCCTCCATAGACTAACCTGTGGGGAGCTGCTCTCCACTCTGTCTGGCTGTATTCCTGCCAGGTGCATGTGTGTGGCCACACACATTCACATGAACCCCTTGCCTCCTGCTCCTGGCAGCCCCAAGGAGGACCCCTTGCAACCTGGAATGCTGCCTGCCTGCAAGGGGAAACCTGCTGTTTCCTGAGGGACCCCAGGAATCAAGGGGCTCCAGCCCCATGGGGGGGAGAGACCCAGGTGTCCAGGGCCGTGTCCAGGAGGCATAATTATTAGTAAGCATTATCGGCTACAATGGCCATAAAAAGCTGATAGCTGATTAATGTCCCTTTTAATCGGTGCTAATTTGATAAGCAACTAATATATTGGTACACCTCTACCCCAGGCTATATCAACATTTTGCAATTTTTAATCAGATACGAGGTTTGGGGAGAAGCGAATAATAAACAGTGGGTTCAGTGTGAAAATCTGATGGTTTTACATTAAGATATTAAGCAGTTGTAGAGTACAAACTCCTCATGTTATGTGCTATGCTTATGCTGATTACTTCTTGTAAATTGTGTTGCACTGGTAGACAGAGCCTTACTTAATCATTCTTTCTTCTCACATGATTCACATGCTCTGTAGAGCTATAAAAGGCAATCAGGACTCGTAGTAGAGATGATATATTTTATTAGACCAACAAGATTTTTGCAAAAAAAGTGCTTCAATTGCAAGCTTTTGGGCACAAACGCCCTTCATCAGGTATTGGAGAAAAGATTGTAAAAGTTCTCCTGGGTAGAAACAAAAGTTCATATTTCATAGGGTTTTGCAGAGGAGTCAATAGATTCAAAACTCCTCTGGGTAGTCAGTTCATAGCTGGTATGGAACCTCTCAAATTACCTTGAAACAAAGGCAGGAGCAGGATCTCAGGTTTCAGGTGGTCACAGTTGCTTCCTGCTTGGGAAAATATGAAGATTTCATGTTAAAAATGGGCTAAAATGTATTATCTTCCATCCTAGATCTGTACCAATTTAGAAAAAATATAGATAAATTATCATTGGTTGCTGTTCAACTTGACTTTTCTTTTTCTGTCCTTGCCACTCTCTTTTATTAGGTACGGATTCTTTATGCCTGTGGCTTCAGTGTTCTGCTGACTAGTTTTACACATACTGCTGTAGACAACATCTTGCTGAAGTTGGCCAGGTTCAAAGTAGGATTCTTGCGCTTGGGGCGAGTTCAGAAGGTTCATCCAGATATACAGAAGTTTACAGAGGAAGAAATTTGTAGATCCAAATCAATTAAATCTGTAACACATTTGGAAGAGCTGTATAACAGTCAGGTAAGGAAAAATAATGTTCAGTCCTCCAGCATACTAAGGGTAGTATAAATTGTCTAAATTTTAGCTCAACTGAGCATCTTGGTAAAATGCCCCACAAGGACTGGGTTGGCACAGTGCATCAGAAGTGAAAGTTTTGAGATCAGTTTAAGTGAGATTGCTGTCAGTTCTGAATCAAAGTACTAGTAATACCTGAGTGGGGTTTTTGATGTAAGAAATGAGATGCTGTTCTTGTTAGGGCCTACTGACATTGGGTAATGCCCATGAAATCTGTGGTGGGTGGGGGGGAGAACTTACTAGGGCTATGCAAAACAGCACTGTTCCATTTCGTCTTGTTTCAATGGTTCGACTGAACAGTGTTCTGTTTCGAATTTCATTTCGATTTGAGAAAGCTGTTCCGTCCCGTCCCGTTCTGTCTAAAGATAAAGGCTGTTTTGATGCTGTTTCAACATTTTGCTGAGAATGGGGAGTCAGCCCAGGCTGCCTCCCCACCCCCCGGTGCGATCTAGCGCCCCCTGCCGGATCAGGCAGCCTCTGCTGGATCTTGCACCAGGGATGGCAAGTCAGCCCAGCACTATGGTTGAAACATTTCAACTAGCCTCTTTTTGTTTCGAGGCTATTTCAACCTCAAAATGAGTCGAAACAGTATCAAAAGGAAACAGCTGTTGAAATTTCGTACAGCCCTAGAACTTACCCAAAATAAAATGCTGGCTTCCCAGAGGCAGCCAGCAGTCTTCAGGGTGCTGCAGACTGACAGTGCAGCCCACTGTTGGGGAGGCTGCCCGCTCAAAGGGCTGTTGGCAAGATTGCTGCTGCCCCTACTCCTGCCCCTCACCACTTACTGGCTGAGGGCTGCTTGTTATGTGGCTGCCCCTCCACCAATTGATGGTGAGGGGTGGAGTGTATGACAGGTGACCCTTGCAGCCAATCAGTAGGTCCCTAGTTATAGTCTGTTTTTTAAGTTGATCTGTTTTTATTGCATCGCCTCAAGACCCTGCTTTCCTATATCTTATTTGTCTATACAGGTTCCCCTCTATTTATGTGGGTTCCATATATGTGAATTAGCTCGTATGTGTTCACCCTTTTTCTACCCAAATTCCTTATATGCGAGGTAAATGGGTTACTAACTGGCTAGAGGGCTGCACCCAGAGAGTGGTGGTGGACGGGTCTTATTTGACCTGGAGGGATATGGGCAGTGGGGTTCTGCAGGGCTCAGTCCTCAGGCCCGCACTGTTCAACATCTTCATTAGTGACTTGGACGAGGGGGTAAAAAGCACCCTGTTCAAATTTGCAGTCAACACTAAGATGTGGGGGGAAGTGGGCATGCTAGAAGGG
>NW_017729003.1:14776834-14778246 GCF_001723915.1 Gavialis gangeticus
ATGAGAACAGGATGGGTTTCAACACTGACAAGTGCAAGGTGCTGTACCTGGTGGGGAAGAACCAGCAGCATACCTACAGACTGGGGAACTCCCTTGTCAGTGCAGAGGCAGAAAAGGATCTTGGAGTCATTATCGATGCCAGAATGAACATGGGCCAACCCCAGTGTGGGGATGCAGTCAGGAAAGCCAACCATACCTTGTCATGCATCTCAAGCTGGTCCAAGGAGGTGATCCTCCCCCTCTGTGCGACACTGGTCAAGCCGCAGCTGGAGTACTGCGTCCGGTTCTGGGCACCGCACTTTAAGAGGGATGTGGACAGCATGGCGAGGGTCCAGAGGAGGGCCACCTGCATGATCAGGGGGCGGCAGGGCAGGCCCTACGAGGAGAGGCTCAGGGACCTGAACCTGTTCAGCCTTCAAAAGAGAAGGCTGAGGGGGGGATCTAGTGGCTGTTTACAAACTAGTCAGGGGGGACCAGCAGGCATTGGGGGAGTCCCTGTTCCCCTGAGCGCTACCAGGAGTGCCTAGAAATAACAGTCGCAAGCTGGCAGAGGGAAGATTCAGACTAGACATCAGGACTAGATTTCACTGTCAGGATGTCTAGGATCTGGAACCAACTTCCAAGCGAAGTGGTGCTGGATCCTACCCTGGTGGTCTTTAAGAGGAGGCTAGATGAACACCTTGCTGGGGTTGTTTGATCCCAGTGCTGTTTCCTGCTATGGCAGGGGGTCAGACTTGGTGATCTGCTCAGGTCCCTTCCAACCCTACCAACTATGAAACTATACATTCACTTTTATGTGATTGGGGCTGCACTGTGTCATGGTGCAGGTAGGTGGTGTTGGCTGCTCCTGGGTCTGCTGCAGCACAGGCTGGGGTGAGTGGGGAGAAGCGGAAGCCCCAGGAGGTTGGGTGCACAGTGCACCCCAGCAGCTACAGGCAGCTGGTATTGGCTGCTCTTGTGGCTGCTGCAGCAGGGACTGGGGTGAGTGGAGAAAAGTGTAGGCCCTGGGCTGCAGCAGACAGCAAGTCCTGCCACCTTGTGAGTGGGTGCGAGACAGGGGTGCAGCTCTTGCTGTTACAAGCCTCCGGGAGGGCTGGGGGGTTGTGCTGGGCTCTTCCTGGGGGATTTGGGCCCCTGGAACTGCGTGTAGAACAACAGCAGGCTGCTGCTGCAGGCTGGGGTTGGCAGTGCCACCGGGCTCTCCCTGGTGGTTGGCAGACAGATTGGGGGGGCTATGGTGAATTCTGGGGTGGTAGCAGCCCCCTTCCCAGTGCAGCTGCCTCATTCCTGCAAGCAAGGGTGGGGCTGGTGGCGGCACCTGGCTCTTCCTGGTGCTCCAGGCAGGTGGTGGTGGCAGCACTGGGAGGGGGGCTGCTGCCACCTCAAAATTTGTTGTAAGCTCCCCACAACCT
>NW_017729003.1:14783246-14785643 GCF_001723915.1 Gavialis gangeticus
GACGCCTTTTGTCACCAAACTCACTTCCCAAATGATCCTTCCCTAGTCCCATACTCCTTTCCTCCCTCACTGCCATGGGAACCTATCCCTATTTGCTACGTTATAAAGTGGGTTCACTTTATGCAAATCCAATTTATGTGCCATTTTCTGGGAATGCATGTACCGCATAAATCAAGGGAAAGCTGTATATGCCCTTTCCACAAAGAGAATGTTTTGCTCATAGGAGCTTATGGGGTAGTTTATACATCCTAAAAGCCACGCTGATTTTTCTCATTGGCAGGCTGTGCAGGAAAATAATCTGAATGCATACTAGAAGTAACTTAACATTTCAATTTATTTCACTTCAGGTTGCAACTGGAATACCTAGGTGGGGAAAATGATTATTTCTTGTTGTCACTTTTTTTTTTATAGTTGTGTCTAATATCTGGGATAACAAGGGAAACAGCATTCTCTAGGGGAATATAGCATATTTCTTAAGTATATTAATAAAACTTCAAGATTTCCTAAATACCTGGCAGGAATTAATTATAAATGAGGTAATATTACTTAAACTCAGGAGTGGCTTTTGTACCGGCTTAAAAAATAAGTAAAAGCTTATAGTCAGTTCCTTTTTTTTTCAAGTAATCGTATTCCAGGGGTTTATTGGGGGGTTTTCTGGTATTTGTACGTTTAGTTAATGGCTATTCTTCATATGTATTTGCAGTTGTTATTTTATTGGAAATGTATAATGAGGAAAGGGCAGAAAATGTGTCTTCTATAAAGATCTGTTTGTTTGTTTTTTTCTAGCCGGTAATTGCAACAACATGCATGGGAGTAAACCATCCAATTTTTGCTCGCAAGCGGTTTGACTTTTGCATAGTGGATGAGGCATCCCAAATAAGCCAGCCAGTCTGCCTAGGCCCACTTTTCTGTTCTCAGAAGTTTGTGTTGGTGGGGGACCATCAACAGCTACCTCCACTTGTACAGAATGCAGAAGCAAGGTAAGATGCACAGCTATCAAATAAATATTTAAAAAAATGCTTGCTCTGGGCAAAATGTAAGCAAGCACTTTGTAAGACTGCACGTCTGACTTTTGTAACAGAGATCTTGGCATGAGTGAGAGCTTATTCAAGAGACTGGAACAGAACAAGAATGCTGTTGTCCAACTAACTGTGCAGTACAGAATGAATAGGTATTTAAAATTCTCTGTTGCTACTATGAGCTTTTAATATAAATTTTACACTACAATATTTGACACTTGTTTTTAAATTCCATAGTAAAATTATGTCGCTGAGTAACAAGTTGGTGTATGAAGGCAAACTGGAATGTGGCTCAGAGAAAGTGTCAAAGGCCACTGTTAACTTGCCAGACTTAAAAAATTTGAATCTGAAGCTGGAATTATTCACAGGCTCTTCAGAAACATGGTTGAAAGAAGTTCTTGAGCCAAACAATTCTGTCTGTTTTCTTAACACAGAGAAGGTAAACTTTTCGTTGCATTCTTTCCTTTCTCTCATGCCATACTTCCTTCAAAATACTACTTTCATTTTGATATTTGCAGGTGATATTGTTTAAACAATTTAAAGTTAAAACGCTTGTGTTTTGTGGGGTAGGCAACAAAATGCAGTTTTAGTTTTAAAAAAAAAATCCTTTTCCAGTTTGTACAAACTCTTACAAACTTGCTAATAAAGCATGTCAACTAGAATGACTTCTTCATACAGCTACTGCTGTAAACATTGTATCTCAGGTGAAGCAATCTGAAAGCTGAGTTAGAAGTCTGTGGAATAGCTGTCTTGAAATGCTTGTGTCTTCAACGTCCTGAAAAGCCCTAGATGCATATGTTTTCATTAACTTAAGTAACGCTGAGTTAAGTACTCTAACCAGCTACAGAGTGTAGGTTGTAGCCATGTTGGTCTAAGGACATAGGAAGATAAGGTTCTTCGGGTAAATCTGATCTCTTTTATTAGATATATTTGAGTTGGTCTAATAAAAGATATCAGACTTACCCAAGGAACCTTGTCTACCCAGCTACAAGCATGTAACATGACAAGCTATATGTATGTAACCAAACGTCATTTCAGCCACTTAAACTACTTCTGAAGGTTTTCCAGTAGCATGTAGGATTTGTTAGGGTAGAATGAGAAGTGTTCCACTAGCAGGAAGATTGCAACTCCTTTGCTGTGGAAATTTATTCTTACTGAACTCTGGATGGTACTCTCAATGTAATGCAATCTGCTGCAGTTCCATAACTCTGACAACTGTTGAGAACAAATGAGCATAAAATAAAGGGTTTTTCCTGGATTCCAGGGCCTGGAATACGTGGTGTTTATTAGGCCTGTGCGAAGCGGAAAGTATTCGCTTCTGGTTTGGTGATTTGGACAGTGATTTGATTTGGCTGAATCCGAAGATATTTGGTGCAGG
>NW_017729003.1:14790643-14792425 GCF_001723915.1 Gavialis gangeticus
GAGTCAAAACATCCTTTGGCCTCTGTCCTGGTTTCAAATGACTTGAATGTTTGTTAGCAAACAGATTCGAGCCTTGGGTTGACTCTGGGATCAACGGTGGGGTCCAGCTGGATGAGACCTGGCTTGAGCTGGCAGCCTTGAGAGAAGCTGCAACTTTTCTGGCTGCTCACCTGGCTGACCCCCTGCCAGGGCGAGGTAGGCAGTGCTAGCAGCTCTGGGAAAAGCTGAGGGAGCTGGGGGAAATGTTTGGGGAGCTGGCAGATTGAACTGGGAGCAGGGGGAAGCCCCTGTTTGTTCCCCCAGCTTCCCAGTCATTCCTTCTCAGCCCCCATGGCTTCTTCCGGGGCTGCGGGCTCAAGCTGTAACTCATCGGGCTGCTCCCCCAGTGGCCCCCTACCAGGGCGAGGTAGGCAGCTCCTGATCATTCCCCCTGGAGAGATTAATGGGTCTCCTGATTCAGTTCGGATTCAGAGATTCAGCTGCTGAATCAGGTTGAATCTCCGAATTGAATCAGCTGCTGAAGCTTTGCTCAGTCTTGGTGTTTACGGGAAACAAGGAATGGAATAATCTCTGGGGAAGGAAGGAGGGTGAATTGGGCACTTGGTAGGCAACACGTGGAGTTTGGGAGGAAGCTGACTGTTGTGGGCAGAAAGGTGGAAGAATCAGGAGTTTTGTGAAGAAAAACGTATCTAAAACATGCTTATTAACTTCTGGTTAATCTGATGTTCTAGTTTCATCTCGTATTTTACTTTTCCTGAGCATTTAAGTTTCTTAAATGTGTTGCCCTTCCACTGCCATGGATACTGGCAGATCAGATATTTGTTCTAGAACCGTTTTTAGATGCAACTAAAAGGTGCTTTTGGTCTCCCCACACACAACCCATACTGCTACAGCAGGGACGGGCAATTATTTTGGGTGGAGGGCCATTTACTGAGCTTTGAAAAGCTATTGAGGGCCCTATGAGTAGCCCTGCCCCTTGATAGGTGTCCCACCCACTGATCACCATCTTGGGACTGGAAGTCCCGCCTGCTAACCCCTGACCTTTGCCACCAGAAGTCCCTCCCCTCACCCCCCCCCCAAAATTATTCCTTTCAGCAAGGGGTTTTGCCATCTCTTAACCAGAAAAATACAAAATTATATTCTAAAAATCAAACATGTCCTACAACATTAATTTCATGAAAAAAATATTCTTGTCCTGATTTACATGGGTTTGTGTAGTGTACAAAGAGATGATAGCATAACAGCTTAAAATGAAGTCTCTGTCTTGTATATTGTGGGAGGGTGGGTATAGGTTCTTGGGTATGGGGGGGTGTGAGAGATTTTGTATGGGTTTTGTGGGGGGCTGTGTGTGTGTGTGTGTGTGTGTGTGTGTGTGTGTGTGTGTGTGAGAGAGAGAGAGAGAGAGAGAGAGACAGAGAGAGAGACAGAGAGAGAGAGAGAATTCTTATCCCCATATTTTTTAAGATGAGAACAAAACCAAATAGAGATTAAGCCTGAAGTTACTGAGGGAGCATATGGTGGAACCAGGGGTTAAATCTGATCTCCAGAATCACAGTCCAGTATCTTAACTGCAAAATTATCCTTTCTCTAGTTGGATGACCCATTGCTATCATTTCAGCCTATAATTTGTTGGATGGACAAAACCACTCTCCCCAAATCAAAGCCTGGATTCAGAGTCAAGTGAGTTTAGGCTCTGATGTCACAATGAAATTTGCTCATTTAACTAATTGCCTATAACAACCAATTGATATCTGTAAGAACAAGTCAACAATGAACAGATGA
>NW_017729003.1:14797425-14805539 GCF_001723915.1 Gavialis gangeticus
CCCCCCCCCCCCCCCCCCCCCCCGGCAGGCAGAGCCCCTGCCAGCACTGCTGCAAGCCTGGGCTCTGTACTCCTGCCACTCCTGGCCATGGTGCACTGGCGCAGGCCCCATGCTCCTGCTCACTGCCACTTGCCCCCTGTCTGCCACTGCTGCCCTTCTGCTTTCCCATCCTCTCTGCCCCCCCCCAGCTGTTCCTGTGGTCCCAGTGCTGCAGCTGGGAACTACATGATGCCAAAGCGCTGTGGGGGAGAGGGGAAGGGTCAGCAAGAGAGGGCCTGGAGTGCAGCAACAGCTGGGCAGGAGCACAGGGCCCATGCTGGTACTCTGGGGCCAGCACCAGCAGCGTAGAGCGGCAGGACTGTGGGGTCCAGGTTGCGCTGCTCAAGTAGGGAGAGGAGGGAGCCAGCTCGGCTCCATAGAGCCCCTGGCCCCATGCTCCTGCTGCCTCGCTCTGGGCCCCGTGCTCCCGCCCGGCTGTCACTGCGCTCCATGTGCCCTCTCACTGCCAATTCCCCCTGCCTGCTGCAGCTATTTCCCTGTTCCCCACCCCCCCCACCATTGTTTTATTTATTTTTTGTGGTATCTCCAGAATTGCTGCACTTCTATTAAGAACTGTAGGTTTTGTCTTTTTACCAGATTTAAATTTTTTTTTGGTGGTGGTTGTGGAGGAGGGGGGTGTTCAATTTATTTTTCTGAAAAAATCAGTATTGTAAGATTATTTTCCATTGGCTAGTCAAGATTTATATTTTGTTTTAATCATAAAAGAATTAAAAATTCTGTTTATGCAGTTTATTGAAAAGTAATGTAGTATGAGTTGTTGTGATATAAGGAATCACATTTTATTTATTTAAACTCATTATCATTTAATTCTTTATACAGGTTCCAGCACCAGAACATGTAGAAAAAGGTGGTGTTAGTAACGTGATGGAAGCCAAACTAGTCCTCTTCCTCACCTCCTTATTTATTAAGGTCTCATTTTTTTAATATGCTATCTGGAGGGTGGGCAATACACTTTAACAATGGTGTAATATTGCATCTGATGCAGAAGCATGTGTGTAAAATTTGCCACATAAACCAAAAGTTTGGCCTCACTCTTAAAAGATGGTATAATGCAAATCCCCTTCCAAGGGATGCCATCTTGTATTATAGTTAGGCGTTGCAGAATTTGGTTTTTATCGGTAAACATTGATAAACTGATTTTACTTCATAGTCAGATGGACGGAAAAATATTTTCATGCGCAATAATTAAAACTTATAGAACGGTAACTGTAACAGGGAAACCTTACCCCTGTTATTGGACAGTGGAGAAGGGAAGGGACAGATGGCCTAGGGGTTAAAGAGGAAAATAATGGGAGGCCTCATGACTTGGCAATTAAGCAATTAGCTGCTCACTTACAGATGGTGGAGGGTTTAAAGTGGAAAACAATGGAAGATCTCATGAATAATGCAACTAGCTGCTTGTCCACAGGTGCTGAAGTAAGCTGGAGGGAGAGAGCAGGCTACTTAAACTCCTACCCAAAGGAGGGAGGAGTGAAGGGTATTCAAGGCTCCAGCCCTATGGCTGGCCACTAAGTGCAGGGGGTGAGGGTGGCCACCGTCACCACTTTCCCCGTGTTCCCAGAGCTATGAGAGTGCTGCTGTTCTTTTCTGTTTCCTGACTACCCAGCTCTTTCCTTATGAATTAACAGAATGATTTAAAGCGGGTATGATTTATGTATATTTACTTTTTATATATTGACAGTGTATATATTGTATATATTGACAGTGATTTTTATAAAGCTTTTGACAGTATACTGTCACTACTACACTTTCTGCCTGTCACCCCCAGTTTCATGCAATCCTAAAAGTTTATATAGATAAAAAATCTTATAATTCTGCCAAGCTTACTTATAGTCAACTTTGATAGAATTGGAAGGTCCTAGAGAATGTCTAGGTAATAAAATAATGCAAACTGCTTGTGTTGTGAGGTCTTTTCCTTTTTTCTAATTAGGCTGGCTGTAAACCTTCAGATATCGGTATCATATCACCATACAGACATCAGTTAAAGATAATCACTGACTTGATGACAGGCTCGTATGTCAACAAAGTGGAAGTAAATACTGTGGACAAATACCAAGGGAGAGACAAAAGTATCATCATAGTATCTTTTGTCAGAAATAATACTGATGATAATGTGAGTTGATGGTGTTTGAGCGAATACTGAAGAATTTAAAGACCTCATAAATTTTACGGTGTGATATTCAAGTCCCTGAAGTTATTACATACTTCAGTGTAATTTTAAAAAGACATATATGCTACCTTATATATATGTGCAATCTACTCACTGCAGCACAGTGCTCAGCAAGGGCTAATTTACCCTTCTATGGAGGAATGCTGCAATGTGGACATATCTAAGTAATAGGGGCGTTCTTCATATTTAAAACAACAATGGTACTTGCAATGTAAGGAAGACTGGGTGGCTAATCTAACAAGCAGTAATATTAGAAACACTATTTTTAATCTGATTGTGTTTGGGGGGGGAACAAATTTGCTAAACACTTTTCTGGTAACATCTTTAGATTAGCTTAAAATTGATCTGAAAATTCATTTTTACTTTTGTTATTTATTGACTTGATTCCTCACTGAGTAATGGAAATTAACTAGTTAGTTTCATTTTTGTATCTTCAGATCTACAGTTCCATGTCACTGCACTGGTAGAGTTGGAAAAAATGCAAGCCAATATTAATTTATAAAAGGGTAACAATTTTAAATGGCATCATTTATGTGACCCTAAGGTTTTTGTAAATGCATTTTATACCAAACGTATTTTAGAGCAAACT
Source organism: Gavialis gangeticus (assembly GCF_001723915.1). Lineage (NCBI taxonomy): Eukaryota > Metazoa > Chordata > Crocodylia > Gavialidae > Gavialis > Gavialis gangeticus. The sequence goes on from NW_017729003.1 coordinate 14,800,245, forward strand.
TAATCTGTCTTCTTTTGAGAAATATAATGCACAGTGTCCTTCAGACTTATAAACCTGAGGATGGGGGAGTTGTAATTCAAAACTTCCTTCTTTTAAATGCTGAAATGATATGAAAAAAATTGCTTTTAACAGGTTGGTACACTTCTGAAGGACTGGAGGCGTCTTAATGTTGCTATTACAAGAGCCAAGCACAAATTAATCATGCTGGGTTGTGTTCCATCGCTGCGCCGCTATCCTCCTCTAGAGAAGCTGCTCTGCCATTTAAACTCTGAAACAATGATATCCTTTTCCTAAAACAGCTGTGTACACACCTATACCTTTTAGTCCTGTTGAATATGTTGTCTTTTGTTAAAGTTTGTTACAAACATTTACTGGTTAACTGATTGGAATTAGTGTAGTTTCAATGAGTGTGCATGTCATGAAAAGAGGTACTAGAAGGCTTATAATTTCACATTCACACCAAATAAACTAAAGCAGGGGTGACTAGGATTTGGAGTGTGGAGCTGTCTCATCTGGCCTGCAGAGCCAGAAATTTGTCAGCAAGAGGAGTGGCAGTTGCTGCTGCCATTGAATTCCAGCCCCAATGGCTGGATGATGCAACCCCACACTCTGGATTCAGCCCCCAGATTGGCTCCCCAGAGCCAGATGAGTTAATACCACCATGTTAAAGGGGTTTATTTTGGGGTTCAGCTGATAAATGAACCTTGACTTTTTATCTCATCTTCTGGTTTATTATGCATAACATGAAAAATGATTTGCATGTCAGCTTTACTTAATATTTTAACAATTAACTCTCCAGCTGTATCTAAAATAGGTCTCTGGAGTTTTTTTTTCCCTATCCACCTTAATTTAGTTAGCATCAATACTGTATTTTCATCCAGTCTTTGGAGGGCAAGGGCAGACATTTAAGGAGTGGAATAAGCTGAGAGAGATTGTAGAATTATCATCTTTGGAAGGCTTGAAAAGCAGGTTAGACAAATATTTGACAGGGATGTTTTAGTGAGGAATGATCCTGCTTTGAGCAGAGGACAGATGACTTCCTGAAGTCCCTTCCAGGTCTCTACTGTTTTTATGATTCTATGAAATGGAACTGTGTTGACTTCATAATAATGAATAAGGCTGCTAGCGTAAAAGGGCAATCTCAGATTCAATAGCTCTGGTGGTTCTCAGACTTAGACTTTTCTTCTCAGAGTAATTTAGAAAAAAATATTGGACAAAAGCTCTGAAGAACTAAGACAAGATTTGAAAGGATAGTTGCGATACCAACTTTTAAATATACAGTAAAAGCTCTGTTATCTGGCATCCCCTGGGAATGTGGGATGCCGTTTAATCAAATATGCCGGTTAATCAAATGTGCACCATTTGGTGCACTCCCCGGCATTAGTGTGCCGGGAGACAGGGAGGGGGGCCCCATGCAGGCTGCTTCACCCCATGCAGGCTGCTTCGCTGTGGGCCGAAGAAGTGGCAAAGAGAAACTTGGCTTGCGGCGGCGAAATGGGAAGTCCCCTGGAAGTGGTACTTCTGGTTTTGCTTTTGCTGCGTCCCTCGGATGCTGGTTAATGGAGTTTTCCAGCTAATAAAGTGCCAGTTAACACAGCTTTTGCTGTATATTTAAAAAACCCTTGTACATTAAGCAGATTTGGAAAGAGCAATGTATTATCTAAAAATGTACTTTCCTTAATTTATTTACATTTTCAATCTTCCAGCTGGGACACATGAACATGTTTTTCAGTGTAACCTTCTGTGATGGTACAAATGAAGAATTTTGGAGAAAAACCTTTTGTACACATACTGCTGAATATAAATTACTGTTGGAGTAGCGTGCAAATGCTGAGTGCACCATGTAGGTTGTATGAAGTTGATCTTAGTCTGTTTTCTCAAACTCCAGAGGTTTACCTATATCATTGCACTATCTTGCACTCACTGATTTGTTTCAGAAAATAGGATTTGTTAATACCAAGGTCCCTGCAAGTTCTCAGAAGTACAGTATAATCTGCATTAAGGTGCTACATGGTCATTCCTAAATTTCACTTCTATTTCAGTATATAGTTCTTAGTGTATGTGAAAGGAAAGATCTGCATGGGTGACTAAAAATCTACTGATTGTACCCAGTGAAAGAAACTACAGATGCTGCTTTGAGTGACAGAAAACTTTAGGACCATTTTAATTCAACAGGCAAAATAGATACTTTTTAAATGAAGTGACTGAGCTCTTTTTCTGCTGCTATAGGCATAAACAGATACAGCAGTTTATACAGGAACATCTTACAGTGGTGTAGCTGTTGTTATGTCTGTCTACATACTAGGAAGTTCCCATTTGTATTTCCCATGCCCATTCTTGTTTTCTTTTTAAATTCTACCCCTAACATTTTATCTTTTATATTTATGTATATAGTTTACTTTTTACACACTTCTCACATTGAGTCAACTTAGTGATTCTTCTTTGTCCTTTAGAAATATTTTGGATGTCTTGTTAGAAATGGGATGTTCTACATCTAAACCCCTTTATACATTAGTGTTTTATCAAGTGAATTTTTAGAGTGAAATTTTCAGTGACTTCCTCGCTCTGTTGAAATGCATAGTAAAATTCTCACTGCTTGTAATGGAGAATGGCTTTAATCTTTAGTTTCCTTATTTTGTAGTTTGGATTGAGGTCAGAACAGCATCTTGACTTCTAACAAACATACATACCTGTATTTTACTTCAGTGAAAGCCTTGGGTGTGATGCAATTATACCCCTTTAACCAGGGTAGCTAAACTAAAACTACCTCATAGTCTCCTACTCAGTCTTCTAATTAAGGCTCTAACTTGAAAGTTTGTGTAAAAAATAAATAAATAATTGAATTTTCAGAAAATAACTAGTATACCGTATCTTGCTCTCAAGTCACCCTATTTCTATTAATGGTTGTGTGCACGCTTTCATATGTTGGATATGTTAATTTTCAGTTTTAAAAACTTCACTAATATTTGTAATGTTTGTACTGAAATAAAAATTAACTCCTATTTTGTTGTAGTCTTAACTCTATATTTGCATCAAAATGTCGGTATTTTGTTTTTAGCTGCAACAAATGATAGGACACTAACTTCCTGTGTGCATGTCCCTAGTCTACCAATGGACAACAGATGCATTATAATGGTGGGAAAGTTAACAGTTTAAAAAACCCCCCACAAGAACCCCTGCTATCATTTAATGTAGTAACTTTACTAGAATATTTGCATATTTTCTATCAAATAATCTTTCCTGTTTTGTGATGTTAGTAATTTGTATATTAGAGTAAGTTTAAGATTCCATAGGTCAGATTATTTATACTGATTTTCCTCAACTGAGGCTCTTTCTTAAATAGATAACCAATACCTAATTGAAAAATTTATGAAATAGCATGAAAATTGTATGCATGAGACCTGTTCCTGTAACTTCTGATGTGGAAATTCAGACGGGATTTACCGTTTGACTATCAGAAGCGCTTCATTTTGCATGGCCATGGGAGAAAAAGCAAGGGGGAGCTAATTTTCAACAAAAGCAAAGCACAGACTTCTTTATATACTGATAAATCACATACAGATCTGCCCGCCCTGTAACATACTATTGGCAGTCTGACAGCGACTTATCCTGGTGTCTTGCTGAACTAGGCGCATTTTTTTCAAGCTGTTTCCTGATAAGCTTATCCTGAAGGCCGCCGTATTGTTCCTGCTCGGCCTTCACCAACATCTCCCACCCTGTCCTGACACACACACACTTCTTTCAGTACTTTTTCATTCCTCATCATTTCCCCTTTGTAAGCACTTGTGCTTACACTTCTATATTTATAAAGGCTTTGACATTTTCTTGTCATTCACACTCACAGGCCACCTCCTTGAGCACTATCATCTGCAGCTTGGTCTTAGAGAACCTAGAAACACTCTGGGCAGTTTTCAATAAACAGCAGCATAAGCAACACAGAGTCACTTGGATAATAATGAAAATGGCAAAAATGCATAATCAACTTAGAATACACTATTTTAGCAGGGATTTCTACCATCCCCCTATATCTGGTAGCCACCTTCACTACTCGAAGGGTTTCTCCTTTGCAACTGCATGGATCACCTGTAACTGTCTTTTAATGGTGTGGCAGTCTTTTTTCACTTGTTGGTGCTGATCAATTCAGGTACAACAACTATGGTTTACGACTGCACGTGCTTCCAGGGTTCCAACCTGGGCAACTCGATGAAGTCCATCTGGAGATGGGAAAAGGGGTAAAGACCTAAAGGTCTGTGGAATGCACGTGGCCGGCAGGGTGGTCGGCCAGGATTGTGTCACTGACACTGCAGACACTAGCGACAAAAATGGGCAGCCACGGTGGAAAAACTGGGGGCGTACCAATGGCGGTCAACTTCGGCTACCGTTCCCCCTTTGGCCGAATGGGCCACTGAGCGGGCCATTTGAGCCAAAAGGGATAGCAGGGCCCTGGGGGCTACAAGGTGACCAGGTGGGTGCCGCTACAAGGAGTCAGAGTGGAAAGAGCAGCTTGTGGATATCCAGGCATCTTTTTTGGCATCTGGGGCAGCATCCTGGAGACAGGGGAAGAGAGGTAGAGAGTGGCCTAAAGGACCAGAGCTGAGTATTCTGACAGGGCAGTGGTCTTGGCCGCGGTGTCCGCCCTATCGTTTCCCAGAGACATAGGATCATCAGTACCAGTGTGCGCTTTGCACCATAGAACAGCAAGGGTGGAAGGAAGGAGAATAGCGTCTTGGAGAGCAGTAATAAGGCGATGGTGAGAGATGGGAGTCCCAGCAGAAATAAGAAAACCTCACTGTTTCCAGATCTGTCCAAAAGAATGGCAGACACCAAAGGCATAGCGAGAGTCTGTATACATATTAGCAGATTGTCCAGCAGCAAGGTGCCAGGCACAAGTGAGCAATGAGTTCAGCAGCTTGAGCACTAGTAACAAAAAGAGCGGATTCAATAACAGTATGATTGGAACAGACAGCATAGCCAGCTCAGAGAATGCCATGATTATCTTGAAAACAGGAGCCATCAACATAGAAAATGAGGTCAGGATTAGTCAGAGGGGTATCGGAAAGATCAGGACGAGGAAGAGAAATGAAGTCCACAAGCTGAGTGCAGTCATGGGGTTGGCTGTCTGAGGGTGAAGGAAGAAGAGAGGCAGGATTGAGGGGATCACAGCAGACAAGGGTCACGTGGTCCACAGCCAGGAGAACCACCTCATAGCGAGCTAGACTGCCAGGGGACAAGTGCTGAGTCCTGCCGCATTGGAGGAGGGTGAGGACGGCGTGCGGGACAGCAACAGTAAGAGGG
>NW_017729003.1:14815693-14816086 GCF_001723915.1 Gavialis gangeticus
CCAAGGACAAGGTTGTCGGTTTTAGAAACCAGCAGAGCGGCAGCAGCAACAGCACAGAGACAAGGAGGAAACCTGGAAGCGACTGGGTAAAGGGAGGCACTATAGTAAGCGATAAGATGGTGTGAGGAGGGTTGGAAAGGCTGAGTCAAGACACCAGAGGCAGTGCCTTGGTGCTCGTGGCAAAAGAGAGTGAAAGGCTTAAAATAATCAGGCAGCCCAAGAGCAGGGGAAGAAGAAAGGGCTTGCTTGAGCTGACAGAAGGCAGATTCATGGACGTCTTCCTAGGGTAATAGGTCAGGGGAAGAATCACAGGTGAGAAGGGTGAGAGGTCTAGAAAGTCCAGAATAATTAGGAATCCACTGTCAGCAGTAGTTGGCAGCACCTAGAAAACCA
>NW_017729003.1:14816595-14819958 GCF_001723915.1 Gavialis gangeticus
AGTTTTCTGTTTTGTTGTTGGATAAGACTGGAGGACTGGGTGAGGCTGTAGGGGTTGGAGGAGGCCTCATAGGAGCTTCCTAGTAGCGCGGGGGTTCCTGGCGCCAGGAAGGGCGCTGTGTTTTGGGGGTGTCTCAACCTTGGCCCCAATGTGGGTGGTATCAGCAGGAGCCCAGTGTGGGCGCATGCAAGAAACCCTAGTGGGGTGCAAGACCCAGAAAGGGGGGTCTGGGGGCCAGGCATGGCTACGGCCACCTGAGCCCCGATCATGAGGAGCCCCCGTGGGGCATAGGACCTGAGAAGAGGGTCTGGGGGCCAGGCACAGCTACGGCCACCCGAGCCTCAATTGTGGGGATTGTGAGGCAAGGCCCCAGAGATTAGAGTGTACCGTGTCACTGAAGGCAGGGCACGGACTGGGACATCTCAAGACCCTGTGCCAAAGAGGGTAGAAAGGTAGCCTCCCTTTTACAATTTACCATCAAAGATGTGGCGGGCGAGATAGTGAGGGTGTATTGAACCCGATTTGGCACGGTAGGTAGGGGGCGCTAGGGGAGATCACGGCACCCCTAGGTCGCGTCCTGCCACAGACACCCTGTTCTAGGAGACCTTGTATTACAGAAGCAATGCCTCTGGAGGCAGCAACTGATAGCAAGTATTGCGGGATCCATGGGGGAGATGCTCCTGATTTAAACTTGATAGAAACTGGGATGGCACCCTTGAGAAATCCCATATCGGTTGTGGAGTGGGACCAAAAGGCCTCAGGAAGGTGAGCCAATAGTTCCTGTTGCAACAAGGAAGAATTGGGCTCGGGTTCCTGTTCCATTAGTGTCATCATCAAGGCAGGAATTTGGGTCTGGGGTAACGTTAGGAAGACCCCATCTGGAAAACAGTGAACTGTTGCCTGCGATTTGCAGAGGAGGTCTCGCCCCAACAGATTTACAGAGGCACAAGGACTCGGCAAAAAGGCATGTTGCTCAGTAAGGGGACCCAAGGTAAACGAAAGCTGCTGTGTAACAGGGTGGTCAATGGGCTGATCCCCAGTACCTACAGCAGTGATTACCAGAAACGGGAACCTTAGAAACAAAACCAGAGCTAAGCATAGACAAAGAAGCACCAGTATTGACAAGAAAGGGAACAGTTTGTCCTCCCACAGTAACAGGTATTGTAGCATCGGAAAAGGTAGAAAGTAAAGGGGCTAGAGTCTCTGGGTTGTCTTAGGTGTCCTAATACTGATTTTCAACTTTGAAGGACTGGAGAGGAGCTGGTCTGGGTGGTGGAGCTCAGTAGGCACCTGGCTGAAATGGAGGGGCACTAGCTGAGAGTGGGGGCCCCCGAGGTTTATTCAGGCACTCATTTTTCCAATGGCCTCTTTGCTTACAGTAGTGGCAGACATCATTGGGAATGTCAGAGGGACCGGGTGGTCGGGCCGAGCGAAATGGTCTGGCACCACCCTGGAGATTTCTGATTTGCAAAGCCATCAGTTTGTCCTGAGCCTTTGATTTTTGCTGCTGGGCTTTAGTATAGAAATGAGCAGCAGCAGCCAAAACTTCAGTGAGAAGTTTAGTTTCCCACCCGATCACAGTGTTTTGCAAGGATTTGGAGATCCTAGGTAACAGCCCTAAAACAAAGGTTGGAATAATCATGGCAGGCAGGCTAGTTTCTGGGTCCTGACTGCCAGAATGTGCCTTAAAGGCTTGGATCAGGTGAGAATAGTAGTTGGCAGGATGTTCTTCTGGCTGTTGCTTACAGGTGGAAATTTTGGACTAATTTGTTTTTTGTGGGGAGGCCCTGGGGACAGCCTTAAGGACCTGTTTATAGTGGTTTGGCAGATGTTCTTTGCTGGGGTCTTGAGGAGGCTGGTTGGCCGCTTTAAGGAGGGTGTCTTTCTGGTCTCCAGGAAGAAGACCACTGAGGAGCATCTGAATATCACTGTGGGTCAGCTTATAAAACTCAAAGAGGGTTTGGAGTTTTTGAGCAAACCCGGTAGGGTCATCATGGAGTTTAGGGAAGGTAGTTGACCAAGAGACTATTTCTGATGGTGAGAAGGGGACATGGACCACCACAGGTTGCCCCCCTGGCACAAGGTATTCTTGAAGGGGATACTGTGCCCCGACAAGCTTTCCACCCCAGCGAGTCTTCCTAACAAGGGTCCTCTGACAATCTACCTCAGTGGTAGCGTTATTTCAGTTCCGGAGGGTCAATCTAACCGGGGTATTCTGCTGGTTTAGGGAAGCTGAATGTATGGTCCACCCATCTTGGGGGTCCAGGGGGACATCAATTTTGAACCAGTCCCCCATGGGAAAATCAAAAGTGACAGTGGTAATGGGAGACAAAGGACCAGGGGTCAGCATTGGTGGAGTTGCCGGGGAAGCTGGCACAGTGGACGCAGCAGCGCCTGAGGCTGTGGGACTGGCGGGCGGTGGCGGGAGCAGGACCCAATGATCCAACAAATCGTCTTGGGGTGGGTCATCTGGTGGCGAAGGCAAAGCGGGATAAAGCCTAGCCGGATATGGTGAACAAGGGGCAGATGTGGTCGGCCCTTGACACTGGAGATCTTTAACCTGATTCTGAAGGTGATCGATTTGCTGCTTAAATTTTTCTTCATTATCCTTATAGGAAGCCACAAGGGAGTGCTTATGGAGCTTTTCGGACTCATCTTCCCAGGTTTCCATTTAAACAGGGTGCTTGCTTTTCAAATTTTCTCAGATATTTGAGGATATGATGATCCCACGACCCATCTAGGGGCCAGCGCAATTTGGGGTCACCATCGGTATACCGGTTCCATTTAATTAAGTACTGCACTGACTGGGGCCTATATTTCAGATAAATTAAACGTGGTGGGACCTTAGAGGTCCCACTACCCATTGTCACGTCTAGGACTTACTGATACCAAAACAGGCAGGTACTCACCCTGCCCAGGGATTTTTCCAGAGCCAAGCAGACGGATGGTAAATCAGGGTCCGCAGTGCCGAGGCCACAGAGCTGAAGAACCGAGTCAAGGATAGCCTTCTCGGAGCCGAGACAAGGGTCCTACTCAGGGCAGTCTGTGTGAGGACACCTCCTGGGCGAGCCCCCAAGATAATGGGGAAATTCAGACAGGATTACTGTGTGGCTATCAGAAGCGCTTTATTTTGCATGGCCATGGGAGAAAAAGCAAGGGGCAGCTAGTTCTCAACAAAAGCAAAGCACAGACTTCTTTATATACTGATAAGTCATATACTGATCTGCCCGCCCCGTAACATATTCTTGGCAGTCTGACAGCGACTTATCCTGGTGTCTTGCTGAACCAGGCGCGTTTTCTCAAGCTGTTTCTTGATAAGCTTATCCTGAAGGCTGCCGTGTGGGTGAAGGCTGAGCGGAAACA
>NW_017729003.1:14824958-14829283 GCF_001723915.1 Gavialis gangeticus
CCCCCCCCCCCCCCCCCCCCCCCCCACACACACACACACTTCTTTCAGTACTTTTCCATTCCTTATCGCTTCTGAAATGCCTCTTCCCTCTTCAGGTGTTGGAACTGAGCTAAAGCTACGGTTAAACTATGTTCTGTTATGGTATAGGTCACGGGGGTTGGAATTTGAGGTCCCTTTTTATAGTTATGATTCCATGATGATATGGAAGTAGAAGCAATATGCTGAAAGGAAGGCTGATATGCGTTTCATAGACAACATAATTAATGTCCCAAGAGAGATCTTGCTAGACTAACCATTTCTATTTTTAACCTCTATATCTTTAAAACCCAGCTTGGAGTGACTGTATTGTGCATCTCCTACAGTTTTTAAATTCAGCTCACTTTTTAGAGTAGAAATTAAGTTCCTGATACTGATCGTAGTCTCTTAACAGTTATTGAAATGCTTCAGAAATGCAAGAAGTTGTATATCAGACTGCTAAATTTAGAGAATGAATTGGAACTGCAGAATAGTTCCAAGTTTTGTTTTGTTTTGTTCTTTAATTAAGTGAGATCTTGTTGTAGTGAAGTACAGCAGAACTCTTTAGGGACTGACCACTTAAAAACTGTTGTTTTATTCTCCTCCAGTTTTTTCACTTTCTTCCTAGTGATCTTGGTCTACAGAGTCAGACAAGGGGAAGTTGTATAGCTGTCTTTACATTTGAAGTCTAATTCACAACATCCTCAAATCACAAGACCCCTGTTAAAAGGGATGAGAGGGATTCCTATTATCACTTGTCTGTCCCATCCTTTATTACTGTACTGTTGGATCTAAGTGTAGGAATTTGACACACAATGCCCAGAAGACCTCCCAGAAAGAATCCTTATATAACCAGACTCCTTTAATTCCCTATTTTGAAAAGGCAGCATTCTAGAAACCTGTCTCCTGTACCAGATTCTTCCTTTGACTAATTACATTCCCTGAGGCAAATTGCTATTCCCACTTTGTTTAAAAAAATGTTAATTGCATCATCAGATTTGGCAACACCATACATTTGTCATTCTTCTCTGATATTTATCAGCATGTCTAGGACAAAAGATATTTCTACTCATTATTTAAAGTGCTCAGGTGTCTGGTCAAGTTCTGTAAAGTAATCCACAGGTAAGCCTGTGTAAACTGTGGAATGGGATGATCTCATTCACTATAAACTATGGAAGGCAGCTGTAAACTTTTGCTTTCAGCCCTGAACCTTTTAAAAATGAGGCCCTTTCTGATCTGAAACTCTAAGTTGACAGCCCCACTTTCATAAAGATCTTGCTGTGCACTGACATCCCATTGCAGGCTTTGCAAGCATCTTTCTAGCTTGGAAGGGAAAGGATGCATCAAGTCAGGGATAGACAACCCTTGGGCATGTGTGCCAGAGCATGGCATGCAAGGCTATTTTCCTCAGCATGCCACAGCCAACCCAGACTGGGCAGCTTCTGCCAGCAGCTGCCCAGAGCCCAGGCATGCTGCAGCCAGGAGGCTGCAAATGGCTACATGGGGCTCTGCAGCCCCAGCACTAGTTAGTGGCTGTGGCAGCTGCGTGTGCATGTTTGGGTGCACAGCCAGGAAGGGGCCTGGGGCAGTGCAACCCTGGCTCCTCCGTAGCAGAGCCTGGCACAGCTGTTTGCAGCCTTCCAGACACCTGCTACAGCTACCCTGGGCCTGGGCCAGCTGTGTAAGGCAGCCTGGAGGCTGCAAACAGTTGTGCTGGTTTCCCAAGCCCAGGCATCAGCTCCGTGGCAGTGGTGGGTACATGCACAGCTCAGTGCATAGCAGGGAAGGGAGTGGGGCAGTGCAACCCCAACCCCTCCCTTCCATCCACCCAGAGGTATTCTTGTACAGATTCCCCTCTATTTATGCTATACGTGTGTTTCTGGAGAATGGTGCATAAATTGAATTTGCAGAACCCACTTTGCAATGTAACAAATAGGGCTAGGTTCCCATAGTGATGAGGGAGGGAGGGAATGAGGCTGGGACTAGAAGAAGGGTGCTGCTCCTGGGGCTGCATGAGGCAGCAAAGCAGAGGGAACAGCAGCACTCTCCTCATCCCTGGCTGTGCTCTGCCTGTCCCAACTCACCTGTGCTCCTGGGCTGTGCAGGCACCCTGGGCCTCTGCAGCCAGGGCTGGGGTGAGTGCTGCACCCCATGCCGCCTGGGGCTCCTCTTGTCGGCGCTGGAGCAGCCCTGGGAGTAGCCGACACCATGGCACGGCACAACCCAGGAGCCCCGGTGTGGGGGTACAGGCAGAGCACAGTGCAGCCCAGAGGCTGCAGGCAGTTGGCACCAGCTGCTCCTGAGGCTACTGCAGCTGGGGCTGGGGTGAGTGGGGCCATGGCCCTTCCCCTCCCCCCACAGACTTACCTGCATGGGTGGGAGGGACTCATCTGTGCTGATAGCATATAATGAATTATGGGTCTAAATATGCTCATCACATAAGAGCAAACTTGCATATAAACCTGCATAAATTGAGGGAAACCTGTAGCCACTGCCAGCAATGAGGAAAGGGGCCCTTGCAGCTCCCCCATCTCTGGCACACCAAGTTGAGGTGTGGATGGAGGTTGGGGTGATTTTGGCACTCAGGCCAAAAATGTTGCTGATCCCTGTGTCAGGTCTTCCTTTCAATTTTGGAGGGAAGGTGTTGGGAGAGTTTGTCCAGAGAATTCTTTTCCCCTGACACTTGTGGGACAGGGGTACTCATTGATGGTAGTTAAAGAGGCTTTGTTAAAAGATTGTGGCTGCTTCAGTGCTCACAGCATGCCATACACAGGTACAATACATGACCTAACAAATATTTTTGTGGAAGCAGTGGTACTCTTGTCCTTGAAGAGCTTTGCTTCCTGCAAGTACCAGAGGCCAAATGCTACTTCATAATTTTAAAGGAATTGGATCTTTTTTCATGACTGCGGATGGCTGGATCCTACAGTGCTGAGTTGGATTTTACTATGAGTTCAACTATTTTTATATTGGCAAGCATATAAAGACATAACATGGCCATATCCTAAGTATTCTGCTCAGTGAGGGCCATTCTAGCCCAGACTACCTTTGTCCCAGCTTTAGTAAACAACTGCACAATATCTAGTTCCATAATAGTTCAAACTAATGCATTAGCCATATGTAAAGCAGTGCATCCCTTACAAAAAGGTTGCCAGTGGCGTCTGTGGATGGTTGCCAATCTCTGATCAGCGCTTGCCATCCCCCCTCTACCGACAGTGCCATCAACATCTGCTGGAGCTGCCCGCTTACTGCTGTTGTGCTCCTGCTGCCACCAGCACCACCGTGCCCCTTGCCCAGCTGCTGGGGGCATGTGTCATTCATGAACTAATGGGAATGGTGGTATATGTCACATGTTGTTTCCATGATAGTTCAAACTAATAGTAATGGGACACCATGTGGTTGTTTATTAAATCTAAGACAAAGGCAACCTAGTGCACAAAAAGGCTGCCCACAGTCATGGTGTTTGCTGAAAAACCTTGGTGAACACTGTTTCTTTATGCTCCATCCTATCATTTCTTATTGGATTATGAAACATGAATTTTCTATACTCAGGTCTACCACAACGTCTGGGAGAGCCTTCCCTATCTATCAGATGCTCTTAAGCAGCCACTGCTTTGTACGTGGCAGGGGTGGAATGAAGAATGGGATGAGGTGACCTCTAACACAGTAGCTGCTGCTTGTTTTTCCTTCACTCCTCTGCGATTCCTAGGAAGCAGGGTAGTTGGGGTGTAACTTCCGTCTTCCTTTCCCATACACCCAGTTACCACCTGCAGTGCCTGGTGCTAACTTAGCTAGGACCAGGGACCAACAGCTGAGAGGTGTTGGTACTTAACAGCAATCTTCTATCTTCTGCCCCCCTGCAGGCTCCGGGGGAAAAGAAGCGGCTCCTTCCTAGTGCGGCGGGAGCCTGTCCCTTCCCGGGGCTGTGGGTTACTGGGCTCCAGCAGCAGGAAGGGGCAGGCTGCCTGCGAGCGCCGCCTCGCAGCGCTACAGGCGCATCTTCCCAGCTCGGCTTCTCGGGAGCCGAGCCGGGCTGAACGGACCTGCACCGCCGCACAGGCTTTCCCCGGCCGTCCGGCTCCCGCAGCCCTTTGACAGCTCCAGCGGGCCCCGGGGCTAAGCGGGACGGGCGGCGAGGCAGGTCCTCCTGCCGCCGGGGGCGCAGTGGATGCGGGAGCAGGAGCAGCTGCACCGCGCAGCGGAGAAGGGTAGCGCCCGACCCGCAAGGAGCAGCCGGGGCGGCGGCTGCTCGGCGGCCATGGGTAAGGGCGCGGCGGCGCCGCGGGGGGCTGCGAGGCCGAGGGCTGGAG
>NW_017729003.1:14829450-14837822 GCF_001723915.1 Gavialis gangeticus
CTCGAAGCGCGGCGGCTCCGGCCAGGGCTGCGCGAACGGCCCCGCGGGCCTGACGGCGCCCGGGAGCGGGATCGTGGCATCAGGGCGGGGCTGCAGGCAGCCCCTCTCCCGCGCCCAGCGGATTAAGATTCACCGGGGCCCTGCGCAAACAAAATTGGAGCCTCCCACCTGGTGAAGGCAGGTGCTGTCTGCGCCCCCAGGGGGCTGCGGCTGGGCCCACCCGCGCGGTTGCCTGCGAGGGTGGGGGTGAGCTAGGGGGTGTGAGTGCTGATCCGGTGAAGGTGGCCCTGGCACTGGGCAAGACCATCTGCACAGCCAGGGCTGCGGTCTCCCAGGGGCTAGTTTGGGGAAGGGCAGAGCTCTGTGCCGCCCCTCTGCCCACCTGCCCCTCTGCCAGCCCCAGCAGGGCAGGACTGTCCCATCCTGTCCTGTCTCAGCTGCGCTGGTGCTGGCAACTGCTCACAGATTGAGGGGAGCAGAAGTGGGGCTGCCCATGGGGCCTCCTCGCAGCAGCCGGCCCCAGGAAGCTGCCACTGCCTTCAAGGAGCTCCTCTGGCCCTGGCCCTGACTCAGCCGGAGGTGAGCAGGCCCATGCTGTCAGCCCTGGATGCCTGTGGCCAGATGCCTGTCTGAGCCGTGCTTCCCCCAGGGTCCCCCAGGGTCTCAGGTTGGCAGGGGCCTGCAGGCCTGGGTCCTGTCGGCCTGTGCATTAATCCACCCCTGCCTGTGCTCTGGATGAACCCGGCTCCTGGGGGCTCTGGGGTTTCTCTTGGTTTCTGTGAGAGACCCTCTGATTTCCATGGGAATGCACTGCTTTTCTCAGTGGGTAGAGTTGGGGGAGGCAGGAATTTCTGGTATTAGCAAAACCTGTTTTTTGAAGGTTTAGGTAGGGAGGGTAGTGTAGCAGGTGGATGGCTTCAGTCCAGGCAACACTGGCACATGCTGCCCTTAGCTGCAGTTCTCAGTGATTAATCCTTTCTGCTGGCGAAGGTGTGGATGTGGTCTGGTAAATGGTGCTCGTCCGTCCACTAATGGCAACTGTTGTCCGGATGGAAGGAGCAGCATTACTTGGAAGGGTCCAGTGTTGTTGGCGCGATTCCTGCGAGTGGGTGGAAATCAGGGGAGCATGGGAGTGTTCTCATTGTTTTTTCTTTGTAAATCGAGCAAGACTTGGTGGTTTACACTTGGCTGTCTTTCATTTATCAGGCATCTACCCCAAAAGGTTCATGAGTGAAGGCCTGTTATGATTAGGGACCTGCTTGAATCACGGTTTTGTGATTTTTTTTTTTTTTGCAGAAACTGGAGAAAACAGCACTCTCTGTAGTTGCTGCAAAATATGGCTTTGGCTGCAATTGCCCAGGAAATCAACCATAAAAAATCACTTACTGGAGTAAAATGTTGGCTCTCCAGTGGGAGCCAGTGGTCCTTGCTGCTGCAGCATGGCCTTGCAGCATGCCCAAGAGAGGGTGATGCTAGCTGGACAGCAGATGGCAGCTGCACCCTTGTGCCTCTCTGCCAATCAAGTGATGAGGGGCGGGGTTGCATGAAGGGCAGCCAACAGTCAAGATGGTGGCCATTCCTTGTCCCTCCTTCCTCTCTGCCAATCAGCACTGAGGGGTGGGGCCTCTTTGCCAGTCAGTGCCAAGGGGTGGGGCTTCCATTAAATGACTGCAAAATTGGCTTTTTAGGTTGCAACTAAGGGGCGAAAACTGATTTTTCTCACTGCAAGTTAGGTCCCTAGTTATAATATCTTTGAAAATGGGGGCCAAAGACCTTCAAAATATTAAAATGAGAAAGAGGGAAAACCAGACGTGCTAGTCCAGTACACAACTACATTAAATGTAAAAATAAAACCAAAGCAAAACCTCTTACCTGAAAAGGTTTATTTTGAACTAGGGAAGGGGAAGAGAGTGAACATTAAAATGACCAGGAAGATAGAAATGGGCAAGGATATGTCAAAGAAGTCAGGTTTATGGCATTTGAAATGAACAGGATCTACAGCATGCCACTGAGGAAATATGAAAGATGTCAAGATGCTGCTAAGTGGGAGCTCCATAGCTTAAGCCTCTGTATTGAGCAATGCCTGCAGCAGTAGAAAGTTTTGCTGATGTAATTTGTATTGGCAGGAAAGGAAGTGATTAATTTTTTAAAACCATACTTCCAAAATGGCCAAAGCTAGTAATGATTTTGATATCACTCTTGTCCATGAAATCACCCTCTAAAATATATAGTTATAACAGCCTGTAGCTTTTAAGATTATAGAAAGTATAGTATTACCATGATGATAGTTTTTTATTTCATTGCATACTTAGAAAAGTGTGAGGTAAGTTTGATAGTAACCTGGCAATCATTTTGAAGTAATACCCTCCAGAGTAGAGTTGCTTTTGCTAAGGAATATAGTTGTGGGAGTTAAAGGCAGGTGTAAAATAGTTTTGACGTTTGGTATACATATTATTAAATTATCTTTTAGAAACAATTTTTGCTTATTAAAAATGTATCTGAAAAAATCAGTTATTTTGTGGAAGTTTTACTGTGAGCACAGGTTCAAGCTCAAATACACAACTTCTTTAGTACTGTTGTGTTATGCCTACAGGGAAATGACTGATTTAGGACCTATTCAGCTACTGACAAGCCTGAACAGACCAGCATAAGGCTGGAATAAATAGTGGAAATTGGATGTCCATAACACCTAAAGAAGTAGCAAGACAAAAAACCCAAGAAAAATACTTTTTTGAATGGGGCAATGTGTATTAAAAGGCTACAAGACTGTCATAAAAGTATATATGTGGTGAGAGAATGTCATAGCTCTTCTGACTTTGATGAGAACAGTGCAGTTAACATGTTCTGAAAATGAGCAGTTATTAGGGTGAAGCTTCGGTCACTAATTCAGTTCGGCAGAGATTTTGCTTGATTTGGTGGCCGAATCTCCAAATCCGAATTGAATTAGGAGACCCTTTACTCTTTCTGAATCAAATTGGAACCCTTAGCACTCTTAAGTGCTAATTACTAGCATAAGGAAAATTAAATCCTTCATTGTACAATTTCTCCTCCATACCCCCCAGAGATGTCTTGCATACCCCTAGCAGTATGTGTACCACAGTTTGGGAAACCCTGGTGTAGAGAAAAGAAAGAACTGCTATCTGATTTTAAGCTGGATGTGTGTCTTGGATTCAGACTGCTTTTGGCTGTGCTATATTAATAAGATGTATCTTTATTATAAGCACATGTTTTGGTATCAGAGGAGGCACTGGTCACTAGTATGTAGCTCATTTTTCTTTTGATAGCTGCACTAGTAAGGGCTACAGGATAAATCTTTATTCTGTTTTTTAAGCCCAGGTAAATTACCTTGTTGGCACTGATTGATACAGAGATAAATTGAAACAATAATACAGCTCAAAACCGTGTAATTGTGTATACAATGCATGGGAGAAGGCAAGGCGATGACAGCTTACTTTATTTGTATTAATATTACCCATACTTAACAGATGTGTATGTGTTTTGGAGGTTATGTTGTTTTTTTAGTGATACTGGAGTTAAACTATTCGTTTGCATAAATGCAGGTTAGGGTGAAACAGCTTTGCTGTGAACAAGTATTTAGTTGGTTAATTTTTTGTTTTAGTAATTGAAATATGCTGATTTTTCTTCCTTGTCTAGCTGTAAAAGATCCCACAGCTGTAGAAAGAGCAAATTTGCTGAACATGGCTAAGTTGAGTATCAAAGGACTGATTGAATCAGCTTTGAGCTTTGGTCGGACTCTGGATTCTGACTATCCGCCTTTGCAACAGTTCTTTGTTGTCATGGAGCATTGCCTAAAACATGGTCTTAAAGGTGCAGTAATAATTTTATTGTGTTTTTTTTTTTGTACCAAAGCATTTTATATTTTTCTTTCTAAAGTAGGATGAAATAGTGCATTAGCTACCTTGTACAATATTATGAGTATTTAAAGTGTTGTATAATAAATCTGAAGTATCCTAAACTAATATAACAGACATTCTTACATGCATACACATTTCCTTTCTAAGTCATTGTCGGTTACTCAAAAAGGTTTGTGAGGTACCAGGATTGTATACATGTTACTTGCATCTTGATTTAGTCTCTTAAATTGACATTTTGTGTTTCAACGGTTTTATATAGTTGAATATCAGTTTTAAATATGAAAACAAAATTGCCTTACATGATTATTTTCAGAAATTCCAAGCTATTGTTACTAATTTTTCAAGTTCTAATTTAAAAGCTTGCTGGAGAAATATTTCTATTCATACAGTGAAACAATTTCTTACAGTTTCTAACATAGCTATACTGATGTAAACTTTTTGAGAGTCAACTAGACTACGTAAATTATTAATTAAATTATATTTTCATTTTACTAGTAAGAAAATCCTTTCTAAGTTATAATAAAACTATTTGGGGCCCTCTGGAACTTGTTGAGAAGTTGTACCCAGAAGCTGAGGAAATAGCAGCTAGCGTCAGAGATTTACCTGGCCTCAAGTAAGTATTATTGGTGAAATACAGCAGTAAAGGTTTAGGGCTTGATCCAGTATCCTCTAGAAAAAATAATCATTTTGATATGATAATATTTTTTTGGAATTCTCAAATTGACTTAATTATCATCCCCTTTCTTTAATAGTAAGAGGATTATAACATACCTCCCCATGGCATCGTTTGTGTGGCATTACTAATCTACATTGCAGTACACTGTGCAGTCACTGGATGTGATGTCTGCCAGTGGTGAAATTTAGTTTGCTTCCTATGTTGGGAGATGAACCAGTTGATGCCAGTCTTTTATTTTTATCTTTTTCATTTTGTTCAGTCAGGGACACATTCTACTAACATGAAGATATCTTGGCACAAAGGTTAAAGTTAAAGCTGTAGATATCTTAAAATATTTAGTTTCTTCAGCCCACGAACTGGACTCTGTGGATAACCGCTGCCAATTTATACAACTTTTTCTTGCGAACCCTTCAGAGACTAAACATTACAAGAGATTATCTGAATTCTTTCTTAATAAAATGTTTTTAAAACTTCTGTTATAGAGATCTTTAAGAATGGTTTATAGCCTTAAGAACTGTTGTTCTTGTTTTGCTATTTATTTGTTAATAAGGCTGAAGATTACTTTTTGCCATATTGTTGCTTTACTTTCTACATTTTGTTTTGCTTGGAGATTCGATGAATGAAAACAGCAGCCATTTGCACTTCCTGGTTCTCATGCAATAGCCAGGGTTTTGGGGCTGTAAAAATGGCATCAGGCCACGCTGTTTAGAGCAGGGTTGTCAAAGATACAGCCTGTGAGCCCCATCATCTAGCCCTGTGTGCTACCCCTGGGTCTGGAACTGACCCACACACTGCACCTGGCTCACACCAGACTGACCTGGGTCACACTGCACCCAGCATATGCCAGACTGGCCCCACACATGGGGCCTGGGATGCATGCTTATGTGGTGCCCCACTCAACTGCTTTGAGACATGCACTGCATGCAGTGTTTGGCTGGTCTGGGACGCACACTGTATGTGTCTGCCCCAGCTAGTCTGGGACGCATGCTGCATGTGATGCCTTTGGGGGCTGCTTCAGGGTGGCCATAGTGTGCAGTATGGGTCTCAGATTGGCTAGAGTGGATGCTGCATGTTGCACATCACAAACTGGCCCTGTAAGGGTACTGTGTGCAGCACAGTCCTTGATCAGCTAGAGCTAGTGCCATGTGCACTAGATCCAGCATGTTAGTGGCAAGGCACGGCTGCTCCTGGTTTAGAGTTTTGGAATGATAGAAGTATCCAAACTGAGATGGATTGCTGGGCCAAGAATACGTAAAACAATTGCAGTGCCTCCTGAATGTGTTAACCACGCGTCTCTTTAGCTGGTCATTTTCATAGCCTCAGACTCGCATTGATTTCAACCTGCTTTGATGCTATTGCATATTTCACTATGTCTTTAGGCAATTAAATTGCTTTCAAAATCTAACCCAAGGTGACCAGAAACAAACTAAATTTGCTAGCTTCAGTTGATATTGCTTCTGTTTAATAAATTAGTGTTAAATGCAGAACATATTTGATAAACTTGTAACATTTTTTATGTATCAGGTACATCTGAGATAATTTAAACTCATTTAAAGAGTTGTTTTCCTACATATTAACTGAATTCCATTTTTCATGCATATACAGCCCAACTGAAATCCTAACTAAAATGGTTGTCTAGTAAATAGGAAATGGTGAATTATACATTTTTAACATAATAACAAATATAAAAACTAGGAACCTGAATAAATGTTTGTTGATTTATATAATTATTTAAATAAATATGTGTAGATATAAAAAAATTCTTATTAACAAAAATAAATAACAAATGCAGTGTAAAGATTATATTTGTGGGGTTTTTTTTAAATTAACATGCTTTAACTGTTAGAACTAACGAGAATTTAATTATTTTCCTAGGAAAAAAGTTCAAAGTACACGTGCAAATAAGATTAAAATTAGTGATTTAAATTAAAGTGTGGTTCTTGCTCATTTAAATCACAGTTAGTATTGGTGATTTAATTCCGTTTAATTTAAGTCCCTTCATCCTAACTCATTAACATTGCCTTGCAAAACTTTATGTAATCAAAAGCCTGAGTTTAAGGTTTTAATTTAAAACTGACAGACAGACTCAAAACACTGTGTCCTGGTTAGATATACTTGTGAAATATTTATCTTAGCTGCTGTAATGACCTGCTTCAAAACCCATTGCAGACTGTGGAAATCTTTCTATGGGTTTCAGTAGAATATGGATCAATACCTTAAGAGCACGTTTTAGTCAGTTGTATCTTGACTGATTACTGAAATTCATTCAATTAAATATCTTAAAATATTCTTGTACGTTTCAGTTTTTGTATCAACAAGCTGATGACGGTCATTAGTTAAAAATTAGCTCGTGTATAAACTGTTCTTCTTTTCAGAACACCATTGGGCCGTGCCAGGGCATGGTTACGATTGGCTCTAATGCAAAAAAAAATGGCTGATTATCTACGCTGTCTGATCATTCAAAGAGATCTCCTCAGGTCAGTTATTGTGAAGACTTTATTTAATTGTATCTTTTAAGTTTTTAATAAAATGCATGTAGGAAATCAAGGCTATTGCTATATCTGATACTTTATATTATTATAAAGTTTAATTACATCCTTTTACTATAACTTCTTGTTTGTTATAGTGTAGTTGAAGTATGTAAGAGCTTCTAAACCCCATGTAACATCTTGGGCAATATAGTTTTAAGTATTAGGACATCTATTGTTTGTCTTTGTTATTTGTAAATGTACTTAGTGCTGTATACCAAAATCATATCATAGATGTTTTTCTAGACGTACATTAAGAAAGTTTCCATGTTTACTGGAATCTAAGATGACTTTGAATTTAAGATGATCCCCCCCATAGATTATATTATTATATGTATAATTAGATTTGTTATAGTATTCCAGGTATAGAATCTAATTTATCATTAGGTTGTCCTGAATTCGTCCCCAACCCACTACTACAGCAGAGAAAGTAGTGGCTGGGGGGAGTCAGGTGACGGGGCAGAGTCAGGCAGCCCCCTTGCCTTGTTCTCCCCCCTACCCCCTGGTTTTTTCCCCTGTAGCTTTCCTGCCCCCTGCCACTTACCCTCTTCCCTCCCCCAGCATCTGATAAAGTGAGCTCAGACTATACATCTCTGATTTAGTTGGCTTATAAGGCCTCTGCCCTGCCTTCTGCCATCAGTGAGTAAGTCAGAGTGTGATATAAATCTTTAAGAACATCAGAGAGAGGCTAAAATTAGAGTATGAAAGTCAGATATACATTCAGTTTAATATCGTTTAGCTAAATTTCACCGAGTTAACAAGTTGCTTGAAATAAACAGTTATTTTAATATAGTGCACTTTCCTGTTTTAACAGTGAATTTTATGAGTACCATGCACTAATGATGGAGGAAGAAGGAGCTGTTATTGTTGGACTCTTGGTTGGTTTAAATGTGATAGATGCTAATCTGTGTGTAAAAGGAGAAGACTTGGATTCACAAGTAAGTGACTACAAATAAAGAGATAAGTATGCTGACCAGATTTTGTTTTGCTTTTTTCTGTTTCAGCTTGAATGTTTGTTTGTTTGTTTGTTTTTAGAGAGATGTAAATGTTTAGATGTTTTATTAATTATAGAGATTATTTACAGTCTCTATCTGAAGTCATTGACAATGTTTGCGCTGAGTTTCAGAGAAGTTAAAACACACTCCTAGGTTATGAATGGTGCTTGGGTTGAAAGCCCTGAAAAAAATGTTCAAAATTTAATTTCTTAGTTCGACAGCAAGACTTTTGGGCTCTATCAGCTGGACTGAGAAGTGGATCTAGGGAGACAGATCCAGAATGGAAAGATAGTCAACA
>NW_017729003.1:14837833-14845033 GCF_001723915.1 Gavialis gangeticus
GGGATCCTATGAACCCTGCTGACTTCCTGCCCCAGGGGCAGGGGGCTAGACTCGATGATCCTCCAGGGTCTGTTCCAGCTAAAATGTCTATGAAACTATGAATCTTAGAAGTTCATTAGTGATAGACTGACAGAAGACATGATGCTAAAGGATATCCAACATGGTTTTGTTGTGGGCAGGTCATGTCTGACAAACCTCGTTTCCTTCTATGCTCAAGTAATGTCAGACTTGGATGTGGGAGATGCAATTGATGTCATACTTGGGTTTTAGAAAGGCGTTTGATATCATCTGCCATGATTCTCTTATAAAAAAAACTGGAATTGTGGGCTGGCAGAGTCCATGATCAAGTGGTTGGGAACTGGGTAAGAGGTCAAACCTAGAGAGTTTTAGTGGATGGGACTGTATCACCTTGGCAGGAGGTGGCCAGTGGTGTACCACAGGATTTAGTTTTTGGCTTTGCTCTGTTCAACATCATTATCAATGATTTAGGTGAGGGTGTGGAAAGTACGCTGGCCAAGTTTGTTGACTATACTAAGTTATAGGGAAAAGCAGTCACACTAGGGTATAGGATGCAAATCCAAGTGGATCTAGGGAGACAGATCCAGAATGGAAAGATAGTCAACATTGTAAAGATCAAAATTGTGAGAGAACAGTGTTGAAGAGTGGGAAAGATGTGAATCTGTCAAAAGACTCATGGAACATCTAGACTATTAAGAGGAGAACAGGACAGACCAGTGTTGTGTAACTCAAGGAAAACGTAGGTTTTAAGAAATTATGTGTGCTCAGCAGTGTCAGAAGTATCAAGAGGCTCACAAATGATGAGGGTACACAAGAGGCCTCAAGCTGTGGTTATGCAGAGAAAACAGTAGTCTCAGTTGAAGAGGATCAAGAAAGAAAGGAGAAGAGAGGAATTCAAGGCAAATATTGTAAATGTCACATTGGGTTAGTTTAGATTTTGCATAGAGATGAAGGAAACAAGGGAAATGAGGTAGTAAATACAGTGATAAGATGTTGTTTTTCTTTGAATATGGTAAAGATCAGTACATGATCATATTGTTTGAAGAAAGGGAGACAGCTTTTAGAAGTAAAAGGTATAAATAAATTGTTGAGATTTGAGTGTGGGAATCAATGAAGGTAGAGAAGCAGCGTTATTTGGCAAGGAATGTTGCAGAAGTGGAAGGAGAGAAGTGTTTAATGTTTACTGGCAGAAACATTATAAATCTTTTTTTTACATAGGATGAGTAGGATTACCCTGTATTCAAAGGAATTTTAAAAATAAAATTATGCTTCCTCTATTCCTGCTGGGATGAACTCAGTTAAATGCAAGAAGACTTCTCTTCCAAGAACTGAAAAGGTTTTTTGCATATTTTCATTTTGCTTCTAAGGTAGCTTGGTTTTAAATTGATTGTGTATATTAGCTTTACAAAAAAATCTTAAATGCAGAGTAAAAAATGTTAACATTCAGATTTACACACTCCAAAGAAAGTGTCAGGACTAGATCACTCTTAGAGAATCTGATTTTGATAGTTAAATATTTTAAAAAGGAATAATAACATTAATTGTTCAATAATACTCTGATTTTCTAAAATATGAATACATTTTATTCTCTCTAGGTTGGTGTGATTGATTTCTCTATGTATTTAAAGAATGATGATGATATTGGCAGTAAAGAAAGGTATGTTTTATCAGAACACTTTAGATTTTGTATATTGACTTAAATGATTTGTTGAAAATGGTCTAGTTACTTCTATTACAATTATTTTATTTATTAAGATTCCTAAAGTGGGCTTATAGTGCCAACCTTTATTCATAATGTTTTTTTGTGGCTAATCCATGCTATGTCAGTGAATAAAATGATTTTAAAACTGGTGATGCTTTTTACATATGTATCTGTGTGGGTCTTGTATGTGTGTTTGCCTTATGGGATTGGATATTTTTAGCACTGTCCATCAGAGCCTCACATGCTCTTTATGCTGCCTTGCACTCTCGTGCCAATGCTCCAAAGAATGGAGTAGCTGTGACTCTTTCACACATCTTTCCATCTAAATGCAATTTTTGTTAGTAATTCTTTGCTTTCCTTATTTGTTAATTCTTTTAATTTGGATGTTCAAAAGAAATAAAAATCCACTCCCATTATATTTTCTTGTATGTTCTTCCACTCTCCCTGCCTTACAGCAAGACGAACCAAATGATAATTACTGCCAGGGCAGACTCAGCCACAAAAAGCAGGATTTGCTTTTCCCATATGTGAGTATATACAAGAACTGGCCACAGCCCTTTGGCAAACCCTGTTCTGCATTCAGTTGGCCTCTGAAAAGATGGGGAAATGCTATCCAATACCCTTGGAAAAATTCAAGCACTTCAGTACTGACTAAATTATGGGTTGTTGGTAGTTTCAGTGATGCTAAAAAAAATCCAAGTCTGTAAAAGGGCGTGCCTAAGGACAGTGTATCCTGGAAGATGGATCTGCTCACATGTTAGTCTTATGAGTTAGTCTTACTGCAGCTACAGGTAGCACATTGTCAGGCCCTGTGGGAGAGCATAACGCCTTTCTCAGGAAGCCAGAGAAAGCTGAAGTAAATTGTAGAGGAGGACAGATGCTTGCCAGAGCAGTACTTTGGCACCTATGGAAGCATTGGACATGCTACAAGGTAAACGGACACAGCTGTCACTATGAGATGATCCTCAGGGCTGCCCACTTCTGGGATGCCTTGGGAGGTACAGTATACTATCATAAGACCCTCTCTTTAAATGAATGGGACAAAGTGTTGGTGGACCTCATCCAACATTCATACTCCAGTTGATTCAGAATTTCACCTTCAATCAATTCATCAACTGTGTTCTGTGGAAAAGATCTTTTGAAAACACAGAACTCTGTGTTATTACATTAAAAGAACTAAACCATATAGACTGTTTTTCTTCCATCTTCATCCCCTGGCTGTAGCCAGGTGTTTGCAGTTACTTTATCTCATCTCGGAGAGTCTTGAAATAGCTTGCATCATTCTGTGTTACTGTTTAGCTGCTGTACCTGTGCTATGGAACAGTGGTTCTGAACCTTTTTTGTACCAGGACCCATTTGTAAACATCAATAGCCAGTCCAGACCTACTGCCTCTGCCCCAGGCCCCAGCCCCCCAGTGTGTGGGGTAGAGGGTGGATGTTTGGGGCAGGGGGGTATGTGTGAGTCATGGGGGACCCCAAGCAGTCCCTTGTAGGCTGGAACTTTGCTAGCCTACAAGGGAAAAGCCACTGTTTTCCATGTTTTTCTCCTTTAAAGAATAATCCATTTATAAAGTTTGTTCATGACCCTTTCATATATTCTTGCGACCCATTTTTAGGTCATGACCCACAGGTTGAGAAACACTGCTATAGAACATCAAAGCTCTCTCCAGCAATGTTCAGGTGACAATGCTTCACACACATTGCAAGTTGGCAAGAGGGAGTAATTTGATCCGAATAAGCCCTGTGCCTTTGGATTTAGTTGCTGTATCAAATGCTAAATTTGAGGCTCAGTTATTACAAATGATGTTCAACCGATGAAACTGGAACTCTTATTCTTACTGTTCTGTGGGGATTTTGCTTGGCACTGACTCATGTTCAGAGAATAAGGAACAGTTACTATACTTACTCAAATACAAAGATGACCCCTTCTAAAAAATTAGATTCTATGTATGGAAAATGTATAAATTTGTTATAATTTTCCAAGTGTAGAATCTAATTACTGGAGGTTTGCCTTGAATTTGTCTCCCTCCCATTGCTACAGCGAGGAAAATAAATCTAGGGAGTCATGTAGCCCCCTTTCTGTCTGCCTCCTCCCAACTTTCTACCTCTTCTCAGCTTCTTCCCCTTGCAGCCCCTCCCCCCACTTACTGTCAGATCCTTCTTTCCCTGAGAATGTGGATGTGAAAAGCAAATTTGAAAATACTGACCTTGAAAGTAAATATGCCTGTAGTAAGTTGCATATAGTATCCACAGATTTAGTGCATCCAGAATTAATGTATATTACCGTCTTGAAACTTCTGCATGTTTTAGCACAGATACTCCATAAGCACACTTTTAAGGAGCACTTTGGCACCTATATGGTACAAACTTTTTTTTTTAACCTTTATCAAGGCCAAACCAGTTCCAGATTCAGTTGGGCAATGCCCAGTAGTCAAGTTCCAAAATTTAACTGAGCAGAGCTCAGTCATGAAGTCTGTGTAGCTCTACCACTGGACAAGTATCCTGCCTTCCAGACCCATTGGTCTGGGGTTTCAGATACTCCGCAAATCCAGGCTGGCATCCTATGTGCAAGCGTTAGGCCTGGAGGCATTGGGGTCCAGATGCCCCCTGTCTTCCCTGATCTCAGCTAGAAGGCAGAGAAGAGAAATACAATACAAACTTGTTTTTTCAAAAAAAAATATACACACACAGATACATGCAGTTATATGTGTAAATATATGTGTGTGTGTGTGTGTGTGTGTGTGTGTATGCATGCATGTATGTATATATAATACAAATATATAAGACCTATACTTTCATGGACCTGTCTCGTGACTGATAT
The DNA here is from genome assembly GCF_001723915.1 of Gavialis gangeticus. Lineage (NCBI taxonomy): Eukaryota > Metazoa > Chordata > Crocodylia > Gavialidae > Gavialis > Gavialis gangeticus. The sequence continues at coordinate 14,842,375 of NW_017729003.1, forward strand.
GATTCACTTGACAGTCTAAAGCACACCTCTACAGTTGCATCATCATCTCTGTTACAGTAACCAGACTTCACTCCCATGTTTCTGCACTCCTGTTGCCATCTTCTTGAACTGTTACAATAATGGGAACAGTTCCATTCCATCTACCATCCCCTTCTCTATCCACCTCTCACTACCCTTCCATTTCCCTCCCCAATCCTTAGTCTACACTGTGCTCATGACTCACCCCGTCTTTGTTGCTATCTGTTGTATCATTGTCCTCTCCATTGTTGTTGATGTATTTTCTGGGGGGCCTCATTTCTGAACAGTTTGTGCCAGTCTTTTCTTTTCCATGTGTCCTCCATCTTCTCTGTTATCTTCTTTTGTCACCTTGTAGTACAAACTAAGCACGATGTTAGTCTAAAGCCCAAAAGGCTCATGATTTACCATATAGTTTGTTGGGCTGTGCCCCAACAGAGTCGATAGCATTTCAAGCCATGGTGATTTCACACCTCAGCACTGCTCAGTATGTGTGTATTCCAGATACCTCGCTGGCCCCCCACAAAGGATCCATAGGCTAATTAATTAGTCCCAACTCAATTGGAACCAGGTGTCCTTGTCAAGGGTTCTGGGATGCTCCAAAAAATTATACGCAGATGAGGTACAAGGCAGCCTGGTCTGGCTTCACCTCCTGGGGGGTGGGGCCACACTAATCATATATGACAGGCTGAGAGAAGGACCAGCAGAGGGACTCTGAGTGAACTGTTTAGGGCCCTATTTGGTAATGTTTGCTAGACATTTAAGGCTGGTGAAGAGACAGGACTTGTTGGAAATGGGAAAGAGAGGCATAGCTCAGCTGTGGGAGTGAAAAGAATTGAAGAAATTGACATGTATGCAGTGTAATGGCTCACCTGACTTGATGCTGAGGGGAACTGTTCTTAATTGGCACTACTATGTATCTTATTGAGATGGCCTGCATTAACCTGTTTTTGTGGTAGTGGAAATCTCATAGTCACTGGTGGTTTTCCCAGGCCTACCCTTTGCACTCCAGGCTTGCTGACTCCTGCGAGTTTCCTCAAACTCAACTGCACAATTTTGTGGCAATTTTGGGTGCTTTCTTGCTTTCCCCCTGGCTTGTTCCCTGGCTTTTTTGCTTAGAGCAAGCAAGACTAGGGGGCATCTGAACCTCAGGGGTCCTGGACTTGCACGTAGGAGGTCTGCCATAGATTTGGGAAGTATCTGAAGCCCTGGACTGTTGACCCTGGGAAAGGTACTTGACTGATGGTTGAGCCACAGACTTGCATGATGGAGCTCTGCTCAGTCAAAACTTGGAACTTGACTATTGGGCCTTGCCCAGTAAAATTTGGAACCAATTTAGCCCTTGAAATAAAAAGAACCACCCCCAAAAAATGTGGTAGGTTCCCAGCAGCATCTCAGCCTTTTGGCTAAGATCAAGCATGTATAGCATCAAGGAGAGGGTGTCAGGGCTAGCTTGGGCTCTGGCCTGTTGCCAGTTCATTGCAGGGAGAGGGAACACCCACCCTTTTTTTTTTTTAAGGGTCCAACAAAAAAAGTTTCCCATCATCAGCATGTTTGTTCAATGTAGGCCATGTATTTTATAGTTGTGCTCAGTGTTAGCTGCAGTTAATCAGCTTCATAGTTGGTTTCCATAACTAAACACACGCTGCTTTGGCAGCAGTTTAATGATATAGAAAATGTATTTAATGAGGTTTCCTGGTATGTGAATGTAAGATGAGGGGCTTGCAATATAACTGGTTCTTTGAGGTGATGATGATGTCCAGAGGCATACATGGTAGGGTTTGTGCCTTGGGCCAGTTGTGGGTAGTATTTGTCGACAGCTATGGGGTTAACACAGTAGCTGCTGCTGATTTGTGTGTCAAGTGAGGACATGAAACCGTTAATTCTGTAGTAAGAAAAGAGGCTCTGGGGGCAGGTAAGAGGATTAAATGCATGGCTGTTGGCTGTGCTAACACCTCTGCCTGTAGCAGCAGCATCTCTCATGGGAGGCGGCTGATGAGGGCACTCCTGCTCTTTCTCCCTGCAGCTGGAGCCATTAAAGTTGGCTTAATTAGGCTAGCCCACTTTTGAAATCTTAATAAAACAATTGTATTAAAAATATTAAACCATTTTCAACAAATGGCTAGTCCATCATTTATTGTCTTGCACAGAACTATAAGAAGACACAGACAACTTAGCAATGTTTACTAAGGCCAGATATTATTCTAATATTATAAAAGCCTTAGTCTGACTGTTTGTCCATAATGCTTTATTCGCAGTCTGATTGGCTGACAGAAGCAACCAATCAGAGTGTGAATACAGCATTTGGATAGGATGGTAGGGACACAAGGGAGGGGGGAGGCAAGGCCAGCTGTGCTCCCCCTGCCCTGCTTCCTGGAGGTGGCGCTAATGAAGCAGATGGAACAGAGGGTGTGTGACGCCAGCCCCCCCTTGCTTCTGAGAGGTGGCAGTGGCAGCACGGGGGGAGTGGGGTTGGTAAGGCATGGGGGAGCCTGGCCCCCCCTCCCTTGCTCCCTACAGGTGGCAAATACAGAAATGCTGCTGGCCTCTCCCCCTCTCTCTCCCATGCTTCTCCCTCCTGATGTGGAGGGGGGAGCAGTGGGCCCGGGCCAATGTGGTGGTGGTGGAGGGAGGGGAGGAACAG
>NW_017729003.1:14850033-14862282 GCF_001723915.1 Gavialis gangeticus
GCAGTGGGGAAGGTGTGGGGGGCACACTGGGCCTGGCCTGGCCCCAAAATGGAGGGTATGGTGGGGCATGTTGGGCCCGGCCCAGACCAGCCCAGCCCAGCCCAGAAAAAGCAGTGGGGGGAGAGGTGGGCCCAACTCTGCAATGGCAGTGGGGGGGCCAGGCCCGGCCCAGCCCCGCAGTGGAGTTGGGGATAGGGGGAGCGCTCCCCCTCTGCTCTGTGGACGAAGCGGTGGCGCAAGGGGGGGAGAACAGCATTGAGGCCTCCGCAGTGAGGGGGAGGGTGGGGAACAGGGATCGGCCCGAATGGGGTGTGGGGCTGCTTGAGGGGAGCGGGGCACAGGGCCAGACACTGGGCTCTGTCTGCGCTGGCCTACTGGGTGGGGGCAAGGGTGGGGGGAGCAAGCCTGACCCTGGGCCTCTGTCCCCACCTGCCCTAACAGGTGCTGGAGTGGATGTGCCAGCAGCGCTGGCTCTGCCCCCCCTGCAGGAAGGCCAGCACTGTTGCCCTAGCCCCACAACCTTGCAGAGGGTGATCATGGAGGGGACAGAGGTGGGGCAGGGCCAGCAGTGCTGGCCCTGTCCCCCCTGCTCCCTGCAGAGTGCCAAAATGGAGAGGACGGGGGGGGACAAGGCGAGCACCACTGGCCATGGCCCTCCTCGCGCTGCAGGCAGCAGTGATGGAGCGGACAGGGGGCAGGGCCAGCAGACAGAGGAGGAGAGGCAGCCTGGCCCCGGATCCAAGCAGCACGGGAGAGAGGGGGAGTGGACCCTGCCCCAAAGGTCGGGGGGGGGGCTGGATGCAGGCCTCTGCCACCACCCCACCTCACCCCCCCCCATCATTCTTGGTAGGCATTTTACTAGTATAATAATAATAATCTGATCTTGTGCGTGAGACACAGTCTACTTATAGTTAGGGATCTACTTAAAGAGTGCTGAGGTGAAGGAGAATTTGCAGGCTGCTTGCAATTCCCAACACCATTTTGCCCAGCGGCTTTGCCTCTCGCCGTTCATTAGCCAAGAGGGCTGCCTTTCATTTGCCCCTCTGTCCCTCACTGCTGATTGGTGGAGAGGGGCAGGACTACACAAAATGTAGCCCTTTTGGCCAATCGATGATTGAGGGAGCAGCTGCCATCTTGGCTGCTCCCCTTCATGCCTGCAGCTCCCTCCCCACCAGCAGGCTGTAAGGCTGAGCTACAGCGGCCACTGCCTCCCATCAGGGAGCCAGTATTTTATTTTTAGTAATTTTTTTCCCCCCTGCCAATTCCATGCAAATGGTGCAAACTGCTGCTTTTCATGGTTTCCATGAAAATTGCGAAATGAGAATTTGAGTAGGTCCCTGGCCTATAGTGCACAATGGCAACATCTCAAGAAACCACTGTTGCTGTTGAGCAAATGAAGGCTTTTAGGGTGACTTTTATTTTTTGCTATTAATGTTATACTCAGACATTTTAGATAATTATTTGCAATGTTGTGTGGCATCAGCTTTTGTCCCATCTATAGTATTTGTTGTTATATAAAAGGAGTTTAGACTGCAGCTTTTTGTAATAAAAGGAAGCTGCTTCCTTGTATTTTCATAGGATTTCTATTATGAATATTTTCACATACTTAAGAGACCTGTATTTTAAGTGCATAGGAAAATGTTTGCTAAAATACATTTCCTTCTCACTTCAGAAATGTACAGATTTCTGCAATTTTGGACCAAAAGAATTATGTTGAGGAACTAAATCGACAACTAAAGTAAGTATTTAATGAGGTATGCATATCAGCCTAGATTTTTTTCCAGTTTAAAATGAATCCTTTTCCCTTTATTCCCAACCCTGTTGAGGCAGGTGGAAATCACAGGGGAGAAAATAAAAATGTTTTCCAGCATAAACTGAGGATGTGGAGCGATTGCCAAAGAGATGTAATTTTTAGGGGAGACTGAAAAGCAGAAGATTCATATCTCACAGTTCCTTTATCTGATGGCTAGACTCCTTATCCTTTCATTTGGGGAACAAAAAACAGAGAACGGATGAGGAATGACAGTGTTTTTGCAACTTTTTGCAATTTAAGGTTCTGCAGAAACTATTCAGAGGGGTATTTAATCTTTCAGTGTGGGTTGTATTGTTACATCTATATGCAGGTTTTACAAAAATGTCCCTCTTCCTGTCCGTCTGTCTGTCTCTCTGTCTACAGATATCTATCGATCTATCGATCAGTATATAGCTGTAGAGATGTATATATTTATATATATACAGGTCTGCTTTAACAGCCCTGTGATATGACAAGTCCAGTTCACTTGACAGTTCCTAACACACACATTGTTACACCATCCATGTCCTGTTACAGTAACCAAACCCACATGCCTGTCACTATCTCTTTACCCATTACAATCATGCTGAACTGCTTCCGATCCCTCTACTTCCTCCTCCCTTTCCCAGTCCTTACCCTCTCTCTGATTCTTGTCCCAGTCCTCAGTCTACAGTGACAGCGTTGCCCTCTTTTTCCCTGTCGTCTTCATTGCTCACCCCTTCTTTGTGAGTTTCCTCACTTTGCATTAGTCCTCTCCCCCATTATGAGGCAGTTTGAGCTTTAAAGGGCAAGCTTGTTTGGCAACCAGGGAATTATTGTCTTACCCTACGGTCAGTAAATACTACATGCTGTAGAAGCCTAGCCCTGCTCTGCAGAAGTGAAGTCATTCTGCCCACAGAGGGAGAGTTTCTTTGCCACAGGGGAGCATTAAGTGCAGGGGCACCCAGTTTTGCTGCAGAACTTTGCAGGATGTAACACACTCTACTTAGTCTAATAGCACAGGAGAGGGGTTAGGTGGCATAAATAGATGCTTGATTGATTAATTGCTTTTGTCTGAATAATAGTGTAACCTGCCTTAAATAGGTGTTAATGGGGTGGCACAGGCTGACTCCAGCGTTCTGGACAAAATGGTGGACATTGGGTGGAAGTGTGGGGCTTTGTACAAGAGCAGATCAGTTGGAAGGGACAGAGTTCTACAGAGCCTTGAAGATGAGAACAAAAATGTTGAAAAGTATGTGATTGTAAAGATGGATCCAGAGGAGGGATTTTCGGAAGGATACAATATAGAGAGAACAATTTGGAAAGAGGTGGTTTTACTACTTTGTTGGCTACAAGCTGAAGTATCCCCTGGCCTGGCTAGTACTTGCACATGCTCAGAAGGGCAGTAGGTTCCAGGGTTTGTGAACTTTTGAACTGTCCTGACATAAGCTTATATATAAGCTAACGATGTAATGAACATTTAGGCACCCACCATTCTTTCACAGGGCTGATCTCTAGGAATATTAACACCCTCATTTGAATAATTAGAGATCATGGTTCAACAACTTGGATGAGTTTTAGAATGGAAAATGGAGGCAAAGGAAGAAAGTCTTGGCAGGAAAGATGGGGAAGTGCTAAGTATTTGGACCAAAGTTTTATTAATGTAACGAAGAAGAGGATGAGAAAAAATGAGAGGGTCCAGAGGAGGGCCACTCGCATGGTCAGGGGGCAGCAGGGCAGGCCCTATGAGGAGAGGCTGTGGGACCTGAACCTGTTCAGCCTCCTCAAGAGAAGGCTGAGAGGGGATCTGGTGACCCTCTATAAACTTACCAAGGGGAACCAGAGGGGAAAGGGAGAGTCCCTGTTCCCCTGAGCACCACCAGGAGTAAGTAGGAATAATGGCCACAAGTTGACTGAGAGTAGGTTCAGGCTAGACATCAGGAAGTACTACTTCGCAGTCAGGGTGGCTAGGATCTGGAACCAACTTCCAAGGGAAGTGGTGCTTGCTTCTACCCTGGGGTCTTCAAAAGGAGGCTAGATAGACACCTTGCCAGGGTTGTTTGACTCCAGCATTCTTTCCTGCCGTGGCAGGGGTTCAGACTTGATGATCTGCTCAGGTCCCTTCCGACCCTACCAACTGTGAAACTATGAAAAATTGGAAAAGTGGTAACATTTGTACACAGAAATGGTTGTGAAGCATGAAGGAGAGGAAAGAGTCAAAGGTGACACCCGGGTGGTATGACAGGGATGGTGACACCACTGTTAACTGGGGCAGGAGTTGGAAAGAACACACACGTGTTCAGCAGAGAAAGCTAATTTATGACATTTTTAGCAACAGTTCTCCAGCAGAATAATCATAATAGACCTGTTGATGGTTGCCAATACTCTTGTTATAAATACTTTTTTGTGTTTGTTAATACGAGTTTTGATGTAATTTTAAATGATTATTTCTTTATTACTTTCAGTAGCACAGTCAGCAGTCTTCATGCAAGAGTGGATTCATTAGAGAAGTCGAACACTAAACTTATTGAAGAGGTATCGTTTCTTAGTAATACTGACATTAGACCAACTTTTTTTTATTGCTGTAGGTTGTTGCCTTTAGTGCTCAAAAAAGTGATTGTGCACTTTCTCTTTTCTACCCCTTTTTAGTTAGCAATAGCCAAAAACAATATTATTAAACTTCAGGAAGAAAATCATCAGCTAAGAAGTGAAAATACACTTATTTTAATGAAAACACAGCATCATCTAGAGGTATGTGAGTTGTATATAATTAGGAGTAGCCTGGCTTGTTATGTTTGTATGTTGGCACTATACCTGTGCAAATACTTGAACTGCCTTTAAAACAATAATATTAAGGGGGTAAGCTTACATGATTTGTTGAGCTTTTCTAAGGAGACATATTTGGATGTAAAATGTTGTAGGAATCAACTTCATTTTTTACTATTATGAACAATATAAGATTTGTCTTACATTTTGTATTTGATGTTTTATTTAGATTTTATGGACTAAATCTTTCTGCGAAGTGGGTGCATCTACACAAGACGCTTACTGGGCAGTAGCCTAATAACACTGTGTAGTAGGGTGCTGATCAGAAACCGTGCTAATAAGCAACTGCACGGTGTTATTAGACTACTGCGCAGTAACCATCACAAAAAAACTGCACCAGCATTACTAAGCAGTAACTGTAATTACTGTGCATTTAGTTTAGTACTTAATTAAGGAAGTACTAAACTAAATGCTCAGTAACTACTGAACGTTAATGAATGAACATGTAGATGTGTCTGGTGTGAAGCAAGTTTTTTGAGAGCCTTGTCAGATAGTTATTTCTCTGTTTTTTGACAAGAGTGCTCAAAAGCCCCCATGGCTCACCAAAGGCATTCAGGAACATTGGAAAGCTAAAAAGGAGGTGTGCACCTGGTGGAAGGGAGGGGCTATCACCAAAGAGGATTATATCTCCCTTGCTTTGGACTGTAGGGGGGCTGTTAGGAAGGCTAAGGCGGAGACAGAACTAGGACTAGCGACCAGGTCAAAGATAACAAGAAGCCCTTTTTTTAATACATAGGGAGTTAAAAGAAGGCACTGGGTAACGTGGGGCCCCTGCAGGACATGCTTGGCAATCTGGTGGTTTTACCAGACGAGAAAGCTGACCTCTTTAACAAATTCTTTGCCTCCATTTTTCTGAGCAGGGACCAGGACATCCTCCCCACTAGGATTCTGGAGAGGCACTGCTAAGCCCAGGGTCAGAGAGGACCTAGTTAGGGAACTTCTGGTGGGGCTGGATGTATTTCAATCAGTAGGTCCAGATGCTCTCCACCCCAGGGTGCTGAGGGAATTGGCAGGGGTCATTGCGGGACCCCTGGCATGGCTTTATGAGCACTTGTGGTGCTCTGGTCAGGTGCCAGAGGACTGGAAAAGGGCCAATATGGTCCCCATTTTCAAAAAAGGGGGAAAAGAGGACTTGGGTAACTATAGGCCCGTTAGTCGTACCTCAGTCCTGGGGAAGCTCTTTGAGAAAATTATCCAGGAGCACATCTGTGAGGAACCAGCAGGGGAGATTATGCTCAGGGGCAGCCAATATGGGTTCATTAGAGGCAGGTCCTGTCAGACCAATCAGGTTGCCTTCTACGACCAGGTCACAAAATCCTTGGATGCAGGTGTTGCGGTGGACATAGTCCTCCTGGACTTTAGGAAGGCCTTCAACACCGTGTCTCACCCCATTCTCATTAAAAAATTAGGCGACTGTGGTGTTGATGCCTACACAGTCAGATGGGTCGCAAATTGGCTGGAGGGTCGCACTCAGAGTGGTGGTGGACGGGTCATTTTCGATCTGGAGGGGTGTGGACAGTGGGGTCCCCCAGGGTTCGGTCCTCGGGCCTGCACTGTTCAACATCTTCATCAGTGACTTGGATGAGGGGGTGAAAAGCACATTGTTCAGATTTGCAGATGACACTAAGATGTGGGGAGAAATGGGCACGCTACAAGAGAGGGACAGGCTACAACTAGATCTGAACAAGTTACAGGGGTGGGCGGATGAGAATAGGATAAGTTTCAATACCGATAAGTGCAAGGTACTGCACCTAGAGAGGAAGAACCAGCACCATACCTACAGGCTGGGGAACTCCCTTCTCATTATCACAGAGGCAGAAAAGGATCCTGGAGTCGTCATTGATTCCAAGATGAACATGGGCCGCCAGTGTGAGGACATGGTCAGTAAGGATAACTGCACCTTGTCATGCATCCACAGATGCATCGTGAGCAGGTCCAAGGAGGTGATCCTCCCCCTCTATGCAGCACTGGTCAGGCCGCAGTTGGAGTACTGCATCCAGTTCTGGGTGCTGCACTTCAGGAGGGATGTGGACAGCATTGAGAGAGTCCAAAGGAGGGCCACTCGCATGATCATGGGGCGGCAGGGCAGGCCCTATGAGGAGAGGCTATGGAACCTGAATCTGTTCAGTCTCCACAATAGAAGGCTGAGAGGGGACCTGGTGGCTGTCTATAAACTTGCCAAGGGAGACCAGCAGGCAATGGGAGAGTCCCTGTTCCAGCGAGCACTACCAGGAGTAACAAGGAATAATGGCCACAAGTTGACTGAGAGTAGGTTCAGGCTAGACATCGGGAAGCACTACTTCGCAGTCAGGGCGGCTAGGATCTGGAACCAACGTCCAAGGGAAATGGTGCTTGCTTCTACCCTGGGGGTCTTCAAAAGGAGGCTAGATAATCACCTAGCTGGGGTCGTTTGACCCCAGCATTCTTTCCTACCCATGGGAGGGTTCGGACTTAATCTGTTCAGGTCCCTTTCGACCCTACCAGCTATGAAACTATGACAAACAGATTATTTATTTTGGGTTACTTCATTATCTAAACTGAAAGCCCTTAACTTCAGGTTATTGAAAAAACTGTTTTTCAGAATAATCTTGAGACTGTGATAACAATTAACTACCTGAATAGGCTTTACTGGATACTTGGTAATTTGTGTATGTATTTAAGGGTTAGACAGGCTTGATAAAGTATATTGTGCCACTACTCTCATAGACTCTGATTCAGCAACCTACTTAAGCATGTGTCTAACTTTAAGCATGTGAAGGGCTCAGTGCAGTCATTGAGACGAGTTGCATGCTTCAAGTTAGGTATGTGCTTAAGTAGGCTGTTAAATGAGGACCCTATTATGTTACAGTGTAAATGCAGGGCTTTTGATTTTGCAGTCCTAACTTTCTTCATGTAATTTTCAGTTCTCTTATGAATTCTTACGCATATGCATACTCCCACTGTGGGTGTGCATGTACCTCAAGCACTTGAGCTCGGACACTCCGTGCCCTAGCAGGACGTGTACTATGGACAGGCATGCTTCCTGTTTCTCAGTTCGTCTAAACCACCTGGGCTCAAGTTGCAGTGTATGTGGTCTATTCCAACTGTATTTGCCTTTTGAAAAACCTTCTGTCTTCACCTTAGTTTTAACTTGCCCTTTTGAGTACCCTTGAACAATGGTTGTCAACCCAGCTCTAATCCAGTACAGGCCAGGTGATGTCAGTAGTACAGCAGTGGCGGGGGACTTTCCCTGTACCTGCACCAGGGCCAGACAGCTGGGAGCTGCTTCAGTTGGCTTCCGCACTCCCCATCTGGGATTTGGGCACAGCTTCTAGCCAGTCAGAAGCTGCATCTGCATCACTGCTGGCCCCTCTTCCCTGCCTTCCAACTGCAGCACAGTTTCCCACTGGATAGAAACTGCACTTGTGCTACAGCTAGGGAGCAGGGAACTGGGGGAAGCAGCAGTGTGGGTGCAGCTTCCAGCTGCCCAGCTCTAGTGCAGCTCCTTGCTGCCTGGCCCTGGCACAGGCAAAGCCCACCATTCTGTGGGCTGTATGTTGCTGACCCCTGCCCTTGAAAATTAGCTTTTCACCTCTTCTCTGTTCTCTCTCTGAGGCCTTTCTCATCCCTTGGTCAGGGAGACTCTTATATACCTTTCTTTCTATTCCGTTAATTCTTTGCGTGCTGTGCTGCAAGAGAAGGCAGAACTCTGCATGCCTGGTTTTGCTGGCTCCCAATCTTGCTTTGGATTTTGGAGAGAAGCCCTAGGATTCTCCTTTGGCTCTTAGACCTGCTTACCAAAATGGAGGGAGGATGGTCCACTTGGACATAAACATCCTTTGCCTCACAGCATGGATTCTAGATAACTCTCGGGGTAGAGCTGGCCTTCTTTACCTGAGACCTTCTCCTCTGTATCATAAAAGAGTAGATTAGAACAGTAAAGCTCAGTCTTTTAGAGTGGTGGGCTCAGTGCTTGTGGTCTGGCTGCACTGTGAGCCACCTCTCCCCTCCAGTAAGAGATGGAGGGAGGTAGTTGGCTGCCAATGTCAGAAGGAGGGGAAGAAGAGGGAGAGAGGAATAGCCCAGATGGCTTCCCTGGTACCCCTAGGAATGGTTCCACACCTGATATTTGCAGAGAGACCACCTGGGGCTCCATATATATCTTTTTAAGTGCTGTGCCACTGTGGAAGCTCTGGAGTTGATGCTGTCTGGTAAAACAAAATGCAGTTCTTTTTCAGACAACATGTAATTAACTTGAGGAACTCACAGGATGTTGTGGAGGCTGATAATTTAACCAAGTTCAAAAGGAGATTGGACTAATCTGTGAGTGATAGGTCTATCAAAATATATAGGCATAGGGTTAGGGATGCAGGCTAAAGATTAGGACTTCAAAAACCTCTGAATGCTGGAAGCTATAATGGAAGAGGGCAGGAGACGCATCAGTTTGGATAAGCCCTGTGCAAATACCCTTCCCTTTCGCTTCCAGTCTGATTAACAGATTCATAGATTGTAAGGGGCTGGAAAGGACCTTGCAAGATCCTTGGGTCCAGCTTTCGATGATGCCATTGTGAGATATAGGATACTGGCCTAGATGGACCTGTGGTCTGACCCAGAATGGCATTTTGTATCTTCTTATAAACAGTCCTTTGCCTAGGACTTTGAGTCCCACCCCAAGTGGTCTGGGCACTGGACTTATCCACAGTGGGAATGTGCATGGGAACAATAACTCAAAAAAGAAAGAAAAAATACTTACCAGGATCTGGAGCTCTTTGAAACATGTTATCCATATCCTGCCCTCAGTCCCCTCTTCTTGGGATTGTGTGGTTGAGAGGAAACTGAGGAGCAGGAGCATGCATTGCCCTTTATGCCTTCACCAGGGAGCACGTCAGGAGACATGACGTGTGTAGTTTATAGCTACTTCTAGGACAAAAAATCTCCAAGCTCAAGTGCCTGAGGCGTATATACACTTGTAGTGAGAATGTGAATATGAACAATACATCTCTAAAGTCCAGTTACTGGTAACTGAATTATTTCAAAGCTAATTAACACATAACACAGATAATGGCATATTTGTTCAGTGTTTTGTGTCGTGCTTATGCTATTTGCTGTGAATTTAAGTAACTTTTTTCTCCATAAATTTTAACAATTAAAAGAGGATATGTCTTTCATTTCTTCATAGGCAACTAAAGTGGATGTGGAGGCAGAGCTTCAAACGTACAAACATTCCAGGCAAGGGCTGGATGAAATGTACAATGAAGCACGCAGACAACTTAGAGAAGAATCTCAACTACGACAAGTGAGTATAATGTGAAAGTGTTAAGTAAGTCTTGAAAAGACCTATACTTACTGTCACTAATGAATTTTGATTATTTCTAGCTTTACATTTTTTCTCCCAGTGGGTATATGTTGCCACTGATCCACTGCTGTTTCCTTTAACGTCATCTAACCCTTATTTCATGTTTTATAATACTTGGGGCCATTTTGTTAATATATCTTTAAAAGTGGTGTCACTAAATTATATTTGGGGAGAATGTAGATTTTATGTAAATATTGTATTGGTTTATTGCAGCTATGATTATTTCAAATGGTTGGCTATCAGCATGGTAAGTCGTTTTTCTCTGTGTATGTGCATTCACCACTTTTGGCAAACACGGAAATACTTTTTAATATTATTTAATATTAATATTGAAAATGTGACTATGTATAAGAAAACAGGAAAATAGGCTAATAGTACTGCATAACATGGTATTTTTAGGTGAAAATGAGCACAAGTTGCCAAATGCGTGACTGAGTTTAATGTTGACATAATGAATATTAATGAAGATTTATTTTCCAAGTTTACAGAGAAGGTTAGCGATATGTGATGGTAAAATATCCAGCACTTCAACAGTTATATTGTTCACTCTTATTGTTGCAGAATTGTTTCCCAGTTCTTCGTTGACAGCATATGTTATATATGTTTGTGCAATTTGTAGGATATAGAGAATGAGCTAATGGTTCAAGTTAGTATGAAGCATGAGATAGAACTTGCAATGAAGTTGCTGGAGAAAGACATTCATGAGAAACAAGATACCCTGATAGGCCTCCGACAACAGCTAGATGAAGTTAAAGCAATTAACATGGAAATGTACCAAAAATTGCAGGTAAAGGCACATTCTTAAATAAATTAGATTCTCTGAAGTGGAATTGGAAGGTTTATAGGGAATTTGGGATAGTGCATACTACTTTTCTTCCCATAACATTTGAAACATAAAAAATACATTATTTTAATTGTACCCTTTTTAGTTGTTTAAGCTCTGTTGTCTTCTTTGCTTCACTCCTTGCTGCTTTTCGGCTTGGCTTCCTGCTTCAGAAAATATTTCTGCTTCCTAAAGTTCGCTGCATTCATATAAAATAAGTTTTATGACAAACACTTAAAAATACTATGGTGATGGAGAACTAGAGTACAGGTGATCAACATGAAAATGTATGAAGGGAGAATGAGATCATATCTGGAGTTCTGCACACTCTTGTGCATGTTCTTACAGAAAAAAAACAATGAAGAAATTGTAAAAGGTAGCTTGGGGTAGTACATATGTAAAGTAGAGGAGCAGGTTTGAGGGTTATATTAAGCAGAGCAATTTGGATAATTAGGGTTGATTGGAGTTGAAGATGCCATTTTGCCCTTTCCAGGATTGAACCAATAAAGAACTGAGTGGACTAAAGCTAGTTCATGTAGATGTTGCTATCAGATCTGAATTTTAGTAGTCCGGCAAAAAGAAAACAGTATTTAAAAGAGAAAAGCCATACTGAACAATATACATTATTTAATAATGTACACACCTGTAAAACCCAGTAGAAGACAAATACATTTAATAAAATTTTGTTATCTGTAATTTTTTATTGACTATTGCTTTATGTTTTGGATGGAAATATTTAAAAAACAGATTATCAAACCAACACCAAAGTCATCTTTATATATTTTTCTTACGAGATTACACAGTATAACTGTGAAATGTTAGTTTCATATAAAACCTATATATTATTAATCTCACTTTAAAACAGGTTTCTGAAGATGCCATGAAAGAAAAGAATGAAATAATTGGTCGATTAGAGGATAAGACCAATCAAATTACTGCAACTATGAAACAGCTTGAACAAAGGTACAGCGTTCATCTCTCTCTTATTCAGTTTTCCTCGTTCATTTCTCCTTCCCTTTCCCTTACCATTCCAACACAGCTGCCTTTCAGTAGACATGTTTAATGGAACATTTCTGAAGTTTCAACTAGTGATTTGCCATTGATTTTCAGACAAGTAGAATTACTGTTAAATACAGCCACAAACCCATTCTCTTTTTCCATCTCTGGGTCCTGGAATTCAGCAGTTACACCCAAAGTTGTTCTGTTCAGCACCAGATGCAATGATGTCCACTCCAAAATTCTGTCTTAATGTTTAGTTGTGTTTTGTATTTGAATGCTATTCCAAGTTTCTGACTCAATAAAGCTTTTAAACATGCAATTAACTTCAAGCAAGCTTACTTTCATGTTTCAAGTTAAATGCATGTGTTAAGTACCTTCATGAACTGTAGGACCTAGTGCGCTAAGATTCTGAAACTTTCTTTAATTGCTCTGGAAACTCCCTTACACACACACACACACACACACACACACACACACACACACACACACACACAC
>NW_017729003.1:14862322-14873649 GCF_001723915.1 Gavialis gangeticus
CACACACACACACACACACACACACTTTATGACAAGAATTTGAAAAATGATATAACTTTCCAGTGCATAAATTTACATGATATATTTATACATTATACAAAATGTGACTTGTGTGCATAGGTTATTTAAATGGCAGTCTACAGTATATATGCAAGCTAGTATTTTTAATTGTCAAATGTAACATATCCATAGCCCTGTCATGTTGATGTTGACATGTCTTATCATTTTCTTTTAAAACTACTTACGAAAAACATAGCTATGTATTAAAAATTAGTGACATGAATATTCTTTTATTGACATCTTTTTTTCCCTCTTTTTTTCTTTTTCTTTTTATCCTTTATCCCAATTTTTACATCTTGAATATTTTATTACTCACATCTGTCTTTGATTTTGCCCATTACATCCATGAAGTGACAAAGATCTGTTAACTCAAACTAGGACTATTGCAATGTCATTTGTAAAATGTGCTGGCAGTGAAGCACAGCACCAATACAAACTTGTCAAGGATATATCATTCTGAATGCTGTCACACCTATATGTTTAAATAGTAATTATAGAGTATAATTTATATGAGTTGGATTAAAGCATATAACATTCTGATATTTAATATTATAAAATAGTATTAGGAAATCCTGCGTTACTTGGTCACAGCTTAGATTTACTTTGGTTTCTGAAAGAACATTATCTTCTACCCAGCCCCCTAAAAATCATCCTATGATTACTGACCAATAAGAAACTAGAATTTTCTAATACTATTTAATCATTTTTACTACTGTATAATGTCAAATACAAAGTTTCTTCTAAAACATTAGCTATGTTTATGTTTTTATTTTGCACTGTCTTGAAATTTATTTCTAGTTCTACTGATTTATCTTTAGTCCTTGTAATGAAAACAAATAAGAAACCCGCCTTCAATTATTAAAAAAACAAACAACAACAAAACCTATTTTTGTTACATGTTTAGAATTTGTTTATACCAGAAGCCCTACTATCGTTTTTTAAATAGTAGTTGCTAGTGTTTTTTCTTGACCCATGTGGACAGGGATATTTTTTCTGAACACTGTTAAGATGTGGTATAAAAATGTGCCATGCACTCTGTACTATGAAGAGGAGTATGTCTACACTAAAGCCCTAGCCTGTGCTTGCTCACATGTGTTTCCACATGCTTATTTGTAGTTCAAACTTGTGCCTTTTTGAACTGCTGAGGGAATGTGTTCAAGCCACAGCTTTGCATTAATTTTGACTAGAACCTGCCCACTCTGCAGTGACAGTGCAGGCAGAATCATTCAAGTGCTGAGTGTCCTCCACTGCCCTTCTCACAATTTCCATAGAGATGGACTGCCACAATTGACTGGGAAAGAATAATAAGATTTTTTCAACATGGACTCGTGGGTAGGGACCTACCAAAATTGCAATTTTTGTGACTTTCACGGATTTCAGAAAAGGGGCAATGCCTGTGAAATCCACAAAATGTGCGAAATCCACAGGGGAGAAAAAGAAGAAAACTTACTGAAAATAAAATGCTGGCTCCCCAGAGGGAGCCAGCAGTCCTCACGGTGCTGCTGCTCAGCTGCACAGCCTGCCGGGGAGGGAGGCTGCTCCCATGACAGGCAGCCCAAGATAGCTGCCACCCTGCTTCTTGTTGCTGATTGGCTGTGAGGGCTGTCTGTTTTATGGCCCCATTCCAGTTCACAGCCCTTGCAGCCAGTCAGTGGTGAGGGGCTGGGTCATAGGAACCCCTTGGCCAACAGCGATGTGGGGGGCCTACCATACTCTGCCCATGAAAATGGCTATTGGGCCTGTGTTTTTCCCACAAAATTGGCTAGCAGCCATCTTGAGTTTGGTAGGTGGGATATGCCTTCAGACATACTTAGGCAAATACTGAAACAAAGCACAACACAGGTAGGGCTTTGCTGTGAAGCTGTGTGCAACTACATTCCTCAGCTTGGGATTTTATTAATGATGCTCCTGATCTCCAATCCCTGTAAACAAATATGTATCTAAGCACCCTGAGAGAGTGAATCCTGCTGTTAACTCAGCCTAGCACAGCCCAAGCATCACCCTGAAAACAGTAGATACTAATACTTGGGCTAGGGCAGTGATATTCAGACCATGAGTCTTGAGCTACAGGTGTCTTCTCAACTTAAGACCAGTGGCTTTTCACAGAAAATGTTACCATTTTTTCTAGTTGCTTGTATTGCATTGTGTAAAGTACATCCCTAAAGCTATATACCAGTGCCACTATATCTGCTAGATATCCATGCATTCTTTTGAACTGGGGTGTGTTTCCCACAATTCATATAGTGGTGCATTATAGTGTTATAACTCTTTTGTTAATGCAGCTCCTCAGGTGGCTCCTGAGCCAGTGACGACTGAATGTCACTGAGGTAGACTAATCAGAATGCTCAGACCTGAGTGCTGACACCTGGCTAAGTGTCCAGTAGTGGGTCCATGAACACATGCAATTAACATGGCTGAATAAGCTCCAGCACAGTTTGTGCTGGAGTTTATTGCTCCCAGGCACAGCATTTACACATTCGCCTGGGACCACAGTATGTTGAGCCAGGGTGGTGCAGTTCCAGCTGGCAGGTGGCCAAAGGAGTCAGCGTGCCAGCCCAGAGCTGCTCCGCCCTGGCTGAGTATGCTACAGAGGGGCTGGCTGGGGCACAAGGGTGCTAATTCCACCATAGGATAGTACTTGTGTTGGGCAGTACTATCCTATGGTGGAGTTAATTAGTTGACTCTGTCCTAATAGTGTCACACTTGTCTACTGCAGAGCTAATTAATCAACTCTGTAGTACATTAATGTAAAGTGTATGTGTTGATGCCCCCAGTGACTTGTTCTGAGTTAATACTCCTGGTGGAACTACAGTTGCTATGAGTTGTAGCTCTGAAGCTTGCTAGGCATTAGTGAAGATTCAGAATATGTAGTCTCTAACATGGTTTGGTTAGCATGAGTTTAAAAAAAGAAACCCTGTCCACATTGGGTCTGGAAATTATGCAGATGCATTTTCAAGTTCAGTTTACAGAGGGTTTTAATTTATGTAGCTTTCCTATTTCATGTAGTCTCTGTCCTATGAAAACAGAAAACTGCTGAAATCCCAGTAATTTTTCTTCCTTCATTCATCTGCTTTGGCCCTTTTGCCATTACAGGTACAGATTTGACAAGAAACATTGTTGCAGCAGTCTGTAATAAAGGGTGGACTTGAACAGTTTTTCATACCTAGGCTAAAGCTGAATGCTTCAAAAAAGTTAGGTTAATGTCCAGTCATTCAATTGTCATTGTTGCATTGACATGTAATTCCAGTGGTGCAGTTTCACTACTAGTACCACAAATGTACACAGAGCACTGGAATTCTTAGAAGCATGTCATTCAGCTCTTCTCAGATGACTAGTGAAAATGCTACATCAGCACTCTGATTTGTTGTCTAGTAACAGTGTAATGGTAGACAGTTTCCTTGAAACTGCCAGCATAGATCTTGTGGTATAAATTGGAAGTATGTTGGTAGCCAGGCTTCCTGATGTGGTTGTGATTGTAGTGTAGAGTAGACCAGTTTTTGGTTTTTTAACACTGACTAACTGGCAGTAGTATATTACTCTGTCTTCTGCTGACTTGCTGGGAACTGAAGAGTCAAGCCTTTAAACAAGAGTCTCTCTCAGTCTTCTGCAAACTTCACTCTGAGAATGGACAAAAAAAAAACATTTTTAAAATGATGTGCTGAGATAAGGCTTTGAGATGATGTGTTAACTGCTGTACTCAAGTCTTTCTTGTATATCCCAACAGGAGAGATGTCTCTATGATAACAAACAATTTGATTTAATGTCTTTACATACATTTCAGTTAAAATGAACCCTGTTTTTCAAGCTGAAAAGGTTGCCAAGCAGAGAGGAGCCTTGGTGCATTGGTGGCATTTTAGGAAGCGGAAAGAGCTAGATGAAACAGGAAAGCACTCCCTTTAGAATTAGAGAGAGATTAAATGAAAGCTGCAATTCTTTTGTTTATTCTATTTTATTTATTTAGTCATATCATATGGAGCTATTTTAACCAGTGTAAGAATACATTATTTTTAATACAGATTATTTAAATTTCTTTAATAATGTTATGTATTTGGGGTAATTCTATAAATGTAATAAGACACTCCAGAGTGTGTTTTGCAGTCTTCCTACAGCTGTGTTTTTGCTGTCTGATTGCAGTGCTCTGTATTTGGCTTCATATTTGAATTGTGTTGAGCATTTCCAGCACAAAACACGTTCTGTTATGTCTTACTGATTGATTAGTATGGACAAATAGTTGTTGTACTCTTACAATTTTTGTAAAAAAAAAAAAAGGAAAAAAAAGCGTCCCATAATAACACATGTATTCAAGTTTAGAGCATTAAGCTATATGCATCAATTACAAAATCTGTATTGCTTTGCTTTTACATGTTAATCACAGACTTAATAAAAACAAATTAGAATACTTAACATGGTGATTTACTAACTATAAAAGAAAAACAAAGGCTAGAGTTCTAGGCATTGTATGGCTCTCTTGTTTGAGTTTGTGAGTTTCCCCCAAATTTTGTTTTTATTTAGAAATGTTTCTATTTCCCCATTTTTCTTTTATTTGTCTTCTTCACCCTTTACACCCTAGTTCTAGCCTCAGTTTTACCCAAAGTTGATTTGAATTACACCAGATTGCAGCAAGCAGAGAAGGCTCAAATGGAAGCTGAGAATGAGGATGAGAAATTTAAACAAGAATGTAAGAATAAATCTGAAAGCCTTCAGAAAGAAATCTCTCAAAAGGAAAAGCAACTGTAAGTATATCTTCCCTCTGGAAAAAGTACAAGTCAATTTTTTATCTTTTAAGTTCGGTTTAAAACATTATATTAATCTAAAATTTGTGATATATTGGGTATAGATACTGTAAAGAAACAGGAGATGCTAGACAGGGGCAGAGTGGAAGAAAATCTCTTATTCTAAGAAAGTCAGCCTACAGATAAACTTTTTCAAGTAGTTGTCTGGCCAGAAAATGGGAAACAACAATATTGTCTTTTGGCTGAGGATGCCATGTTAGTTTGCTAGGGAAATGGTTGTTAAAAACAGAAATCTCAATTAATAAAAAATATCCAACTTATTTTACTATAAATCATATGCAGGTCATAACAGCATATACTGAAACAGAGAATACATAGAACAGTTAACCATTAACGCTTATAAATGAGGCCAAAATCTTTCAGGACTAATAGTTAGACAGGTATCCATGAAATTCGTGAGTCTACTACAAACAAAAGTGTTAAAACTTTAAAAGAATGCAATTCTGGTCTCCTACGCCAAACAATCTCTGACAGGATTTAACTGAGAGTCAGTACAGTTATCACTATTTGCAAAGCAGTCAGAAATAACAGCAGTTATTACTGATACAATGTTTAAAGTGCAACTTTTAAATACACCTGCATCTATTTCACCTATTGATCAGCGGAATATCAAGGGTTGAAACTCAGGAGTTGAAACTACAGAGCAGGTGTATTACTGGATGTCCTAAACCAACTGATGTTAATAGTCTCCACTTATTTGCTGGAATCACCTCATCAGACATGGAGAGAGCAATAGCAAGCTAAATAGAATGCACTCAGCAGATTGAAGTTAAGAGGCCCCCCACTGCATGGCCACATTTTGACTCCCAATAGACTAAAATCACAGACAGGTTTCTTTTCTACAATGCAGCCCCTGGGTGAAACAATGACAACCACATGAAAAAAAATGTGGCAGTCACAACTAGAGATGACCCAGGAGGAAGTTAGGATGAATATCAAAACTTCCGAACATATCCCTGCAGGCACAGAGCTTGATTGGCCAACATGGAGAAGCTTGAACTGCCTCCAAACAGGGCATGGTAAAACTAAAGTTCATATGCAACTGTGCGGATACTCTGATTCAAACACCACGTATGAATGTTGGGTAAACGCTTAGACCATAGAAGACCTACTGGCCTGCCCATGCATGGGAGAACCATGCACCAATGAGGACCTTGCTAAGGCTACAGATTGAGCAATAGTATGTGACCATTTCTGACTACATTGGAACATGGTGACAGGACATGAGAAGGAGACGATGACCACAGAACTCTTCCATGAATCTGAATATTAATACTAGTTCAGCCATCATGACAAATGTTCACTTTACTTGCATAGTTGGCCTAACAGGTTTTTTTGAAAAAGAGTAGTTCAGGCCTCAGGGTCACAGATCTGCAATTCAGAATCCAAAAGGATAGGTTCATTTCTGATCTTTTCCAGTAAACAAGATGCTATGGTTAATGGGTTAAAATGTCTTTCCTTTAAAAATGGTTGTTGGCTCTTCTGTGACAAAATCAATATAGATGCATGTCAGATTGCAAATTTTTACAAAATTAGTTGGAATCTTTCTTCCTTCATTGTATGTAAAATGGGATTTAGACCCAGAAGAATCAGAAATTTGTTCTTATCTTCAGTTAGCATTTTCTGTGCTTTTTAAAGATTGATTCTTTGTACTGTATAGATGATGGCAGAATTACAGCAACAGTGTATGCATTAGATTGTCTCTTATTTCCTTTAAGAGGAATCCAGAAGCTGTGATTAGTATAAACCAGATCCGTCTTTGTATCTCGCATCAGTTTTGGTGAAATTTCAGTAAAATCAAATAATTTAGAATCTTTTGAAGCCAGGTCTGTACTGTAAAGTTAATATACTCAAGAATGTCATGCTGCACTATTCCAGGTGGTCTGCTTCCTAAATTGAAAACATTTATAGCCATGTCCAGAAGGGGTTTCAGGCTGGGTAAATGTCACTACTGAGTGACAGTGCCTGCATGCCATTAGCCTATCAACTATACTGCTTCTCATTTAGGAATTAATCTACCTGAAAAATCATGCTGGAGTACAGCTGACTGTCTAGATGTAGCCTATATCGTATTCAAGATACTCTAGAAACTGGGTCAGCAACCTAAGACCTACCAGCTGAACCTGGCCTGCAAAAGAGATTGAATGTGGCCTTTGGCAGCATGTGGCATAGGGGGATCAGTGGCACATGGTGGCAGGGGCACTACTGCAGTTGCTGCTTACCCTCGCTGCAAAATTCATTGCTCCTCATCACCTTTGGTGACAGAAATTGGCGGCACTTGGTGGTGAGGGTAAGCAGAGTCTATATCAGGGGGACATGAGAGAGATCCCTCAGCCCAAAGCAGGGAGGCAGTGCTGGGGTGCTGTGGAGGGGATTGGTGGCCTGTGGCAGCAGCTGGGTTTTGAGCAGCAGCTTGCCATTCTTAAAGGTTGTCAACCGGTGTGCTAGAAGTATACAGGCAGTCCTTGGACTTACGACATAATTGGTTCCTGAAAACTGCATCCTGAAAACATTGCAACTCAGAACTGATTTTCCCATAGGAAACAATGTTATAAATGGGGGATTGGTTCCTGAACCAAGGTTCAATACCCTATTTTCAGCAAAAATAAACCAGAATTTTGTACTCAATCAATTATAGATGAGTAACATAGCTACATTAATGTATTTATATTGTAAATAGCAATCATATTGATTTGGAAGGACTCCTCTGAGGTGACTTTGCTGGACTTTTTGAAGGGCTCTTAGTTGGACTTTTTGAAGGATTCTTGGCTGGAGTCTTCTCAGGATTCCTGCCCGCAGGTTTTTCTGGAGTTTTGTTTGCTTTCTTAAAGAAAGTGTCCAAGGAAGTTTGGACAGATGTTCTCCAGGGAGATAGGAGATGCAGCGAACTTGTTCACTGGTGTGGTGTTGTGTTATAAAGTTGAAACTAAGGTTAGAAATTTGAAACAGGGTGTCAATTTATAAATGTTACAACGTGTCACGCTTGCAACTCAAAATGTTGCAAATCAAGGACTGCCTGTAATGTTTGTTCTTAGTACTGCCCCACTTTCCTATAATATCCAGTCTTCATTGCCATATTTTTTAATAATAAAAATAATATGATGAGCAGTACAGATTCGTTTCATCCCTCATATTCTGTTGCATAAAGGATATATTATAACCCCCCCATGTGATACTTAAGTTAAATGGGAAGTTTATTTGTGTGTTTCTTAATAAGAAGGGCAATATATTAATTGGAACAGAGAGTTCTTCCAATTATATTAAATTCTAGAAATCTTATTACAAACTTCTTATTTTCTTACACTGTTACTACATTTGTGTATGATGTTTTAGAAATATTATTCCCAAATATCACATCAGAAAAACCTACAAATAATGAACTTGTAAACAAGTAAAAGTAGCAAATTGCCATTGTCTGCTGGACTGATAGTGAAACATAAAATAAAAAATAAATTATTTGTTAAATAAATATGCAGTGCACAAATGATTGGCTTTTGTTTGCAATTCTAGGATTCAACTGGAAACAGATTTGAAGATAGAAAAGGAATGGCGACAAGCATTGGAAGATGATTTTCAAAAGGAAAAAAAAACACTCTCTCATCTTAGAATAGAGACACAGCAAATAACTAGCCTTAAAAAAGTAAGTTCAGTAAAAGTTTTTATCAATTCACATTTAAAAAATAAATTTTTTGATCTTTGAATATACACACAGATTTTAAATGAAAATATTTTAAATTTCATTCTACCTTGTCTTAATGTCATGAGTTCAGGATTCTGTGTTTTTTTTCATAATGAGTACTGAGTGATACCCACATTTTTCTTTCTGAATGGTATTGAATGCTGTCTTTCTATAATCCAAATATAGACCAGTGAGTGTTGTTTTGTAATTGCTCTAATTTTGGACAATTGCCGGCTTAAAAAAATCTCTTATTACCAATTTGTATAGTTCTTTCTTGGAAATTAATTAAAAGAGGAAGAGGCGTGGAGGTAGAATCATCTATATTTTTATGTTAAAAATTAGACTCCAAATATTCACATTCAGGTAGTGGAAAGACTGCTGTTAAAAGATTCATGAGGAAATTCTCCAACATGTTCAATACCTGGACTTCTATTTTCAGAGAATTAATTAGACACAAATGAAACAAATACATATGGACCAACTGTCCATATATTGGTTGAATTGTTATTACTACTGTAGCATGCGAGAGTGGTAACCATGGACCCAGGTAATCTAGTGCGCTAGGCGACAGCAGAGGCAGTCTTTGGTAAAGAGATGTTAAAATCTAGGTATAAGACAGAAAGTGACAAGAATATAGCAGGGTCAGTTCAGACCAGTGTCTGCATGTCATTGATTGTTTACAGCATAAAATGTCCAAAAAAAATAGTGGTGGGATTCAAGTAGAGAGAATACCTTTGAGAGACATTTAGGATTATGTTGCTTGGGCCAGAAAAGCTAAAATGTACTCTCTGATATAAACTATAGTTTTAAATTGCATGATTCTTAGTTTGTCAAGAGGAGATAGGTGTAAGGAACACTTTCCACATAGAGAAGATAACTTGATTAGTAAATACCCACATTCAGTAAATTTAAAGCAAAGTCTCAATGAGGATAGTTCGTACATGTATATATGGGTAAGGCTCCATTTTGTTTATCTGGCATTCTCAGGTAGTTTTTCATAGCCTGGGATTTAAGGTAGGAGGTAAAATGCCTTTCCTTGGACAAACATTTAGATTGACCGTTGTCTTCTGTTTGACAACAAGATAGCAGCTTGTTGGTAGATATTTTCATGTAGCAATAGTCATTGAGCTTTTAAGCTAACTTTTTTAGTGTTTGGGCTCTTCACAGAAATACAATACTTTAAAGTAAGTTTAGTAAGATATATTTTAAAATATTTTTTGTGAAAAATCTAAATACTAAATTGAATATGCTTTAAAAGTTTTCAAAGCTCACAGAATTAGAGAAGTAGGGCTGGAAGGGACCACATTAGGTCCTCCTGCCTGAGGCAGGACCATCCTAAATAAATCCATTGTCTAACCTCTTGGCAAAAGTACAATCAACCCTGACAAAACACAAGGTATAACACCCTAACCTGCCACAGGTAAAGCCTGGGGACCAACAGCAATCAGTGTCCACCTGCTGTAAAGGTTGTTAATATATGCTTAAGGAAAAAATACATTAGTTTCTGATTTTTCATTAAAAATAGGGAGTGTTTTCCTATCATACCACATTTTCCCCAGGCTCCTTCCATAGTGCAACTAATATGTTTTGACAGTTTTCTGGCCTGTATCTTGAATCTGAATATCCAATATTCATTCATGTCAGGAATTCATTAGCCTCTAAGCAGAGGTCATGATCTTTAGGAAGCAGCTGAAGTAGGTAAAGAACTAAGACAAAAATATCTAAAAGAAAAAAGTAGGCAATCAAGAAACCAAAGCAAAGCAAATCAGTGGTAGCTGATATAAAATGTGCCTAGGTGGGAGACTACACCTGATATTTTTTAATGTAGGTTAAAAACTTTGTTATGGAGGCAAATCTGAGATACAGATGCTTTCCCTTTCTGTTCCCGGTTTGTGCCTTGCTCCTTGTCTTTTTTAGTGTAGCAGCATCTAGAGGCCAAGCCAGTTAGTTTTCTGCTCTGTTAGTTAGCTGGTTCCTTAGCATCCTCTATCATCTTTCTGTCTTCCTCCTGGTTTATTCTTCTGCCAGTTGTACTAAAGCTTTGAGAATACTCTATCTATGTTTTATTCAAGTTGATGTGCTATGCCAGTAGTGCTGAACCTTTTTTCCCAGCGGGCAAGGTCGTGCCTGGGCTGACTGCAGGCCCGATGGTGGTTCTGATCCAGCACCCAGGGCTAGCACAGCAGCTGCCATTTGGCTATGTTGGTGGGGAGTGGGGAAGGCGGGGGGGGCAGCTCTACTTGAGCCTGGTTCTACAAGGGGGTAAGGGAGTTCACGTGGCCCCCACAGGCAGGCAAGGGGGTAGGAGGGAAAGGGACCTGACCTGGCCCTGCAGGGAGGGAGGGGGGCATGGTCCAACCCCTCAGGGAAAAGGGGCCTGGCTCCATAAGGGGAAAAAGGGCATTGCCCAGCCCCTGGGGAGAAGGGAGTGTTTTCTGGGAGGGGGCATGCCTTGGCTCTAACTTGCATGTGAGCCTTGGGGTCTGGGAGTATGACAGGGAGGAGGGTGGCTGTAGTAATTGCCACCACTCCCCCGCTGCCAAATTCCCTGACCCTGTGGGCCAAATGAGATGGCTCTGTGGGCCACATTTGGCCCTCAGGCTGGAGGTTGAGCACCCCTGTACTATGCACATCACTGTAGTGTTCAAGCATGGCCACTTTCTTTCTTTTATACATGCCACCCTTTTTGTATTAGTCTCAGACAATGCAACTTTCTGCTTTCTATATATACTTAAGTGTTGTCATTTTAGTGTGTGTGTGTGGGTGTATGTGTGTGTGTGTGTGTGTGTGTGTGT
>NW_017729003.1:14873669-14885189 GCF_001723915.1 Gavialis gangeticus
GTGTGTGTGTGTGTGTGTGTGTGTGTGTGTGTGTGTGTGTGTGTGTGTGTGTTTACTACTTGCTATCAGCCACAGGTTCCTAATAGGCTGTTATTTCCTAACTTGAGCAGATTATATATACTGTGACATGCTTTCCACACAGTGGCCTCTTTCTGCAAAGACAGCTGCCTGAGTTTGGTTTTAAATTGACTAAGATGGGAGCAGTTACCTTAATATTTGTGCTGTGGTGTTAAATGGTTAATGTAAGCAATATGAAGCATTGCCATATGTCCTGATCTCCTTTCACAATTTATTTTTGGTAAATACAACTTTAAAAAACTCAAACCATTGCTACAGATTCAGAATTGTTTTAGATAATTCCAGTTGTTCAAGTCTTTTTGATTTCTTTGTTCTTTCTTTGAACTTTAGAAAAGGAGCCTTAGAAAAGGAAGAATCAGTCTTCAGTAAGGGGAGATGCTCAATTTTTAAGGAATTGAAATGGAATGAGAGAAGTACTGTTCGGAATAATACACATTTTAAAAATGTTTTTAGGGATCTGCAATAAGCCAGCTAATTAATATTGGTTGGTTTCAAATTACCACCTGTAACTAATCTACAGAAGAAAACTATTCAATGGTTATTGTAGTAATTAATTAAGATTTCTTAGCTATTTCATAATCAGAGAAACAGCAGGGAAATTTTTAAGTAGCAGGATTTGCATGTTTAGTTCTACTAAAAAAAAATGTCTCCCAGCCTTATTAAATAGTAAATTCTGTATATATTTGAAAGAAAATGTGTATTTACTACTCCTTATGATAACCTCCAGTTCATACAGTCCAAGTAATTGTGCTTTCCCTCTGAAACAGTTAAGATGAGAGCCACCTAAGTAGGGCAAGAAAAAGACTTTCGGCTACTTTACAGGTTTTTATCATCTGTTA
Organism: Gavialis gangeticus; assembly: GCF_001723915.1. Taxonomy (NCBI): domain Eukaryota; kingdom Metazoa; phylum Chordata; order Crocodylia; family Gavialidae; genus Gavialis; species Gavialis gangeticus. The sequence continues at coordinate 14,874,587 of NW_017729003.1, forward strand.
CAAGGAAGATGAGGTGAAAACAGTCAGGAAGATAGATGAATGTGAATGTTACAGGACTTGCAGAAGGCAGGGTAGAGATGCACCCTATAGATTGACTAACTCAGAGATGCGTAAGCTTTCATGAGTCCAAACTGACTTCATCACATGATGCCTGATGAATTGCAGTCATAGATTCATGTACAAGTTATGCAGCAGTAAGATTGACAGCCAACAGTCTGCTTTAATGGCGTATTTCTTGTCCTTTTGTTCTACCTTACTATCCCACCAATTCTACTTTTCTGACATCTTGGAGAATTACAAGAAAGGTGTTTTCTGGTGTATTTCTTGTTTGTTAATTTGGGGCTGATCAAAAAGCCCCACTTAGATCAATAGGAGTCTTCCTGTTGACTTCAGTGGACCTTGGATGTTTTTGCAATAAGGTGTTGATTCAAGAGTTGCACAAAATATAGTGGTAGTATCACAACAATGCCTGCTCAGGAACAGAGTCAAAACACCTTTGGAGAAATAAGCACTTCCTCTCTATGCTATCATATGGTTTCCTGATGGGTTTTGTTTTGAGAGTAAATCAAAATGTTAATACTAATTACTGAATACTAATACTGACTCACTCCTTCCATTATCCTTTCTGACTTGAAATTCAGTAGGGGATTGTATGTTTCTAACAGCACCTTTCTAAGTCGTAAGTATGATGATGCTTCTCCTTTTTATTTTTTCTTAAAAACTCTTTTAATTTTTAAAGGAATTCCTTGAACTACAGGACAAAAACCAGCAGTTGAAGAAGTTATGTCAGGATCAAGAAGCAGCCCTCCAAGAGCTTGCCTACAAGCTTAGCGAGTAACTTGTTCTTTCTTGTGATTTTTGTAATTTTAAATTAAGATACAGTTAAGAAACATAACTGTGCAACTACCGCTTGAATATATAAAGTCAGACTGCTATCTGACTTGTTTTGAATAAAGCTGTATACCAGGGGTCAGCAACCAGCAGCATGTGTGCCAGAGTATGGCACGCAAGGCCATTTTGCTTGGCATGTCACAGCTGGCCCGGGCTCTGGGCACATGCTGCCAGCCATGGACCCCAGACTGCTTGCAGCAAGTGGCGAGGAGGCTGCAAGCCCTGCTGCAAGCAACCCAGGCTCCATGGCAGGCAGCTGTTGTCCAGAGTCCAGGCTGGATGTGGCAGGCAGCTAAGAGGTTGCAAACAGTAGCACTGGGCTCTGGAGCCACGGCCAGGCTCCATGGTGGTGGCTGCATATGCGCTTTGGGGCATATGGCTGTGAAGGCTGGGGGCAGTGCAACCCCAGCCCTTTGCCTGTCATGCATCTCAAAGCATGCATTTAGCTGCTGTCACCACAGAGTCGGTGTTGAGGCTCCCGACCCCGGTGCAGCTGTTTGCAGCGTCCCAGCTGCCTGCTGCAGTTGCCCAGAGCCCAGGCCAGCAGTCTGCTGGCAGCATGCAAATAGCTGCACCAGGCTCTACCTGGCTCTGTGGCAGCTGCACACATGCTTTGGGGTAGATGGCAGGAGAGGGGTTGTGCTGCCCCAGGCCCCTTACTGGTCATGCGCCCTGAGGTGCATGTGCAGCTGTCACTGTCATGGAGCTTGGTACAGCTGTTTTCAGCCTCCTTGCTACCTGCGACAGCCAGCTCAGGCTCTGGGCAGCTGCAGCAGGCAGCAGAGAGGGTGCAAATAACTGCGCTCATGTTTGGAGTCCTGACGCTGGCTGTGCGATGGCAACGGTTGCACACCCACCTTGGAGCACATGGCAGGAAAGGAGCTGGGGCAGTGCAACCCCAGTCCCGTCCCTACTGTTTGCCTAGAGGTGCACGTGAACCTGCTGCCAGCAGTGAGGATTGGGCCCCTTGCAGCTCCTCTGCCATCTGCTTCTGGCATGCCAAGTTGAGGGCATGGGTCAAACTTGGGGTGTTTTTGGTGCTTCTGCCAAAAAACGTTGCTGACCCCTGCTCTATACACATGTTCCTAGTTAGGTCCAGCTCTGCCAGCACACTCAGCATATTTACCATCACCTAACGCAGACGAGGCTAACCTTTTTCGTATATGTGCCACAAATTGTCCTTGTGCCATCTCTGAGTTTTTCTGTTTACTCTTTTAAGGAGATGTTTCTCTTATAAATAGTTCTGCCATGAGTAATGCAGATATGTTTACATGTTATACAAGCAGAGTAGTTTCATAGCCTTTAATCCCGTTTGTACTACTGAGTGTATTTACATGTGCACCTTACTGCAGAGTTGACTAATTAGCTCTGCAGTAAAGCATCACCATCTACATGTGCACCAGTATTAGGGTGCAGAAGAGTAATTAACTGCACCCTAAGATAGTTCTGTCAGGGACAGTACTATCTTACAGCACAGTTACTGCACCAAAGCAGACATGTAGACAGTGACTGGGGCTGGCTGGGGCAAGAGGGTGCAGAAGTGCAGGGGTTACCGGTTGCCCATTCCTGCACTTTACGACCCTTGTGCCTCAACCATCCTGTTGCCGGCACCCACAGCCTGGGACTGACCCCTCTGAGTCCCCTGCCAGTCTGAGGCTGCTCCACACTGGCTCAAACTGCCATGGTCCTGAGCGTAGCATCTTCACGCATGCCCTAGACCACAACAGTTTGAGCATCTATATGTCATTAAGGTGCTGTGATAAACTCCAGTGCAAACTGTGCCAGAGTTTGTCACATTGCCTTAATCAGTGGCATGTGTAGCTGCACCCAGTGGTATTGGTTCACTGTATAGATGGTCTGCAACTGTTTAACACAGTGCCTGCACTAGTGAGATTTAAGTCTTGTAGTTCCAGACCTCAGTTTCTACATGTGTTGTATGTCAGCAACGAGACTTCCATGTAGATGTAGTGATATTTGTTCAAATTTCCCCGGTCCTGACAAATCCTAAACATATTGCCATAATTTAAAAAGATCACAATGTCTTTGGGGAAAGATTCTGTCTGTAAGGTGTGGAGCAGAATGGGGCCTTGGTCTTGATTGGGCTTTCTGACTCTTCCCACAACATAAATTAGCAACTAGAGGTTAATCATAATGTGCCTTTAAAGTTCTTAAAGTTTGCAGTTCTTTAAAGTGTGTTAACAATGTGCTGCAGTTAACTGTGCCCAATAAATATCTAATGTATGTATAATCTTGTAATCTCTTTAGAGCCAAGCTTAAAATAGAAGATATAAAAGAAGCCAACAAAGCATTGCAGGTTAGTACGATCTGGGGCATATAAAGGCTGTTTTTTATTTTTCTTTTAAAATGCACAACAGTAGATTTTTCTCCAAAAATGAGGGCATATGACAGATTGTAATTTGTATGTTCTTAGCTTCCAGTGAGAGACAGGTGTACAGTTGCTTCTGATTGATTTTGTATGGACTGTTGCTATAGCCCCTTGATTTTTATTTGTAACTTGCTACCAAAAGGTATGCTAGGTCTTTTTTGGTCAAAAAAGGTATATTGTTATATGAAATCATTTTCTTAGTTTAAAATCATGTTAAAAATCTAATTAAAATTTTGTGCAGATTATTTAGTTTTAAGCTGTATTATAATTAAATTTATTCTGTGGTCTATGATCAATATGGATTTAATTATAATAGGAGTGATGTAAACATTTTTATAAATAAACTTAGTGAAACATTCCTGGAGCTTCTTAATTTTTAGAAGTGGGAAACCATAACGGGTGTCCACCACTGAAGCTTTTTGCGGTGGAGATCCAGAGTTGCCAACCCCAAACTTTTTTTTTTGTTTTAGTGACAGTTTTAAAACTTTACTACCAACCAAATTTTTTGCTGACATGCTTTTACTTTAGAAAAAAAAGAAAATAGTTTTAGGTTGGCAACCCTGCATGACTGCAGCAGTGGTTTTACACTATGCTGCCCTCCTTTCCCCAGGGTCCTACTGACTTGCCTGACTGTACCCTGAGCCATGCTGCAACCTCAGCCTGATCCTGTTCCCCCTGTCCTAGCACAGATCCCACCTGCCACCTCTTCCCTCTGTCGCTCCAGCCCCACAGCTTTGTCCCTGTCAGGGTGGGAGGGTAGAAGGAACTACAGATGCTCAGGGTAGAAGGAACTACAGATGCTCCATTGGGCCAGAAAGCCCTGACAGACAGTTCATTTTAGGGCTCTGAGCAGTGCTCCCACTTAAATACCAGGTAATGATACTCTGCTCTGCCCAGCATCAACATTTGAATCTAGCCTCATTCCAAGAGGGATCTCAAACTGAGCTCAGTGTTTCTTTGCTTTTTATGGATAGCTCAACTTTTCTTACAAACATCACAGAGAGGCATTTTTAGGCTGTTTTTTATGGTTTTTTTTTATGGCAACCCTGTGGAGAGCAACGTTTTCTTTGTATAGCAGTTCTGCTCCTTGACCTGGGGCTCCTAAGCACTACTACAATACAAATAATTATTATGATAACACAACCACTTGGGTGAAATGCTGTCAGAAAGATTACACTTGTCCCCTTCTGAGGCAAAGAGAGGACATATTCATCGTTTATTTGACCAAAAAGAAATTGAAGCCGCTTAATGCTGCTATCCTTCTTGCCTGTCTAAAGGATGTGATAACTATTCTGGTCTGCTGGAATGGGTCTGGGAGCTCTCTCTCCTTTTCCCAGCCCGGTTTCTAGCAATCTTTGCAGTCTTAAAGTCACTGCTTCTTTCCTCTTTCATCCCCTTTGTCTATCTTGCAAATTTAGATGGTGCAAGGTCTTTTGGAGCAATTTCTTTCTCTTTCAATTTGTTCAGGCAGTGTGTATCATAATGTGGCACCAATATCTATTAGGGTCACAAGGCACAACCACATATATAATAAATTGTGCTTATCTTGAGGACTCTTATCCACTGCAATACAAAGTTTGCTTGTATCATGTATACTTATCTCTAATTGATATCTAAAAACTTGTTTTCTCCCAACTCCAGGGGCAAGTTTGGCTGAAAGATAAAGAAGCTACACATTGCAAATTATGTGAAACAGAATTTTCTCTTTCTAAAAGGAAGGTAAGTTTGGGAAAGAAATATCAATTCCCATTCTTTAAAAGTTACATGAAATGCACATTAAATTTAGTGTCCTTAGAGGTGCAGCACAGTCTCAGTCAGAAATCAAATGCAGTTATTTAAGGGATGCTTCCTAGGATGCTTACATTTGAACTTCTCTGGCTTTCTTGATGTGCAAGTACATATTCAAGCCCTGATCCTACAAGGTACTCTGTGAGCAGAATCTTGTGCCACGAAGTTTTGTCCATGAAGTGCATGTTGTTAACCTTTGAAATTTTCATGGTCTCAGATAAAGTCTGACTTTGGAGCTGGTATAGCCAGTCAAACATGTAAGTGCCATATTTAGGATATGTTAGCTGTGCATATTTATACAGTGGACTAAGAAAATACGAATTCATATCCTGACACTATTGTAAGAGACTGTAAAATTAATTCCCATGCTGGAAAATTAATTTTTGTGCACCTGCTTTTTCTAAAAATTAATCTGAACTATTTAATTTTTTTTGTGTTACATCCTGTTAGCTACTGATTCTTGACAGATCATTTCATTTTCAAATCAAATTCAGATATGACTTCTTCAAATGCAAGCAAAATAATTTCTTGCATGTTGTTTTACAGCAGAGGTGTTAAATTCCATTGGTCACCCATGCCAGACCTGGACTGTGGGGCTCCGCATGGGCTGGAACCCCAGGGCCAGAGGATACAGCTCTGTGGGCTGTATCTTTGACACCCCTGCTTCACTGCATGTGATGCTGCATTCTCATATCTTGAGGAACACATTCAGATCTTAGAGTTTGTGTTTTTGCCTTGATATCTTAGTAGTTATTCACCTAATGTGTAGCTCGTCTTAGTAGAGGACAGTGGGTAGGTGATTTAGATGGCTTGTGCTGTCATCTTTACAAAACTGAAATTAGGTTTCTGATATGGTCTTAAAGATGGCTTTCCAACATTTTTGGTATGTATTTTTAATAATGGCTGATTGTCAAATATACAGTGCATTTCAGTGGATGCTTTAAAGTAACTTTTTGTTTCTCTGCTGCTATTTAGCATCACTGTAGAAACTGTGGTGAAATTTTCTGTAACGCCTGCTCTGACAATGAGCTGCCTTTGCCGTCCTCGCCAAAGCCTGTCCGAGTCTGTGATTCCTGTCATGCATTACTTATACAGAGATGCTCTTCCAACCTTCCATAAAATTCCTTTACAAAATGCTTCTGAAATTTTGCTGCTTGACAAATCATGTAAAAAGATCTAATGTAAAGTATTTTTGTGTGTGCTTCTGGAATTCAGATGAGTGGTCCAGTTTGGGGTTTTCAAAGCATATGAACAATGGTGTTAAGTAGGCATTTCTAGTTGAAGCTGATTGGGAAATGAGTGCCACACACCCTGAGACTTCTTTAAAGATCCCATATTTAGAATTAGATTCTAATACTTGACCCTAACAGGCTGCTTAGGAAGGAAAGTTTAGATATAGTTTTAATGTAAAGAGTATTTCATATTGAAGCTTTCCTTAAACGGCTCTGTTTAACAGTTTTAAAGGACACTAAGCAAATGTGTGACTTTCATACCAAAGTATAGTCAATAAAATTTTATTTTGAATAACTAATTCAAATTACATCACAAATTAAACTGTTTTGGTAATATATTTGAAAAATCCAGTTTGATTTTAATTATTAGCCTTGAGTATTTTGCACAGTTCATATTTGTAGTTAGTTACTTATTTTTAAAAAGCTGGGCTAAGTTATGTGCCATATATCTAATAGCCAAAACTACACTTGGATATATGCAAAGTCAATGGGAATTACATACATATGTCTAGGGCAAGAAATTAAAAATTTAGATGACTCATTAGCCTCAATTATTTATTTACATGGTTCATATTTTTATTTAACTTTTCATTTTTAAAAAGCTTCTAATAGCCAAAAGTATATTCAGATACATGCAGGGAACTCTCAGCAAAGTGCATAGGAGTTGCACATGTATATCTGGTGGCAAAACTGTAGATTATTCATAAGTCTACATTACTTCTTTGCCATGTTGCATTAGAGAGAAAAATCAGGCCTGCAAACATGCAACACTACATTTAATTTCTTTGTAACGCAGCTCTTCTAGTAAGTATGTTTAAGCTACAGATTTTAAGTACGTTTAAGGTACAGAACAGTTAAATCATATTGACAAATCATCATCTTAAGTTTAATGTGTTCATACATGTGAACTGCATTTTTTTGTACTTGTTTAGACACTCATTTTTTCTTTTCTTAACGGTTACAGGCTATCACAAAGATTTGTTTACTTTTAATTATTCAGTGTAAAATGCAAGAATCCAGAACCTTTTGGCAGCATTCCATCTGTTTTCAACATTCCAGCATCGAATTTACATTATATGTTAATTCATTAACACACTATTATGCCTCTAAATAACATCCTGCTGTTCCTGTTATCATGATAGTATTGCCAACCCCAATCATTCAAAAAATATGAGTTGAACATTAGAAATAATGAAACTAGCATAAATAACACTATTTGTTTAAAAAAAGGCCCAGTTAGGACCTCTTTTTAGTTACCTATTGGTTTCTGGGCTAATAGAATGCACTTGGGTCACATTTTCGAGCTTTCTCTGCCATTGTGAAGGGTAACAACTTCCTTTGTTTGAAATAAAACTTCTACATAAATAACTTCAGAAGCTCGGGCTTTAAGAAAACACCATAGATTCTGAGAAACATGATAAAATTGCAAGAGATGGCAACATGCCATGCAAAATATGTTGAAACCAAATGATTTATATGAAGATTCACTAGAAACAAAAATGTCATAAAACTGCACATGACCTGCGTGTTAGTCTTAGCCTAAGAATGAGTTTCAGTAGAACTATGGAAAAATGGATTTTAGTTAGCAAGTCAACTTTGAAAGGGATTACCCTTAGTTTAAAAATACTTAAAAAATAATGAGCAATTATGAGGCTATAACTCTTATCTAGCTGTCCGAAAACAATAGATGGTCAAGAGGTATAATATTAACACAGAGAATGTCATACTTAATAGGTTGATCACCTGTTTATTATGTGGTAGTGACAATTATTTAAGTAAGGTTGCATGAGAACTTCTGTTCTAATCCCGATTTTCACTTTTTAAAAAAACTTTTATATGCTCAACTTCTGAGTTGAAATTTTTTAGTTCAAGGTGAATTCCTTAATGGGAAGTTTGAGCAGAAACTGTGCCCAGTTATTAATTGAGAGCATTCTAATTGTGAGCATAACTTTTCCAAAGTATGAGGAAGAAAAGTGCAAGGTTTTTTTTTTTTTTAAAGCAAAAAAAGTTAAATATGGGGAAGCAGTAATCTTCACTGAAGCAGTGCTCAACCTTGTTCTGGAACAAATTGGTTTCTGTATGACCAAATGTAAAACTATATGCCTAGCTTGTTAAATATTAGTTTAAAGGACAAATTGCTCAGTTGTGTTTTGATAATTTGGCTTCACAGTGAGCCCCTTAAATTGCTGTGAGTTGGTAAGGAGAAATGGGACTTGAGTAAGAGGTCCTGTACAGATGTTCACATGAGGCATCTAAAGAAAGCCTCCTGTAGATTTATAAGCTCAGCTATATCTGTATGCCTCACTTACTGCTGTGTCTTGCAAGCCCTCATGAACCGTTGAATTAGCCTCTTCCTTTAGGTTTTGTTGTTCACTTGGCTGTTGAAGGGTCTTAGCTTTGCCAGAATAAATGCTGTGCTTCTGAGGAGCTAAAGACCTTCAATAGCCCTGAGCTTCTTGTAGCTGTGGCAATGCAAAGGAGAGTGGCTCCTTCCCATGTGTTCTAAGAGATGAGTCTGTGTTGTTATGTCTAGGCAAGCTGACCTGGACTGTGTATGCAGATATATGTGCTCACTGCTCTTGGGAGGGCAGCTTCACTGAAAAGTAGCTCTGAAAAAAATGTTATGCGACTATGTAATTGTGTGTATATGTTATGGTACAGACTAGAGGATTAGACTTCAGGTTGAATGTGAATCCTTAACATTATCATTTTCTGATTTTTTTTTTTTTTGACTGCTGAAACATGGGACCTTAATGCCTTATATGAATGCCATTGTTACAGTGCTAACACTTGCCCTTAATTAAAAAAAAATTATATCATAACTTCCAGCTTGGTTGAGAAAATTTAAATCTAAAGAAGAGTTTATACTCTGATAGTACTGGGGACAATATTGTTGTGTAGGAGCTAAATAAAAAGGTGAGATCTGAACTGTGTCTAAATTGTTAAATTTAGAAGAACCATTTATAGACAGAAAATTTTATTACACTGTCTAGATTAGTATATTTGCACTAACATTCCCCCTCTACCCCCCGGCCAGATACAGACCATGTGGTTCGTTTTGGTCTGGATCTAGACTGCAAGGAGCATAGCAGACCAGATCCAAACCCACCTCTGGTGGCAAGGCAGACAGCGGCTGTGTTAACTGTTTTGGGTGCCCCAGTCACTGTTGGCTGTGGGAGGTGTGGGGATTAATGTAACCATTGCTTACTGTACAGCTACTGGAACATATCCCTAATAGGATTCTGTACACTGGTAGTGGACTCCATCTCTACATGCCACACCCCAAAATTTCCGGCCCCTCCAAACTGGATGACAGCTCCACGGGCTGGGTCATTGACACCTTAGTACTGCAGTATTATACAACAGAAGTTGTTACAACAGTATTGTTTATTATAAAGATCAGTTCCAATCTGTGGATTTAACAGTATTTGTCAGAATGTGAGGTCCCTTAAAATAAAAAGTCTAGTCTTGTTACAAAGAGTGTGTTTCCAGGCAGCAGACTAGATTCTCCACTGTGTCTTGTCCTTTCTGAATGAAAGGGCAATGGTTTTCAACCTTTTTTCATTTGCGGACCCCTAAAAAATGTTGAATGGATGTACAGACCCCTTGGAATTGTAAATGTGGGTATTCATGTACTTTTGATTGATCATAGTTATTGTTTGTTGATCTCTTGGACATAGTCTTTGGACCCCCAAGGGTCTGCAGGCCACAGGTTGAAAACCACTGTACTAGGCCTGTACTAGGGCTAAGGTACCTTAAACCATTGAGCCAGTATAGGTAGGTGTAGTAGCATTCCACAAAGAGGGCATGACTGCCTCATGGCCACTAGGAGGAGTTGGTAGCTTGCATGCTCAGTTTTTCTAGGGACTGGGGGTACAAGAAAGGAGATAGATCCAGAATTGGAGTCAGATAGCTGTACTTCATAGTTTCGTAGTTTCTAGGGTCGGAAGGGACCTGAGAAGATTATCTAATCCAACCCCCTGCCATGGCAGGAAAGAGTACTGGGGTCAAATGACCCTAGCAAGGTGTTCACCTAACCTCTTCTTAAAAACCCCCAGGGTAGGAGCCTGCACCACCTCCCTTGGAAGTTGGTTCCAGACCCTAGCCGCCCTGACAGTGAAATAGCGCCTTCTGATGTCTAACCTAAGCCTACCCTCTGCTAGCTTGTGACTGTTGTTCCTGGTCACTCCTGGCTGTGCTCGGGGGAACAGTGACTCCCCCAATGCCTTCTGATCCCCCCTGACCAGTTTGTAACAGGCCACAAGATCCCCCCTCAGCCTTCTCTTGTGGAGGCTGAACAGGTTCA
>NW_017729003.1:14886140-14887095 GCF_001723915.1 Gavialis gangeticus
AAAATAAAAAAAGACTTCTTATTGTCCTTAATCTGGGAAGCTAGTCCCAGTTCCATCTCTGCCTTGGCCTTCCTAACTACCCCCCTACATCCCCGAGCAACTGCAGAATAGCCCTCCTTGGTGATGACCCCTTCTTTCCATTGGGTGTCATACTTAGTTCTTTGTAATGCCCCTCCTCAGCATTGCTTATCAGTAATTTGGCATAGCTAAGAATCTAGATCCCAGTTAGCTAATGAGAACTCTCAGCCAGCTAGGCAGTACCTGGCTCCTCTGGGATGGATCCAGCTGGTGGACACAACCTGGCCCCTGGGCAGGTGCAGCAGGGACCCATCCACCTCTGTGGGGCAGGGGGCCAAGGCTCAGCTCTGCAGAAGGGAAGGGGGCATGGCCTGGCCCCAAACCAGCATCCAAGGGGAGGGAGCATGGACCAGTCCCAACCAGGCAGAAGGAAGGGGGTGTGGCCCAGACCCATGGTGGGGAGAGGGGAGGGAAGGGGCCAGCCCCAAACCAACAGTGCAGAGGGAAGGGGGCATGGCCTGGTCCCAACCCAGCCACACACAGGGAAGGGGATTGTTTGGCCTTGATCCAGCCATGCAGGGGGAGGGTTCTAGTCTGGCTCCAACCCACTGCAGGGCACTTGAGATTTGGCTGGCAGTGGGAGGGGTGGCAGTATTAACTCCTCTGCTACCAAATTTCCTGACACTTTGGGAGTGCTGCGGGCTGGATTCCAAGGCTCCACAGGCCACATTTGGCCCACGGGACAGAAGTTAAGCACCTCTGCCTTAATGGGTTGTTTATATTAATCTTAATTCTAAATACTTTGGATGCCACCTGCAAATGCATTTCGCATCTGAATGATGTATAGAACTAAAGACTAGGGCTGTGCAAATGTTCTGTCCCTGATTCGATTCAGCAAAGATTCAGCCTGATTCGGTGGCTGAATCTCCAAATCTGA
>NW_017729003.1:14888066-14889830 GCF_001723915.1 Gavialis gangeticus
GTAGAAAAAACATTTAAAGCTGTGTCTATGGCCGAACCGCTGATTCTCTGAATTGGCATCAAATCTTCAGATTTGGGTTCGGCTGAATCGAATTGGGGACAGTAATCAGAATCAATTAATTGAATCGCTGTCCCTGATTTGGGCTGAATCCAAATCGAATAGTGCCCGTTTTGCACACCCCTACTAAAGATGGAAAATTTACATTTGGGAACAAAGCTTAACCCCTGGGAGTAATCAGTTCAGGTGTGTGCATGTGAAAGGAGAATGGAATGAATGCAGAAGAGGTTTGGAAGTGAAAGGAAGCCCAGTAGACTTGCAGTTAGTGGACTTGTCCCAGTAAAGGAGTGCAACTTGCTTGCGTTGACAGTAGATAACAGGCTGTTAGAGCAAAGGCTGCATTTATGCTCCAGAAAGTTGGAGAAAAATTCAGCTGCAAACTTTCTCTAGTTTTTTTTTTGATGCTATGTTGTGACAGAGGTAAGCTGTGGCAGATTTCCTTATATTAAAATAAATAATGTAATCATTATCGCAGCCTATTTATTTTAATATTGCATTTTTTTTATCTGTCCCACCTTCCAGTTTTTGATGTGCCAAAGAATTCTGCATTGACAGTGTAACTGTACTGTAGGAGTTGTTGAAGCAAAGCTGGAGATTTTGCCAGCTAGGTAAGAAACAACTTGGCCTTTTGCACCTGGGCAGATATGGGAGGCAGCCTGAGATAGATAAGCACATGAGCTAACTTTTCTTTAAAAATGATCATCAGTTAAGTATCTCATTTTGTAATATGTCATCTTCCATTTTCATAGTTAAAAGCCAACTGCATAACTTCAACTCTTCTCCTAAAAGGTACTGCTTCAGGCTGTCTCCATCAGTTATGCTAGAGTCATGGTTTTCAAGCTGTTGGTTGCAACCCTAAGTGCTACAAGCAGAATTCTTCCACATGTTCTAGTGTGATATATTAGGGGTCACAATTCCTTACTGTTACCTGTGTGAGAAGAAGATTCTCTTTCCCCCTTATATCAAACTTGCAGAACTTGGACATTACGATTTAGATAGGGTTTTAGTCAGCATGAGTAGACAATGGGTACTACTTGTTCTTTAAAAAATATGTTCTATAACAACTGGTGCTGAGACAGACCCATGTAGCAGTTGCTGATAGACAAAATACTACATGTGAAAATATCTCTGTGATAAGACGGATTACGGCAGGGGTAGGCAATGTTTTTTGGCCGGAGTGTGAAAAACACCACAATGCCTACCTTGGAAGGTGCCAGAGTGCCGGCATGCCAGAAAAACAAAATGAAGGCAGGATGCCCTGCTTGTGTCCCTTGCCCTGCACCCAAAGCCCCTACCCCCCAGCCCTGCTGCCCCGTGTGCCCCTGCCCCCCATCCTGGGCTCTGTGGCTGTCAGCAGCTACCCCGGCTCTGGGTAGCTGCTGGAGCCTGGGCTGCTCCCAGAAGGGCTTGCAGCATCCTAGCTACCTGCTGGGAGCAGCCCGGGCTCTCGGCTGGCAGCAGCTACCCAGAGTCGGGGCTGGCTGCAGCTGGGAGGCTGCAAATAGCTGTGCTGGGCTCTGGAGCCCTGGCATCAGCTCTGTACTGGCACATGCACACGTGCCTCAGAGCAGGCTGTGGGGGAGGGGCCTGAGGTAGCACAACCCTGGTCTCTCCCCAGCTCCCAGCACAGAGCTGGTGACTGGGCTCTGGAGCCTGGCGCAGCTGTTTGTAGCCAGTCTGGGCTCTGGGCAGCTGCAGCAAATAGCT
>NW_017729003.1:14894830-14897198 GCF_001723915.1 Gavialis gangeticus
GGGAGCAGCCCGGGCTCTCGGCTGGCAGCAGCTACCCAGAGTCGGGGCTGGCTGCAGCTGGGAGGCTGCAAATAGCTGTGCTGGGCTCTGGAGCCCTGGCATCAGCTCTGTACTGGCACATGCACACGTGCCTCAGAGCAGGCTGTGGGGGAGGGGCCTGAGGTAGCACAACCCTGGTCTCTCCCCAGCTCCCAGCACAGAGCTGGTGACTGGGCTCTGGAGCCTGGCGCAGCTGTTTGTAGCCAGTCTGGGCTCTGGGCAGCTGCAGCAAATAGCTGCACTGGGCTCCACAGCTCTGGCATCAGCTCCATGCTGGTGGCGACTGTGCGCACACCCTGGGGCAGACAGCAGGGCAGTGCAGCCTGCCCTGAGGTGAGCGCGTAGTTGCCGCCAGCATGTAGCTGATACCGGAGCTGTGGAGCCCGGTGCAGCTGTTTGCAGCTTCCTGGCTGCAGCTGTCCCTGGCTCTGGGTAGCTGCTGTCAGCCAGGAGCCCGGGTTGCTCCCAGCAGGCAGCTGGGATACTGCAAGCCCTGCTGGGAGCAGCCTGGGCTCCGTCGCTGGCAGCAGATACCCAGAGCTGGGACTAGCCGTGCTGACCAAAATCGCCTTGTGTGCCGTGCTCAGCACGCGTGCCGGGGGCTGCTGAGCCCTGGATTGCATGAAACTTTCTTGTACTCCACTCGTTTATCTGTGTGTTGGACTACTGACAATCCACATGTCTGAGGCGTCTCTACCCCAACCTCCCTAAAAACAAATAAACAAAAGAGCTGGGTTTCCATCTCTTGATATAGACAGATCACTCATTGTAGAATTGAACCACTAGTAAGAAATTTACCCTCAAACCTACATTAGCCAACGGAAAACAGGAGAATTTTCCAAAGTATTTCCTTTACCCACAGATATGGATTGCTTTTCCTAACAGAAGCAAGATGGCTTTGGGAACAATGCTGTCTTTTTAACTAATTTTCATAAATCATTCTTGCACTTAAAGCTTAGTTGCATGGCTGGAGAATAATCATGCAATTAATGTTGTAAAGGTAATACCAAAATCTTTTTAAACTCTTAATTATAGTTGCTTATGTAGCTTTTGTAAAGAATAAAAAGAAATACAGATTTTTTTTCTATTAGGCTGAAAAAATGCAAATGTTTATGAACCTGAAGTTTGTTCAGGAAATGAAACCTGTTTAAGTGACCTATAAGCAAACTATGCAAGTAACACCACCTTTTAAAATTATTTTGAATGATATTCCTTATTGGACCTTTTGATTATTTTTGGTCTTGATATTTTCCCATACATGATAGTTAAATCCTACTTACCTTGCTCACCATACTCTTATTCAGTGGGACCTTTGTGAATAAGATGAGCAGGATTTGGCTTAGCGCACAAATTATTTTTAGTTATTAATTATATAAATACCAAAAGACAATGTTATTTAAAAAACCAAGATTACATATTATAAAATAAGGAAATATTTTATAACTTATGTAAATTTCAGTGTTGGTAGACAACACCCTCACTTCTGACGTGAACTTTCACTACTGATAATAGCTAGAGGTGTGCCAATATATCAGTCGCATATCAGATTGGCACTGATAACAGGAAAATTAACATTATTGGCAATCTACTTTTTTTGTCTGATGCTGTCACCAATAAATGCATGCGTGTCCATTAGGGCTGTGCGAAATTTCACTGCCAGTTTTGTTTTGAGGCTGTTTTGACTTGTTTTGAGGTCGAAACAGCCTCAAAACAAAACAAGGCAAGTCAAAACATTTTGCTGTTTCAATGCTGTTTCAACTTTTTGCCCATAGGTTATAAGGGGGAAGGTTGAAACAGCCTATAATTTTGTCATTTCTGGCCTGATTTGGATGAAACCAGGTTCTCTACCTTGGGAGTAGAAACCTGTAGCATGCTTATAGGCTCAGCAATGCTATGCTGGCTAGCACTACGGATGAAAGGGACTTGGGGGTCATGATTGACTACAAGATGAACATGAGCCTTCAATGTGATGATGTGGCTAGTAAAGCAAGCAAAACGCTGGCTTGCATCTATAGATGCTTCTCAAGCAAATCCCAGGACGTCACTCTCCTGCTGTACTCAGCCTTGGTGAGGCCAGAGCTGGAGTACTGCGTCTAGTTTTGAGCTCCGCAATTCAAAAAGGATTTGGAGAAGCTTGAAAGGGTCGAGAGAAGAGCCATGCACATGGTCAGAGGTCAGGAAAACAGACCTCACAATGAGAGGCTGAGAGCTATGGGACTCTTTAGCTTAGAAAAGTGCAGGCTCAGGGTCAATCTGATGGCGACCTATAAGTTTATAAGGGGTGTTCACCAGGATCTGGGGGAACGTTTGTTCACCAGAGCACCCCAAG
>NW_017729003.1:14902198-14902821 GCF_001723915.1 Gavialis gangeticus
CCTAGATGTACACTTCTGATGTAGCGGTTAGCTGCTACCAAAGTCCCCTGTCAGCCTTCTCTTTTTCAGGCTGAAGCGTCCCAGGTCCCTCAGCCTTTCCTCATATGGCTTGCCATGCAAGTCTCTGATCACATGGGTAGCCCTTCTCTGGACTCTCTCAAGCTTTACCACGTCCTTGTTAAAGTGCGGAGCCCAGAACTGGATACAGTACTCCAGCTGTGGTCTCACCAATGCCAAGCAGAGCAGGAGAATCACTTCTTTGCAATGGTTTTGCTGGAGATGCATCAGTTGATGCATGCTGGGGTATTGTTGGCCCTGCTGGCTACGGTGTTGCACTGCTGGCTCATGTTCATACTGTAGTCAATTATTACCCCCAGGTGTGTGGTGGCAAGTGATGGGAGATCTTCAGTCCTGCTGCCTGGTGAGGCAGCAGTTGCACAAGCACCTATGTCAAGAGTGTTGCCTGTCAGGTGCAGTGGGGTCCTGTACCCCTGGCTGCTATCTCCTTGACAGCTGGTAGGCTTTGTGGCCACAAAAGGGCCTAGTAGCCAGGCCTGCAGTAGTTTCCACCCCCCGTGCTCCAAGACAGACAGACACAGTTACACAAGCACCCATGACACAAG
>NW_017729003.1:14907821-14908058 GCF_001723915.1 Gavialis gangeticus
AGCAAATCCCAGGACGTCACTCTCCTGCTGTACTCAGCCTTGGTGAGGCCAGAGCTGGAGTACTGCGTCTAGTTTTGAGCTCCGCAATTCAAAAAGGATTTGGAGAAGCTTGAAAGGGTCGAGAGAAGAGCCATGCACATGGTCAGAGGTCAGGAAAACAGACCTCACAATGAGAGGCTGAGAGCTATGGGACTCTTTAGCTTAGAAAAGTGCAGGCTCAGGGTCAATCTGATGGCG
>NW_017729003.1:14918218-14930411 GCF_001723915.1 Gavialis gangeticus
CAAGGTTGAATGGTTATAAACTCCTCCAAGACCGTTTCAGGCTGGACATAAGGAAGAACTTCTTTGCTGCCTGAGCCCCCAAGGTCTGGAATAACCTGCCATTGGAGGTGGTTCAAGCACCTACTTTGAACACCTTCAAGAGAAATTTTGATGTTTATCTTGCTGGGATCCTATGACCCCAGCTGACTTCCTGCCCCTGGGGCAGAGGGCTGGACTCGATGATCTTCTGAGGTCCCTTCCAGTCCTAATGTCTGTGAAATCTATGAAACCTGCAGGAATGGTAGCCTTTTCAGAGGGCATGAAGCCTGCCAAGTTTCAAGGAGATGGGTGCAGGGAGTTTGGGGAAATTGCACCCCAAAGTCTTGAAAGCAAAACTCATGTCACGTGTACATGTCAAGCCACAGTGGGGTCAAAACTGCAGGCGTGCTAGCCCCTGCTGAGGCCACAAAGCCTGCCAAGTTTCAAGGAGATAGGTGCAGGGGTTTGGGGGAAACTGTACCTCAAGCTGCAGACAAGCAAAACTCATGACAAAGGTGACATTGTGTGTGTTAAGGTGCAGCAGGGTGAAAGCTGCTGGCCTGCTAACCCCTGCTGAGGCCACAAACTCTGCCAGCTTTCAGGGAGATAGGTGTAGGGGTTCTGGGGCCCTGCATCCCTAGCTGCTGACAGGCAAAACTTGTGACATGGGTGCATGTGCAACTGCTGCCTCTCAGGCAGCAGGACTGAAGATCCCCCATCACTTGCCACCATAGACCTGGGGGTAATAATTGACCGCATTTCCAGCAAAACTAGCCCCCTGCATCAAGCAGGACAGACAACTGGGGGTCAGGTGACCCCAGCAAGGTGACTGTCCAGTCTCCTCTTGAAGATCTCCAGGGTAGGTGATCTGGAGGGAGCTTATTCCACAGTCTGGACACCCTAGTTGTGAAATAGCTTTTCCTAATGTTGAGCCTGAAACCATCTTCTAGGAGTTTGTGACCATTACTTCTAGTTTTCCCCAAGGGTGCCCTGGTGAACAGTTGTTCACTGAACCCTAGATGTACACTTCTGATGTAGCGGTTAGCTGCTACCAAAGTCCCCTGTCAGCCTTCTCTTTTTCAGGCTGAAGCGTCCCAGGTCCCTCAGCCTTTCCTCATATGGCTTGCCATGCAAGTCTCTGATCACATGGGTAGCCCTTCTCTGGACTCTCTCAAGCTTTACCACGTCCTTGTTAAAGTGCGGAGCCCAGAACTGGATACAGTACTCCAGCTGTGGTCTCACCAATGCCAAGCAGAGCAGGAGAATCACTTCTTTGCAATGGTTTTGCTGGAGATGCATCAGTTGATGCATGCTGGGGTATTGTTGGCCCTGCTGGCTACGGTGTTGCACTGCTGGCTCATGTTCATACTGTAGTCAATTATTACCCCCAGGTGTGTGGTGGCAAGTGATGGGAGATCTTCAGTCCTGCTGCCTGGTGAGGCAGCAGTTGCACAAGCACCTATGTCAAGAGTGTTGCCTGTCAGGTGCAGTGGGGTCCTGTACCCCTGGCTGCTATCTCCTTGACAGCTGGTAGGCTTTGTGGCCACAAAAGGGCCTAGTAGCCAGGCCTGCAGTAGTTTCCACCCCCCGTGCTCCAAGACAGACAGACACAGTTACACAAGCACCCATGACACAAGTTTTGCCTGTCAGTAGCTAGAGGTGCAGGGCCCCAGAACCACTGCACCTATCTTCTTGGAACTTAGCAGGCTTCGTGGCCTCAGCAGGGGCTAGCATGCCTGCAGTTTTGACCTTGATGTGGCTTAACTCATAAATGTGACAAAAGTTTTGCTTTCAAGACTTTGGGGTGCAGTTCCTCCGAACCCCCTATACCTATCTCCTTGAAACTTGGCAGGCCTCAGAAGAGGCCAACATTCTTGCAAATTTCATCCAAATCAGGCCAGAAATGACAAAGTTATAGGCTGTTTTGACCTTCCCCATTATATCCTATGGTCGAAACTGTTTCAACGGAACGGAATGGGCCAGCTGTTTTGACTCTAAACAGAAGTTGAAATGGAACACTGTTCTGTCAAAATGGAATGCTGCCATTTTGCATAGCCCTAATGTACATAACTGCAGCATACAGGCAGCCAGGAATGCAGCACCGCAGCTTGGAGAGCAGTGTCCTGCCAGTAAGTCTTGGGAGGGGGGCCTGAGGGAAACAGGGCAGATGACACTGAGGGAGAGTGGGGCAGGGGCAGGTGCTGCCCAGCCAGGATGGTGGATGTGACCCTGGGGCAGGGCACGGAGGAGCAAAAGATGGCTCATTCAGGGGGGACAGCTCCCCACTGCTCTGTACACCCCCAAGGGAGGCATGTGCCCCTCTGGATTTGTCCACGGGGCAAGGGCAGGCTGCCTGCTGTGGACTTGGGGCCAGGGGCTACGCTGGCCTCTTCCCACTGGCGGAGTGAACTGGGGCTGTGCTCAGGGCAGGCAAAGGAAGGGTGGGGCTCAGCTGCATGGGGTGAAGGGGAAGTTTGGGGTGGCCATAGCCGCCCCCCCCAAAACCTCTCCCTAGTGCCACTGCTGCTGCCGCCACCTACCCTGTGCACCTGAGTCCGCCCTGCTCCCACCCATTCTGAGCACAGCCCCTGGTCCCGAACCTGCAGCGGGCAGCCCATCTTCACCCTGTGCACAATTCTTAGTCTGGGTCCTGTAAGATCCTTTTAAGGGTGTTGTAGAGTATAACACAATATTGTTAGGTTTGCAAGCACCTGCATAATTCACAAGATACAGCTAGAGATTTTTTAGTAGTAATCTATAACATCAGAAGAAATGCTTTAATGTTAGATTTTCAGACTTCTCTGCAATGAAAGAACTGCTCTGTTATCTTTCTGTAGTTAAACATATAAGAACTAATATTTTTGGAGGGATGTCTACACAAGCCTAGAAAGAATGAGCATTAATGTTCTAAAACTGCCTTTTTTCCAGTATTGGTACCCATGAGTATAGATATTCCTGTATTACTATAGGAAGAGCAAAATACATTTTGCTTCAGTCCTTTTCCCCCTTAGCTTTGCACACATTTTAAAACCACTCTTCAGCAGTAAACAAGCCAGAACCAGACTTTTCTAGAAAAAATGAGCTGAATACTATTTGAGGGTGGAGGGGAAAATCACTATTGAAAATGTCCAAGTAGTAAGGTAGAATGTACTAAATACTGTATCTGCTTTCACTTGCTAGAAGTTAACATTCCTTCATCCCAGCTACATAAAAGCCTTCTCAGTAATGCCAAGCCTGCTTTGAGAAGTCATTTCAGATCTTGTGTGTGTAAACATTCTAGACACTGAATGTTAAGATTTACAGATTGGACATTATCTTCCAATCTTGCCACTAATGACAGGTTTTTATAAAAGCAAAGAAAACTAAGTACTTCAAGTGTTTACAAACCTCAAAATAGCTTTAGTTCAGTATCTTTTATTCATGACTAAGTAACAGAAGCTAGGTTTATGAAGTAAAGCAGTATCACTTTATTGGACCAACTGAATAAATATTACTTTGCCTCACAAACTTTGCTTCTTGCCAACTCCTTGTACCATCATGGCTATGACTGAAAACAGGCATCGGCAAAATGTTGCAAGGTGCTAAGTTGCTCATGACTGTTTCTTACAGCAAAAAAATAAAATAAGAATCTTGTTAAAGGCACCCCTGCTTCATTCCATAAAGTCTGCAGTGATAAAGGAGAAGTTATTTTATTCACCTTCCAAAAACACTTAATTTCTTTAAGTGCAAGGAGTGTGCGTAGTCTCAAGAACAGAAACAAAAACCCAAATCAGGGGCACCTATAGCATCAACAGTTATTCTGGATGCAGGTACTTAGTAAGCTCTAGTAGTCTCCCAAGTGTGAAAAAGCATTAAGTGATTCACTTTGGATTACTATCATACTATTTGCTGTGTACTATTGCTTACCTGACTCCTGCCTATTTGGCTATAATTCTCTTCAGTCACCATCTTGATTACAAATGGACTATTTCACATTAGAAGTGTTACATATGAGTTATTATTGGTGATGATACACATGCATAACTGATCACAAGTTTTAAAGCTTAAAGTGATTATAGGAGCCAGCTTCTTTAAAAATGTTTAAACTCTGAACTCTCCTGGAGACCTCTAATATTAGTTAAGGCTTCCCAAGCAAGCCTGGTGCTGTAGAATAGTTCATTAAATGCATGGAAAACTCTTAAATGCTTCATAGTAACCTACTAGTTGTAATGGGTTAAAGACATTAAGGTGTCATTTGTACATCTAACAGCATTGAATACAGTAACTCTTTAGAGTATTCTTCAAGAGATGGTAGCAGCCTTTTCTTTTCCTCTTGAGAAGGATGAAGGGGAAAGCAGTCAAGGAAGATTTAATTTATTCTTTAAGACAGTGTCTTAATGCCACATCATTGTCAGCTAACTTGTGAAGCTTGGACCAATCTGACAAGAACGCTTTCTAGCAAAACACACTCCATTCTGTTATCTCCCACAATAAGACATTTATTACATGCATACAACACGTTACTAGCAAAACAGGTGACAAACTTTCAATACCCAAGATCACATTTGACAAGTTATAGGGAGGCATTGAGGACAAGCAACTAATTTGGAAGATCACACTGGCTGAGGAAGAAATGTAATACCTTTTTTCTTCATCACACATTGTGTTAAAGTGCCTTCAAACAATATGTTTCTGCACATCTTGTGTCATAAATGTACAAAAGCATTATACAAAGATGTGTCTGGGCTTTAGTAATTTAAGCAAGTATTCACTTTAACTCTTGCCTTCATTTGAGAGATGTTTGGATGGCAAATAATTTTACAAAACATGGTAAGCCTGAAAGGCCTTACACCTCAATAGAAGAGGAACTGCCAAATTTTCAGAAGATACCAATCATCATCAGTTACCCAGCTGCAAAAGCTACCTGTGCATTTTTTCAAAACCAAATTGAATGAGACCCTTAGATGTTTTTAAAAGTCCTTTACTCTTCTTATTGAATGTTTTGGGTATTTGTAAAATTAAGTTATAGTAAAACTGGATTTTTAATTAACTAGCCCCTCAACCCCTTTGTCTGAATTTTGTTCCTACAGAATGTTAAA
This sequence comes from Gavialis gangeticus, assembly GCF_001723915.1. Taxonomy (NCBI): domain Eukaryota; kingdom Metazoa; phylum Chordata; order Crocodylia; family Gavialidae; genus Gavialis; species Gavialis gangeticus. Next base: position 14,923,315 of record NW_017729003.1, read on the forward strand.
ATAAAAATTGCACTGTTTTAAGGTAATTTTGATGTGGATATTTTGATTGGTAGATTAAAAAAGAAAGTGTGCTAGTGTAGATTACTAAATAAAATACAAAATTGCAGAAGTAAATTCAGAGTTCTTAGAACAGTCAATACCAATCAATAAACCTATGTGTATATTTGGGGGGGAAAAAATCTAGCTTGACACAAAAAACAAATGGTAGCTATATTTTGCAAATTTTAGCCTCTACACCCATATTTTACTAATTTGCTGTAGGATTTTATCTGTATATACTTTTCCTGGAAGCCAACACAGAATAGGTTCTAACTACTGTACTTTACTTTTTCCCTTTAAACCAAATGCACTTTCAGTTCAGCATTCGGTTATGCCTTACTTAGTAAATTGGATCAGTGTTTAGAGGAGATACAGCACAACCACCTTTTAATTGAACCAATGGTATAACATCTTAAACCAACTATTTTTCAATATGCAATACATCTTTAGGAGTAGCTAGTATAAAAAGTATCAACATCAGTGGTTTGAATATAAAAATTTATTTAAAGTCAGAGTATGCAACAAATAAAACCTACAGAAAACAGATTTCCCCATCACAATCTGTCGCTTACCAAATAATAGTGTGAAAACACATTCCTTCAGTCATTATAAAGTTCTTAAAATACAAAAGAAATTTAATTTTGTAAGAAAGTCTAGTAGACCAGATACTGTTTCTTCCAGGATATTTTGCTGAAGCAAGGCTGTTCTTTAATACATTCCACGCCATCCACCACTACTCATACTGCCTTGTCCATAGTATCCACCGCTATTTCCACTGCCACGACCTATAAAAGGTACAAATATTAAAGTAATGTACTCATAGCTCGAAAAAGTGTTTGAAGGTTCTCAACCTATGCCTATGGATGAAATGGAGTTTAAAGTATATAAAATTGTAATGAAGTGCAAACTTTCCCTAAAACTGTATAAGATCCAAACTGTTAGGAGTCATATAGCTACATAATTATTAAACAAGTAAAATTATTAGAACAGTTAACAAACAAAACCCACTACTTACTATATCCACCTAAGCCATCAGGTGTTCCGTACCCTCCACTATAATTGCTACCCATTCCCATTCTGCCAACAGAGCCGTAACCTCCTTGATCTGAAAAATAAGAACAATACGTCATTAGAAACTTTATTTCCCTAAATAAGGAAGTAAGAAAGATCTGAATCCATACATACCCATTCCATCTCTGCCATAGCCTCCCATTCCAGAGCCACCTCCAGCAGTTGAATTCAGGAATAATTCAATGTATCGATGTTCTTTAAGAAAACAGAAGAATCAACTACTTATGACTTTATTTGAAAGGTTAGAAGACAAAACCTGAAATTCACTCGTTACCAGTTTGGGGGGAGGGGTGGGTAAAGAGTACGAGGCTACCACTAGTTGCTTAAACGGTTATGAGACTGAGTTGGTATCACCTGACCAATCCCTAGTAGGCTGTTTCTTCATGTTAATTTTGAAGACTGTCACAATTTACACCTTGGACAGTCTAAAAGACCAGGACTTAAAGCTTCTGGACTGAGATTTACTGGCAAGGCAGTGTAAGTAGACTTGAACTACTGCTGCTCATGTTTCCTTAAAAAGTATTCAAGCTTTCAGTATGGCATCTTTCATAAACATACTAGATCAAGCCACCAAAACAAAAGAAATGAGACCGGAGAATCAAATCCAAGCTTGCATGTCTGGACAGATTTTGGACACTACATCTTCAGATTCTGAAGAGCTCCCTCCACTAAACCTCAAGTTAGGGGGAAATCCAACTACATTAACAGCCCCTCAAGAGCTGTTTCTCCATACTCTCAAATGCAAGGCAGCCAAGCTGGCTGCTAGCTTCCATTTTTCACTGTCTGGATACCTCCAAAGTAGCAACTCTCATGAAAACTTACGCATGTGATTTTTATCTTTAGACATGGCAGCCACTGCATCTTCGTGTGTTACAAATTCCACATCTGCTTCTCCTGTTGCTCTTCCATCTGCTCCAATATCAATGTGAACTCTGATGGGATTCAGTGGTGAGAAAAACTAAAAGAAAAATGAACACTGAATTGCTTTCAGCTCACATTCAGATCATCTCAAATTAAAATTAGCAGTACTTTCCTCTGTATCAAAGTAACCCTCTTTTTGTATCCATATTTTTTATTAGTGAAACTATTTATATAGCAAATCAATACAAATGCAAGCATTCATCTTCTAAACTAGGACTTTAGAAAAAACTCACTGGTAGTATTAAATACAGAGTTGGCTAGGGTAACTAACTGACTTTTGGGTCTAATGTGCTTACCCTGTGTGTACACTATTTCTTTTCCCTAAAATATGATCAGATTACTCCCTCTTCAGAGGCAATAGTGTTCTGCATGAATACTACCCTGTACGTACATCAATAGTGGGCTTTATTCATGAACCTCACTTTACAAAAAACTTATCCATCTTACACAGGTACTAAGACTTAAATATCCCATTTATAAAAGAACAAGTAAACACAGAATGATAAATGGTTTTGCTGAGTTACAACAGAAAAAAAAGCAAAGAAAACAGGAACAGAACTATGGTCTCCTTAATCTAGTCCCTTCAACTCAACTTTTCCTCAAACATTATTTTAATGACACTTTAAAACACTGTTCATATGATATTTAATAAGCTAAACTAACTGAAGATTTTAGTGGTCCTGTGATCCATAGAAGCTTATATTTTCTGTAAACAGCTGTTAAGGACAATATTAGACTTTGTCGTCCACAGGACCAGCAGTCCGTTTACCCAGAAAAGCATGTCAGTAACACATGCTCAAATCTTAAGCAGGGTATGACACTCTTAATTTTAGCATACTTAGGCCCTATCCTGCAAACACTAATGGCATATTACGTTAAGTACATAAAGTAAAACTAGAAAAAAATAGTAGAAGGACAAATTTTGGGGGGCAAGGTATGGAACAATTTCCGTACTATGAGATTGAAGAGACCTAGCCTTTTCAGTTTGGATAAGGATATGGCTGAGGGAGTATAATAGGCACAAGCTAGTCAGGGAAAAGTTTAGGCTACACATACGGAAAAAAATACTTATTTTCTGTATGGGTAACCAAAATCTGGAACACACATCCAGCAGATATGGTGCAGTTGCCATCCCTAGCAGTGTTCAAGAGGAAGCTGGATAAGCACCTCATTAAGCTCGTTTGGGCCATTACCTCTTGCCCATGGCAGGGAACTGGACTTGATGATCTTAGAGGTCCCTTCTGGTCCTTCTTTCTATTATTCTATAAAGAAGGGGTCTATCAAAGGTAAATGCTGTAGAAAAAGTTGGGAGGTGTTATTTCCTACCCCTTAACACAAGAACTAGGGCACTTGATTAAATCATGAGACAACAGATTTAAAAATAAGGGATTTTACACAACATAATTAACACATGGAACATTGTGCCACAGGATGCTGTGAAAGCCAGTAGCATAACTGGATTTAAAAAGGAATTAAACATGCATGGATGATAAGTACATCAGGGACTATTACACCCAAGTTACTGATGTAACCTACTCATGACTGGGAAAGTATGATAGGATGGATCTCATTACACTTGTGTTGGGGACAGGATGTTGGTCTAGGCAGATCTTTGGTCTGACCTAGTGTAATAAATTCTTAGGTTCTCAAAAGTCTGAAGCTTTATAGCTTAATAAAGGTATTTCGATTGGGTAGGTGTTTGGTAAACTGTGAAACACTTATGAGCCAAATCACATTTGTTGCCTGTGCCATAAGGAAAGGAAGGGGTGCTGGCCCAGTTCCTTTCCTGGTGGCACAAGGCAACTAGTGTGATTTGACTCATAAGCATTTCCAAGTTTACCAAACACCTACCCAATCAAGATACCTTTATTAGGCTGTACTGCTGCAGACATTTTAGAACTTACAGAAAGGTTGTCTCACAGCAGCTTGCCTAGTTTTCCAGACATCTAATAAAACTTCTGTTTCTCTCTTCTACATTCCTTTCAATTTGTCACATTTCCTTGAAGTGGTGTGACCAGAACTGGACAGATTACTCCAGAGGCCTCAACAGTTGTGAACAAGGCAGAAAAATAACTTCCTGTGACAGAGCAATGTCATGGCTCACAAGGGCTTTAAAAAAAAAAAAAAAAGAGCAAGCAGTGAAGGGGCTGTAACTAATAGACACTAATATGTATCAGCTTTTTGGCTATAGGTAAACAAGACTAGGATTCCTACCACAAAAAGAAAAAGAAAAAAAGTTCCCATCAATAATGTGGTCCATGTGTGTTACAGTTATGCTCAGTGTTAACAGCATGTAATCAACTTGATAGGTTTCCATTGCTGAGCACACGCTGCTTTTGGCAGCAGTTGAATGACAGTATATTTAGTGAGATTTTCTTGTCTGCAATTATAAGATAAGTGTCTTCCTCCGCCCCACCCATGCCAACTGGGAGAAAAAAACCCTCATCTTGGAATTGAGTAGATATGCAAGATCAGCAGATGCAATAGAGGCTCCCAACTTTGATCCAGTTCAACATTTTATTTCCAGTTATGGTCACCTTTACATCCCAAAAGAATTGGGAGGACGGGGAGGGGAGACAGAAGGTTTTTCTTTTCTAACTTTATATGAGTCTCAACAGACAGAGAATTCCATTTTTTATTAGTATGGAAGCATTAAATGTCAAACACCTAAGAAAGGATTACAGAAAGGGGTAGAAAAAAGCTTGAGAACAATATGAATGTGAGTTACTTGCTGTTATCACCCACTGAAAGAGTTTGACAACTTTGTCTTCATGGCTGGGAAACTGGTGACTGCTAATCTGATGACAGCCTATTACAGTTTGATTATCTGTTGTTAGAAATAATGTCTGGGTTTTAGTTCTGCTCATAATGTCATTGTCTGCTACCAAGAAGATTCTAGTATTTTGAGAAGTTAGCATCTAATGATATTCAGAGGCTTCTAAGGGTGTCTTCATTACTTTGAGAAATGACAACCTTAAATGCTATTACTTTCATAAGACTTCACTTCCAAGATACTTAGTTGATTTTTTTTGCCATTCCAAGGGAAGCTGCATAAATCCCATGAAACTATTTGGCAAAACAGAACAAAAAGCTACAAAAATTTCATGTTAACGTTTGGTACAGAATACCAAAAGGAAAGCTACAGCATTACAACAGAATGCATTTTTTTCTTAAAAATACTTACATTAGCAATATCATTTTCTGTTGCTCGGAAAGGCAACCCTCTCATGTGAACAAAATGACCACCACCATGAAAACCTGAACCTGCATCTCCACCTCCACCATAGCCATGTCCTCCCATACCTGTAAAACAGTACACTTGAGAATCTCAAGAAAGGCTAGAGACACCCATTACCACTATTGGCTCCTGTTTTTAAAAGTGGATGTACTATGCAACTGCCTCTCTAGATTGGGACACAACTATATTTTCAGTGTAGCAAACACTAGTAACTTACGAGCATTAACCAGAACAATTCTGCTTTCCAGATACTTCTACTTTAACTGATTTATTAATCTATTTTATATGACCTGTTCTTTAACTATGCTCAAATAGAAGTTTTTTAAATGCTGATTTTACCTCTCCCATCTCTCATTCTGTCATCATAGCCATCGTTTCCATAGCCATAGTTATTATAGCCGCCATAATCATCAAAGCCACCATATCCTGTACAATTTAAAGAGAGCCATAATTATGTTCACAGAAATTCAATAGACAAAAATAAGTCTATAATTCCCACTTCAGTTAACTTAAACATGACCAATATAAACACAAATTCTCACTTTTAAGTGCTTAACATTTAGACACGCAAATTATTTTTTCCAACTTCTTCCCTCAAAACGTACTTCTATATATGTTTCCATACAATTTCTATTACCTTGTAATATTTTTGTGCCAGCACTTTCAATAACACTCATTGTTGGTATGTCAGTAAGAATCCAGTTATAAATATGTACTTTTTTCCAAACCTAGCAGGTACTGAAGTTAATGACATTTCTCCATTTCTTGACAAAAATGTCAGAAACATGAAACTGTCAACAGAACCTTTGTTCATTAGATACACATACCACCGTCATATCCACCACCTCCTCGACGCATTCTGTCATACATACTTCCACGCCCAGCTCCATAATAACCCCCTCTTCCTCCTATTGGTCTATCATATGGTCCAGGTCGTTGCTGTCCCATCATTCTTCTTGGTGGGTCATAGAATCCTCTGATTTCACTCTTACTACTTTTGAAGATTTCAATATATCTAAATAAAAAAGTATTTTCAAGATACAAATAAGAATACATGCACAAGCTGTTTGAAAATTACAATGGCTGCACTAAATTAGTTAACTGTCTTTCTAAAGCTAGATATACTCCAATAAATACGAACAAAGATACCATACAACTTAAGTCACCCAATAACCTTAAGATTCTTAAGCGTATCAATAGAAAGCTTTTATATTAGTAAATTTTACTGAGAGCGAATTCTGACTGTACAATTTAAATACAAGAGAAGTCTTTGTACTAAACTTGTACTTCTACTCTTCAAAAATAGCTGGCTATACTCATATTTATCACAGAATATCCTACACAAAAAAAAAAAATGAAACAAGATTCCGATTTTAGCAAACTACATAGTGTAATACTGTCTTCCCCCACCCCCCAAAAGCTACTGTATTTGCCAAGTTAAACTTAGGATCATAATTATAAACTCTTTAAAATAGTCAGTTAAATATTATGGTCCCCAACCCCCCCCAAAAAAAGCATTACTGACCCACAACCCCCAAAAATAAAGATTTAACACCATCCCAAACTCTCCATCCCCACCTGTGCCCTATTCTTTCCTTGTGTTTCCCCAGAGCATTTTCTGCTATCTCCTTTGAAGCAAACTGCACGAAGGCCTCCCCTGTGCTTCTCCCCTGGTAGTCCAGCGTCAATGTTATCCCATTTGGCACGATTTCCAACCCTTTAACCCAAGGACAAATAACCCCATCAAGGGGAACAGTGTTAAAGGCTGAAACATTCCCATCTGTAGCAAATACTTAAAAGCATGTCTAAACAATAACAAAAACAAATG
>NW_017729003.1:14940564-14942318 GCF_001723915.1 Gavialis gangeticus
CAGTAGCTTTGTTTCAAAAAAAAAAAAAAAAAGTACTGCCTTGACAGAATCAGACATATCTGTTTTTTACTATATTGAATATTATCTAGTTACAAAAACATAAGTTTTTACTTTGGAAATATAATTTAAGACACAACCCACCCCACACCCAATAATTGGTTATTAATAAATTAAACTACATGAAACTGTAACAGAAGTGAACACAGCAGAAATACAAAAATCTCAGCGACTATACTTTGTCTATACTAGAGATACCTTGGAAAAACTGAACAATCTCCTCTTTGCTGCAACCAAATGGCAGACCACGAAGTCGTACTACTGTTCCATCATTAGATGCATCATTTGGGCCATTATGTTTCCCACTCCAGTCCATTTTTTTCTATTAAATGAAACACTACAGGAAAAAACACACAACAAAAGAAAGAGAATCAATGTATTACTAAGCTCCACTAAAAAAAAACAAGAGTCCAGGTTTCTTATGTTGAGAAGTTAAAAGTTACGTGAAGATTACCAGCTCTATCCCTATTATACACTTGAGTTGCAGTATAATAGGGAAGAAGCATCAAACTTTGATAATAAGCATGACTTAATTCAGCACGCTGCCAAATCTGAGGGGCTATGAGTATGTATCCTCACTGGTGTTGCTTAGAGGCATATAAGATTACAGGAAAAACACTGGCAGACTTGAGGAAAACAGATTAAGTTTTGTTTCAAGAGACAGAAGGCTAGAATGCATTTTTACTTGGCCTGCTGTATTGATGCAACTGGAAGACCTCAGGATAACTTAGGGGAGTTTTTTTTTTTTTTTTTTTTTTTAACCCCCAGACAATTAAAAGGCAGCAGAAAGAACATAAGTATCCATGCACTGGGAGACAGAGATACACTGAGCTGGGATCAAGACCTGCAGCCCGGTCCCTATAAAGGCACACCCTTCCTTTTGGCTACTATCCAGGCACGATTCAAAGTTCCCAGGCTCGCTGCAATTCCCACCACACACGGAACGTGCTCCCTACGCATCCCCCACACTGAGCAAGTGCAGGGCTCTGCGGCACAAAGGGCCACAGCTCAGAGCACGAGCAGCGCAGGAGGGCGGGGCGGCTTCTCAGAGGTACGCGCCTAGTTACTGTCCCGTGCCCGCAGCTTCACGCGCCAGGTCCGGCCCCGCAGTGCGGGAGCCGCAGCGGCCGCTCGGGCAACCCGATCTTCATCGGCGCGGGCGGCCCCGCCCCCGCCAACAGGCAGGTGTGACCGGCGCATGCGCCGCCGCGTCCCGCGCGACCTCACAATGGGCCGCGCGGCCCCTTCCCGCGGGGATAAGCCGTCTTTGTCAGTCGGGGACAGGGGAGGCGCCGCTCCCACCCACGGGGGCCATTCCCGCCGCCAGCGGCAGCGCCAGAGGCCTCCGCGCCACGCAGAAGGGAGACAAAGGCTTTGCCCGCCCCCTGGTCGCCATTTCCCGCCGCTGCGCGGGCACCGCCCCCGAGGCTCGGGAAGCCCCGCGTTCGCCCAATCCCGGCTTCCTAAACCACGGCGGCACCTCCGCCATCCGGCCGCCGCCAGCTCCTGCGCGCAAGATGGCGGCGGCAGCCCGGAGTCAGGCCCCGCGCACAAGCCTTTCCCCGCCCCGCCGCTCGTGCCGGGCCCGAGCTGCTGTAGCCGCCTCGTCCCGGGCGGGCTGGGCTGCGGCTACCTCGGGCCCGCCTCGTCCCACTCACCGGCAAACCCTCCCGCGCCTGTGGAAGCGCGGCGCCGGT
>NW_017729003.1:14942403-14952580 GCF_001723915.1 Gavialis gangeticus
GTGGGGGGGGGGGGGGGGGTGAGGCACATGGGTGACGGAAAGAGTCGGAGCCTGGGCGCATGCGCAGTTGGAACACAGCAGTGAGGGCGCATGTGCGTAGCTCGCCATTGGCCGCCCTACTGCTGTCAGTCTCAGTGGGCGCGGCTGTCGCGATGGTCGTTACCAGGGTTTCTGCCCCCTATCCCCGCCCCACGCATGCTAACCCTGCCCTTCGTGGCCCTGGGAGGTTTCAGCCGTTGGCTCAACTGTATGCGTCTGCGCGACCTGGCGTGGGGTGGGCGCTGGTCTCTGTTGCCGTGCGGAGAATAATTAACCCCGGGCGGGGAGGAGGGTGGGAGGCCTCGCGCTCCTGGGCAGTTGCGGACGCCATGCGGGTGGCGGTGTTCACTGTCGATGCTTTCACGGCGGAGCCGTTCGGTGGGAACCCGGCCGCGGTCTGCCTGCTCCACGGTGTAAGTGCTGTCGCCGGCTTCCTGCTCCCCTCAGGACCGGCCAAGGCACCTCGACGGGCGCTGCTTCGCCGTGGGTCCGCAGCTTCCTGGGGAGGCCCCCTGCGCCGTTGCCCCTCTGTGAGGTGCCAAGCATGACCCCGGGGATTTCAAATAGGGACCACAGTGTCAAACCCACGAAGCCCTGCCGGGGGCTTCCAGTATCTGCAAGACAAGAATTGTTGTTTTTTTTGTTGTGGAAAAAAAAGTGAAAAGCAAGAGGTGGCATTTTTTTGAGGGGGCCTCGGTTCTAACCAGGGCACCTTGGGTCAAAATGGGTTGAGAAAAAGTAAATAAGAGCAAGAAAGCAGGAACAGTAATTTGCTAAAGCACACAGTAGTAGGATGGTCCCTGAATGCTTGCTGAAAGGAAGCTGGGGAGCCAGAGTGACCTGAGGAACAATGACTGCAAATTCCTGTGGTTTTTCCAAAACTCAAAGATACAGGCTTCTTTTCTCAAAAGTGAAGAGGAGGAAGAATAGGTATCTCAGGACCTTCCACATCCTGTTCTGTATGTGGCTGGTTCCCAGTTAGGCCAAGTTTATAAGCAATAAACATTTTTACCCCTTGATTGCCCTGGTAGTTTTGGTTCAGTTCCCAGTGCAGCCAGCCATACAAATCATAATATTCTGAACAGTTGTTCCTAACTGGTATTCTGTTATCAGTCTCACTAGCAGCCAGGAGTAGCGAATTCACTACCTTCTTGCCAGAGGGAGTCTCACTGGATTAGGAAGGAGAATATCCATAGAGGTGCTTGTGGGAACTCTTATGTTTTCTGAAGTGTACAAGCTCTGCCATTCAAATTTGGTTAAAGCTCAATTTTAAGCTCCCTGAAATCCACAGACCCTGTTGAGTTGCCTTGGAAATTGGTGTGTTGCAGGTGGTTCCAGGGAGAGATAGTGATCCACGTTTGGGAATTATAGAGATGATAATACTGAAGTCTTCCCTGCTCCCCTCCAAAACTCCTCTAGATTTTGCAAAAATCTAGGGAATAAAGCCATGGCTCTAGTCTCACTTACTCAACATTTACCCATATCTAAGCATGGCGCTTGCCACTCCTTCAGGAAAGCAGTAGTGACTACATAGTATTCACCCAAGTGTATTGGCATGAGGCTAATGCATGTCAGATGCTTATGCTGTGCAGTTGCGGACAGATCTTTTAGAGGTTTTCTAGCTAGCTACCGTGAGCTTGAATTGTCCCTTGTGAAAACTTGGGGAGGGGAAAAGGAAGAAAAATGATCTTTCAAAAAAGGTGGTTTTTATTTTAGAAAAATGTAATTCAGTACATCAGGAAATTCAGCAAATGCTTAAACCATCTGCAAAAGAAAAATAAGTTGTATATACAAAGATTTTTGGGGAGGAGAGGAAGGATTATGGGGAGTGAGATGAATGAGGATGGGGTGGAGCACAGGATTTTGAGGGGCTTGGATCAGGGGGAACCAGAAGAGGGAGAAACTGGTAGGACAGTGGGTAGCAATATGAGCATGGGCAGCTGGGAGTGGGGGACATTGTTGCCAAGGATCTCTCAGCTCTACTTCTTCCTATCGTGTGCATGTGCTGAAATCTGGGGAGATTTTTCCACCTGGGGAAAGATCTTACTCATTCTTGTTGCTCCCATGTGAGCTAGAATGGGGAGGGGTAATAAAAATTAAATATCTAAAAACCAGGAAACTGGTTCATTTCATAGCTCCAGCTGGGTGACTAAGGCAGTGTATGATCCTAGCTTGTAAATGCTAAAGGCATAATGAGATGGAAAGGAAGGGGTTAGTTAGAAATGGTGGGGGCAGGTGAGAGTGGAATGATGGAGTAAGACATACCAGTCTTCTCTCAGGTGCTTAAAATTATCCAGCCACTGTGTAATAAAACTATCAGGATTTTAGGACCCTGAACCATGCCTGTGAATATTCTGACTAGCTTTGCTAGCAGCTAGAAATTCCTATGTGTGGCCTTAATTTCCTTTCCTCTCTAACAAAGCGGGCAGGAAGGAGCAGGAGAACTTAAGTATTAAAGAACATCCTTTTTTTCTAGCCAGCGCAGTAACTCAGCTGCAAACCAACATGGCAGCTATAGCTGCAAAAATGATTGCTTGCTTTTACAGTGTTCCATTTTCCATTAAAACAGGAAATTTAGTGACAAACCACCTGCTCAAATAGAGTTAAAGTTGCCTGAGGGTAACCTGTGCCCTTCCAGAAAGTTGGGTTTGGCAAAAGTCAGACTTCTGAAAACTAGGAAGTACAGTGTTAAGATATGCACAGGCACAGTGTTAATCTACGCCTGTAACTGGCAGTAGCTAGTGGGAGTTATCTAGGTGCAAGCACTCCAGCTTCAAGTTGTAAAAGACATATCCCTTTGTAATCACGTTTTACCCTGCTGCTCTAGGTAATCCCTCCACTATGTAATACAGCTCCATCTGACACTATGAATATAGCTGAGATCCCACTAGGCAACCTTAACTCTGTTAATGATTTTTGTCAGTGAATTCAAAACTCAAATAGACATTCTCCATCTCTACTGACATAGCTTCAATAGTATTGACAGAATTCCATGTATCAGCCCCCCAACTTCTAAAAGAAAACTCAGACCCCTTCCTCAGTCAAGGGCTTGATTAATTTCAACTGTCCAGGCACAACACACTTCATGACGTAGGGCTTTCTGGGATGCCGACCACTTCTGGAGAACTAGAAACTTCTTTTGAAAAATGGGAGCTCAGAATCTCATGTAATAATGTGACTCTAAGCGATGTGTCTTTAAAACAAATACTGAAGATATGAGACTCAAGAGATAATCCTAAGAACTAGCAACCTTTTTTTTCCCAGTGCTGCCACCAGCCGTATATTCAAAAAACTGTTGATGTCTTCTGCAGAAAATTGCTTGTTATAAAAAACTTGCTACATTTCAAAACTGCCACAAGATGGAAGCATTTTGACATACTGCCTGTACCTTCTATAAAGTCTTGGATGACTCATTTTTGTTCATCCTATTTAGAAGGGTTAGGCTCAGAATTGGACCTGTGTAGTAAGCAGGAGATTTGGCTACTATAAAAAGTTACCATGCTGTAGTATGTAAAGATCTTTTGTATCAAACAATAATTGTCTGATTTCTCTCATGTGGGTTTAGTGGCCACGTTAGATTTAAAGTGACTCTAAATACTTAGAGATAATGGAAAAACTTTAATCCTTCAGAAGTCGTAGTTGGTTCAGTTATGTTTCAGTACCTCAAAGGGCAAGTCTTTAGTTTGGCCATGCTTTGATTAGCATAAGACTGTGGAGAGAGATGTGGGTGGAAAAAAACAGGTTTTAAGCTACCTTTTTAACTCCTATAACCTATGTATAATCTTCACTGGCCTGGGTCCCCAGTGTTAAGATCCAGCACATCTGGGAGCCTCTTATTGGCACCACATGACATTGTTTTCAGTTCTCTTCCATTCTTGGGGTTTCCTCCACGGTGAAGTACCCTACACCCGAGTGTGCACTATATTTGAATAGAATGGCACAGAGGACTCGGCAGAGATAGGTACTGAACTTAGCCATTACTAGAGAATCATAAGTGGTACGGAAGAGGTGGGGGGGTGGGCTTTGTAATGTTACAGGGAGTTGGTGTTACTAGAAGTTAGTGTCAGAAGTGGAACTTCTAAAAGACTTATTTACCCAAACTTCAGGAAGGCTTGCATTCTTCAGTAAAGCTGAGTTTCAGGTGGTAATGAGAAATTTTTGAGTGAAATCATTTTCTTTCTAATTCGTAAAATAATGAGACAGTTATTTCTAGTTGCCTACATATCATAATAATGCAAGTATTTATCTCTGTTTATCAAAAAAGCATGCAGCACATACAGAAAAACTCATGTTTAGAAATAGACACATCATTTTATCTTTATCATAATGGAAAATGATAGCTTAGTTATTTTACCTGAAGTTGGAAACTGTATTTGCTGGCTTCCACTTCATTTTTTCTATTGTTTCAATTTTAGGACTTAGATGAAGACATGCACCAAAAAATTGCATCAGAAATGAACCTCTCAGAAACTGCTTTCATCAGAAAACTGCACACCAAAGATGACTTTACCAAAAGTAAGCCACTATGTTTACCTCAGAATATCTTGCAAAAAAGCAAGATGATCTTCATCCATTCATAATTTAAAGTTTCAAAATTATGAGAATATAAGACAATAAGGTAAATTATTGGAGATGTATGGATGTCATGTATTTAAAAGAAGGTATTAGTAACAACAAGAAGCTTCCTGTACACAGATTTTATGGAATATGAATCCACTCTGTTGATGTGTTGTAAGTGTTTTAAAAGGTACAAGACAATTTAGTAACTATAAACTACATAAGATGGGACTTAGCACTTTATGAAGAAGAATATGTTATGTGTAGGAAACACATCTATTAGGTACAGTGAAAAGAGAAATTAATTCTTTTATGAGATATCTAGATAAGTAGAGTTATCCCTGTTATACAGTTATAGGGACAGAGAGACATAAAGGTTAACAGAGCATTTGGGTTAAGTGTGGTCTGAAAGAAGCTGGACAACATGAGCAAAGGCCAGTTTGATTGCTCCTGTGTTCAAGGGTGCAGGACTTTGTACTGATCTTTCTAAATAAACAGGATTGCATCAAAGAAATATCTATAATTAATTTATTACCATGTTAAAAACCGAAAGGAGCCCAAATTTTGGATAACAGTTGTGTTTTGTGTTTCCTACAGCTACCAGCTGATGACCAATAGAGTTATCACATTTATTGTAAATACTTTTAGGTTTTATGTATCCTATAAAGTATGAGAAATGCTAGATTATAGTTCACTTTTTTTAAGAGATGCTGAAATAGGTCATCAACCAATGACTCTGATGACAATGTCAATTGCAAGATCACAATTAAATGGCTAAAGAGAACAGTGTTGGTACATTGGCAAAACCTTTTACAGCAACTTGGTCATTGTGTGTAGGTACTGAGCAGTGTCACCAATAGATACCAGACCTATACTTTACGTGTATTACATCTGCTGGTAGAAGATGGCGGCTGCCCGTAAGTACAGCAGGATATTGTAGATTTTGTAGAAGGAGCAATTGTGATCATCCACTCCATGTATCATTTGTAAAAAGAATACTTAAATATTTTAGCGATATGCACTCTTCAAATCTGAGTAACATTCCTGTAGGCTGTAGTGTTCTAGGACAAGTCTGTGCTCACATGTGAGGTGAAATGCTACAGTCTGCTCCTTTTTGCTGGCAATTGAGTAAAAATGTTGAGAAAAACTTGGCATACAGTACAGTTTTGGAGAGGATAGTGCTTCTGTTCCAGAGACGTGGTATAATTGTTTATGGGGACACTAAGAACTGTTGTATTTTTTATTAATAGGGACACCAACCCCAAACAGGCATCCTGAGTAGTGACTACCCTGTTTGTCTCCAGTTGTGTCACAGCTAGACACCATCTTCTACAGCTCTTAAGCACAGAGTTCCATTTGCAAGAGCAAATTATCGCCACAGCTGGATTCCAGGCTTACCCTGCTTCAAATTGCTTCCGTGGGTCATTCATAAATCTTAGCCAGTAGGGTTGATTTTTGTGTTTCATTTGTTTTTGTTAGATAATGGACCTTGATGACTTTATTGCACTTATTTTTCTTATTGACACGGTGACGTGTCTTCTCAAGACATGTCCACATGCAGTCTTTGTTCCTCCTGCAGTCTTCTAGTCACATCTGCTTGGATCCTATTTGTTTTAAATAAATTTACATAAAAACATCATGTTAAATCCTGTAGCTCTTGAGCTTTTCAAAGGTATAGGAACTCAAAAGACAAAGCCAGAGTGTTCTCTATGTGTATTGTCCCATTCATAAAGGAAAAGCTTGAAGTGATTTTAGAGAGACAAAGACTGTTTCTACTACATAGGGCAGGGGTTTTCAACCTTTTAAAATAAGTGTACCCCTTCTGGTGGTGGCGGCTGGACAGCGGGGGTGGGGAGGGGCTTGTATGCAGTTGCCGCCGTGACCCACCACTCTGTGCTGCTGCCACTGCACCCCACTTTCCCACAGTTGGTCACATGTGCAGCTCTGCAGGCTGCTGACAGGCCTCGCATGGGCGTGGGGTGGTGGATAGCAGCAGCGGCTGCAGTGTGGGAGCTCCCTCTCCGCCCCACCCCATGTGGCCTGCAGAAGGGTGCCTGTGTGGCCTGCAGAAGGGCACCACTGCTCTTGCCCCCTTCCCACCACTGGCCCTGCGCCTGGGAGAGCAGCTCAGGATGTTGGGTGGTGGTGAAACGTCCCCACCCGGCTGCGTTTACCCCCTAGGACCTTTCCAAGTACCCCTAGTGGTACACGTACCCCTGGTTGACAACCCCTGACATAGGGGTTAGTCTGGGATATGAAGAGGTGCAAACCCTAATGGACAGATCTGTGCTGGGAGAAAACCTGAGTGTGGTGGAGCACCTTTGGGGTGCGCGCCACGTGGCAGGGGCTGCAGTAGGCTGGGACAAAGCCAGCAGGGAAGGCAGCCAAGTGAAGGCCACTCGAATGTCATTGAAAGGGGGGAGGTGTGTGGTGGAGCACCTTTGGGGGGTGCTCACCACTTGAGGGCTCACACAGGCTCTGAGGGGAGCCTGCTTTGGAGAAGTAGCAGGGGAAACCTCCCCCAGGTACCATTTTAAGGGTGAAGGTGTGTGGCAGGGCATTGTTGGTGCCTGCCACTTTAAGACCAGAGCCAAGCAGCCAGCAGGTGCTTGATTGCGGCAGCCATTTTAGAGCCCTGGCTGCCTATATAAATTTCATAGATTTCATAGACATTAGGGCTGGAAGGGACCTCGGAAGATCATCGAGTCCAGCCCCCCGCCCAAAGGGCAGGAAGTCAGCTGGGGTCATAGGATCCCAGCAAGATAAGCATCCAATTTGCTCTTGAAACAGATCAATTCCCTGCTGGTGGTGGAGGCAGCGACATCACGTGGCTACAAGGCTTCATGTATTATTCTGGAGGAAAGGGAGGAGCTGTAGGGGATGGCTAGGAAGCTCCTGGTCCTGGGTATGACCTAAAACTGCACCCTGCTGGGAGTGGGTAGCCTGGTGGGGCTTTCAGTGGCGTGGGAGCCCCCAGGAAATGCCAGGCCAGTGATCATCCTGGTGAAAGGCGGGTGGGAACGCCTTAACCCTAGCACTCACCTTCAGGTGGGTTTGTGTAACACCGGAGGGAGTTGTGGCCAGGCACCCTGATGAGAGAGAGTTGGGGCCAGGCACGGCTGTGGCCACCTGAGCCCACTGGGGAGGGAAGCCCCGTGGCCCCAAGTGAGGGTGGCACAGATGAGGAGCCCCAAGTGAGGGCAGCAGAAATGAGGAGCCCTGAGTAAAGGGGAGTAGGCCAAGGTATGTTTCTAGATGCCTGAGGCTGTAATTTGGGCCAGAGGCTGAGTAAAGGAGGCTCAGCCCGAGAGAGAGGGGTGAGTCCTGACCCTGGTAAGTCCTCCACTGCTGGGAGGTTAAGTGTGGGTCAGAAGCAAGATCTGTAGTGAGCACAATGACATGCTGCTTCAGGGGGGGAGTGAGAGTCCTCGTGAGACCCTGGAACACACCAGTCATGGTGTGAGTTACCCCAGCTCCCACAACCAGGTGGGTAACCCCTAGTAGGGGCCAGAAGGCGGACCCAAGAGAGTGAAGGGGCTAGTGGCAGAGGCCTGATGTAGAATACCCTCCACTGGTCAATGCTGGGGCCAGGACCAGAAAGGTCAAAAAGGCCAGGGGCCCACCGTGAGGGTTGCCCAGAGCTGAGGGCCTGGGGTTCTGACTGGCCTTGGAGGTGAGGCCAGGGCCTGTGTGGCCAAAGGTCCTGGGGGGACCACGTCCGAGAGGGGAAATGCTTTCAGGGAGCTACGCAGCCCGAATGAAGGTGGGGTACGTCACCAGAATGGAGGTATCTTAGAGTGGTCCGAACTGGAGGATTCTGGGGCCCAGTGTAGGGCTGGTGAGATTAACATCAGTGGATGCCATCTGAGAGGCATGGGCTGCTGTGTAGGGGAGGTATGGAGCTGCAGATAGTGCCCCCTGGCACCGGGGCAAGAATGAGCAGCCTCTCGCATTAATTAACATCTTAATGAATTAAGAACAAGGCGTGGCAGGTGAGTCAGGTGGGAGGTATGCCCAAAGGCAAGTGGGGAACCTAGCACTGTGGCTAGGCGGGGAGCCCAACTTTGTCACACTTAGTTTAGATGCAGTTCTATTAGTAAAACTGTACAAAGGTTACTAATTGTACATAGTACAAAGTGCTTTGGATGCATTCCTGAAGCTACAGCTTTGTCATTATTTTATACTGTACTCATGTACTAAAAAAGTACTCCCAGTGCAGACATGGCCTGACAAACAATAGTTGTACAAAAAAACAGGATTAAGTGGGATGGCTAGAAACCTTTGTGCAGTTCAGTCTGATTGTATAAGATTTATCTGCTCAGATTCAAGCATAATTGCTTAGTAAAATGTTTAGAAATTTACAGAGGAAGAGAGGCTTTTCTAATCCTTTCATAAAATTAACTTTCCCTCTCTCTCTGTTTAAAAGGTTCCTGCTTCGGATTAAGGTGGTTCACACCAACTAATGAGGTCCCTCTTTGTGGTCATGCAACCCTAGCAGCGGCTGCCGTATTATTCAATATACAAAGTATTATTTTTACATTATACTATATTATGATTATTTTTGCATAATTTGCTAAATGTTTCTGGTTTTAAAAATATACTCACACTGCCTTTTTAATTGTGCTCTGCAAGTACAGCAGTTAAACTCCAAGAACACTTTTGGGACACTTAAGGGTGGCCCCTTAACTAGTTATCTTTTTCTCATGCTCTGCTGTTACAAGGCACAGTCTACCTTCAGATTCCCCTGACCTCTTATCTCTGTCATTATTAAAAGAACTGAATGCGCAGCTGTCAGCTGGTGTAGGGAAGTCCAGAAGAGGTAGAGATATTGCAGAGTATATGTTCCCCTTCCATTATGGCCAAGAGGAAGCCCCTATCTGGCATATGCTTCAGCAGTTTCTTTATTGAGTTTGTAGGAGTTTTGCCTAAAAAAACAACTGGCTCAAGAATTTTCTTGGAATGTAATTCCATGTAGATAGTCTGCTAAAATAGAATAACTCTACCATGTAGGATGAAGGAGCAAACACTCTGGACAGTAGGATTAGCATTCAGATTGACCTTGATAAATTTGAAAAGTGATCCAAAATTAATCAAATAAAATTCAGTAACACTAAAGGACCTGGGGGTTATTTTGAACCAGAAGTGGGCATTTAAGTGGCTGGAGGGCCACTTAAGAAGTTTTGGTGAGGTGTTGCAGGCTGGGTCAGCACCCTGCCTCCCTCCAGCCCTCAACAGCTCACCAAAACTCCTTAAATGTCTGCCCTGGGGCCTGGCCCCATGCTGACAACACCTGGTGATCCTGGGGTCTCTGTAGAGACCAGCCCGGGATCCATGCAGGCAGGGTGTACTTGGCTGGGTGGTGCTACAGGCGGGCAAGGAATGGCATCTGGGAGCAGGATGGGCAGGCAGGGCTGGGGCTGGGATTGGAATTGTAGTGGGGTGGCAGGGTGGGACTGCAGCCCAGGGCACGGTTGTGATCTGCTCCCTTCATGACCCTGCCCACAGAACTAGTACCTGTTGCAGGGACACGTAGGTAGCAGATTGTCGCTCTGCCCCAGGCCCTGACCCTGTGTTGACACTG
>NW_017729003.1:14957580-14974207 GCF_001723915.1 Gavialis gangeticus
CATCTGGGAGCAGGATGGGCAGGCAGGGCTGGGGCTGGGATTGGAATTGTAGTGGGGTGGCAGGGTGGGACTGCAGCCCAGGGCACGGTTGTGATCTGCTCCCTTCATGACCCTGCCCACAGAACTAGTACCTGTTGCAGGGACACGTAGGTAGCAGATTGTTGCTCTGCCCCAGGCCCTGACCCTGTGTTGACACTGGCCCACAATCCTGATCCCAGCCCTGGCCCTGCCTACCCATCCTGCTCCATAGAGACCCCACCTGCCTGCTTCATCCAGTGCTCCCAGCAGTAGGTACAGGGTGGATGGTCCAGGGTGCCCAGGCAGCAGGGCCATCCCTAGGGGTGTGTGGGCCCCAGGATATATCAGCCTGTGCAGGGCCGGGGGGTGGCGAGTAGGGTGTGGATGGTGAGCGACCAGAGCACAGAGCCAGCAGCGTGCGGCAGCCACGGCGGAGCTGACAATGCATGGCAGCCACAGCGGGGCCTGCATGGCAGTATCCGTGGGGCCCAGGGCGGTTGTCCTGATTTGACCCCACAGGGATGGCCCTGGGTGGCGGCAGTCGAGACTGGCAGTGGCAGCTGGAAGGAGCTGTTGCTGCAGGGGCTGCTAGGGAGCAAGTGTGGTCACCATGCTGCCTGGGCACATGTCACAGCCCAGACTGCCCCCTGCTTCTGGGCTGGGAAGGGCTGAGGGAACCACTGTGGGCTGGATAAAATCGCTTGGCAGACTGGATCTGCCCCTCAGGCAGTGTTTTGCCCACCCCTGTTATGGGCTATAATGAGCCAACAGCATGCCCTTGTTGCAAAAATTGCCAATAACATAATAAGCTATATTAATAGGAGTACCACCTGCACTGGTAAGGCCTCACCTGGAGTACTCTTTTCAGTTTTGAGCTCCACATTTAAAAAAAGGCGCAGACAAATTAGAAATAGTCCCAAAGTGATTAGAGCTCTGGGAAACATGAGTTTATGAGGAAAGGTTAAAAGAACTGGGATTTAGCCTGGAGAAAAGACTGATGGGGATCTGAGAACAGTTTTCAACTATCTGGAGAGTGGTTATACACAGACTATTCTCTGTCATCACAGGGGACAGGACAAGGAATAATTGTCTTAAATTTCAGCATGGGAAACTGAGGTTGGATATTAGAAAGAACAGACTACCTAAAGAGGTTATGGAATCTCCATCCTTGGAAATTTTTAGGAGAAGGTTGGACAGACACTTGTCCAGGTTGGTTTAGAAAGGGAGGATCCTGCCTTGAATAGGCTTTTGGATGAGGTCCTGAGGTCCCTTTAGCCCTACATTTCTATGTATTTTTATGATTCTAGCTATTAAAAATGCTAAAAGGTGATACTTATTTAATTATAAAGATTCTTTTCCTATTCCTCCAACTTCTTATTTCAGTGACAAATATTGCAATGTTTTTTCTTTAGAAAACATGAATTCATCTCTGACTTTTGTAACACTGAGTGGAGAATTAAAGGCTAAACAAGAAAAAGATCATATTGTCCTGGACTTACCTCTTTATTCAACCTACCCACAGGTCAGACCATGTTGTATATTTGTATGTTGCTTTCAAGAAACATGCCTCTGCTGCTGATGAATCTTGTTTGCTTGTTCTAGGAGTTTCAGGAAGTAGAAGAGCTAGTAAAGGTAATTTTTGGTACATTTATGTTATTGTTCAAGCTAATTTTTCAATGGCTATAAATATTTTCTCATGGTTAAATGAGTGAAAAATGACTGTAATAGTGCACAATGTCTCCATATGAAATTATGTTCTTGTGTGTGCAGATATCTAAATACAGAAATTCAGGGAATGAATGTATTTTCCAACCTAGCAGTTTCTCTGGTTGTGGCATTTTCTCTGGTTTCAACTCCAGCCCTTCTTTATTGAATAGCAGTCTTTCAGTGCCAGCTTTTGGTCTAGTATAACCACATAGGCTGCTTACAGACATGGGAAAAAAAAACTACAAATGGCACTTTACGTTCAGTTTGGTGCATCCCTGCACCTAGCACAGCACATGCCCTGAAGAGACATCATATTAGTTTGACCTGGCTCTCCCAATGTCTGTATCCATAGCAAATGTATCTGTGTCATCCTGGCGAGAAGTGTGTAGCGGTGTCCCACAAGGGTCGGTGCTTGGTCCAGTACTTTTCAACATCTGTATTAACGATTTGGATGTGGGGGTAAAGAGCTCACTAGCCAAGTTCACAGACAACACCAAGTTATGGAGAAGCGTGGTCACACTTGAAGATAGGCTACAGATACAGGCAGAACTAGACAAGCTAGCAAATTGGGTGGATCAGAATCTAATGAAGTTTAATGTCAAGAAATTTAAAGTGCTCCACCTGGGACTAGCAGCCCCCAACACATCTACAGGCTTGGCAGCACCAAACTGACTAGCACCACAAATGAAAGAGGCCTGGGGGTAACAAGAGATCACAGTATGAATAGGAGCCGGCAATGTGATGCTGTAGCCAGTAGGGCAAATAATACTCTGGCATGCATCATTTGATGCATCTCCAGCAAAACAAAGGAGGTGATTCTCTTGCTCTACTTAGCACTGGTGAGACTGCAGCTGGAGTACTGCATCCAGTTCTGGGCACCACACTTTAACAAGGACATGGAGAAGCTTGAGAGAGTCCAAAGAAGAGCCACCTGTATAATTAGTCTTATATGGCAAGCCATATGAGGAAAGGCTGAGGGATCTAGGACTCTTCAGCCTGAAGAAAAGAAGGCTGAGAGGGGGCCTGGTAGCAGCTTACTGCTACACTAGAGAAGTACACCGAGGGCTTGGTGAGCAACTGTTCACCAGGGCACCTGAAGAGAGAACTAGGAGTAATTGCCACAAACTCCTGGAAGACCGATTCAGGCTCAACATTAGGAAAAACTTCTTCACAGTGAGGGTGCCCAGACTGGAATAATCTCCCTACAGAGGTGGTGCAATCACCTACCCTGGAAATCTTCAAGAGGAGACTAGACAGTCACTGTGTTGGGGTCACCTGACCCACAGTTATCTTTCCTGCTTGGTGCAGGGTGCTGGATCTGATGATCTTCCAAGGTCCCTTCTGGCCTTACAATCTATGACTCTAGATCAGGTGAATCAGCAAGGCTTTTTTCACTTTTACTGAATCAGCTAAAATTAGATAAAAGAGCCAAAAAGCCCCACTGAAGCACCTGATCTATACAGACACTGGGGAGCTGGTCAAACTAATGAACTTCCTTTTCTAGTAAAGCATTTTTTTCATGTCTGTCAGAAGCCATAATAAGGACCAATCTAGTGTACTTTCTCTCACCCCATTCCCAGAGTTACGTTTCATGCTGGTACATAAGAGTTGGCATGCAGCATCCCTAGCTGTAATTCAGCCATCAGTCTGGATGCAGAGGCCCTCCATGTATCCATTTTGCCTGTATTGCCCTTGTATTCATGTACCCTGGAATTGTATGAAAGGCCTTGCCTGAGCTCTCTGACAGTAGTTGAATTTGCCTTTAAAAAATGACAGGGAAAAAAAATCACATACTCTAGTGATCTTTAACTGTTCTGTTTGGTTTATCTAACATTCTTTTACCAGACAGCAGTAGGTCATATGGTTGTTCAAGACCTTCGCTATTCTCCTGACACAAAAAAACTCCTAGTCCGTCTCAGCGATACTTACGAAAGGTAAATGATGCCATCTGACACAAGTGTTCTTGTATAAATGTATGAATTGTTTATTCAGCAGTACTCATGTACAGATCCTTTTTATATGTTTGTCTTTGAAACATGGGGATATTAAAAAATGCTTCATCTCCATATTCTGTAAGTATATGTCTCTGGACTGTTATAATTTTGAATCTGTCAAGCTAAGCACGATCAAGCATTCTCTGCACTTGAGTTGAATACCTCCCCAAAAGACAAACTGAATGATAAGAAGAAGTTTTAGTGATGAAACAGATGATTTTCTGGATCCAGTTTGAAGAGTCTTTGTTTCTGGAGGTATTGGTTTTTTAAATAAGCTATAAAACCAAAGCCTTTAAATATCTCACAGTGTATGTTACCATTCTGCCTGGGTATACATTCTACCCATACAGAATATGTTGGGGGATTTGTGGCTATCTATGCTTATGCATTCGTAAATAATAACTTCATGGAACAACGTTCATCAGGAAAAATTCCAAAGTGCTTTTCAATCTCAGAGGTTATTATTTTACTGTTAGTATCAATTTGGCACTTTTCAGCACTTATATTAATACTGATTATTTAAATATACTATGTTTATTTGATTAAAGGTCTGTCTTGGAGAAATTGAAAGTGAATGCCCAAGATCTTGTGCCAGCTGAGAAGACAGGAAAGGTGAAAGGGTTAATACTGACGCTTAAGGGAAGTTTGAGTGAAAAACATAAAAATTACGACTTTTATTCCCGATACTTTGCACCATGGAATGGAGTTCTGGAAGATCCTGTTACAGGTGTGTTCATATGTGTACATGGGATTGATTCATGGCTCAGTTCAGGTGAAGAGCTCTCATTATAAACTTACACTGCATAACTATATTTGCATCATTGAAATTTTTCATGTTCTTTTGGAGTTACCCTTGTAAGACTGCAGGAATTAGCTCAGTAAGCTGGAAACTTTTGCAGTTGATATCTGACCCATTAAAAAATGTCCAGGTTTCTGCTGTCATCAGGCCAGATATTTCTGCTTGTTTTTCAGATCCTGTAAGTACAGAATTCCCATTAAGAGGAGGAAGGGCAGAGGCTATTAAACTAATATATTCACATGCATTTCTCCTGAAGTATTCATTACTTTATTAATGGTACAGGTGCCTTATGATTTTTTTGTGACAACTTAATTTTTTACCAGTATGAAGGTCTTTTATTGTTGATACTCTCACCTACATACATATTGTAAATGCTACTAAGAAAACAAGTGTATAGAGGTTGGGGTGATGAGAATTTAAATGGCTGCTTTGATCGTTCTCACTGGGTATGATGGTGAGTCACTGTGAAGAGCAGTGAGCTCAGTCTCCCTCTGCAGCTTCTCTTGGAGCGCTCTAGTCTCAAACTTGTATGGCAGCTACCTCAGAACTTCTTGACTCAGCGCTACTTCTGATTCAGTTGGCAGATTCAATGTATTGGCAGAACTGTTTTACATTAATTTGCTTCTGATGTTTTACTGGGATTGCTTGAGATCACTACTTATGGGTCACTAGAAATGGACAATATGGACAGTCACTCTAAAAAGAAAGAACAGGTATACAAATCATTGTTTATGATGTGTTGTCTGCTGGTATTCCATGACATGTTCTCCTTGTCTTCTACTATAGCATGCAATATAAACTTTGTCCCGTTCCCACAAAGGAACTGAAAGGTAGTTACAGCCACTGCATTTTTTGTCCTTGATTACAGGATACTAAAGGGCATACAAGGAACAGAGTTCCAAAGTTCTTATTCTTTTTTTATTCCATGTTTATTATAACTCGAGATATTTGTATTGTCCATCTTCATTTCAATTTTTTTAAAATCTTGCTGAGCTCTTGCTACAGTAAAGTTTTCTAGCTAGCACTGTATCTGCTCAGGAAATAAACTTGCTTGAGATTGCCAATTAGGTGCCTCCTTGCCAGCCCTGAAAAGACAGAAGTCTTGTTGAGGGGCAGGTGACCTCACTGTAAAGATATTTTCTCTTCCTTCATGGTTTTACATCTAGAAAAAGAGAGCTGAAGAATTTTAATTATGAGCATTGTCCTTTTCAATGAAAGACATCTCAATGTCGGATTAATTATTTTAGCCGTGTAAATGTCTTATATTGTGTGCTACCCTGTAATGACTTCATAACTGCACTACATGTCCTTATGACCACGTGACTTGATTATTATGATTACTTTACATGAGGAACAAAGCACAAGACTAAGCAGCATGCTTACCTGTGAAACGGAGCAGTCATGATGACAATGTTTCAAAGTGTCTTGGTTTTTTAATATTAGCTGCCTTTTAAGGTGATCCTATTAATTTTTTAGGTCCTCGGTGAGCGTTCTGAAAACTTATTGTGTCACATCCTGGTGTGGGTATCTTTTCAGTGACACCACTTACTTTTAAGTCAGAGGTTGGCAACCCCCGGCACATGTGCCAAGCATGGCACGCAAGGCCATTTTGCTCAGCACACCACCGCCAGCCCAGGCTCTAAGTAGCTGTTGCCAGCCACAGAGCCCAAGCTGTTCCCAGCAGGCGGCTGTGAGACTGCAAGCCCTGCTGCAAGCAGACCAGGCTCCTTGGGCTGGCTGCAGCCGGGAGGCTGCAAACAGCTGCTCTGAGCTCTGCATGTTGGCACTCCCGCACCTTCCAAGGTAGACATTGTGGGGGTTTTTCGGCACTCCAGCTAAAAAATGTTGCCTACCCCTTTAAGTGGTTCCTCCAGTCATGTACAAAACTATCAGGCAATTGAGTTTTTGTCATAACAGCCATGGGGTATAGAATTTTTTCTTTCTGGATGCTAATTTCAATCCACCTACTTCTACTTCTAAATTGCATCTAAAAACCTTGTTTTCAAGATTCTTTTTTTATAATTGTGTATGTCTTCTATAGCAACATGATTCCATTTGTTTAGATTGCTAATATTGTGATCTTTTGTTATTTTATTATAGTGTATTATATTTGTTGGCCAGCACTGATGTGCATTGGTCAAAGGATATAAATTTGTTATTTGTGGCTTTATTATATAAAGTCTTTATTTAGACAAAGCTCCCATTGAAGTCTGAGGAAAGACCTAATAAAACATTAAGAATTTTCCTTGTTGATGGTAGACTTAACCTTACTAACAGAAGTGTTATTGTGACTATTTCCCAAGCTCTTAAATATTTATATTCCAAATGCAACTTATGTAGTAATTGATTTGTTTAATAATTGTGTACATTTTAATTTGTGATAGCTGTATAACAAGAGTTACCTTTAATGCAGTGTTATCTGATATCTTTTCATTTCTTTTAAGGATCTGCCCATGCTGTTTTAGGCAGCTACTGGTCACAGCACCTTGGTAAAACTGAAATGCTTGGTAAGACCTGTTTTTTTAAAAAAAAAATACCCTTTAATCAAAAATAAATTGTATAGGCAAAGTATAAGCTGCCACAGTAAAAGTGCCCAATTTTACTTCCTTTACTCACTCCAGACAAAAAGATCTAGCCATGTCATTAGTAGTAACATATTACAACCTGACTAGAATTTACCAGTTCAGGCAATCACCCAATCTTTGTTTCCTATGCAGAAGAGACAAGAATCAGGCTATTTCTACCACAACATCTTCCTAGATGGACTAGATTATGTATTTGGGAATTATATAAATTAGCACATGTTCTTCTTCCTCAAGGAATTAGATTCCTCTTGATCAGAAGTAAAGTAGCATCTAAAGGCTTTAATAGACATATGGTACTAGGTGAGATATGTAGACCAAGTACATGGAGTTCCAGTCATACATTACCAAACAGTGCTTTTTGGACTTAGCATCTAGAGCAGATATGCTCATTTTTGTATAATAATTCTCCAGTCTTGGTATCATTAGGACTGTGCCTTCTTTCCTGGATAGGAGTACAGGCAGTCCTCCAACTTACAACACAATTGGTTCCTGAAAACCGCGTCTTAAGTCGAAACATTGTAACTCGGAACCAATTTTCTCATAAGAAACAATGTTAGGAATTGGGGATTGGTTCCTGAACCAAGGCCTGATACCCTATTTTCACTAAAAATACCCCAGAATTTTGTAATCGGTCAATTATAGATGAGTAATATAGCTTCGTTAACGTATTTATATTGTAAATAGCAATCACTGATTTGGAAAGACTTCTTTGAGGTGACTTTGCTGGACTTTGTGAAAAGCTCTTGGTTGGAGTTTTTGAAGGGTTCTTGGCTGGAGTCTTCTTAGGAGTCTTGGCTGCAGGTTTTTCTGGAGTCTTGTCTGCTTTCTTAAAGAAAGTGTCCAAGGAAGTTTGGACAGATATTCTCCAGGGAGATAAGTGACGCAGTGAACTTGTTCGCTGGTGTGGTGTCGCATTGGATCAGCCTTGTAAAGTAAAAACTGACATCATAAAGTTGAAACAGGGTGTCAATTTATAAATGTTGTAAGTGCGAAACGTAACTTGAAATGTTCTAAGTCGAGGACTGTCTGTACTGTTAATTTATCCTATGAATGGGAATAAGCAAAGGATACTTACAAAAAGGAGTAGGGCGAGTCCTGACAAGTGCACACATGCAGTTTGTGGCACCTCAAACCCCATGCGGCACATGTGCACTCATTTGCTGCACTGCTCATTTGTACTGCTGCAGTTTTTTTTTTGACACTGGGAAATCCTGGTATCAAAAAACAAAAAAATGCTGCTAAAAAAAGCTGTATGGTGCACGTGGCAGCAGTGTGCACTGCCCATGGGTGGCTGGTGCCTCCTGAGTCGGGGGGGCACTTGCCCCCCCAGCAGCCAGTCAGCAACTGCGGGGAGTGGGGGCGGGTCCCTCCATGGTTGATTGCGCCGACTTGGAAGTGCCAGCGGTGTGCCCGGAAGTGCCAGTGGTGCTTCTCTTGGTGCCCCTACTCCCCAGCCGGCACACTCAGAGAGGGCACCAGTACTTCTGCCTGCCCTCCCCCCACCCCTGCCTAAGCAGGGAGTGCTGGCTGTCAGGGGGTGCACCAGTGCTCTCAGGGGGTGCATATGCACCCCCGTGCACCCCCTATGTGTCACCACTGGCACTGCCAGAAACTGCTGCCCTGGGAGTCCCCCAGGACCCTAGGTAAAGCTGCTGGGGCCAGCACAGGTGCTGGCCTCAGCCTCCCTTACCTCACCTGGGTCAATTTGCTGCACACCAGATTGTGTGTGCAGGGGAGTGACTTGGGACAAATAGCAGCAGTAGAAATGCACCCATAGAGTATAGTCAACTATAATGGGAGTTCTTGAGATGGACTGTCAAGTCACACTTCCCATCCACCTTCCCCTCTCCTTTGGAGTCCAAATTAATTTTAAGGGCTTGGAGATGCATAGGAAATACTGAGGAAGGTATTATGCCACATCTCATTTTATAGTCTTGTCCACAGAATATTTCAAAATGTTGAGAGGAAGGTTAGGAGGGACACAGGAGGGCTTTAGTGGGCACTGCTACTTTGAATTGTAACACTTGTACTGCACAGGTTGATGAGCCCAGGAGTGTGAATATATGGAACCTGAGTCAAAGAACTCTGGTTACAGGCGAGTCACCTCCAGTTTTTCTTCGTAGGAAACTTTAGGCTAGTTCACAGGTGCTCAACCCTCTAGCCTGTGGAGCCGTGGCATCCAGCCCACTGGGCTCCCCACAGGTCCAGAAATTTGGTGCCAGTGGAGTAGTGGCAGCTGGGGAAGTGTAGGGTCCAGTCTGGGAACATTTGGCCTGGCCAAGGTTGTGTGGAGTCTGATTTGGGTATATGCAGCCAGGCCAAGGTGGTGAGGGGCCTGATCTAGGTACACATGGCTGGGCTGAGGTAGTATGTGGCCTGATCCAGGTGTGTGGGGCCCAACTTTGTGCATTGACTCTGGCCTGTGTATTGGCTTTATACCACTCATCCAGTCCAGGGGGCCAAAAGGGTGAACATGACTGAATAAGGTAATTTTTTTGTTTGTTTAGTTCGGTATGGTTTTAGCACATTCTGTATGAATCCATATTGATTATTGAAGTAAATCGTTGGTTTACGGAACTGGTTATAGTATATACTTTTTCATGTGAATGGTAATCACCTAACCAGTTAAAATTTAGTTCTAGCTGGCAGTTTTGACAGGTCTTCAGTGGGTGCATCTACATGAAATATTTACTGCGCAGTAACTTGTTACTACTGCGCAGTAGCATTGCCGAGCATGAACTGGGACGCGACACTACTGTGCAATACTAATGAGCTACTGCACATTAAGCATCACTAGGCAACTCTGCTGTGACATTACTGCACAGTTATGCTGGTTATTGTGCAGTCATTTAGTACTTAGTTATGCAAGTACTAAATGACTGGAGAGTAACAGCTGTGCAGTGGGTGGCTTGTGTAGACAAGCCTATTGTCATTTAAGTGCCACGTTGCTGCATTTAAAGATGCAAAGGCTTTGTCTAGACAAGTGGGGAAAGAAAACCTTTCATTTCTTTTACAGATGCATCTCTCTCCCTTCTTGCCTTCTTATGTTTTTGATTCCATTTGGTTGAACACATTTGTTTCATATAATAAGCATTTTTGTTTCCAATCTCAAATAGAGGGGTTTATACAAAAGTACCATAGGCCTGGGCATTATTATAAATTGTGAAGGAAAGCTCCTAACCCCTCCCCTCTTTAAGATTAGAGTGAGGTTTGGGAAGTTTTGGTGTGGGCATTGCCCCTGTCACCTTTTGGGATGTTGAGAGATTTTTTTCTCAAACTCCCAGACCTGCACTAGAGATATTAATGCTGTTCCTAGATGTGTCACTTTACTTTAAGTTGTGACCTAGTTAAACCACATTCCAGGTATCTTGTCTTCCTACATTGTCCAGGACAAAAGATTTGATAGTCTCAGTTTTGATAGTTAAATTACAAAACCCATTATTCATTATTTGTGTTAACAATTAGCATTCTTGTTAGTTTCAGCAGAAAAGCAAGGGCTAACCTGGTATAGGTCTGGACCTATTTTTCCCCCCATAAAGGTGATCCATTCAGAGTGGCAGTGATGCACAGTGATTAAGCTGTGTTTGCAATGCTGCTGCTTGTGTTGTACCTATTCTGTAGATAAAGAGGCCTTAAGTTTCAAGAACTTTTTTATGAATAACAAATTTATTTTAAAATAATAGATAACCAAAATATTGACAAAAATCCATACTCTTTTGTTTCTTTTTTAGCTTGTC
Source organism: Gavialis gangeticus (assembly GCF_001723915.1). Taxonomy (NCBI): domain Eukaryota; kingdom Metazoa; phylum Chordata; order Crocodylia; family Gavialidae; genus Gavialis; species Gavialis gangeticus. The sequence continues at coordinate 14,968,421 of NW_017729003.1, forward strand.
AGTGTTCTCACCGTGGAGGGGAAATGAAGATATCACTACAGAGTGATGGAAGGGTTGACATCACTGGTCAAGTAGTTATTGTCTTAACAGGCAATTTGACATTCTGAAGGGAATCAGCACTAACAGCTCCATCTGTCTGAGCTTCAAATTATTCAAATGGTATCTGGTTATATTTTGGTCTTAAAGTGCAACTCATCATCACTGTCTTGTGGAACCCTTAATTCTTAATTGTTTCCTCCCCACTTCAGAGATTACTTGAAAATTGTCATTCAGGTTTTCAGGGTGTTCAGTGGATTTCTCTTGATCCTCCCGTATCCTTCTAAACTAAATGATTCTTTTTTGTTTCTTTTAAATCCCAGATTTTTTCTTGCCTTGTGCCTTTCTGCAGGTATAGAGTCTTTTCTCACACTGTCCAGTAACAGTCTTCTTGTATTCCAACTCCTGTGATCTCCTTTTTATGTTCAGACCCATCTTAAAAGCTATTTCTGGTCTCTTTCACTCGCTCATAAAATAATTAAGTCCTTTCTTCATGTTCAGTCTCTCTTCCTGAAGTCTGACTATTGTTCCTCTTTTTTCCTTTTCCCTGCATCCTGTCTTCAATAATTTACTTGATTTAAAATGCGAAAACTAATTGTATGTGAAATCCTCTTTCTTTCTTCTCTTTTTAATTATGCTTTTCAAGAATGAATTATATTGAAGAAGCTCGTAACATTAAATCTTGATATGAAATTTTTGGTTGAAGAACACAGATGGCTACACTAAGCTACTTCTATTAAATGCTTCAAAATCTGAAGCTTTCCTCCTAGTTCAGAAGTCCTTTCTGCAATGTCCTCTCTGTGCAACATTATCTCTAATCTTATGTCAGCTATTTTCTTGAGTCTTTACTTTGCTGCTGTTTTGGTGTTCTCTCAATTCATCATTTAGGAATAGAAGACTCTTTCAGTTGTCATGGCCAGTTTATCTACCACTCTTTCTTCCTCTTTCCAAGTCACCTTTTTTCTAAATTTTGCTTTAAGTCTTTCATTTTTTTCTTTTATTTTGTAATCATCTCTCAGAGTGTACAGCATTTTTAATTCAAAGGTATTGTCATCCTGCATGATCAGTTGGCAGTAATTTACATGGCTTATATATAGTGCAGAGATTGGCTGGCTATACTTAAGGTGAACTCCAGTACTGTCATTACTTCGTGATTTTCATCTTGATAATCTCCAAAGCACCTGGAGATGAGTAAAGATGTACAAATTTCAGATTTCATTTTAAAAAGTAAGTTTCTCACCCTCATAGTTGCATATAGAATATTGATAATGTGACTTGAATATCTTAAAGGCTCACAGCCAGAAGGTAAACAAAAGGAACCTCCAATTAAAAATAAAATAAAAAATCTCACATGTGCTTTGAGCCTGGCTTATGAATTTTGAATATTTGAAGTTTTAGTACTGAAACTCAAACATGAGGGAGGGCACTGGAGTCAGCCTAGGAGGAGCATGTCTTGCAGCAAATTGAAAATAACCTGCCCACTTTTGGAGATGCACTGCTCACTCAAGACCCCTGGTAGACCAGCAAATGTAGGCATCTTGCTTTGCTTCATTCCCCATTGCAGGCAGGTTACTCAGGGAGTGAGAGTGACCCACAATCTAATCTGAGAAATGTTTTTAGAAAAACTCCTTTAGAATGTTGATGCATAAAAAAGCAATTATTGTTCACCTGTCCAGATTTAACAAATAGACAGTACAGCTTTCTCCCCCAAGGGGACTAATAATCAACAAAGCCCAATAACTTTTAAATGTGCCTGCTATCTAAATCTTCCTGACCAAACCAATATACTTGCTGCTTAATGCAGTTTTTTTGTAGTTTATTTTTTCTTAGTCTCCATTTCTGTTCAGTATAGAAAAATCATCAGAGCTCAGGTGGGAGACTCTGCAGTAATGTGTTTGTAATCAACAGATTAGTTAATCAGCTATGATTTATTAATGATGAATTAATTATACCTGATTGTGCAGTTCTGCTGGCTAAATGGAGCTTTAAAGGGGTTATTTTATTAATCATCACTGTGCTAATTGCAGACACTTACAGGAGGATCACTAATTAAACATGCAACCATATGCAAAACAAGCTAGGCTGCTGAGTGCGGCAAGAATAAGAACACTCATTTTCTGACTAACAAACTTTATTTTCCATGAAATATTATGTAGTTGACCTGGTGATGCTAATTACTCACCAAGAATTATTTTAATATGTTACACATTTTCAGTCAGCAAAAAAAGGAAATTGATCTTTAAACCAAATTCCATAGGCATTCTGTCTCAGCCAAATTTTATTTAGCTTTCCTGGTGCAAAAGCTGTAAGCTGTGTGAACAATCCAAAAATAAATTGTTTACAGTTTGTGTGAGATTTTTCACATTTCCATGGGAAAGAAGTTTTATTATTAACTATGCAAATGGAAGATAATTTTTAGAAACAATTGTCATAACCTGCAGCAAGGTACTGAATATCACTTTTTATATGTAGTAGAGTGACTGCAATACATTGTAAAACTAAGGCATTAATAGATTTTAAATATAAAGTATAAATGAGTGTTTAAAACAGAAAACAAATGATGTGAACCTTGGTTAAAAAAGGAAATACTGGAAAAATGTGTATCAGAAGGTTTCTAGAACAGGGGTTGGCAGCCTATGGTTTGTGGACTGGATCTGGCCTGTGGAGTCATTTGATCTGGCCTTCAGATGTGGAGCTTTGGCACTGTCATTTTTCCCTGCAACCGTGGGAAGACTGTGGGTGATCTCGCTGTGCTGCCATGGGGAAAAGTGATGCTAGTCCTAGCACCTACCTTCACCCTCCTGCATCTTATCCAAACTGGGTCAGTCTGGCATGCAGCCTTAAAGGTTGCTGCTGTTCTAGAACATTAGAAAGGAAACGGGAAATATGTAGCAGTAGATCATATGGAGCACATTATAACTGCATCTTCTTCTCAACGTGAATAAATTCCACTTCAATCAGTTTGATTAAAATTAAATGGTTGACTTTAACCATTTGATCTTCAGGATGTACATTTCATCTTGCGGAGTATATTGTGCCCTTAAAATATTAATAATAATATCTGAATGCTACAGTGTTTTGGTGTAGATAATTTCCTTACCATTAATTTCCCCTAAACTCTTGTTTTATTCAGATGGTTGTCTTCCTTACTAAGTAAATGGCAACTGACTTCAAAAGCAATGGCATTACCCAGTATAACCTGCAAAATGACCAAAATTAATCAAAATAAAAGTGGTGTTTATATTAATTTTAGTACAAAAAGCTTAATTTTTGAGGTTCTGATTAAATGATACATTGGCTCAAATTATCCAGTTATTGGATTAAATGCAAATCCCAAAGCAGACCCAGTTCTGGGCTGTTTTTGACTTCCTTATGGTGTTCAGCTCACATACTACTACTTGAGAAAAGCTCCTGTCACTGCTCTCTGGTATAGAGAAGTTCTGAGGCTAGTACAGGGCTGGTGGATCCTGTCTATGCTGTGTACTTTATAGAGATGTGCCAAAGGAATAGCTTTGGGTCAGCAGGAGCAAGGGAATGGAGATATGTCTGAACTGTCTTGCACTCTGATATTCTGGACCACAGTAGTGTTCCATAAGGGACCAGTCAAAGCCAGCATAAATTAGAGTAAGTTCTAGGTTAGACCAGAATTCAGGAGATACAAATGTGATTTAAGAACAGCTCAGAATAGCATGCAAATGACAAATTTAAAGGAAGCAAAGTAAAAAACTAAAAACAGCCAAACAAACACAAAAATCCTAACACACAAACCCATAGGTTTATTGCTATAGGAAATGCGACGGCATAGCAAAAGGAAGCAACAAAATTACAACAGAAGTCAAGATCACATAAGATAAACAATTTAAACATTAACATGCTTGTGAAAGTCCATTGTTGTTGTTCTTTTTTCCTGTGGAGAAGCAACAGAAAACATGCTTAAAAAATTTAAGACTACAGTTGAAAAGGCAAACTGCAAAAGATGGAAATAACCAATAAAAAACATTGCAAATCTCTGGTTGGCAACAGGTTATTGAGAAAAATTGTGTGCGGTGTGAGGGATGGTTAGGGAAACTTAGCAACAGATGAGGAAGATACTGCTGGGAAACTAAAAGATTTCTTTGTCTCAGTGTTCATCAGAGTGTCAGGGAAACATGCCAGAAACAGAGGAACGCTTCCCAGGGGTTGAAAATGGATATTGAATGAAAATTAAGCGCAACAGGAAAGCAGCTAAAAATTCATTTAGTTTAGTTAAAAAGATTCTCTGGGATTGGGAATTTCTGGATTCCTTTTTGCAGCAGACAAGTTTGGCTTTTAATTTATTCCTAGACTTTTAAAGCAAAAGTTTAAGCAAAACATTATTTTCAGTCTTCCTGAGTTTTTCTTTCTTTTCCTAATATTTTTTCTTATAAAAACATAAGTGGCTAGTTTCACAAGAATTCAGAAAGTGGAAAAAAAAGGAATGGGAAAATATATCTTTGGATGTTAGAGAGGCTTGATAGGGAATATTGGCTGAATGGTTGTAGGAGAAGCTGAACTTTTTGCTTCTGCTAATATCAACTGACTGGAAACAGTTATTCAACAGTTATCCTGACATCGGATAGGATCGTATAGAACGATATTTCCAAGTTCTTGTTATATAGAGACTTGATTAAACATTGTTAATTGCCTTACAAATTTACAGAAAAGTCCTCCCCTAGTTTTGTCTTCATGATCTGTTTGGTAAAAGGTGAAAAGGTATCCCATTTATATGCCATTGAGATCCCAGGCTTTGCTGTTTCTGTAACCTCAGCATGAGGAGGAGGTGATGTGGTCAGCATTGTGTTCCAGCTATATTTTACCCCTATGTAGCGCCTAGTAGCCATTGGCTAGGAGGCCAGGTGGACCTGGAAGTTGAAATGATGAGGGGAAATCCATCACCTTCAACTGGGATTGAATCCAGGTCCTTTCAGTCCAGAGTGAGTTACCCTAATGACTGAGCTACACAGCTCCTATGAGGTGTTGGGTAGGCACATGAAATATTTTATGCTTTCTAAGTTTCCCTGGTTCAGTTGTGACATTAAATTAATTTTTTTTCCATTTGAATAATTAAAGTCCTGGTCTGAATGATGGATCAAATAAATTAAGCAAATCCAAGGCAGGGTTCAGGGATAGCTAGACCAGTGGGATTTGGGGGAGAAAAAAATGAGAAGACTGGTATAACTAGGCCAATGGGAAGGTGTGGGTCTCAGGGGGACACAAGTGGAGGCTCCGGGGCACCCTCCCGCAGTGGGACCTGAGGCAGGGCTGACCCACTCGAAGAGAGAAATGAAAAGCCCTGAAAATGGAGTGTACTTAATGTTTTCAGAAAGAAAGGAGCTGTGCTGAGACAAACCGCCTGTGCAGTTCGTCAGTCACTTGTGTTGCTGGCTGGGAGCGGCACCAGCTGATGACATCAAAAACTGCCCGGTTATTTTAAAAGCCGGTGGCAAAAGAATGGGGGGGAGAGCAGCAATACCGGAGCCAGGAGTCATGGCTGCTTCCCAGGCTACACACGGGCTGTGTCGGCAGCCCAACAAGAAGCTGGATGGAGACCCACAGGAGGGGTCCCAGCTCATATAAAAGAGGCATCTCGGTTCAGCTGGATCAAAGAGGATGGCATTGAGGGATCCTGAGGACCACAGGCACTGGACCTGTGAGCGGGGTGGGCTGAAGCCCCAATTATTTTTTTCCTTTTTTGTGTGTTTTTTTGTGCTGTTGTTTTAGAAGGTGTATAGT
>NW_017729003.1:14979207-14981360 GCF_001723915.1 Gavialis gangeticus
ATTTTTTTCCTTTTTTGTGTGTTTTTTTGTGCTGTTGTTTTAGAAGGTGTACAAGAGCCCAGAGCAGAGAAGGAGGCTTCGGGTACCTTCTTGCGTCAAGGGGAAGGAGGCGAGGCAACTCAGTGTATCAGTGGGCACCGTGACGGGGGCAGTATCATGCTCGTAGCCTTCCTGAGTGAAGGGAAGACAAGAGCCGGGCAGGGAGAGACAGCACAGGCCATGACATCAATGGACTGGCCAGCAACCCATCATCTGGCTATCCTGAGGGCTAGCACATGGCTGTAGTGTAGGCAAGGTGGCGCCTCAAGAACACCTGCTAAGGTCAGCACCTGGTCTGTGAGAAGGAGCCCCACGACTGAAGAAAAGATCAAGTCGTGGCAGGTGAGTGTTGGGGCCTTCCCCAGGGGCGAATGTGACCCAACACCTAGGCCTCAGGGACACACCCTGCGACTGGCACCAGGTGTGTACTCTAAAGCCACTAGAGAGCGCCTATACGAGGCCAGGTGGGTGCAGTGAGAACAGCCATTGCTGTGGGAGACATAGATACCAAACTCAAATGCTCAGATATTACCTTGTAATGAGAGTGGTTTAAACACCTAAGACCATATGCTGAATTTCTGCAGATTCCATGGGTCAGCTGAAGGTAATGGAGCTATGGCAGTTTACATCATCTGAAGATTTCTCCTGGAGACTAGATTTAACTGGGACACTGGAGATGTTAGGAGGGCACAGACATGATCCTGAATCCAAACTCTGTCCTCCTAAGTTTTTGTTTCTGAGTAGGAATCCAATCAGAGCAACTAATCTGGAAACTGTTCCCTGAATCCAAAGTGGAGACCAGTTAGTTCTGGCAACCAGTTAGTAAATCACTTCTCTTCATGAAAGCTGTTAATAGAAACAAATGATAGGTAGTTTTGTTTAAAATAACATTGCAGTTAACAAACTTAAGAAAAAATGGCTCTATTCTGAATGTATTTCTCTATTTGGAAGTGAACTAATAATTCTAATGCATTATATATATCATTTTTTGGAGAAGTTTGTGATTGACTCACGTGATTTGTATAAACATCTCTGATTTGACTTTTGGGCTTCAGATTTAAGAAATATGTTAACTATAAAAATTCTGTGACATAATTAAAATATTTAATAGCAGCAATTGACAAGATATACATTTAATAATAAACTGCAGACTCTTTTGTAATAAAATAACAATTTCAGCAGAAAAAAAATTTACATTAAAAGCAAACACCTGCTCCTGTAAAATTACTCCACTGCAGGTACCAACCCAGGAGACTTTGCAGATGGTTCTGTGTTTGCAAACCTGACCTCAGCAGCCCTTCATCAATCTTAGACTGATTGATTCTCTGGGAAGCAGAGTACACTATATCCCAGGATACTGTAAGAAACCTTTGAATTAGTTCTAACCAGAACACCAATTAATTAGTACTTTTGTTTCTTTTAAAATTTCCTAACCAAGTGCTTAATTGTGTCATCGAGTAGGGGTGGTGCAGTTAGTCTGTCCCAGGAAAAGCTCCAAGGGGGATTGTACCTCCAGAGGCAGAATACCCTCACACCTGGGAGACTGCATGGATCGCACACATCCTCTCAGCTTGCAGGTTGGAGCAAGAAGGATGTGGGGTCATGATCCCTTTTCACATTCTTTCTGTTGATGCAGTGTAATTATAGCCCTTTACCTAGCCTTTTCTGTTGGCCAGTATAAAGAGAAATAGATGCCATGAACTCATAGCCTCCCTTTCCTTCTATCACCACCTTTGAAGTACCTTGCTACTTTGGAGGCACCAGAAAGTAGTTGCTCAGCTCAACTGTTAGACCAGGGGTTGATTATGCCTGGTCTTTTCATTGAAGAATGTAAAAGGGATAAGTCTCCTTTTACATTTCTTCTTTATGCATGTGTAATTAGATGGTACAGCATTATCAGTATACTAGTAAATTGCCCGTCAAGAATGACGGGGGGGTGGGGGGTGGGCAGGGATGGAGCACCGCCACCCATCAACCTGCGCTGCTGCTGCCTCCCAGGAGCAGGAGGGGGGCGGAGGGAAGTTGTCCCACTGAGCCCCCCCACCCCCCTGGCCCTGCTCCTCAGAAGCAGTGGAGGGCCGCCATGATGGCAGGGATGGATCGGGGGGGGAAGG
>NW_017729003.1:14986360-15006862 GCF_001723915.1 Gavialis gangeticus
ATCAACCTGCGCTGCTGCTGCCTCCCAGGAGCAGGAGGGGGGCGGAGGGAAGTTGTCCCACTGAGCCCCCCCACCCCCCTGGCCCTGCTCCTCAGAAGCAGTGGAGGGCCGCCATGATGGCAGGGATGGATCGGGGGGGTAAGGCCCCCCCACTCTGTCCCCTCCATCCCTGTTGTCATGACGGCACTCTGCACTCTGATTGGTTGTTTCACTAACCAATCAGAGTGCCCCAAGAGCGTTACAAAAAGGCAGACGGACTATCCCTTTATTATATAAGAACAGTTGCTCTTTATAAAATCATTCATTTGTCAGTGTCTAGAAAAAAATACCATCTATAAAAAGATTTTTTTCTGTCCTACTGAAAGGCCTTTGCATGTGCAGTTCCTTTTATGTTTCCATCTTTTTACTTGTCTTGCACCATATTTGTCAAAAGCCACTCAGGGAGATGGTGATATATTTTGAGCTGTAGTGACACTGACACGGTATTTGCTTTTTTTGTTTGTTTCCTTAAGTCTGGATTATATAGTCTCATCATTATTTGAATGTTTGATACAAAGAGGTATCTACTGACAAATGATGGATGCCTGTAAGTTTGATCCTCACCCCACTTTTGCCAGTACTTTTGTTTATGGTTATCATTTAATAGTTTTGGTGGTCTATGGTACAGTTTAGAGATGTATAGCTTTAAGAGCATAAGGGCCTATTTTGATCATTTAGTGTGACCTGCATAATATAGGTCATATATTTTACCAAATAATTTCTTCACTGGGTCCAGTGGAGTTAGTCTTCAATGAAGGACCTAATATGGTGGACAATCCACTACATCCCTTGGTAGATTGCCCTTTAGCTGCTTATGTTTGTTGTTAATATGGTAAGCTCAATTTCCAGATCTAAGAATTCTAGCTTGAGCTGCCAGCTATTTCATCCAATTATGACTTTGGCTATTAGATTAAATAGGTTTTCTATAAAGCTTGGATTCCTGGCTTTTTGATGGTGCAGAGTATCCCTAGCCCTGGGGGAGTTTTCCTGTTGCTTGACCTTAAAATTTGTACTGATCCCTTGAGCTAGTAGTGGTTTAACTATTTACAGTTGTATTGCACACATTTTTTAGTCAGTGTAAATAATGCAAAGTATTTTTATTACCATATTCAAGCACATTTGTCATCCTAGAGAAAATATTTTAGTTTGTGTCCTTCCATTTTTGTTCTTTTATCATGTATGAAGAAGTCCTGCTTTTTTATTTTAAAAATTAAAATATTGTTTGTGGATAATTGGAAAAAGTGTGGGTTTATCACATCACAAGTACAGACAAGATAATTTTTATTTAATTGGAGTAGAAGTGATTAAAAAAATATTTAAAATCTCTTTGTTTTACTGTATTCAGTAAATATGCTGGGTTCAGCAAATATTGTCTTGGGCTTGACTACCAGGTTGTAGGGCAGGTGGCTGCTGTGGCTCTGGCTCTGGCCTAACGAGGGGTTGGAGTTGGAGCTGCAGATGCTTTTCCCCACTGCCACATATCCCCTGCCACTGCTGCCTGCTGACTCCCACTACCTCTGCCCCCTGTCACCTCTGCCTGGCCCCTGCCACCACTTACCCTCAGTCCTGCCTCCGGCTCTAGCTTCAGCCCTGCTCTAGACAGGGGCACGGAGCACATGGTGGCTCTAGTTCCCACCAGCTGGGCAGCAGTGGCAGGGGTGGTGGCAGCTCTGGTTCTGATGGAGCCAGGGCTGGAGCTGCTGCTGCCGCAGCTACTGCTGTCTGGTCAAGCAGAGCCCTGAACCAACGCATGTTTCATGTCCCAGCCTGGAGCCGGGCCAGGCCAGAGCTGAAGCTGCAGCTGGGGATAAAGGGCAGCAAGGGGAAACAAGTGGGAGAGTTGTGTGGGCACTGGGGGGGAGAAATGGCATGGTGGGGCAGGCACCAGGAAGAGGTAGGCAACTGGTGCTGGGGGGGGCAGGCAGCATGATGGGCAAGTGGTGGGGGAGGCAGGCAGCAAGAACTAAGGTGGGAGGACAAGTAGCAGAGGTTAGGCCACTTAACTCCCCTGATACCTGTCCCTGCCCACTGTCTGCCCCCTGCCACTACTTTTCCTGCTACATTGGTTGGAGGTGGTGGGGGGAGAGTTTAAGATGGCCTCCAATATTTAGATTCTATATATGGAAAATTAGAACAAATTTATAATTTCCCATGTATAGAATGGGAAATTATAAGTGGCAACAGCTGCTGGGCATGTGGCCTCAGGCCCCAGATTCTACAGCAGGGCCCTGACCCTGCTATCCCTGTCTTCAAATTCCCTGGCCTGCCAGGAGCCCCATGGGCAATATGGAACAACTTTGTGGGCTGCATGTTTGACACCCCTCTCCTAATTGAATACAGCGTTTGCAAACGGTTGCTTCTGACCATATAGGTCAAAATGATACCATATTACTGATGCAGTTTTTCTGTACATTTGTGTGAACTTGTGTCCAATCTTTATATTATTTTCAAAGTAAACTTGACTGAGTTCATGAGTCTTCACTTTTGAACTATGTTAGCTAATTTATTACATTTTTGTGTAATTTTAAAGTTTGTGACATACAATTTTATCACTTGCCTGATTTTTAAATATTAATATTCTAGAATTTTATTGCACTTGATTGAAAAACTTCTTAATGCCCTGCTGTCTGTTAGGACAAAAGAGCAGCTGTGTATCTAAAGTGCCTGGCAAAGCATAAACCAATTTAGCTACAAAAGTTTTTTTTTTTTTTGATGTTCCCAATTAATATGGAGAGGTTTAATTGCAACACTATCAGCCCTTACAACCAACCATGTAAACTGTTGGTTAAACAGAGTGTGGATGACTTAATTTGCATAACAGTTTACTGTAATTACAATGTAAAATGAGGTTGTAAAGTACCATAAAAGAGAAATGTTTTCATCCTCTTGTTTGTAGGTCTCTTTTTATCATTTTGGCCAAATCCTTGCCATCTTCGCAAATAGCAGCAAATGAAGGAATCCGCAGCAAATAAAGATGAGAAACCTAAATTTACTCTATTGTCTCTTGTGGTTGTAATAAAATCCATAAGATAGAGAAGGCAGGATAGTGTAATTCATGCACTCCCCATTAATAATAAGTCACTATCTGAACTGAAATCATGAGCTCTCAAGACTTCAGTATCATTTATGTAACAGCTTTGACTCAGTAGAGGAAGCATTGCTGACTTCAGGGGTGTTTTTGAGAAGCTATTACATTTTATAGTCAAATTGGACATTTTGTATTTTTGCCTTCATTTCGTTTTGCTTATCAGCAGGAGACTATTTAATTAGTTTTGGGGCATTTACAACTAAGTCTCTATCCTGCAAAGGAGTGTCCTGGCAGAGTGATGAAAGCATTGTGTAAATGGATCCAGAAATGTGATGGTGAATTGTGCTGAAGTCTACCTTCAGTTGACTCACCTAATATAAATGAGTACTGTGGTGCCCTCAGTTGGCACTGTATCTCCCTGCTCCCTGGACCGGGCCCTGACTTGCCTGCCATGACTTGATGGAACTGAAACTGAAAGGTGGGGTTCAGTGGTATTCTTGCTCCTGGCCTGGAGATGGTAATACTGGCTTGTTGCAGTTGATCCTAGGGCTCCACCTTCCCTACACCCTGTCCACTCGCCAGAGTCTGCTCTGGAGGGGGTCTGCTCTGCCAGGTAGCACCTCAGCATCTCACCTCCTACTTCCCCACTGCACCTGGCTTCTGCCAGTGTTTTTAAATCTCTTGCGGTGGCGGTCGCAGCTGATGTCATCAGCTGGCTGCCACTCAGCTTGATTGACAGCTGCTTGAAAAGCAGTCTCCCTCTCCATCCTGGTCTGCCTCCTGGGTAAGTTTCCTGGGCCTTCCTCTGGGAGTGCTGGGGTTTGTCGCTGGCGCTTCTGCCCCCTGAGGGTGGCCCCCGCCGCCACAGTACCATTCAGCAGAGGTGTAACTGGCCGGTTCTGTGACCTGAGCAGAGGAGGTACACAGTGCAGCAGCTGCCTGGACGGTGGTAGTGGCAATGTCAGCAGCATGGCAGCTACTATTTGTATGTCCCTTCCCTGCCCACCCTCCCAAATCAGCACCCAGGCGTGGTGCCCTGATCCTTCCCCAACTCCCACCCCTGGAATGGGCATGTTACATCTCATTGCTAACAATTTTTAATCAACTCCTCTCAAATATTCTAAATATACATCTTAATGGCATATTCTCAAAATTAAATGATAACTATAAACAAAGTTTACAAATATAGCATGGCCTTTCTAAATTGTTATTTTTGAAGTATAAACTGTCTCTTAAACAGTCTAATGTTTAGAAATTCCTATTTTTTTCTTAGAAAACTAAATAATACACCTAAATGCTGTATATGGAAAATAATATGCAATTTCAGCATATTCTTTATTTTTTTGCTTTGCCTCATTTGAAAAGGCATTAGAGTTAAAAGATTTTTTTTAAATTTTAATTCTGTAGAAAAATCCTTTAATCTCAGCCTCATAAACTAATGTTTTGATCATTTAACCTGAAATCTCATAATATATTTGAAACTACTACTTTCAAATATAGAATTTCCTTATGTTTGTATTTATCTTTAAAAGGACATTATTTTGTCTTTTGTTTCCCCTGTAAAAGTGAAAATTAAGTGAAGTTTCAAATTCACAGAGTCTGAATATTACCTGAGAAATCCTACTATGAAATGTACTGAAACCTGATTATGAGTATCTAAACCTAAGAATAATAAAGTGAATGTCTTATTTATGTAACAGCTTTGACCCATTAGAAGGCTTTTAAAGCATGCATCACTGATTTTAGGGTTGTCTTTGTGACTCTACTTAGGGATCCTTGTTAAATCAGGCATTTTAAATTTTAGCCCTCGTACCCTTTTGTTTATCAGCAGGAGATAAAATATTTAATTAGTTTTGGGGCATTTATAATCTCTTCTGGGCCAGCTCCAGCCACAATGCTGGACGCCACTTCTGAGTTAATTCCAGTCAGGTTGGCCCCTCTAGTAGAACATATGGATAACCTATAAGCCTTTAGCAAAAGTTGCAGCAGCAAATATTAGTGGGGTGGGACCTCCCTGCTGGGAAAATGCTGTGCAACAAAGCAAAAGGGGGCCAGCGTCGCAAGTGGAGGTCAGTGCAGCACTTAGACCAAACAGCATCTGGCAAACTGTGCCAATTGGAAATCAGTGAGAAACAGGGGAGTGGGTTATAATTTTATGCCTATTCGCACAAGAAAATAACTCCTCCTGAATTTTTATAAAAAGCATACCGCATCCTCTGGCATCATGGTTTGTGTGCCTATTAATTTCACTACACAACATAGCCATGATTTGTTTCTTGCAGTCAGTGTTATGCTGTGCTGTTTATTTTGTTTGTGAAAACTTTGATGGTTTTAAGATTTCTTTCAAATTAGTTATATATGGAAGGTTTAATTTAATTTATTTTTAGGTAGAATTAAACTCCATTAACTGCTTTAGTGCAACTTTGAGGCTGAGGATGGAAACTTAGAGAAATGAAAACAATTTAAAAGTAATAATGTCAGGTCCTCAATTGCTGTAAATTGGTAATGCTGGCCTGTAATCCCATAGCAGCATTCAGGTAATCACATTAATGTCTGGTTATTTTATTTAATGTACATTTTAAAGTATAAGTAAAAGTTCCATTAGTTGAAACTAATATTGCTGTATTACATAGGAATTACTTTGAGTTTTGCACATTTAATTTCTTAACATTTGTGGTATATTTATGTGGTCTTCTGCATTTTAATCAAAACATCACCACTAAGATCAGTTTTCACACCATCCCTTGAATCCTTTCATTTGCCTTTCTGTCTACTACCACAGAAGTTTATGCTCCTTATTTGTACCTTCAGGGCTCCTTTGTATAGCTCTGTTTGCTCCTTTTCACCTTATATCTTATTCAGTGCCTCCTCTTGCTATTCTCCATCCTCTCTCCTTATTGCTCCCTCTGTTTCTGATTCTGCAACTTTATGTGCTTTCAGTAGTTGATTTCAAAGGGATTATTCAGTGAATAAAGTTAAGTGTGTGTATAAGTCTTACCAGAGGCATGGCTTGCATCTTTATCTCCCATTCTTTCCTGGGTTTCTTCTCCCATATTTTTAGAACAGGATCCTATGCCACATGTTCAGAGTACCCTCCTTCTCCCTTCAGAGCATTCATTATAATCTGTTTCTTTGGTGAAGCCTTTTTACACTTCCTGACAATATTCTGCATTATCCTACCTCTTGATTGTTTTTGTCTGAGTAAAACAGAGATTCTGTTACATTTTGTTGATTGTGAAACACAGTATGTAAATGATACATAAATAGCAACAATAATAATGGGACCTCACCAAGAATCTGGGGATCTGAACAGTCTCGGTTTAGGGGAAATTAGACAGAATACTGAACCTTGTGATTTGCCCCGTTTCTATAATAGTCTCAACCACAACTGTAGATCCAAATACTGAACATTTTAGCTACTTCTAAGATGGATATGGGCATAACTCTATAATTTAATTTATTTAAAATGGATAATGAAAAAGTGGAATTAAAGCATTTATGGGAAAAGGAATTTCAGGTGAGTCTTGCAGCCACATTTAAAGCAATGAAAGGCAAATCCAGCTTCTCTATAGCTGTGGAATCTACCTTAGCAGTGATGAGCGTATCAGATTAAAACTACAGGTTTGGAAAATTGTTCTTTATAATGGTTGTTAGCAGCTGTACACGGTCTTTAATCTAGGGCTGGATTAATCCGTGCAGACTTCCAGTTAGTATTGTTGCAAGAAGGCACTCTGATTTTGCTGAACTATGTGTAGGCAATTGGATAAAGAAAGAAAGGCAGCACAGGAAATAATGTAGTTTCCCTCTTGACCTCACAGTTACTGCATTTTGCATACAGTTTCCATTTTAAACTGAAAAACAAATGCATGGTTAAACTAGGAGAGATTTATCTGTTGCTTACGATTTCAGTGGTTTTGAGGTAGGCTTTCACAGGGCTCTTCAATTACCTATAGCAATGAGCTATTGGAAAGTTTGTGTGTATCCTTGGCTTCATTCAGAAACTATGCAAGCCCTTTTTTGATAGGGCAGAAAAGAGAAAAAAATAGAAATGGCACATCACACTGGAAAAGGGTTAGATTAACAAATTCTGCATAGGATTGGTTGGGAGCCTACCAGAATTGGCATCCATCTCCCAGTGACTATTGAAAGTAATCTGGGAGATTGATATTGTGAATGGGTTAAACAGTACAATTAATGACTAGAGGTGCATCAGTCCCATATTGGATCGGCACTGATATAAGGAAAATTGACAGCATCAGCAATCAGTTTTTTTGGCTGATGTGAATTTAAGACAACCCCTCAATAATTATTTTTCCATATATAGAATCTTATAAATTTGTTATAATTTTCTAGGTAGAGAATCTAATTATCAGAGGGTTGTCTTAAATTCATCCCCCTCCCACTACTACAGCAGTGAAAACAGTGGCTGAGGCGGGGGCCAGGTGGATCCCTTGCACTCTGCCCCCCACTTACTTCCTCTCTGGTTTTACCCTTTGGAGGGTGCATACAATCTGATACTGAAAGATTGCAGCTGCCTTCCCCCTTGGCCCCCGTTCAAATCTAGTACGGGGGGCTTTGCCCCTAGGCTAAGTGGCGGGGGGAGAACCCTTCATCCTAAATTCAAGTAAGTACATTGCAGGGTGGATGAAGTAAACTGAGCTCTGCTGCTTAGTGTATTTGACATAGTATTGTTTCAGGAGTGCTTATACATGTTAATAGTTGAAATATCAAAGAATTTCACTGGCTGTGCAAGAGTAGAAAAGGAGTGTATGGATATCTGTTGATGTTTCATACATAAAGAGGGAAGTGTTTGTAGAATTGACCTCATAACATTAGAATTGTAGAAAATGTCTAGTGTTGTAGTCAGCACTGATAGTGCTGGCCTTATACACTTTATTTATAAGACTTCTTTTCAGCAGAGGTTTTCCAAACTCAGACCAATCAGGATAAAGATTTTCGGTTCTGGATATGCGCTTCTAGGTTAATCTCGGGAAGTTTGAATAGTTCCTAAGGTTAAAAAAATATCTTTTGTTACCCACTTTAAAGAAATGGTTTCTAACCCTGTCTCTACCAGAATTCCTGTATGATGTGAGGAAAGTCACTTAAATTAAACTTTTCACAAGTGGCCATCATCTGTGCAGGGCCACAGCTGAATGAGTCTTTTTCGGTATTAGTGTTATGGCAGTGTTTAGGAATATTCATATTACAGAAACATGTCTTTAAAACAAAATTACACTCTTGTTCAGAAGCAGCTGACATGGGAGGTATAGTTCTACCCCAGCCTGTGCCAGAGCTATTCATTATTTCTCCCACCTAGTAGACTAGCAGTGTCTCTTGCGAGTTTGAAGTAAGACAGAGGGGAACAGAAAGAGAATTTCTGGTGGAAAAAGAGGAAGTGAGCAGCAGTGGTCCCTGATGGTGGCTGTGGTGACCAAGCCCTTCCCCAAGTGGGGGCTCTCTTCACAGGTTAAAGATGGGGCAGATAGAAAAGCTCAGTGCTTGTGTTAGGGCAAAGGAAGGCTTGGAAAGGATGTCCTGTCCAGGGGTGTTAAGGAAGCTGAAGCTATTAGTGGAAGGGATTATTTTGTCATGCTTAAGAACTGGTTCTGTTTGGCTTCCCTTGTGAATGTTTTTTGCTCTGTTCTTTCCCCTCACACTCAATCCTTGCTCTTTGTTTGTCATTGTCTTTCAGTCGTAGTAGGGAAGCAAGATAAATAATCAAAGTATGGAAACACATGGCTGCCAGGTCATGGGCTTTTATCTCTTCTCCTGTCCTGTCTTCTCTGAGCTGAGTCAAACCTTACTTGAAGTTGACTCTCATTAACAGGCTCATACTTTGGTAGTTACCCACCTGCTATCAATTAAGCAGCAGCTGGTACACTACTAGTCTTTCACTTCAGTTTAAATGGTCTTTGAGGCTCCAGCAGTGATCAGGAGTCTTCACCTGGGGAAGGTTAGCTGAGAAAGATTTTTGGAAGGTAATGAGCTAGTTCTGACCAGGAGAAAGAGGTAAGGTAGCTGTTTTCTCTTGATACAACTTTCGCACATCTCATTTATGACGCTGTTGGAGGAGACAAGATGTGATGGGTTAGTTTGAAATGCTGTTGAGTGGCATGATTTTAGTAGTCTCCCAATACTTCTCTTTAAAATTAGAGCTTGGGCCCAGGCATCCCAGCACAAAAGGGATTAAATCATACTTGTCAGACAAATGCATGTAGCTGGTATTCAGTTCTTCTTACTGTCTGTTACTGTCATTGATAAATCTAATTAATCAACTTCGGTATCAAGCAGGAAATTTTTAACATATGTGGTTTGTTTTCAATCCTAGTCATATGCTCTAGACAACTCAAATCCATAATGCTAGGAGCTGCTGCTAAACTCTAAAATTACTGACAAGAATGCCAAAGACAAATATTCAGTAGGAAAGAGAAACTATAAGTACACATTACTTTCAAGCAGCAAGCCATTTTAGTTCAAGTATTAGTGGTTATTTGATGATGCTGTAGTGAGGTTCAATGACTCCTGCTTATGGCTACGCCGAGAAGGAAGCATTATTAGCTATATTCTCTCTTTTCAAAAAACAAAAAATAAGGTTTTGTTACACAAGATTAAATCATGAGTAACTCTACTAAAGTCACCTGGATTTATGCATGTATATCTGACAGCATATTTTGGTCTTTTATGTACTGAAATCTGATTAATTGATTATATGCAGCACTTTCCTCTGGTGTTTCTTATTTTGTTGAACTGAGATAATGCTAGGAAATCACAAAGTAAAATTAAAAGAGAAATTCTTGAGAAACAGTGGGCTAAGGATCTATAAAGAATTCTATCACCGCAGCAGTATGACAGACTAGAAAATCTGTGTAGTTGTACTCTTTAGAAAATAAATCCCCCCACAGAATTTAGGAAGTATTTGAGAAATGACTGAAAAAACATCACAGCAAAGGGTAAAAACTCTGCAAAATGAATGAAAGTAAATGGGAAAGGAAATATTATCTATGGACTGTATATCTATTTATATAGATTATTTACATAGGTGAAAGAAATAGTATCTGAGATTTAACTGAAATATATGGAAAAATCAAATATATGTGAGAAATCAAGAAACAAAAAAGAACCTCACTGATGTCTTTTCTTTCTCTTAATGCCCATATTGACTGGGCAGTGATAATTAACTTGTTGAATTTTTCAGATCTATCTTTTTTCAATCTCTCTCTTTCATATGTACAGCTGGCCATGGAAATTAACAATATTTGTTAACATACAATAAGGTCTTATTGCTGAGATTTCTGTGGAAAAAATTAAACAACATTTTTAAATAGAAACATTTTGTTTCATGTACATCCTCAAATATAAAATACTAATATCCTTAAATAGTTAATGCACTCTCCTATAAAAATGTGTAAGCTAACTATTAGCACAACATGTAGTTTAATATGGAATTAGGATAGTTTTTCCCCTTAATTTAAGCCTTGGGAAACGTTGTTATTAAGACAGAATCTATTCCTTAATTTATTTTTTGGTACTAAGGGACATAGTGTGTTTTTTATAGAATTTTCACATTTTAATAAGGCTAAGATTTATCTTCTGTCTGGGATAATTATAAATCCACAGCTGACTCTCCCCTGGTGAAGCTGGCATATTATCCCAATTGTGATATACATCAGCCTGTTAGTAAAGGGAGAAAATCCAACAACACAACTCTGCTCATTAGTGGAATTGAATATAAAAGTAAGCCTTTTCTGGTAAATTTTCAGAGTTTAAAACTTCCACATTTCTTATCACTTTTTTTAACAAAAAAAATCTTCATGACTGGTCACATATTATGGGTTGTTTTTTTTTTAAACCTGGTTCTACTCAGCTTGGCTAATGGAAATAATTGGAATTCTACCATATAATAATTTAAGGAAATTTTCCCCACTTTACTGATCTAAAAATACCTGTACTATTTTACCACTAAAATAAATTTATCTCAAGATACTAGTGACTGTACCTCATGAGAATGCATTTATATTTATTCAGACCGTATTTTACTAGTTTACAAATAATTATTACTTTAAAAACTTGTTGTACTCATTTGTGTTAAAATCCCATAAGAATCACAAACCTCCTTTTTATTAAACATTTTTAACAGAACTATTATGTAACTTAATCATCTTCAGGTTATGTAATATATGCTGAAGCCTGAAATGGTAGTAATTTTCAAACTAGGTTTTTTTTTCTGCTGTTGCACATACATAATTCCCAATAACACTATCCACTGAGGCAGAACATCTTTTAGAATCTAATTGGTAGTACCCTTAGGAAAGACATATGATGATACTTCATTCTGGAATTTACCTTTCCAAATTTGTGTCTTAGACAAAAGCACCAACACCAGTTAATTACAAATGGTCATTTGAAAGTGATATTTTAATATGTAGTGATGAGAACTTAACGGTTGGGAGAATACCTGTTCTCAGTGCACTGACCTCAGTGCACATAGAGGATTGTCAGACCTTCTGATAAAACGTGAACTAAATCTTCTTTCAATTTTTAAAGAAGTACATCAGACATTTTGGTAATAGAATAATATAGACTCTGCTACCATCATCACCACCCATGATCAAGATCATTTAGGATTCAGAATATTAAGAGTAGAAGCAACTGTGCATAACAGCCTGTGTTCAACATCTGTCATGCTGAAGTCTATTAATGTTCAATTGCATCCTATTGTTTTCAGATTATTCAACCTCATTTCATTGTCATTGCTTCTTCTAGGGATTAATCAACTGTTTACAACTATGTGGGGTTTTGGAGTCATAACAGAAACAATTGATCTGTAGTTTTAGGCAAATGTACTGTATTCCGTCCCTAATGAAAACTTTACTAATCTACAAATGCTTGGTACCAATTTCATTAAGCTTGAAATCAAATATAGATAATAAATCATAGCGTGACAAGTTTTAGTCTTTCTGTGAATTTCATAAGGAAGTCATAAAATCGTATACATTTTCTTGTAAATCTGTGGATATACCAAAGCAATAAAACCAACCACCCCTCCAAAAAAGCAGTATCAACATTCAGTGTTTTTTTTATGCTCTGCCATTATTAGCTGCAGAAGTTTATCTTTCAGCAGTCACAGTCAAATTATTTTTAATGTGTTAATTTTAACTTGTTTTCAGCTCTTCTTTTATTCCTGTAACTTTTTGAAGACTTTTGTAAAATGTGGTAAACTTTGTTTCCTATGCCATAAATTATATGTATATAGTGGATCTGTACATGTGTACTGCATGCATTAGTGGCAAAATTATGGGGTAATTATGTGCATATAAATGTTTTTGTAATTGTATGTATTTATATCACAATCTCTTCAGATATTTTCAATTAATTTGCATTAAGTCCACAATTTTCTCTTGCATATTATTAAATTATCTTAAAGCTTAAATATAGACAAGCAATTCACTTTAATTGAAATTAAATATATTACGTGTGTCTAGTATCACCTAAAATATTGCACTCCCTAGAGAATGTTCATCATATTTTTATTGTTGTTGTTATAACAATAAATTGAGTCCTAGACCTTTTCTGACATTACCAGTCTACTTGAGATTTATACTATCCAAAGTTGTATTATTATGTATTTCTACATAGCCTTAATTCTCTCTCTAATATCCTTGTAAAATTACTTCCCCTACCCCTAACAGTTTTTAACAAGCATTTTCTTTTGCCTCAATGTGTGAACTGCTATGTTTTGAGAGATTTTTGCTGAGCTCCAAAAATTATTCACTGAAAAGACCTTTTGCTTAACTGTTGTGATTCTTGTGGGGCCAGCCAGACACTACTCCAGATGGCACGTTGTTAGGGCTGGACAGACGTGGCTTTGGAAGACTTTTCAACAGATGAAGGCTGTAATGTCAGGGTTTTGCTGGGTTTTTTTCCGTGTAGTTCCCAGGGTGTGAAGGTACTGGGATGGAAGCAGAGGGCCGCCCGCCCACCTGCTACCACCTGTTCAGCTCTGGCTGCTGCTTCTATAAAGCCTCTTCTTGCCTGTAAAATATGATCATTGCCTACCGGCAGTAATCAAAGAAGGAACACTCTTTCCTTCTCTTGCAGATTTACTTCTTCAGGTGCAACAGTTTATCACTATAAAATATCAGGTCCTAAAATGAGCTGGGGTTTCTCCTGCTGGTTAAAGCAGACATCCTGTTGGAATAGATGTGTTTTTAATCGGTTAAATCTTTTTTGATTAAATGGACTGTCTTGAATTTTTCAGAATGGAGATCTCATCAGTTCATTTTTCTTTGCCAAATTTAAAGAAATGAAAAGAACATCAGAGCAATCTCAAACTGCAGTTGCTTGCTTTCTTGTTTCTGCACCAAATGAGAGTTTATTGTAAAATTCATCTAGAAAACTGTTACTTTCTTTTTTGAGATCATGAAAATAAACTCTCACTGACTTCTGGAAACAGAAGGTACAAAGCCTGCATTCTGAGTGATTTCTCCAGCAGTTTCCAGCTATCACATTTTTTTTTCTCTCAGTATTTAAAGCTGCCTCAAATATGAAGAGCTGTAAATCAAATAATGTGGATTCTGGTTTGGAGTCAGATATGCAGTGCAAAAGTAGAACAGGCTGTATAATGAAATGTGGTTCTGAAAGGATGGAGAGTGCTGCCAAGAGGAGGCTGGCTGCTAATGCCAGGGAAAGAAGAAGAATGCAAGGACTGAACACAGCCTTTGATCGATTGAGAAAAGTGGTTCCACAATGGGGTCAAGATAAGAAACTCTCCAAATACGAGACCCTTCAGATGGCATTAAGTTACATTATGGCTCTAACTAGAATCCTTGCTGAAGCAGAGAGATACAGCACTGAAAGAGACTGGATTAACCTTCACTGTGAGCATTTTCATCAGGAGAGCTACCACACTTACATGGGACAGAAAATGCCAACAGACAGTGACCCTTATGCACAAAGAATCTTCAGCTATCAGCCTGAACATTTTCAAATAGCTAATTAGAGTTAATTATGAATATTCAGCAGGCCAAATGAGTAATTTTGCAAAAGTTAGTGAGAATTAATCTGCTTGAATAAGGTAACCTTGTCACTATAATGGTTATATTTGCTTGTTTGCTTCTTGTACTGATGTTACTTATGTAAGTTTGGTTAGAAAACTTTAATATGCACCTAAGAAGATCAAGTTTGCTTCTCTTATACTAATGAAATGCTTTTAACAAGTTTGTTTTACCCACTGCATTTGTGATGATTCTCCATAGTTCATTTAGTTCAAAAGATGCATAATTTTTACTGTGCTGGATTACATGGGCCAAATGAATATGATATTACTAAATGGAATAACATGAGATGAACTTGGTCCCCCATATATATATATATATATATATAATATTTTTGTCAGCTTTGAGGATACAATTTTGTTTCCAAAACTAACAGATCCTATGAAAAGATAACTGATGTGTATTGGAGTTTTAGTCCTCAGAGAAATAACTTTCTTAAACTTTGTAAGTTTGTCATATGGGTTCCAGATAAAGTTGTGTAGGTTTGCTTTAATACAACTTACAGTGTCTCGTGTATGCTCGGAACAGAGCTAATTTCAAGAAGTGTACTAATGTTCTTACTGTGAGCTGGCTGTTAGAGCAGATCTGTTTATATGCTGTAGAGGCAAATACTTGCATGAAAATAGAGATTTAAATTTTGTAGCTTATACTGACATGAAAGTTCTGTATCTCTCTTTTTTTTAAAAACAAACAAACAAACTCCCTTTTTTCTGGTATATAGAAACAATAATAAATTTTGTAAACTGTAAATAATTTTTTTTTTACTTGAAATGTCCTTACTGGCTGCCTTAAAATGTTAGAATTGTACTGTGGAGTTGCACATTGATGGATTTGCTACAGTGGTTAGTGCTTTTTCTTCAAAATAATGAAGTAAAATAATTTTAAGTACCTAGTAGTAGCATTTGGGGCCATTGGTTGCTACTGCAATAGGGAACATTTTGTGCTGTGCAAACACAAAAACAGACTTCTGTATTCTAGAATGGTTACCATGTAAAAAGAGGGTGGTGAATTGTGATAACAGTTTCTGGACAGAGCAGTCAGTTTGAAGGCTGGCATGTGTTTTGTTGGTGCAGTGGGTTTTTTTTTTTTTTCCTTTTGGGCAATGGATAAAATATGGGAGAGGACAGAAAGGAAAGGAGAGATGATTTTGAGGTACAAGAGCAAGGAGGAGACCAACCTGTTTCTCTCAGAGTTAAAGCACAAAGGGTTTGAGAGCAGACATCTTTTACAAAGTCTGTGGCTGAGAGTCTCAAGTCTGTTTTCACTGGTGCTGTTTTGAGGAACTCTGAGGAATAGGCTCCTTACTGCTCTTCACTAGCTGTGTGGGAGTATTGGAGCTGCTATCCCAGAGCAGTTGTTGGTAAGGATTCAGCTAGGAAGTCTGGCAGGTTCCCTGCTGTCTCCTGCCATCTACTGTGTTCTATCACTCTCTCAAATGATAAATGAGTAGTTTTTAATAGAGGTTATTTTCAACAATTGGGGGGCATTTAAAAAGGAGCAAAAACATCGGTAGAAATTGAGTTCTATTGCGAGAGTGACTTCTGAACAATGAGAACAGTTGGATACAAAAGGCCTGATCTTGTGGTCTGTAGTCCAGCAGAACTTTAACTCAAATCAGTGAGCAAAATTTTACTTAGTCCCTATCCTGCAGCTCCACAGATTTTTATAGGAGTCATTGGGCCTTTACAGGTTGAATCTGGTTCTCTGGAAGTCTTACGGGAGTAAAGGCAGTGGGAATGGGCTCTCATGAGCTTGTGCTAAGGACATAAAAGAATAACTGAATAACTTTTTCTTGAAAATGCTGGGATCCTGGCATGTTGTAGCTGCATGTAACAGTCTTCTTTTCAATTTCTCTCACTAAAAAAATGTTCTTTACTTCTCATGAATTAGATTGCCTTTTTCTGTATATAAATCATCAAGAAGGAAAGTGTCACTTCTGTGCAGAGGGCCTAGTTATGCTCTCCAGGGAAGTTCAGGTCCACTACAGATTGTGATGCTCATTCCCTTCATTAGGCAAAACCTGGCCAGCGACTATTGCATCACATTGTTAAGTAAATGCCAGACACTGAGGGACGGATTGAAACTTTATCAAAAGGTAGGGGATTATTGTGAGTCAAATGCTGTGCTGGCTTGCTGTCGTGTGATCCAAGCAAATGCTAGGCAGTAGCAGTGTCTTTCACTTTCCGCATCCCCTAGTCCTTATCCTAGTGGGGGAACCTATAGGCACTGCTCCAGTATACATTATGAGATTGCATGGCATGTGAAGCAGCATGAACGGTCTTGCTGAAAGTTGTCCTAAGCCTTCTGCAGATAAATGGGATGACTCTCAAGGATAAATATAGGGGTAATATTAGTCTATAACAATGATTCTCAACCATAAGATCCTTTAAAGGGTGCCATGGTTGTACTACACAATATTAGCATTGTTTGGTGTGCAAACACCTACATATGATTCACAAGATTAAACACAGTTTCAAATTGGATTTCATAGGGTGCTCATTAGCCTAATAATACTGCACGGTAGCATATGAGCACTGTTTGTGCTGTGACATGGTACTGTGCAGTATTATTTGGCTACTGCATAGTTCTTGTTTCATGTAGATGTGCCCATAGTGTAGGGGCGGGCAATTATTTTCCGCAGACGGCCGCTTACTGAGTTTTGGCAAGCCATTGAGGGCCGCATGACAGGCAGCCCAGGGCAGATTAATATTAAATTTTCTAAATTTTTTTAGGGGCCCCGCAAGCCGGAAAGAATGGCCTAGCGGGCCACATCTGGCCCCCCCGGTCACTTTTGCCCACCGTTTACAATAGTGTCAAAAATAACTGACCTGTTCTTTGGACCTTCCTCATAGGGTCAGCCCTGCTGTCCCCAGATCATGCAAGTGGCCCTCCTCTGGACCCTCTCGATGCTTACCATATCTCTCCTAAAGTGTGGTGCCCAGAACTGGATGCAGTACTCCAACTGTGGTTTGACCAGTGTCACATAGAGGGGGAGGATCACCTCCTTGGACCTGCTTGCAATGCATCTGTGGATTCATGACAAGGTGCAGTTGGCCTTACTGACTGCATCCTCACATTGGCGGCCCATGTTCATTTTGGAATCGATAATGACTCCAAGATCTCTTTCTGCCACTGTGCTTTTGAGAAGGGAGTTCCCCAGCCTATAGGTATGCTGCTGGATCTTACTGCCCAAGTGCAGTACCCTGCACTTGTCAGTATTGAATCCTATCCTGTTCTCATTTGCCTACCCCTGTAACCTGTCCAGGTCCAGCTGTATCCTGTCCCTCCCTTCTAGGGTGCCCACCTTGCCCCAGATATTGGTGTTGTCAGTGAAATTGAACTGGGTGCTTTTCATCCCCTCGTCCAAGTCGCTAATAAAGAGATTAAACAGTGCAGGCCCAAGGCCTGAACCCTGGGAGACCCCATTGCCCACATCCCTCCAGGTCGAATATGACCCGTCCACCACCACTCTCTGGGTGCGGTCCCTCAGCCAATTTGCCACCCATCTGACTGTAGGCATCAATGCCATTGTCGCCTAACTTTTTAATGAGAATGGGGTGGGAGACAGTGTCAAAGGCCTTCCTGAAGTCCAGAAAGACTACATCTACTGTGATACCTGTGTCCATAGAAGGCAATCAGGTTGGTCTCACAGGACCTGCCCCTAATGAACCCATTCTAGTTGCCCCTGAGCATCGTCCCCTCTGCCGGTCCTTCCCAGGTATGCTCCTGAATAATCTTCTCAAAGAGCTTCCCCAGGATTGAAGTAAGACTAAAAGGCCTATAGTTGTCCAGGTCTTCCTCCCTCCCTTTTTTGAAAATGGGGACCACATTTGCCCTCTTCCAGTCATCTGGCACCTGGCCAGAGCACCACAAGTGCTCGTAAAGCAATCCCGGGGCCCTTGGTAATCCCCTCCAATTCCCTCAGCACCGTGGGGTGGAGAGCATCTGGACCTGCTGATTTGAACACATCCAGTCCCTCCAGAAGTTCTCTAACTTGGTCCTTTCCAACCCTAGGCTTGTCAGAGTCTCTCCTGAGTCCATCCTGAATCTCAGAGGGGGAGTCCTGGTTCCTGCCCAAAAAAATGGAGGCAAAGAAATTGTTAAAAAGGTCTGCCTTTTCCTCTGGTGCAACCACCAGATTGCCTAGCATATCTTGCCAGGGCCCCATGTTACCCAGTGCTCCATATGTATTTCATAGTTTCATAGTAGGGACCTGAATGTATCATCTAGCCTGACCCCCTGCCACAGGCAGGAATGAATGCTGGGTTCACAAGACCCCAGACAGGTGATCATCTAACCTCTTTTTGAATTTACCCAAGGTAGGGGCGAGGACCACTTCCCTAGGCCACCCTAACTGTAAAATATTGCCTCCTGATCTCTAACCTAAGCCTATTCTCCATCAGCCTATTACCATTGTTCCTCATCATCCCAGGTGGTGCTGGGGAGAATGGGGCTTGTCCTATTTGTTGATGATCTCTCCTGATGAGTTTGTAGGCAGCCATCAGGTCCCCCCTCAGCCTCCTCTTGCCGAGGCTGAACAGGTTCACGTCCCTCAGTCTTTCTTCATAGGGCCTGTCCTGCTGCCCTCTCACCAAGTGCGTGGTTCTCCTCTGAACTCTCTCCAGGTTGGCCACATCCCTTTTAAAATGCAGCACCCAGTACTGGATGCAGTACTCCAATTGCAGCCTGACCATTGTTGCATAGAGGGGGAGTATCACCTCTCTAGACTGGCTTGAGATACACCTTTGGATGCATGACAAGGTATGGCTGGCCTTGCTGGCTGCAGTCTGGCATTGACAGCTCATGTTCATCTTGGAGTCAATAATGACTCCAAGATCCCTTTCCACCTCTGTGCTTTCAAGAGGGGAACTCCCCAGCCTGTATGTATGCTGTGGATTCCTTCTCCCAAGGTGCAGCACTCTGCATTTATCTATGTTGAACCCCATTCTATTCTCATCTGCCCACTTTTGTAGTCTGTCTAAATTTAGTTGCAGCCTCTCTCCCTTCAAGTGTGTCCACCTCGCCCCACATCTTAGTGTCATCAGCAAACTTGGACAATGTGCTTTCCACCCCCTCGTCCAAGTCGCTGACAAAGATGTTAAACAGTGCAGGCCCGAGGACTGAGCTCTGGGAGACCCCACTGCTCACATCTCACCAGGCTGAGTACTGCCCATCCACCACTACTCTTTGGGTGCGCCCCATCAGCCAGTTTTCTACCCATCCAACTGTAGGCATCAATGCCACAGTTGCTTAATTTATTGATGAGGATGGGGTGAGAGACAGTGTCAAAGGCCTTCTTAAAGTCTAGAAAGACTATGTCCATGGTGACACCATCATCCAAGGATTTAGTTACCTGGTCATAAAAGGCAATCAGGTGGGTCAGGCAGGACCTGCCTTTGATGAACCCATGCTGGTTGCCCCTGAGCTTGATCTCTCTTGCTGGTCCTCCACAGATGTGCTCCTTGATGATTTTCTCCAAGATCTTCCTGAGGACTGAGGTGAGGCTTATGATCCTATAGTTACTTGGGTCCTCCTTCCTCCCTTTCTTAAAAATGGGGACCACATTAGCTAGTTTCCAATCCCCCAGCACCTGGCCAGATGACCACGAATGCTCATACAGCCAGGCCAAGGGCTCCTGCCACCTCCCTCAACACCCTTGGGTGGAGGGCATCTATTTAAAAAAGGACTTTTTGTTGTCCTTGATCCTTGATGCTAGCCCTAGTTCCATATCTGCCTTAGCTTTCCTAGCAGCCTCCCTACAAGCCTGAGCGATGGAGGTATACTCCTCTTTGGTGATAGCCTCTCCCTTCCACTGGGTGTATGCCTCTTTGGCTTTCAGGCATTCCTGAATGCCTTTGGTGAGCCACGGGGTCTTTTGAGCACTCTTGCCCTCTTTGATTCTCATTGGGACTGTCACCTCGTGGGCACAGAGGATCATCTTCTTAAGGAATGACCACTCATCTTGTACACCCAGTTCCCCAACTCTCCAGGACCCCAGTGCCTCTCCTACCAATCTTCTCAACTCATTGAAGTTGGCCCTCTTGAAGTCAAGGGCTACTGCCTTACTGCAGGCCCTTGACACCCTGCGCTGTATGGTGAATTCCAGTAGGCGATGATCAGTCACCCAGATGGTCAAGAATCTGGAGTCCCCACACCAGGTCATCGCTAGGTGGTGTGTCATGGCACTGGTCCAGATGGAGAGGGCATCCCAAGGAATCAGTCTTCACTACCCCTTTTTATGGGGCAGACTACCTATGATCTCCTATGGGGAGGGCATATCCAGGCAATGTCAGTCCTGTTCCAGAGGGTTCCAGGTGTTCATACTGAGCATGTGCAGCCTTGGCATAATGGTGGGTTGCCTCATCTTTTGTTTCTTGAATG
>NW_017729003.1:15006975-15010396 GCF_001723915.1 Gavialis gangeticus
ACCCTCATTCATCCCCATTCATTCAGGAACCAAGTTACATAGGAGGGGTAGGTGTGAGTCATGGGTTACACAACCGGGCCTGGGGACAGGATGGAGACTTGACAAACAAAATGGAAACTTGGCATAACTTATGCTAACTTACATATGTAGGCCTAGATCATATAGTACCAGTAAAACAGTAATATAGAACAGTTAAAATCATGTAAACATAATAATTATACAATATAAAGAAGGAGAAAAAACAAAACAAATACAACTTGCTACCAAAATAAAATGCTGAAGTTTATCCTATGTCTTAGCTCACTTATACTTATCTATAGGGAATAGAGAGGGAGAGAACTAGTCAGAGATGGTTGGGGAAGGGGAGGGAATGCATTTTAAAATAAAAAAACAAGAAAAACTGTCGGTTTTGCTACACTACCAGTCTCTCAGGTGCCTATTTCATGTGTCTGGCCTGGCTGCCACTCTGAGTCAAATCAGTTGCCAAATTTCAGTCAGGGAGGGATTTTTTGCCAGGTCAGATATGGAGGGTCATTTTTTTTGTCTGCACCTGTGCTATAGTGTGTGGTTTTCTTCCTATGATCATTTGAGGGAAATTTCCTGGCTGTGCATTGGCAAAGCACTGACAGGGTCTTTGACTCTTCTGATCTTTACTCGTGGCACATTCTAGGTTTTTTAATAGAATGTTTAGGGGCTGTGGTGTGCAAGAGGGGTCAGAGTAGACATTCTGGGGATCGTTTTGGAGAACTGGGTGCCTGCTAGTATGGGGGACTATATTTGATGGCCTATGAGGTGCTTCTTCCTGTATCCTACGTTCCATACATAATGAGTGTAGAAAATAAGTAATATGCATCTCTTCTGTTCCATTTTTTCCATACACTGCTCTCATTTATCATCCAGTGGAATAGATTATAGATTTAAGCATAAAAATACTGAAGCAGTATGTAGTGAATTACTATATGATACCATTATTAAGCCTATAAAGGGAAGAGAAAGCCAATATAAAAGATCAAAGTCCCACAATCCTATTGCAAAAAAATACTGAGAAATGAAATGCACAATCTCCTAAAAAGCACTTCTGTGCAATGAATAGCTTGCAAACACATTATGAATTAGGCCACTGGATCCACCTCTACCGTTGAGCTACAGCGTAAGAAGGTTAAAATCCCCATCCTTTTAGTCCTGATGGTGCCAGTGGGAGTTCAAAATGTAATGGAATCCTTGGGCCAGGTAGAATCCATTAATAATAATTACTAACAAAAAGTCCTTTTTTTAATAAATATAACTTTGAGGTGGTTTTTTTCTGCTGTTTCTTCCCCTTCAGGTGAAACAGTGCTAGGCTTGAAGTTGGGATGTCTCTTATCTAGAAAATCTGTAAAGCGGATTGTTGCCTAGACCTGAAGAGAGGCACTTTGAGCATTTATACACGTGCATATGATATGTATGAGTCTCCTCCGCACACAAGCTGAGGTGCCCAGTGCTGCATCGGATGCATTTGTATAAATGGTGAAATGTGTGTCAGCACTGAAAAAATGGCAGTGGTGTTCTTTTGATCTAAAACACCTTCAGTGTGCTTTAGTTCAAAAGCGTGCCACTGCCATTTTCTCAGTGCTTGATGAACAGTTCACTGTTTATACAAATGCATGATGCACCACAGTACCAGGTGCTTTTAAAAGAACCCGGTGCTATGGTGCAGTTGTGTGTAAAAATGCCCCTCATGCCCAAAAGCTTCTCCAACATTTCTTTCAACTATACAGTTGGTCCGATCAAAAATTTCACAATAAAAACCTTTGCCTCCCGTATGTTTCCTGGATTATCATGGCTACAACACTACAACTCTATTACTTTCATCTACAGCACAGTAGGCAGCAGTGTGACTTGCTGTTGGTCTACAGTTTGTGAATACTGTGCTCTTTGGTTGGGCTGGAAGCCTGACTTTTCAAACATTTCATTTATCCACAAAACCATAAAAAATGGGGAGCTGCACTGCTGGGAACTGGACAAGGTGTCTCAAGTTGGATACCTCAAATCAATGACTGCTCATAAATATTTTGGTTGCTTTATCAAGGATTGCCAAGTGTGGGTGATGGCTTTTAGCAAACTGGAAACTTAACAACCAGGTGACCTTGCATAGGCTGTTGAGTAGCCGTTGAGTAGTAATTTAGGCCTTGGTCCTATGCCAGCTTCTATGTGGGCAGGTCCCAGCATCCACACCTATCCCTATTGACTTTGGTAGTGCTTTTGATGTGGTAGCCCAAATGCATAGATCTTGGTGTGTACCCAGTGTCCTATCTTTTATTATCCCAAAGACTGTGTTTATATAACTTTTGATATAGCTTCTGACCCCATTTACTGCAGTGTAAACCTAGGCAGCTCCACTGAACTGCCAGGACAGTTGTGCCATTGTAAAAGCAGTGAAAATAAAAAAGACTTGTTTTAGCAAGTATGTGTGATACTGCTAAATACACTTCCATTAGCTAACCTCACAAATTATAGACACCTGTAAAATTGATGCTTGTTCTTAATATGCTCAAACCTCATTCCAGGGTTTCCTTCTGGACATACTTGTAGGATAAGATTCCTGGTTCCTCTGTAAAAGGTCTTCAGTAGCAGTTTTGGTTAGAGAGACAATGGTATACTGTAAACTCTGTGTAAGGCCTGAGGTTCAGAGTGAACCTCAGTAAACTCTGAGGCCCAGGTGCAGAGTAAGCAGAAGCCTCCCTTTCTCCATCATGGAGATCCCTCAGATGTAGCTCCAGGTGGCATTTCTATAGTTCTGGGCTGAAGCAAACTCTGGATTTAGAGGGCTATAATTCAATGAGGGATCTCTCCTCAAAGATGAAAATCATCCAGCTTTGTTTCTCTTCATTTTTTAAATTTATATGGATTGATTTAAAAAGCCTTTGGAACAGACCTTTCTTGGGAGAGTCTGTCACAGGCAGACTTCTGAGATATGCTTGACTTAAGATGGGGTAGGGAAAATGTGGTTAGGAATTTTTTTTAAAGAACTCCTTAAATGTAGATGGCTTGAATAATTTTGTTTGTCACTGATAACTATGAAATTCAAGACTACTCACAAAATATACAAAATACTGATGACAATTGCATAGTACAAGAGGATGTGAATTTTGTGGCTGGATCTTCTGAAAAGAAATAATGAGACATCACTTCCAACTTATCTTACTATATTTACAATGATTTTAAGCAGGATCATATTTGCCTGGTGTGTAATTGTGTGTAATTGTGTAATTGTCCGTAAGCCCCCCTGGCTCACCAAGGGCGTCCGGGATTGCATGCTTGCCAAAAATTCGGCGTACGCCCGGTGGAAGGGGGGTGAAATCTCCAAAGAGGAGTATACCTCCTCTGCTCGGGCCTGTAGGCGAGCTGTTAGGAAGGCCAAGGCGGACATGGAGCTCGGACT
>NW_017729003.1:15011455-15012066 GCF_001723915.1 Gavialis gangeticus
ACTTCCAAGGGAAGTGGTGCTGGCCCCTACCCTGGGGGTCTTTAAGAAGAGGCTGGATGCCTACCTGGCTGGACTCATTTGAGTCCCGTTTCTCTTTTTGGGGTTTTTTGTTGTTCTCCCGCCCTGGCAGGGGGTCGGGCTAGAAGATCTACTAGGTCCCTTCCGACCCTTAATCTATGAATCTATGAATCTATGAAAATGTCTATCCTTGATTAATTAGTATGGTAAATATTTCTTTTGCAATTAACTTATGTTTATGTGCAGGAAGAGACATTCTCCATATGGGCTCTGATAGGTGTCTCTTCCTAATTTTTTCTTGTTTTGTCTCAATGGTTCCTTTGATCTTCCAAGGATGACTCCTCAAAAACCTTGCATTTTTCCTGACTGTTAATCAATTTCCTGATATGTTCCAACTTAGTAGAAATGGGTAACCTCCTTGGCGTGCTCTGGTGAACAAATGTTCCCCCAGATCCTGGTGAACACCCCTTATAAACTTATAGGTGGATCTGGAACCAACTTCCAAGAGAAGTGGTGCTGGCTCCTACCCTGGGGGTCTTTAAGAGGAGGCTAGATGTACACCTTGCTGGGGTCATTTGACCCCAGTACTCTTT
>NW_017729003.1:15017513-15019323 GCF_001723915.1 Gavialis gangeticus
AGGTGATAGGTCACCTGGTTGTAGAAGGAAATGGGATTGGTCAAGCAAGACCTACCCACAACAAACCCATGCTCGCTATCCCTTAGGATGTTGGCCTCGGCCAGTCCATTAAGGATGGCCTCTTTAATAAACTTTTCTAAGATCTTCCCCAGGATAGAAGTCAGGCTGATGGGCCTATAGTTAGCCAGATCCACTTTCCTCCCTTTCTTGAAGATAGGCACCACATTGGCCTTTGGCTATCTAATGAGGGTGTTTGGATAGGGTTGGTTAGGGTGGTTGGATCCTCATCTTGAGAAACTGTCCAGAAATAGACTGCCTCTTTTGCCTGTAATTGGTAAGATATTATCACTTTTACAGCTAAATGCTGAACTTTGCTTTGCTTTAGGCTCATTTAACACTGAATTCTTGTAGTAAATAAAGACTTTCTGTCATTCATGAAATGAGTTATTGTATCAGTCCTTTTAACACTAGTCTTGAATCCCATTTCATGATGTAACAGCCACTTATTATAATCAGCTTGCTTATAATATGTCATTCCTTATATCTAGTAGTAGCTCCTGTGCTGAGGTCTAGTGAAAGAGCTTTCTGGCCTTTTCTCCAGGAATTTTCTAAAGAGGAAACATGTTTTATAAATGTATTCTGATAATTAACAATAAATAAATAGCTCACCTACTTCACAGGATTATTTATATATTAAACAGTACATTAGCCATATACAGTGCTACATTAATGTTATTAATTGTCTGCTTTAGGTAGTGTGCATCTGTACATTACATCCCCAGCCTGAGCTATAAGACCTGGATCCCAGTGGCTTACAGGAGAAAGTGGCATAAAATTAGATTTTATGCTTCTAATGCACAAGAAAGCATAGATTCTGGGATGATCTATTTAGGAAATGTCCTTAATGACAAGATCCAGTCTTAAAAAATTGTTTGGCAGAAAATTAGATACCCTTCTGTTATAGCTGGGACATGTAGAATGGGATTTTCAAATATACTCATGGTTGGCCTGAGTGTTGCTCACAGTGGGTACGTCTATACATGCATTTAATGTACCTGAATTTTCTGCACAAACCCCTTTGAGATGGGGCAAGAGATGTGTGGGAATGAAAAAATGTCCCCTGTGCTGCAAGTTTGCAATGTGGGGAGAAAATTAGACCTCTAGATATCCAGGGGTCTAAAAAACCCAAAGTTTAAAAAAGCAGGGCATGCCCTGAGGCAACTGGAGGCTGGGTCTTCCACAGAGATGCTCTGGCTGCCAGAGCATCTTTGTGGTTGGCCCCTTGCCCTGGTGCTGAAACGTGTGGCCTGTCAGGCCTCATGTTCAGCACCAGGGCTCCAGTGCCGGTGAGTAAGGGGTCGGGGGGATGGAGGAGGGGGGAGGGGACCATGGAGGGGTCTCCCACTGGCCCTGCCTACTCCCCCAGCCCCCCAATCTCTGCCCTGCCTGCCCCCCGATCACTTTCCTGCCCCCGCCAGCTCCTCCAATCCCCCGATCACTTTCCTGCCCTGCCTGATACCTCCCCCCCCACACCAGCATCCCCATAGTTTAAAAAAACACAACCCCCGGCACTTACCAGCAGCTGTAGCTGCTGTCTGTCTTACTGGGGCCCCTCCCACACAGTGTGGGGCAGAGGGACAGCCCAAGAGGCCCCAGCCCAGGCCCTCCTGCCTCCTGCTGCCCTGTGCTGCCTGGGGGGGAGCTCTGCCAGGAGGCCCTGGACTGCTCCCCAGCCCTGCTTCGAGGGTAAGTAGAGGCTTTTTTTTTCCTTTTTTTTCTTTTTCTTTTTAAAGTGATGGTGCCTGGGGTT
>NW_017729003.1:15024323-15025971 GCF_001723915.1 Gavialis gangeticus
ATATTTTACAGAGTGACTTTGAGATTTTTTTTTCAGGGATTTTTCAGCTTTCCAATAGGGAATACCAGAATTCCTGCTAGGACCCTGCCTGCTCAGAGCTGGCACCTTGGACCCAGCTGGCCGTGGCTGACATCCTGGCCAAATGGGGCCAGGAGGACATGCTTTGACAGTTCAAAGTAGGCCACCACACCCAAAACATCTTCTGGGCATTAGCTGCCCAGATGACCAGGCAGGGGGCAAATGTGGCAGTAGTGCTGCACAGAGGCCAGTTCTGCAGGCACATCCCACTGGCAGTTGGCCCAGAGGGGCAGATGCTTCTTCTGGCTGTGCAGTCCCCACACGGGTCTGGCAGGTGCACAGCAGGTCACAGCCAGGCAGCAGCCCCCACTGCCAGACTGCTGCAGTGGGTAGCGGGTGCAGGGAACTCTCAGGACTGCTTCAGCAGTCCAGCTGGCACAAGGGGTAGTGTCCCCAGGTACCAATTGGCTGGGCCCCAGAAGCTCCTGAGAGTGAGTAGGCCTAAGCTACTTGCCAGGGCAGCTTTTTATACTGCTGGGGACAGCACAGGGGCTGGCCCCAGGCTCTAGTTCCCCCTGGCTGCAGATCTGGGAGGAGCCAGGCAGGGTTATTTTGCCCCACGTGGCAAAATTTGCTCCACAACAAAACGCACGTCCAAGCACGTGTGCTGAAGCAAAAAGCACCGGCTCAAATTTACACCACTTCTATTTGAGCTGCTGCAAGTGCATGTGCTTGCATGTGTGGGCGCGCCCCATGGGGCTAGGAGGCAGCTGCCCAGAAGCCTGGACAGCTCTGCCAGCCATGTGAAGATTGGGACAGGTTCCGATAACCACAGGGCTAGCAGGCAGTGTCCTGCTGAGCCTGGACAGCTCTCCTCACCCTCTGTGGCCCCTGCTGCCTAGGCTGACTGGAAGCAATTTTCAAAAGACCTTCCCACCCCTCCCCCCAAAGGACGAATACATGTTCTATTTGCTGATCTAAACTACAGTGCTTATAGAAAATTGTATAACTTAGTTCAATTCTACTTTTGGCTTCTTGAATGTCTGTCCCTAGCCTTTTGAATGTCTGTACCTAGCAATTTGCTCCTGGTCAATGTCTACACATGCACTTTGGCTCATTAGTTTAATGTGCTGATTTCTAGTACCTAGGTACTAGAAAATGGTGCATTAAACTAATCTACTGTGCAGTAATTGCTGTACACATGTAGATGGTTATGTTTTACTGTGCATAAGATTAGTCTCATGTAGATGCATCCAGTGGTGTCAAATCAGAGACTTATTGCTGTTGTCAATTGCAGCAGTTAGGCTGATGCTGAGCGTATTTTAAAATTTTGTCCATGTACTGACACTACAAGGGCTTTGCCTCAATTAAAGAGGCCATCCTTAATGGACTAGCCGACACCAACATCCTGAGGGATAGCCAGCACGGGTTTGTTGCGGGTAGGTCTTGCTTTACCAATCTCATTTCCTTTTATGACCAGGTAACCTATCACCTGGACAAGGGAGAAGAGATTGATGTCATATATCTTGACTTCAAAAAAGCCTTCAGTCTGGTATCCCATGATCACCTCTTGGCAAAACTGGCCAATTGTGGCCTTGGGTCCACCACGATGTGCTGGCTGGAGAACTGA
>NW_017729003.1:15026324-15029776 GCF_001723915.1 Gavialis gangeticus
GAAGAATTTCTTTACTGTCCGAGCCCCCAAGGTCTGGAACAGCCTGCTATTGGAGGTGGTTCAAGCACCTACATTGAACACCTTCAAGAGTAAATTGGATGCTTATCTTGCTGGGATCCTATGACCCCAGCTGACTTCCTGCCCTTCGGGTGGGGGGCTGGACTCAATGATCTTCTGAGGTCCCTTCCAGCCCTAATGTCTATGAAATCTATGAATTCTCTCTGGTAATATGCAGAGAATGAGCCAAGGCTCTGTAAAGACTATGTGTGAGTTCTCTTTGAATCCCTGTTTTCTTGTTCATTTAAGGAATTGCTACAGTGGTCTTACAATGTGTGGAGCTGCAATGACCTTTGAGAATCTGCTATGGCTGAACAAGGTAACTGGGATCTTGGGTTCCTTATGGACAGGTACAGACATTATACTTTTACCAGTATAAGTGATCAGAAACTGGTCTTTTCCAGTAACAGAACAGAAGTTTGGCACACAAAACAGACCTATACCCAGAACAGAAGTTTGGCGCCCATAGACTGGTTTAAAAATGGAGCAGCCTGGTCTAAGATTTACTCCTCTTTCTCCCCCCACCCCAACCAAAAGGCAAATGGGTGTTCTGTTTGCTGATCTAAACTACGCTGCTTATAAAAAAACTGCGTAACTTAGATTGAATCCACCTTGGGCTTTTTGAATGTCTGTACCTAGCCTATGTGCATGTTACCAGGGGAAATATCTATGGTCTGTGACAGGCTTTTGTGTACTCTCTCTTTCCCATATCACATTGCTTTGTGGTCTGGAAAGTTCCCCTGGTATGACCCTTTATTTCCAAGTTAACAGCCCTCTGTCTGGTTTGTACTGGGGGGGCTTATTTATTTTTACTAGACTATATGGCTGTAGACCTGGAGACCTTTAGTCAGTGGATTCAATGATCTTTCGTGCTTCGCACTGTAGAAATAGAAAAAGTTGACAGTCCTTGTCCCATAGAATTTCTCTTGCCATTCATGATTCTATCCCAGCTGATAGGATTAAAGGAACTGTCTTGATTTTTTTTTTAAAGAACTGTAACTAAACAAAAGATTTAAGATCTGTCCTTCTTAGTTTCTATTCATGTCAGTTCTGTGTGTCATTTTCATAGCATTCTGTGAAAGCATGGTTGGTGAAATTGACTTGACTGCGCACAATGGGCATGTCTCCATGAAATGCTTACTGCGCAGTAACCTAATAACGTTGTGCAGTAGCTTGCCGGTAAAAAACTGTGCTAACACGCTACTGTGCAGTGTTATTAGGCTACTGCACGGTAAGTATCACAAAAAAACCATGCACTGACACTACTTTGCAGTAACTATAGTTACTGTGCATTTAGTTAGTACTTCATTAAGCAAGTACTAAACTAAATGTCCAGTAACTACTGTGCATTAACAAATGTGTAGATATGCCCAGTGTGTCATATTATTTTAATGCTACGTGTCACTTTTTGGTAACATGGCTGTCACATGTAGCGGTATCAGAAATATCTCCTATGGTACTGAACTAGAGGCCAGTGGAAGTTTTGCCATTGACTTAAATGAGATTAATGTTGGGTTATATTCCTGGGCAGAACTGGGGAAGAGTGATCCAGGGTCTGTAAGTAGTATCGTAATACAAATAATACCTGTGTGGTGAGGTGGGCATCCCTCACTAACAGCAGCTAGCTCCCCACCTGCCTCTGGGCACACCGCCTGCCTGTCTCTCCCGCCATGCCTTGTTGGTGTCAAAGATCAAAGTCTTTGATTTCAGATGCCGATGGCAAAAAGGTCAGAGGCTAACACAGCAAACTCTGTAATTGTAGTCTATCCCTCTGTACTAACAGTGCTGCATGAGGCACAAACACACCCTTGTTTGTGCCTCATTTCAAATCACCTGAGCTTCTCATATGAGAGAGAAACTAACCTTGACAACACAACACAAAAGATAACGTACCCATTAGCAACGAGATTAGCTGACTTTAATGAAATTGTAAAATTAAATAATGTGCTATGCTCGCCCTCCTGTGACTAAACAGGACCAGTACCACCCAAGCAAAAAATAACCCCCCTTTTCTGAAACCTGAGCGAACAAAGAAAGCACGATTGCCAGCCTGTTAATTATTCATGCCTGGCGTGTAGTAATTGGCCACCTTGCCGAGTATAACTTTGAAAGAACTTCCGCCCAAAGCGGAGAACTCTCCACACACACACCCAGGAGACACAGTTCGTAAATTAGCCTCTTACAAACATCTCCCCACCTCCGATCCTTATCTCAGCGTAATCGTCTTTTGCCGGCTCGTTATCTTTCTCGTCAAGAGCTCTCGGTAGTCTGCAGACCGTAGTAACTTGTGTGAATTGCTTGGAACCTGTAACAAGCAAGTCTCTTACCTACCCTGTAAATTCTGGGTAACATGATATCCGCATGCTGTAACTGAACAAATCAACTCTTCTGCCTATGCTGTAACCATCAGTAGTGTAAGTAAAATAAACTTTCTGTGTAACCAATACGCTTTAAGTCATCTGACTCCTACTCGCCGTTAACACCCATCTGTCTGATCTTTAACCCCTTTCGCGCCAAGCCGGTTGTGCCGACCCAGGCTCATAGGTCAAGGGTGCACCGGTCCTTCTGGGCATGACATGGCGTCACGAACAGGATCTCGGGGAGCCGAAATGGAGTCAGAGTTAATATGCCACTGCCCATGGCATATAGGGGACCGTGATTGTGCAGACTCAGACGATCTGTGGGCGCACATCGCTTACCACCAAGCGGACGGTCTCATTAACCTGTTAATTACTGGGTATGTGTCTCTTGCCGGAGACAAAGGGGGCAAAGAGTAGGCCATTCAATTGGCGCCGAGCTCCTTCGGATGCGTTATGAGCCGAAATGGAGTCACCTTTCGGCCCAGAGATGAGGTCGGGAGCTTGTCTCTGGCGCGAGTGAAACCTTGCGATGCGGTAAACCTGACACCCGCCCAAGAATTCGCTTGCTGCATCCGACATGCAGGGGAGGGGGGAGAGGGCACCCCACCCGACAAGTTTATCTGCCCAAACTTGTCACCCAATTCACGCACACACGAACTGCTAACACAACTCCGTGAAACCTTGGAATCAGAAGGTCGCGAATTTTGACTCGCAGCTAAGTACAGCTAGCAAAAATGCTGAAGAACTGGTGGTAAAGTGCAGCACTCCGTCAACATCCAAAGATAGCACTGAACAAAAGCAGAGGTCGCAACTAGAAGATGCTGCTACACAAACGGAAACACTAACGCCCGCAATTGGCGCTGAACAGAGAAAGGAGCCACTGCCCGCAAATGGCACTGACGACAACAAGATATGCCCTGAAGTTAGTGCCGAGCCAAAGAGAAGGCTATACCCAAGCCTGGAGGGACTGACGATGAACAACGAGACATCACCGAACAAAGCCACACCCACCTCTTGGTCGGGCTATCCTCCTGC
>NW_017729003.1:15034776-15047510 GCF_001723915.1 Gavialis gangeticus
ATCTTTAACCCCTTTCGCGCCAAGCCGGTTGTGCCGACCCAGGCTCATAGGTCAAGGGTGCACCGGTCCTTCTGGGCATGACATGGCGTCACGAACAGGATCTCGGGGAGCCGAAATGGAGTCAGAGTTAATATGCCACTGCCCATGGCATATAGGGGACCGTGATTGTGCAGACTCAGACGATCTGTGGGCGCACATCGCTTACCACCAAGCGGACGGTCTCATTAACCTGTTAATTACTGGGTATGTGTCTCTTGCCGGAGACAAAGGGGGCAAAGAGTAGGCCATTCAATTGGCGCCGAGCTCCTTCGGATGCGTTATGAGCCGAAATGGAGTCACCTTTCGGCCCAGAGATGAGGTCGGGAGCTTGTCTCTGGCGCGAGTGAAACCTTGCGATGCGGTAAACCTGACACCCGCCCAAGAATTCGCTTGCTGCATCCGACATGCAGGGGAGGGGGGAGAGGGCACCCCACCCGACAAGTTTATCTGCCCAAACTTGTCACCCAATTCACGCACACACGAACTGCTAACACAACTCCGTGAAACCTTGGAATCAGAAGGTCGCGAATTTTGACTCGCAGCTAAGTACAGCTAGCAAAAATGCTGAAGAACTGGTGGTAAAGTGCAGCACTCCGTCAACATCCAAAGATAGCACTGAACAAAAGCAGAGGTCGCAACTAGAAGATGCTGCTACACAAACGGAAACACTAACGCCCGCAATTGGCGCTGAACAGAGAAAGGAGCCACTGCCCGCAAATGGCACTGACGACAACAAGATATGCCCTGAAGTTAGTGCCGAGCCAAAGAGAAGGCTATACCCAAGCCTGGAGGGACTGACGATGAACAACGAGACATCACCGAACAAAGCCACACCCACCTCTTGGTCGGGCTATCCTCCTGCCACTGCCCCGCTGACGAAGGGCAATCTGACGTCACTAGACGTGATCACATCTACCCCTTGGCCGGACCATCCTCCTGATCTGCCTGTCCTCGCAACTGCTCCGCCTCCGCCGTACCTAGAGGAGCCTGGTAGCACGCTGTTAGTAAAAAGCGGAAGTAAAGCTGACAAAAAGGAACTCATAACTTCAGTTCTCCCTATCAGCGTACACAAGTTTACTACAACAGGAGCGGGACCACCCCAGGCTTCCCTAACAATTCGCCCCAGAACTTGAGCAGAAATGAGCGATTTCCGCAAGGAAACAGGAATTCAACCCAAAGAAACCCCCATCGTCTGTATGGGCCGTCTTGTAATAGAGGCAGCAAACGAAACCGTCGACTTAGATGAAGCTATGCACCTCTTTTGAAATACAGCCTGGAGTAGAGGAATTGTTACGGACCTACTATCCGTGACAGCAAATCAACAATGGCCAATATCATTGCCAGCCTTAGTAGTAGAAGCCATTATGAAGAAAATGCATGTCTGGCATGATGGAGGTTCCAAACAACCCAATGCCATCCACTTAATCCATGCTGTAATTGGAGCATCATATGCCCAGTGGAACCCAGTTTTAGATCCTTTGGGCTTAACAGCACACCAGCAAGCTCAAGCGTGACCCCACCGTTACCTGGACAACCCAGGTCTAGTCCCCTGCCTCCACACCAAGCTGTCGAAGCAGCATCTGAAGTATATGGAGGCCCACAAAGACGAACTGTAAAATTAGTTCTCAATCCGTCCATTAACACCCCAGTGACGAACATCTGGGGACTGGTATCCCAGCTACAAACAGCAATGACCAGTAGCTCTACCCAAAGCCACGTTACGGCCTACCCAATTCAAGCACCACCTGAAAGGACCAGTCATTGGGGCCCACCCAGAACAACACCACCTCAAAGATCAGCAGAAGGATGACCCATGTTCAGATTTTTGTTGAACCACACAAAACTCAACAAGGCCCAACTACGGGCGCTAGGGGATGAAGGACAGAAGTTCCTCACAGAACAACTGGGCTTTAAATACAATGAGCAGCCAAAAAATGAGTAGTCGCCATCGGCAGGTCCGACGGTGCAATCCAGAAAGCTACTACAGATGATCCTCACCCTTACGCCGATCTCACCCTCATCGATCCAACGAATCCCCTCTAACAAGTACGCGTCTCATTGCTACTTGACATGGGAGCACAGGTCAGCGTGATTACTGCTGATGTACCTCATCAAATAACGAAGAAAGTCATCATGGTACAGGGCCTGAATGCCGTAAAGCCCACACCTGTAATTGGATTTTTAGTAAAAGGTCATCAAAAAGTGCTAACAGGTGTTCTAGGGGGCATCAATCTCCTAGGCGTCCCTGCAATCCACGCATTAAAGCTCAAAGAACAAGTATTGCAAGCTCTTCCACTCGCCGTGTCACCAGATAACCGTCATCGTCCTCCTTTACGTAATGAAACTGCTTGGTGATATCGACCCATTCTGACTAAAGCATCGTTGCAAGCCTCTCTTCAAACCCTGCTATCCCGCCTGGAACAAGAAGGTCGCATCACACCCGTTTCCGAAAGCATCTACTTATCGGCCAGATGGGGCATAGCCAAGCCTGGACGCCTGGATGAGGCCCGACTCGTCGTCGACTACCGTATGGCAAACAAACATTGTGCATCCATCATCCAACCAAATATTTCAGACCTCCCGCAACATCTGTACAGCATAGCCAAGTACCAAAGCCAATCTTGGGTAGGAGTAACCATTGACATGAAGGATATGTTCTTCTCCA
The DNA here is from genome assembly GCF_001723915.1 of Gavialis gangeticus. Lineage (NCBI taxonomy): Eukaryota > Metazoa > Chordata > Crocodylia > Gavialidae > Gavialis > Gavialis gangeticus. The sequence continues at coordinate 15,037,481 of NW_017729003.1, forward strand.
TCCCCATCGATGATCACTTAGGAGTACTCAATATGTGCGTCGACGGAAAAATGTACAGATGGAATGTCTGTCCACAAGGCTACTGTAATTCTCCTGCCCTCACCACAGAAGCTATGAATAAAAGTTTAAGCGAATTCAAGCAAAATCAACAGTTCCCAAGTGACGTCCTCCTGTGCAGTTATGTAGATGACATCGCTATTCTTGGCCGGGACAACTCCACAGTTGCATCTTTAACGCAACGACTGATTCAACACCTTATGGATGCAGGCTGGACAATAAACTGGCAAAAGTCATGCCTTGATCCCTCTGACGACATTACCTTTCTTGGAACCACGTTTAAAGGCCCATGGAGACAAAGCCACAAACCACCGAGTGAATTGATCTTGCCACTTCTTAGCTGCCACAACAGCGACCCGTCGTGAAAAGAATTCCAACAAATGATGGGAAGTATCAATTGGCTTCGACATTATGTCCAGCCTCAGGGGCTCGCAGTACTTGCTAAACTTCAAAAACGTCTGGCCACTTTCAGTTTCAATCTTATTTAGACCCGTGGACCTCCAAAGACCACCAAGCCGTCCAAGATCTAACTACACAATGTGAGAACACCAAGCTTCACGCGGTCAACCTAAACAACGACTTGATTGTTGCAGTTGGCTACACGGATATACATATTTGGATGACAGTGCATGATCAAGACCATCTTGTTTTGGCTGCCCACCGCACTCTACAAGATGCCCAACACCGGTACGGGACTATTGGAAAGTTTCTGCTCGCATCGCAGTTGGCAAAGTCAGTGTCAAGAGGCCATGGAACCATCCTAGGCCCTGGAATGATGCTCTTGATGCAAATCGACAGTGACCGTGTTAACCCAGAATTTGGTGGAGAACCTAAAACTTGGGCTGCTTTAGTCCTTGACCACCAATACCATTGGTCTGCCTCGTGGGAACATCGTGACAAACCAACACTGTGTAAAGTTCGAGATCGCCCGATCTTATATGACACCACAGCACCAGCCTGGATGGCTTCTGATGGAACCACACGACATGGAGGTGTGTGCGGATTCTATTGCCACGCCTGTCGAGAGCAAGAAATCCTAACAGCTTTCAAGTCAGCACAACTAAATGAACTTATTGTGTTCTGCAACATCGTTGAACGCTGTCTCGAACGGCACAATGGCTGCCAACCAGTTCCAGTCATCGCCGTAGACTCTCAATTTGTTTATAAGATTGTCACAGGAAATGGTGAACCAGAACTCTGTGTTCGGACCTGGGAAAGAATCTTTGGTATGATCACAGCCCTCGACCCACCGCCGCTCATCAAGCGCATCAGGTCGCACCACCCCGATACAGACCCAGTTCATGCTGAGATTGACCGACACCTCCAAGAAGGGAAACAGTCCCATGTGTCCATCAGTCAAGTAGCCGAATCCTCAGAAAAAGATCCTTTCCTTCATTGGCTACATGAACATTGGGGGCATCCCGGTGTGAGTGCTTCCCACAGCCGCTGGTGCAAGGATACGGCCCAACCTCGGTCTGAAGGAACTCACAAAGATTGGACCCGTATAGTCCAAGCCTGTGAACAGTGTGCCAAAGAAAAGAAACACCCGACCGCAGTAGAACGAGAAACCTTCGCCAAAGAACATTTTAAACCTGGTAAAGTATGGCAGATTGATCTGCTGGGTCCCCTGCCCGGGGCAAGACGACACCAGAAGGGACTCGTTGCCGTCGATCTTGGCACGTGGCAAGTGCAAGTTATACCACTGCAAAAAAGTACCGACCCATCAGTCGTCACCACATTAAGGTTATTAATAGCCTGATGGAAAGCCCCAGAAATTATCCACTCAGATGGAGGACCAACCTTCACCTCCAAACTTATCGGTGATTTTGCAGCCGCCTTTAACATCCAGTGGCATCATCATATCCTGTATCACCCGCAGTCCAACAGTGTAGTCGAACGTGCTATAGGTCTTATCAAAGAAAAGATCCGACTATTAAACAAAGACTTCTACACTGGATGGGACATAGTTCTGCCCGATGTCCTCATCAGTCTGAACGCTGACAAACCTCTATGGGAACATCAAATGCCCACCCCAGTCAAGCCGTGGACACCTAAATTTCTCTCAGGTGAATTAGTTTGGGTTACAACTCCGAACCCAGAAGACAAACACCCAACACCGACCAAAGGCCAAGTTGTATGCCCTGGACAATATCCGAACACGTATTGGGTCATCAAAGATGTCGACAGCTCCACGGAACCCCCACATCTCTTAGCGCACCACAATTGGTTATCTAGGCATGCTGAACAAAAAGTTACGTGAAATGTATAATATCTCTCGATACTGCTGTTTATTGTTCTCTTTTGCAGGTAAAGGCCATGAGGTTTTTCACGACCATCATTCTGCACTGTGTCATATGTCTCACTTTGTGCACGATTCAACAAAACATGTTCCTGACTTTACTAGCTGTTTCTACCACTGAATGCCATAATTTTGAGGAGACCCAAGAATCCGCATATGACTACCGACTGTGTTTCCTGAAGCTGTCAGCAATGATGGACATTGGCATCATTACCCATCTTGGACAACCACCTTCTAGTCTTAACGTATCTTATTATTTTGAGTATTTTTATTGTTATCTTAGTAGTGTTATGTATTTTTTCTTGCCTTTTTCATGTAATCAAAAAATGAATAATCACGCTTTCTGCTTTTGTATACACACACTTGCCAATTGTTTATAAACTTGACAAAAAAGAGGACCAAACTTAAAGCTTCCAACTACAGTTGCCATCGGCAAGGGGGCATGTCAAAGAGCAAAGTCTTTGATTTTGGATGCCGATGGCAAAAAGGTCAGAGGCTAACACAGCAAACTCTGTAATTGTAGTCTATCCCTCTGTACTAACAGTGCTGCATGAGGCACAAACACACCCTTGTTTGTGCCTCATTTCAAATCACCTGAGCTTCTCATATGAGAGAGAAACTAACCTTGACAACACAACACAAAAGATAACGTACCCATTAGCAACGAGATTAGCTGACTTTAATGAAATTGTAAAATTAAATAATGTGCTATGCTCGCCCTCCTGTGACTAAACAGGACCAGTACCACCCAAGCAAAAAATAACCCCCCTTTTCTGAAACCTGAGCGAACAAAGAAAGCACGATTGCCAGCCTGTTAATTATTCATGCCTGGCGTGTAGTAATTGGCCACCCTGCCGAGTATAACTTTGAAAGAACTTCCGCCCAAAGCGGAGAACTCTCCACACACACACCCAGGAGACACAGTTCGTAAATTAGCCTCTTACAAACATCTCCCCACCTCCGATCCTTATCTCAGCGTAATCGTCTTTTGCCGGCTCGTTATCTTTCTCGTCAAGAGCTCTCGGTAGTCTGCAGACCGTAGTAACTTGTGTGAATTGCTTGGAACCTGTAACAAGCAAGTCTCTTACCTACCCTGTAAATTCTGGGTAACATGATATCCGCATGCTGTAACTGAACAAATCAACTCTTCTGCCTATGCTGTAACCATCAGTAGTGTAAGTAAAATAAACTTTCTGTGTAACCAATACGCTTTAAGTCATCTGACTCCTACTCGCCGTTAACACCCATCTGTCTGATCTTTAACCCCTTTCACGCCAAGCCAGTCATGCCGACCCAGGCTCGTAGGTCAAGGGTGCACCAGTCCTTCTGGGCACGACAGTTGGTAATTAATAAAAATTGTTAACTAAGGCGGGAGGCTGCCCATTGTTGCACCCCAGTATTAGGGGGTATCTGCAGCTCCATAACACCACTACACCACAGCCCAAGCCTTGCAGATGGCATCCCAGACAGTCAGCTGAAGCCTTGCCTTTGCCCATTAGCTGTGGCCCCCCAACTATGGGGACCTTCAACTTCCGTAAGCCCTAGCCCCGTCTCAGGCCCAGTCAGGACCCTGAGCTTCTGTGCTTATCATGGGCATCCCTTGTGGTGGGCCCCTGGCCCTTTTGACCCTGAGGTCCTGGCCCTAGCATTGACCAGTCGAATCCCTCAGTGGAGTCTTTGCCTCCTGCCTGCACTTCCTGGAGTGGGGTTCCCCATTCCCAGCTCAGGTGCTCCTGGGAGCATGCCTGGCCCTGCGGGATCTCTCCCCAACTGGTTCAGGCGCTTCCAGAAGCTTACCTGGCCTCTACTCCTCCCTTGATGTTACCCTTTGCACACACCATGACTAGTGCCTCACAGGGTGCTCTCACTCCCGCCCTTGGAGGAGCAGATCATTGTGCTTGGCCTCAAATGTTGCTTTCTACCCACCAGAAGGTGAGGGGTGGGGTTAAGGCACCCCAGCACCTTTCACCAGGGTGATCACTGGCCTGGCATTTCCCACACCACTAGGAGCCCCACCAGGCCACCTACTCCTGGCAGGGTGCAGTTTTAGGTCATGCCCAGGACTAGGAGACTCGAGGCCATCCCCTACAGCTCCTCCCTTACCTCCAGGATGATACCAGCAGCCTTGCAGCCAGGCAATGTTGCTGCCTCCTCTGCCAGCAGGGAACTGATCCAGTTATAAAGGCAGCCAGATATTTAAAATGACTGCTGCAATCAGGCACCTGCTGGCAGCTTGGCTCAGGCCCTTAAAGTGGCAGGCACCTACAGTGCCACTAGTTTTACTTGAATTATAGTCCCATGGAGTGTGCAGCATTGGAATTCTCTTGCCTGGTTAATATGATCAAGATTACACTTTTAATTTATAGTATGAAAACATATCAGACAAGTTTTCTTAGTGAATAAGTGGAATTCCCCCTAATTTCAACAGGGAGAGTTACTTTCATCATACTGTCTAGTAAACATTCATTAAAAAAAAAATTGTCCGTCAAACAATTTTTTTTATATTCTTGTAGCCTATACTTTGTAATAAATACTTTTTAATATTAAGGCTTTGAGATTTTTGGTAAGCAAAATGGGTATAGTTTTCTTTCATTTTTTAAAAGTGTCTCTCTTGATAAAGTATTTCTGAATTTTTTATCAAATAAAAAGGAATTATTTTGTAAATGTATGTTTTGTATGTGTGTAACTATTCTTTCACTGTAAGAAGTTCAGAAACACACAATGTATTCAGAATATACATTTATTCATTGAAGAAACAGTCCATCAATTCCCCTACATAAGTCAATCTTTACAAACACTTTGGTTTCAGCTAGTTTTAAAAAATGCTCTCAAATACTGCTATAAAGCAAAGTTTAATAAAATGCTAAGAAAATATTGCTTAAAAATGCAAAGCAAAATTCATGTATCATATTTCATTACATATTAAATGTCTACCAAACGGTAACTTTTAAATCATAATACTGTATACACTAGTATTTCTTCTCCTTTGTAATTAGGGTTAAATTGTGTAGGAAACTATGTAAAAATGTGTACCAGGCTAGACAGAAATTTCTCTAAGTACCCGCATTCCTAATTTTAGAGAGCAAAGAGGGAAAGATCACACAATGCAGTAAGTATTGTATATAGTCAGGTTTCCAGTGTTTCAGATTGATGACTTCAGTTTTTTTCAGTTTTTTACCTGCTGACCTTTAGAAAACTGTATGTCATCTGCATAATAAGGGGTAATACCATGTCATAATTTTTTGGTCAGAACTCCCCATTGACTTCTTTGGAGAACTCAGCTTAAGAATTAATAGCATATTATGGTCAGGCTTTGTATGTGTTATACAATAAGTAACTCTACCTAGCTATAATGAGTTCAGGGTCCCAGAGTAATCTCACAGGAGTTTCTGCAGCTGTCTAGTACTCCAGCAGATGTTATGAAACATATAAGAGCCACTTCTTTGCTTATGGAACTATATCTGAGAATACTGCTTCTTAACTAACAGTCACAGAAACCAATTAAAGTCAAGCTATGTAGTAACTGAGAAATATGGGTATATAAGAAAGCAAAATCAGGACTGTTGCATGAAGTGGGGCACATCTTTGTCCTTATTTATACACATGGCTCATTTTAAATTAATTGCAAAGTCTGATACTGGACCCCTTTAGAGAAGTGTGCTGAATCATTCACAGTAAAAACTCACATGGGGAGGAAGAGTAAAATGGTCTGAAACCCTCAGTATGTGAATTGCATGTTTGACTAGCTTTCATTCCACTTGCCCATGCTCACGGCCCCAAACACAACCAGGACTTGACATGTCCAAAATGCCTTTCTTCACAAAGACTGTACAAAGACATTTTGGAAGCTGCTACATAATATTTTCCCAAATTTTACAGTGGCCCACTTGCTACGCATTCTCAGGGGACCTAAATATAGGCTGAATGATTAACAAGGCTAGCAGATCTACCATCTGCGTGGCTCACCTAACTCAAACCTTCTGAGCAAAGTGGATATCGGTGGCTACTGCAATCCATAGGTTGCTGTAGTGGTTACAGGCTGGATCTGTGGCTTTGGCTTGTAACTCAATCTTGTAAATGCAGAGCATTCTGAGGCTCTAGCCAAGTTTGTTAATTTTAAGCATACAGGTTGTCCCACAGAATTCTCCTGGGACTATCCTTACTTAAAATTAGATATCTGCTTAACTGCTTGCTTTGAGTGGGACCGGAATGCTTAGCATCTTACAGAACTGAGCCAGTGAGAAGGATAGTTTGTATCCTCTCTAATCCTGCACTTGTTCCCCTGTCTACACCTCATCATTCAAAATTTGGTGGAGCGGAAGAGAATTTCGCCAAAAGAGCAAGAGCACAAATTGAAACGCAAGCACATTTAGCATATTCACTTCAGTTGAAATAGCTATATCCATTTTTTTAAAAGATTGCTTCTATATTTTATAACACTGTTGTTTGCTGGAAACACAGTTAATATATACTTGACAAGTAATATGGTCAAAGTTTCCTCTAAGTTATTTAGGGCCTGATTCTTTAGGAGCTCTCTGTGTGGACCTTCAATTGACTTCATCAACTGTTCTATAAGACAAGTCCTGAGGAGCCCAGTTGCAAATAAATCTCTGCAGACATGCCAGACACTCTGGTATTCAACTCCAAAGCATTTATTTAAGTTTTGGTGAGGCAAGGGGCATACATTATTAAACAGTCAGGTGTTTATATCTTCCATATGCACTTAAAATATATATTAGAACTTTCGTTAACCCCTTTTCTCCCATTGAGGATGACTTTGGAACAAAAATAGAGACTCCAATTTAATCAAGAAAAAATACAGTATTAAGGCTCAAAGTTAATATTTTTATATTTAAAATAGTAAGGCGACACTGAATGACTTGTCCAGTATTTAACAATTAAATGTTTTATTAGGTTTTGCTTCACATGTTTGCTTAGGTACAGTTTTAGTAGATAAAAGAAGTCGCTTCCTGGAGACTAATGTTTTAATCCTTCTAGTATTAATAGCAGATTCTTAAGGAGTTATCATTCCAGTTTTGTGGTTTTTTTGGCAGTGCTTTTGTCACTATACACAGTTAGGAGTAGCAACTGTTTACACAGTATTCAGGGAAAGCCTGCATGTACTGGCTTATTTTTCCAAGTGTGTGCTTTATTTTGCCCTGTGCAGTTACATACATCAGGCATTCAAAAGGTATACTTTTTATTTGCTTTCAAAGCAAGAGAGCTGAATCCTCTTGTCCTGTAGTAAAAGTCCTTTTGCAGTAATTGCACATTTTGCCTGCAGGCTGCTGAGGATTGGGTCTGCATGTTTAATGTCTTTGAAGGAAAGGTGCAACACTTCAGCTTTCCAGAATTTTGAAGAAAAATGTTGCCACTTGCACTTCTCTCTGAAATAGCCTTTGTATATCACACATTAACATATGTGAAGCTACAAGCCTGGGAAGGAATTGGAAGCTAAATAAAGTTAAAAACAGGATAAATTTTAAAATATTCAGTTATTTTAGTGTACAGTTTTAGGGTTCCCATATTTCAAAACTACTTAGTATTATAGTTATTAAATGGACAGGTAAAAGATAATGACTAATGTGAAAATTTTGGCATGGGTCTTTTTGTTGTTGCAGCCTTTGCTAAATAAGACAAAATATATTTTTAGTGCAAAGTCAAATAAGTTACTGCTCAGTTGGATCCAAAAATGACATCAAGCAAGCCATTTACAAAGAAAACACAATCATAGAATCTCAAATGCTTCTTGACACCATGTTTTTACACAGTGGCATTCTTCACGGGATCTTAACTCTTCAAATTACATCATGTGTGGTCAGTGATAAGTAATTGTTGACCTCAGGTGCTTACATGAACCAGTTTTTCCCAGTTCTTCAATCAGTCACCAGCACAAATGCAATGCGTTGTGTCTTTCTCTACAAAGTTTTCATTGTGACAAAAGCCCAGTCAGAATATTAGCTATTAGCATTGAAATCTATGCACACAAGCTTCCTATTATGGGCTTAGTATATGCAGAGCAGAAATATTCTTTAGCTGTTAACAAGAGGTGAAAATAACAGACTTGACAGTTTAGAACTAGACTGATCTCGTTTATGCCATATACATTCACAGTAACTACATTAATTTCAATGTTTAATGCATGCTGCTGAGAGAGATTAGAATCTGAGCCTTAGCTAGTAACAAGACAGTGAAAGATAAGTGTTGTAATTTGACTGTTGAATCTTAGAAATCCATGTGCACTGGCCTGTCTCCTATTGTGGGACATTACCACAACTTCTTTTTGAATGACCACGGGTCAGTACTTCATCCATAACCCTCTTAAACATCTCTTCAAGGAAAAATCTTTCAATAACACTTCCTCCTGCTTCTCCTTCCTCATTGCTGTCAAAGTGCAGAACACTCATTCTTTAAAACAGTGTATCACTTGACCTTCAGCTGGCCTATCATGGTGCTATTCTTTTCCTGCTTATTATGATGTAAGTTAGGAAAGGCTACAGTGAAATTCAGTGAAGTTATACTGGTGTAAAAGTTGGAGCAAGGGTGAAGAGAGCCAAGCTGCATGTCTGGTCTGTATTCTTTGTGTTTAATTTACATAGATAGCTTCTTGGGGTTGGATCACCTCATTCTAAGAATTTGTAAAGCTGTGAGATTTTACTGCCATCAGTAATACTAACAAATATAATTGTGCCACTGGTAACTCAGTATTCATTACATGCTATGTACTTACAGGATAAACATGCTGCTATTCTTGTCTTCCAACAATGCAAAGAATATAGGTAACATGATAGCTCTTGGACATATTACTTAATAAAGTAGGATTAATGCAATCTAAACCTGTGCAGGTTTTGTTTGTTTGGGTCACATTTAATTACTGAATAACTGAAAATCAGAAAATGATAAGTAAGGTTTCTAGAACTGCACAGTAGCTGGGTGTCTATGTGTATCTCAATATAACAATTGATATAAAGCTTTGATTGAACATCTAGGATCAAAATCTGCTTTTCATTTATACCCTGAAATAATAAGGAGACTCCAGAATTGTAGATGGGGGTAGAAGTTGACCCAGTGCTTTTTAGGAAACAAAACACAAACAAACCATAAACAGCATTAGTTCAAGTGCAAAAAAAATCCAATTATTTTCCTTTTCAGAAGGTTATAATGTAAACATAAAAGATTCTGAAAGCAGCATGGGGACCATTGGCACCAGAGACTGAGGATCTATGTATTGAAACAAATACTTCAAAAGTAGCCATTAATATTGAGAACCTTCTTCCCCAACTTGACATCCTTTGGATCTGGTTTAAAAAATGCTGAACCTCACAACTTGTGCTGAAGTCCAGAGGAGCTGTGAGTGCGCAGCAATCCTGAAAAACAGGCCCAAGGTCCATCAAGTTGGGCACCACAACCCTGAATTCACTTCTGTTAGTTAGGCTGTGCTGTAAAAAAAACAAACCAAAAATATAGCTGGGAGTGAGTGGCACTTCTACCTTCTCACCCATATGCCTGGACCTTGTTTGTGGAACAGCTATCCCTACTGGTGAGAAAATAGTTCACTTACCTGGCTCATACAATCTTTGGTGCCTCTGCTGAGATTGCCAACCAAAGCACAAGGTGTGTTGTGATGATAATTTGGTTATGGTTTCTGCTCAACTAGAAAGTGGACCAAATCAC
>NW_017729003.1:15052510-15055424 GCF_001723915.1 Gavialis gangeticus
CTACCTTCTCACCCATATGCCTGGACCTTGTTTGTGGAACAGCTATCCCTACTGGTGAGAAAATAGTTCACTTACCTGGCTCATACAATCTTTGGTGCCTCTGCTGAGATTGCCAACCAAAGCACAAGGTGTGTTGTGATGATAATTTGGTTATGGTTTCTGCTCAACTAGAAAGTGGACCAACATCACAAATTCACTTATTCTGAAACATTACATGGCCAACAGATAGCAACAATATAGGCTGGATGTAAAGATGATCTAGGAGGGACAGGTTAGCTCCTGCTCACTCCCTTTCCAGACCCAGTGCCCTATTAGCTCTTATTCTTTTACCATTTTTTTATATTTGTTTCATGTGCATTCCTAAACTGGTAATATTATATATTCAGTAGTTACTTATAATTAATAGTAGTTTGCCATCTTGTTTTAACCTGTGAGGAAACATAGAATTGAAAAGCAATTGAAATCAAATCTAAAATTACTTGAAATCAAATCTAAAATTACATTATCTGTGAGTGTAATATTTTATTCCTGTATAAATCTAGTTAGGACTTTGTGGTAATCTCTGACCATCTGTAAAGCAGAACAGGACTGTTTCAAAACAAGGTCCAAGAAAGAGAGCTCAGCAAGGATTTAAACATGCGGGAAACCATCATATACATTCAAAAGCTCTAAAGCTTGAGTGGAGGTGTTAATGAAATATATATCAGAAATATCTTGAAACTGTTCAGCTAATAAGTTCACTATGAGGCTGTAAGAAAGAGTCTCTAACTCATTGCACTTTTTGCCTACTATTTTTCAGGGTACAATACTCCAGCGTTTTATACAATCACTCCCTTTCTTAAATAGCATCTTGTTTGCATGTTACTGAGGAGACGTTTCCTATTTTAACCTTACCTGACACTAAGGTTTCTAAAATGAACCTGAAAGACCTTTTAATTATACCAGGCCACAATTCCTTTTTCATCAGGTCTGCAAATGAGCTGTGTGGAAGGTGTGGGTTTTTTTTGTTTTTTCTTCTGGGTATGTCAAAAACTTAGATGGAAAAAAACCCTATTGTATTAAAAATGGTAAAGTTATAAGATCTTCACAGTGTGTGTTTTAAAAGCAGGAAATCGCTAGAATGGAAAAGGAACAAATATGAAATGTGTGTGGAAATATACAGTAGTTTTCATCTGTGATGTCTACAGAATGTGCTTAATGCAGTTCAGGATGCTGAGTTTCATATGTTAGTGTCCTAAGCACATACCCGGTATCTTACTGAATAGTTCAATATATCGTAAGTACACAAGTCACAGAGTACATGTACACACAAATATAAATATGCATTGTAGGTAGCTTTATCTACATGAAATGCTATACTTATCTAATCTTGATCACCAAATCAGTATCATTTGGTATACTAGTACATAAAAATGATGTTACAGCTTTTCTTCTTTCCTTTTACTTGTGCTTTGTGACTATCAGACACACTTTACATTCAAAGTCATGTTGTTCACCTTTTTCAGAACTATCATCATGCCATTGCTTTCATTGGCTATATCCAGTTAAATACCATAAATCCTTATCATTGCTTGTTAGAGGTACAGTAACTTTAACTGAAGCAGTAAAATGTGGTATAGGCTTTTAAGTGCTGAAAACTGTCCCTGTGCTTTATAATTCTTAGAAAAAGGCATAGTACCAAACTTACTGCACTACACACCATACCACAGTCATCCTGTAGTAAAATATTATGCAAACATCTTCTACAGTATGTTACTTGCAGCAGTTCCAGCAGCAGTACACTCACTAAAAACAAGTTGCTTGTAAACCCTGGAGATGTTGGCTTGTACCATCCTATATGTTTTTTCACAGTTCTCGTATTTCTGCAGGCATAATTGGAACCATAGATTTTTAAAGTTCTTCACTTTCCACCACATTCTGGGATGGGGATGAAAACAGCATTGAGCTTTCAACAGCTGGGAAGGCAGAAAAAACGTCAAGTCCTTGTCCAGCGAGGTTTGCATACCGGTTGCCTCCTGGTCGATACTTTATTGGCTGTGGGATCTGTTGGTGCCATTGTGCTGAAGCAACAAAGACAAAGAACAGAATAAATAAAATTGTGGATGAAGTACAGTTTATCGCTTGGAAGTTGGTTCCAGATCCTAGCAGAGGACTGGAAAAGGGCCAATGTGGTTCCCATCTTCAAAAAAGGGAGGAAGGAGGACCCGGGGAACTATAGGCCAGTCAGTCTTACCTCGATCCTGGGTAAGCTTTTTGAGAGAATTATTCTGGTACATGTCCACGAGGGGCCAGCAGGGGAGTTTATGCTTAGGGGCAACCAACACGGGTTCATTATAGGCAGGTCCTGTTGGACCAACCTGGTGGCCTTCTACGACTAGGTAACCAAATCCTTAGATGCAGGGGTAGCAGTGGACGTAGTCTTTCTGGACTTTCGGAAGGCCTTCGACACTGTCTCTCACCCCGTTCTCATTAAGAAACTGGGGGTCTGTGGTGTTGACACCCACACAGTCAAATGGGTCACCAACTGGCTGGAGGGCCGCACCCAGAGGGTGGTGGTGGATGGGTCATTTTTGACCTAGAGGGATGTGGGCAGTGGGGTCCCCCAGAGCTCGGTCCTTAGGCCTGCACTGTTCAACATCTTCATCAGCGACTTGGATGAGGGGGTAAAAAGCACCTTGTTCAAATTTGCAGATGACACTAAGATGTGGGGGGAAGTGGGCACGTTAGAAGGAAGGAATAGGCTACAATCAGACTGAGACAGGTTACAGGGGTGGGTGGATGAGAATAGGATGGGATTCAACACTGACAAGTGCAAGGTGATGCACCTGGGGAGGAAGAACCAGCAGCATACCTACAGGCTGGGGAACTCGCTTCTCATCAGCGCAGAGGCAGAAAAGGATCTTGGAGTCATTAT
>NW_017729003.1:15055599-15068179 GCF_001723915.1 Gavialis gangeticus
CACACTGGTCAGGCCGCAGCTGGAGTACTGCATCCAGTTCTGGGCACTGCAGTTCAAGAGGGATGTGGACAACATGGAGAGGGTCCAGAGGAGGGCCACTCGCATGATCAGGGGGCAGCAGGGCAGGCCCTATGAGGAGAGGCTACAGGACCTGAACTTATTCAGCCTCCACAAGAGAAGGCTGAGGGGGGATCTAATGGCCTGTTACAAACTAGTGAGAGGGGACCATCAGGCACTGGGGGAGTCCCTGTTCCCCCGAGCACTACCAGGAGTGACCAGGAATAACGGTCACAAGCTCACAGAGCGTAAATTCAGGCTAGATATCAGGAGGCGCTACTTCACGGTCAGGGCGGCTAGGATCTGGAACCAACTACCAAGTGAAGTGGTGCTGGCTCCTACCCTGGGGATCTTTAAGAGGAGGCTAGACGAACACCTTGCTGGGGTCGTTTGACCCCAGTACTCTTTCCTGTTATGGCAGGGGGTTGGATATGATGACCTGCTCAGGCCCCTTCCAACCCTACTAACTATGAAACTATTTTAGCTGTAAAGAAAGCCTACAGAATTCTGAGTGCACACTTGGAAAAGGCAGTTTTCCATGTTTTTAGAGATATTCATCCCATGTATCTTTTTTGCTATTTCCAATGCAGGGCCCAGTCCTTTAAATATGATCAAGTGTATTACTCATAGCTGTAAGCTGTCCTGATGGAGTTCACAGGGAAAATTTAAACCCTACTGAACTCGTTAGGAAAATTTTACTTTAGTAGAAACACTGAGGCTTTTCCTTAGGTATAAGCTCTTCAATTAAAAGGAAAACTTTGCAAGGTTATTGAACAGAGATCAACAAAACCAGGCATGGCTTTGGCTTTACTCTACTGCTTTAGCATGTTTTAGATATTTTTTGGTTTTGTTTTAGTTTTGTGTTTATTCAAGATGAAAATTCATTAAAAGGCATGGGGAATTTTGGATAAATAATTGTAATTTTGGACTATAGGCTGCAGTGATAAAAAAACAAGCAGTCTTCTTCAACTTGCTAAGAGAAATAAAATTAACTTTACTGAGCTTTCTAGTTGCTAAGAGATTAACTAATATAAACCTGCAAAAATAATATACATGCACTTACACATTTAAAAGTAAAATGGAATATATTTTACATTAATAAGTACTGTTGTAAGATTTAGCTATTTACTACTAACAGCCATAATTTTTAAAGTGTTTCATGAAGGAGGGGATAAATATCATTATCCCCACTTTAGAGGATTTTTTATGCACAAGTAGAAATTAATTTTGCACAAAAATGCAACACACCTCTCTCTCCCAGAAACTACACATGAAGCATTGAAACCCCTTTGTAAAAAGTGTCCTATGAAAAGTAGATCTATCTTCTTAAACCCTGAGGGATTTCAAAGCTGAAAAATGCAATTTTTAGATGCTTCTGATTTTTATTACTTCATGTTTAAAAAAAAAAACAAGCCACCATACTGGTATTTAGAACCTGCAAAGCAGTTGACAGGTGTGATCAGATTTTAATTTGACTGATCTTCTAGAATAAATCAATTGGAAGAAAAACACAGCTAATCACTGGGTATGTCTATACAAGATGCTAATTGTGCAGTGGCCTAACAACACTGTAGTAGCATGCCAAGCAAAACCCATGCTAATATGCTACTGCACAATAGCATTAGTCTACTGCATAGTAAGTATCATTAAAAACCCATACAGCAGCACTACTGCACAATAGCATGAGTTATTACGCTTTGATTTAGTATTTGGTTAACCAAGTACTAAACTTAATGCACAATAACTATGGCACATTAATAGATGTGTAGACTTCCCCACTGGCAATGTAACTGGTCCACTGTTAGACTGGTTTTGGTAAATAATGGAAAGATAATAAAATCAAATGAAAGTTCTACAAGAAACTGGGGTATGACTTCTGGGTTAAAACCACTAAGTGTTCAGGCTCCAGTGTTTTATGGTAGCTGGAACATGGTCCAATTAAGGTTTGGGAGATATATAAATAAAAAACTAACTATATTAAATCAGAATGGAAATGCTCTATCCCTTTTCTATACTGAACCTCTTACCCTGGTTGTCTTGAAGGTTCAGGATGGCTTGGATAAACAGCCATCTCTTTCCCTTGACTTCCAACAGGTTCCTTCCCTGTTTGATACCTCTTCTGTTGATTATACTTCATATTTTTTCTTTAAACTTGGTGTGTTGAAAATTATAGACACTGGAGCTGCAGAAGATCTATTATAACTATATCAGGTCCACCTGCCACTGCAGGATTGGCCCATTTTCTAGTTTAGTTTCAAACTGATAAAATGATGAGGCTTCCCTTCCAAATGTTCTTATCTTATTTTTCCTGCTTGACCCACCATAAACAATTGTCTTCTCTTCTTGTGATCTGTATCACTTGTGTGTCTGTTAAACTTGTCTCCTTCAATGTTTGGAAAGCTAACAATATATTTAGTTTATTTCATTTAGGTTTAGTTAGGTTATTTTTTTAATATGGCAATCTCTCTAGCTCCTCAACTCTATCAAGGAGGCATTAAGTATAAAATGCAATTCTATGTCCACCAGATGGCAGAAAACTAACAGGGATGTGGATGGATTCCACTGCATTTGTTGGTTGTTTTTGTTATTGCACGTAGTGAAACAATTTTTTTAAATTGGTTAAAATTGGTTTTTAAGAGATTTGAAAGTTTCCTTCCTGGTAAGTAATGCTACAGTGCAATGACTTGACACATGTATGTGTGTGGTATAATTGTATGCTTAGTCATTCAAGATAATCTCCTTTATTATAATTAGATGTTAGCTAAGCTATTATTGCAATATATGTACACTGTGCTCTAAAGGTTCATAGTTGCTGAATATTGTAGGTTTAGGCAGTGCTCAAGACAGAATGATTTGTAGGTGGTGGTTCTATATGTCATAGTGGAAGCACATCAATTAGCTGATCAAGTCAAATGAAATGCTCAGGTATCAAAAAAAAAAACATTTTTAGGTTCTTAGTGGACAGATTCCTGAAACACCAGTATTTAGAGCGAATCTTACATTTTAGAGTTTACTGTGAGTAGACAACTAGAATGTTTTTATAAAGTAAAGATACTGTTATAGACCAGGGGCCTTGATGTGTAGGAAAAAAAGAAGTCTTTCAACATCAAGTTATTGTTTTTGTAAGCGCAGTAGTTCTCAACCTTTTTAGTGTCGTGGCAGCCCTTGATAGTCTCAAGGCACCTCTTGGAAAATGCCAGCTTTTAATTTTCACTCATTTTTGAACTACAGACAAATAATAAAGTATTTTTTCTCCTGCAGAGAACTCAGACCACAGCACGGCAGAGTGTTTTGGATACTATGTATTCCTGTTTGAAATCTCTGGGTTTATCCTGGGAATCATGTTTGCACACCAGCGGTGCTAATATTATGTGGCACCCCATGGCACCCTTGAAAGGATCTTGAGGCACCCCAGGGTACTGCAGCATGTTGGTTGAGAATCACTGTATTAGTGCCTAGATCAGGGGTGTCAAACTCATTCAGCCCCATGGGCCAGATGAGCATCTCTGAGCTGGTCTGTGGGCCACACTGGGATTACCTTCTGTGGAGCAGCCACGATGCTGGGTGCAACTCACACACCATACCCAGCATGTGTCAGCCTCCAGGGTTAGCATGAGACATGCATTGCCCATGGTGCCTGGGCTGGACTTTATGCTGCATGCAGCATAGGGAGTCTGGGGCACAGGTTGCATGTGGCACCATGGACTGACCCCCTGTAGTGCCTGTTCTGCTGAGCTGAAACCACTGGGCAGTGTCCTCTGATTTTACAAGTCTTGCTGTGTCTTCTTGGGCAGATGCAGATGCAGCAACACACTGCCTGATGTCCTGGGAACATGAGGTGGGGAGTCGCAGGCCAGTATGAGAGCACACAAATTTGGCACAACGTTCTGTTTTGGGGGGAATACTGGGATATACAGATGGTTGGTCACTTCATCAAAAGGCCAAGACAGTTTAGACTTAGGTTGCAACCCAAAAAAGAAAAGTTCATTTATTTCTTAAACTCCTCAACTGCTTAAATTGTTCTAGCTACTGAATTGCATAACTGTCATTTCCCTAAACTGAAAACTAGATTAATAAAATATGGCAGGTATTTTAGTAGAGCAAAGGTCTGGATATACTATGTGACTCCATGGCTCAATTTACCCTTATTCACAAAGCAACATCCTAAACTGAAAACTAACCTCCCTATGACATTTCTCTCCATACATACTTCTTAGAAATATTTGCCTTTTTTGCATGTAATTACATGATGATTCTGTCCTCATATGAAGTTAATGGGGCAGAGTGTACTTTTTAATGGTATAGTGTATATTGTTTAGTGAGAATTTTGTCATAAAAAATAGAAAAAAATCTCCCTATCAAATTTATTTTTTGAATACTGCCCATAATTAGAGAGTTTTAAGGGGGGAAAAGCATCACTTTTCCATTTCCATTGTTATGAAATTATATTACAAATTTAGTTAATGAACAAACATGAATGGCTTGTTAGGAGACTAATAGTGGGTTAGACAGTCCTGCTTAGTCCTAGGTAAGGGTAGTCTTAATAAATGAGGTAAAAGTTTTATTTCAGAGTTCATGATAGGATACTTACCATATATGTCAAGTCTAGCAGTGCATGACATAATACCAGCTTCATTTTTAGCGGACAAAGTATACCAACCAGCATCTGCTTTTCTGGCAGGCTGAATCAAAAGGCAAACATATCCTGTTGTATCTTGATGCATGCTGGGAAAATAAGTGGTTGGAATTACTAATTCAAAGTGTGTATCAGCTGTCAGATTTAGTATTAAGATGATGGCTATCTAACCTGTATAAAGTGCTGTTCTGCTCTGCAAAATCTTAGTCCTTCAAATAATGGAGGTGCAACACATAAATGCTACTAATGATTGTACAAAGTTGTAATATAATTAATAAAGCAGACTTATAAAGGGAGTAATTAGAACTCATATGAAATTTTTCAATGGAAAATTTCACCATTGGAAAATACCAATTTTGCAAAAACGAAATCTCCCACAGGTGTATGGTGCTTGCAATAACATTCCAATAGAAACCTGCCTGGCTCTCTGCCAACAGACCTTTCTCACTTCCTGCAAGCTTTACAGTAGCTCAGGGCTTCCAGGCTCCATTTGGAAAGCTTGTTAAGTAGGATGGAATGTCACAGAGCAAGGGCTCCTCTGTTCTCCGGTCTGTCCTTCCATTGATAGCCCAGGGGTTTACATCACCAGACAGGAGACCTGGGAGAGGTGACAGTGGGTATATCTACACCAGATGTTTTACTGTGAAATAGACTAATCTATTGCACAGTAAAGCATCACTGTCTACACATGTGCACAGTTACTGTGCAGTAAATTAGTCTACTAGGCAGTTAGTTACTACCTGTAAATACAAGTAGTAAACTACCTGCGTAGTAACTGCCAGCATATGTAGACGCTGGCCAGAAGCAAATTTACTCCTGGTCAGTCCCTACATTAAGGGGCCATGGGGGATGGGGAACTCCCCTGGTTCTGACACTACTGAGCTCCCAGCTCCCACCAGGAGCCAGGGCAGGTCCCAGCCAGCTTTGGGCTACTCGTGGAGCCCTGTGCAGTATAGGGCTGGCCAGCAACTGTCCCATTCTGGGGCAGGTCCCAGCCAGCTCCAGGCTGCACATAGATAGTTTCTCTTGTGCAGCCTGGAGCTGGCTGGGCCCTGCCCCTGAAACAGGGCAGTTCCTGGCCAGCCCAGGACTGCATTGAGAAGCCCTGCTAGGCACAGGGCTTGTCCCTCTGTGCATGGGGTGGGAAAACTCTGTAGCAGCAGCTGTCTCCTGGCCCTGTGCACATCAGGAGCTCCCCCTGGCTGCTGCAGGGGGGCAGAGCAGGGCAGGAGCAGCCCTCTACTGGACTGCTTCCAGTGGGAGCAAATCTGCTCCCAAGGGGGAGCATGTGTAGATGTGCTCCCTGGTAGGCTTACTGCATAGTATTTTTACTGTGCATTAAACCTATTTTGAACTAATAGCACATATAGATGTGCCCAGTGTCACTCATATGCTCCCAAGCTGAAGTGTTTCCTTTAAGGAAAGATTCTGATATTTGTGATTTTGTTTTGTTTTCAACTGAAATGAAACCTCTAACTTTCTTCATGAGGGATTGACATTCCATTTTTACAGCCAGCTCTAGAAGTATTACTCCTAAAGGGTCAGGTTCACCCTTAACCTGCTCAGGTAACATGAATGGAGCAGTTATTTGGGGGACAACTGCATCCTCTTTACACTGTAGAAAATGTCTCTTGGTTTTTCATAAGCTAGTGTGGGAGATATCAGTGGGGGCAAGATGAGGTAAGCTGGGAAGAATGGCTGCCAGTTGGTATTTCTGTGGATCCAGTAGTCCTAACGCTTTACACAGGTGATGCTAAAAGTCTAGGGCTCTGGTGGTAGCAAGGTAAAAAAACAATTGTGCTGCTAGCCCTGCTGTGTACAATCCCACCTTGTGGCTTTAGGGTGGAGCAGTGGATTTTACCTTGTTGGTGCACCTATGTATGGCTGACTAATCATTGTCTATGCATGCCATGAATTTTATCCAAAATAATAAAAAGTGAGGCAGTCCAGGGCACAACATTCATCATGCTTCAACTACTACTTGTAATGGATAGCAGGGAGCCAGTGACTCATCGCTGAGTAGCTGTTTGCCCTAATTAAAACATTAAGTTGATCAACAGATTTATACTCAGGTAGAATTCCATAGAAGAGAGAAAATAATTGATTTATTGTCTAACCAAAACCAAGGAAATATATTGCAGTAGGTTGTTCTTTTTTCCGTCTAAAAGGCAGTGAATATATGTAAATCGAAACATTGAGTTCAAATACCCTGGAGCTTCAGAAATGTAGACTGAAATCTATGGTGGGACTTGTATTTAAATGCTGCTGTTACTTCCTATCTCTAATGTGCTAAACCAAGATCCTAGATGTGGTTATCCTAAAGTTTGGGGAAAAATCATGATCTAAATGGTTTGGATCCATTTCTACTAAAAATGAATGCCAAAGAATATACTTTGATAATAAGTTGCTGTTGCCCACAAAAATGCAAAATTTCAAAACCAGCATTTATTACAAACACAAGCCCTTCTAGAAAGAGATTTGCTGATGCTGAGTTAATTTTATGGTGGATTTAATGTCTGACACAGCCACTTTTATGCTTGCCTTAAAAAATTAATGAGATGCTTAATGCAAATTTGCTTGTCACTGTGTGAATAATGAACATTGTTTTCTAAAAATCTCTGTATAACAAATGGAACTTTTTAATGGTCTGCACCCTACAAACCTTAAGGGAATTCAGGTTTCTAGAATTTTATGGGCAAAAGAAGGCTACTATAATTCTGTACTGCAATTTCTTTTCATAGAAGAAGGAAATGATTGTCCTTTCTGTAGCTCTCATGAGATATCTCTTCTGGGAACCTTAATATCAAAGATACTGACTCTTTATAAGAATCTCAAAGGAGCAGGGTTCACACACCCTTTCTGACTTCTGAATTCTGCTCTGGTAATCCCTTCTCTGGTACAACTTACTTAATATTTTTGCCTAAATCCTGGGAGCAATAAAAGCTGGACAGCCTCCTTGTAGTTGTAAACGGTGTGTTCTCCAGCATTTTGGGCCTGTAGATTGAAAGGGATTGCTTTCTGAGTGTAGATATATTATGCTGTGGAATAGTGCCTTAAGCAAAGCTCCTTCTTTCGGGTTATATATAGGGGCCACCCTAGGTTGCTGTGAGATCAAGGGTTTTTTGTGGCTTGCTGTGGCATGCAGAACCAATTTTGTGGGCATTTCATGGCAGCCCCACACCTTGCCACTGATTGAGCGAGGGTTGCTTGTGGCCCCACCCCTCACCACCAATTAGCAGAGGGCACTTTCACTCAGTCTACATCACTACTGCTTTTTTGCCCTGCACCTTGCTGCTGATTGGCAGAAGGCATCTTCACTCAGTCTGTCACAATTGTTTTTTTTGGGTTGATTTTGCGGGAGATCGCAGCCAAAGCTGGATTGCAGCCAATGCTGTTTTATGTGATTTCTGCAAAATCTACAAAACTGCAATTTAGATAGGTCCCTAAATTATACAGAATACTTCTCCCATCTGTTTGCAAAGATGCAGCAGCATTTGATTTCTCTCTAACCAAATATACCAATAATAATAAAAAAACCCTTAAAAATTAAAGGATTCTTGCAATGATGGATCTCAGAAGCACTTTGCTGATGGGTCAGCCAGATGACCTCTCTGAGTTTTGCTTTAAATATAAAATGTCATGAGTGTTACGTTTATATTTTTAAAGTACAGGATAATAGTGGTAAGCCTAACAGTTCATGCTGACAACATGGTTAGGTCTATGGTGGGAGAAGCAGCAAGGAGAGAGAAACTGATGAAAACAGAAAGGTTGGCAGAATTAAATTCATCCTGGTACAGAGGTACATATTAAGGCATTGTTTAAACTGTTCAGGCAAATATTTATATGTTGCTAGAAAGGTGGTTGCTGACTGGCCACATGTGGGAGAGGGCTCTCTGAGGCGAGCTCAGCCATAGGGCCAGTGCCAGCCATATGGGATGCAGATAGCTCAGAAGGGCTACTGCACTATAGCAGCCTTTTGGCTAGAGCCCTGGCTGTGGGATTGGAGGGGATTGTACTGCAGCTCTGCTCCCAATTCTGAATCGAGGAAGTTGATTTCACTCTCCTATTCATTCTGTTAACACACATTTTCTTATGCTTTCTGCATTGTGGCTAGAGAGAGGGCACAACCTGCTCTTATCATAAAAAAAAAAAATATTGCAATAGTCAGCCCAGCTGCAAGGACACTATCTGTGTAATGTACAATACCTCATCCTTTCTCTGTGTGCTGGGATGGTTTCATTATCCTTCTTCCAGTAAAACACTGGTGGTGGCATTCCAATCACTCTGCCTTCTAATCTGACTGGGTGCCCTTCAGGGACCCCACAATTCTGAAGCTTCTCCAAGAATACTGGGGCTTTTTTGACTTCCTTTGCTGAAAAACAAGAGGAACAATTGCTGTACATCAGGGATTCTTACAGTGTTTTTACTTTTAAAATCCAAGGCTCTGCCTTTTCTGGGGAGAAGGTTGGGAAGACTAGTATGTCAAGGTGAGGAGGTAAAAGTAGAATAAGGATACGGTTAAATACATAGGTGTCCAAACCTAGCTGCTGTAAGTGTAGAGAGCAACTGCAGCCCAACCACAGAGTAATCCCTGGACCTGATTTTTTTCATTGCAACACTTTATACTTTACGTTTTATATAGTAAGAGTCTTTTGCCTTCAGTGGAGTTACTCCTGACTTATACTTGTATGACAGAAGACTCAAGTTAAGTACCTACAAAGTAACATATACAAATATGCACAGTATAATGCCACATAGTCTTTTCTTTAAGCATTTTACTGTTGGCTACAAAGCACCAACTCACAGGATCATCATAAAATTCTAGTTTATTGAATGGATGCAAACATCAGACCATAAACCTTGGTGCTGATCCCTTCTCTCTCTCTCTCTCTCTCTCTCTCACACACACACACACACACACTCTAGCTAGCACTGAACACTAAGCACTGGTGTCAGGATATACCTATCCCCAAGCGCTGGAGTCCTCCATCGATGGGCAGTTGAGGCTTCTTTCAGTGCGATGCTGCTTCAGAAGGGGGTTGCCGGCTGGTCCTTCTGGCTGGACAGGCAGGGTGCTGGTCAGGTCAAAGAGGGCACCACTGGGGGTCATTCTTCTCTGCCTTTTATCTCTCTCTGGCAGACTTTGGTGACTCCCCAATTCTTGGCCTTACCCAATCCAGGGGTCGTTGACCTCAAGGGACATCCCTCTTGGTAGCTGCTGGATGGCAGCTGTCAGCCCCAGGGTCACGTCCACACGGATGTGCAGTCTCAGGAGTCCATTGAAGAATTTTAATTGATTCACTGCCATGTTGAATATAGCTCTGGAAGTGTTTGATCAGGGGGTATTTCAGCCCCAAGTGTCTGTTTCCAGCGGTGATTAGTTCAAACAGGGGCTTCTGTACCTCTAACAGTGAAGTTTCTGGGAATTCCTGGCTCTTTATTGATTCTTTCCTCTCCTTGGTCTCTGATTTTGTAGGTGTTAATTGCCACTCATTAACAAGCTTATCCAGACTAGACACTGTGTTACACAATCAACCATGATTCATTCAGGGACCTGCTCCATACACAGATTCCTGCTCTTACTAATGTTGTTACACAGTACAACTTACTTTTAAACTTAAAGTACATTTGTAAAAGCATCTACAAGCTCTAATTTCACTACAAATACACCTTATATAAAAATAATAATGATATAATAAAAGAAAAAGAGAGAGGAAGGAAGAAAAGGTAGAAAAGAGAAAGCATCCCCAAAAGGGGGCAAACACTAAAAGAGGGGCTTTTGCCATATGGAGGAGCTTCACATTTGGGGGGAGGGGGGCAGACAAAAGGGTTTCTTGCTACATTACTAATTCTTACCTACAACAGTAAGGTCCAAGCTAAATGAGTTTTGTCCTGTTCTGTTGGTTGCAATGCACGTGTAAGTTCCTGCGTCCTTTTGTGTAAGGGGATCAATAAGCAAAGAGTGAATTCCATTTTCTCTGACCAGCATCTTGTGGGTGCCATCTGGTAACACAGGTTTGCCATTCAGGAGCCACATCAGGTCTGGAGTTGGTAACCCACTCACCTAACAGACAATGAAACAGCTAGAGGCAACTGACAGACTGGTAAACAGAATTCAGCAGCACAATAAATAAGTCTATCTTCAGATATCTGGATATAGGAGAGAGAAAACAAGGCCAGAGAGAGAAGAAATGTTCTGGGACAAACAGCTTTCCCCCCCCTAAATATTTCTAGGAAAGAAAATCTAGTTCTACAAATAAGAATTTTTAAAAAGTAAAATATTAATAATCTGTTGACTTCAGATTATATAAACGATCAGTTCAAAGGGTCACTTAAGATCAGGTCTGAATCTTTATAGAATATAATAGAGAGAAAATCAATGGGGACTTAAAGTTCATTTAGATATATGAGTATGCTATATTCAATACAGTTTTAAAGGGGTATAGGTTCTAGCCATGTTGGTTTAAGGACATAGGCAGACAAGGTTCTTTGGGTAAATCCAATACCTTTTACTGGATAGTTGGAAAAATTCTTTGCGAGCTTTTGGGTACAAGTACTTGTACCCAGAAGCTTGCAAAAAAGAATTTCCCCAACTATTTGAGTTGGTCTAATACAAATTTAAACACATTCTTTGTTCATAGTTTTAAACCAACATGCTATAGAATTGTATAAGTTAATATCAACATGTTATAGAAAGACTCATTCTCTGTTACACTCTTTAGGACTTTTTCTCCTATACATATCTACTTACCCATACTCAAAAACATCCTGTGTGTATTCCACAAATTAGAGCATGCTATTGGAGCTTTAGAGGCACTGGTAGAAGAACAGCTGGGGAATAACCAGCTTCAGTGGCATGCTCACTCATGAAGCTCTAGATCATTCCTGAGCACAGGTCAGCAGATCTGGGTGTTGCTGCTTCTCAGACCAGCATTAACTTCCCTCTACTTCCTTCAGGATGGGGACCAGCCACAAGCATGGTATAGGGACCAATGACAACATGGTTGTTTGTAGGGCTATGCAAAATTTTGGCAGCCATTTCATTTTGAAGGTGTTTCAGTCTGTTTTGGTGCCTGAAACACCAAATCCGAAATTAAACAGAAGGTTCTGAAACCATCTCCAAAACTAAATGAAACCATCTCCAAAAAGAAATGAAACCATCCAAAACGTTTTGGAGGCACCCCTGGGAATAGTTCAGCACAGCCCTGTAGCCCTTCTTTTAAAGTGCCAGGAGGTTGGGGCTGGATGGGGGATGGGTTGGGCAGGGCAGCCATGGGGCTCCTCCTGTGACTCCCTCTGTCCAGGGAGAGGCAGGAACAGCCAAAGGAACCACAGGAGAAGCCCCTATGGCTGCCCTGCCCGGCCCCATCCCTTGCCTGGCCCCAGGCTCCTCACACTTTAAAAAAAAAAGCTCCACACTCACTGGCTACAGCAGTGGCAACTGGGGCCTCTGAGGGCTTGTGGCAGACCCCTTCACACACACACACACCATGTGGCAATGGGGGGCAGCAGGGATTGCCCCCCCGCCGGCTTGGCACCCACGTGGCAGCTGCCTCATGGCATGGGTGCAGTGCAGCTCATCAGGGCACTGTGTGCTGTCTGGGAGCTGGGGCTATTCGGGCTCTGGCTGACTGCTGGAGCTGCCCCAGCTCCCGGACAGTGCCTGCCTCTCCCTGGCTGATCCGAATTTCTGAAACAGCGTTGGAACTCTGAAACAGATTCGGCCAAATTGAAACAGAACAGTGATCTAAAACACCGAAACGAATCACTGTCCTCTAACTCAAGAAGTTTATGGGTCAACAAGAGGTAAAGTGCTGCTCAACCTGGTACTGGCTACAGGGGATGACTTAATCAGCGACCTAGTGATTGATGGGAAGCTGGGTGACA
>NW_017729003.1:15069958-15073565 GCF_001723915.1 Gavialis gangeticus
TTCCGAGGTCCCTTCCAGCCCTAATGTCTATGAAGAAATGGCCAAATCCGAAACTGAAATGAAACAAAGCCATTTCGCACAGACCTAGTTGTTTGGATTGCTGGGAATGGGTGGAGCTACCTCGTGGAGCAGCTTCTTTTTTTTTTTTTTATGGCCTGAGATCTGTGATGGCTGCTGCTGGTATTCCTTATGGATCCCTGAACTCTGCAGAAATGACAAGACTATTTGCTAATCCCTGTGACCTGCAACTCCCTAAAAGGGAGAGTGGGTCAAAAACTTGGGAGTTCTTTCTTTTCTGTGTAATTTGACTCTGCTCTACACTTTTAGAAGTGCTAGTGTTCAAAGGCTGTCAGTTCATACAAGGTTTGAGTCTTGGAATGAGTAGTACATGGCTTCCTGTCCCATGGTTATGTGCTATAAGCATTCATATTCAAGCACCTGGTAGCCAGAGAACTCAGCAGAAGTATCCCTGCATTCTTGTACAGGTTCCTTGTATCTGCACCTGAGCTAAAAGGCAGGCAAAAGACAAGCAATATACTGTAGAGTGAAAACCAACATAAATCAGCCTTCTGATTTTGATATATGCTACCTGAATTTGTCACTCCACATAACGTGTTGAATGGGACAGGGTGTAGGCAAAACATCTCAGTTGTGTAACTAAGGGAGGTGTGACAGGGGCAGCAGCAAAGAACAAAGAAAGCAAATTAGTACCTTACAGTCCAGTCTACAAAGTCGCCCTTCATGAGCTACCATGTCTCCAGGTGCTTGTAGAAAATAGGGCCGGAAAAAGCGTTCTTGCATCGGTTCTTTATCTCCTTCTGGCACTCGGGACCTAGTCCTGCAACAAAAAATGATACATGTATGTTAAGAAGAAATGGATACAGTTTTTCTAAAATTTAGTTCAGGGCAGAAAGTGAGAAAATTGTACAGATGTTTAGTAAAACTAAAAAGGCAATACCCAAAACAGGTCTTAAGTAAATATAATAATGGCATAGTTTTTATGTAATAGGACTGTTAAATGAGCTGTATAATATAGCAAGTAAAATTAGTCATTTCAGGTGTTTTGGGGGTTGGGTTTTTTTGCAGTTTTGCAAATTCAACCATTTTTCCCCAGCTCCATTGAATCAATGACTGACTGACCACTACTACTGCTACTACTACTAATTTGCACTTTTAGTAGTACCTTCCACCTGCTGATTTCAAAACACTTGACAGACATTAGTGAGTTGAACCCTACTCGTAGTTTGATTGGGAATTACTTCCTCCTCCCATTTTACAGATGGGGGAGTGAAATAGAGGCCAACTCCCCCTTCCTTCCTTCCCTCCCCCCCACAAAAGATGACTTGTGATTTTGGGCGTGGTCACTGATACGATACATGAAATGCACCCATTTTTTCAGGTGCGTACTCAGCTCGTACTAGATATTTCCGTTGGATACCAAATATCTAGAACCCCCCAAACATTAGCTACTTTGAAAACCTCGGCCTAATTGATTCGCCAACAATAACACGGGTAGTCTATTAGAGAAGCAGGAATAGAATTAGACATATTGTAGTTTTCATCTTCTGATTCTCTTTTTTGTGATTTAGACCAAATGAATCTTTGCCTAGCTATTATAAACCTCTTATTCTGTACAATTACACAAAAAACCAAATAAAAGATGGATAAGATGAGCAGCAGTTGAATGTCATTAGAGCAAATTTTACTCTTCCTGGTAAAATTGTATAGTTTGGCTCTGGATCCATCAGCACCAGGAGATGACAATATATCACCCAACCTGAAAAAGACATCAAAAAGGCAACTTTGATGAATCAGAAATTGTACATTTATGTGTACAGCTTCATACTTCATTTTACCTGTGAGACTGAATAGTTGTTGATAATCGTCCACGTACAGGAATAGTTTGAACCATCAAGTGGCCAGAGCAACTGATTCTCCCCTGAAAAATTGAATGAAAGTAGAGTTAACTCTTGTTTAACAGTTTGTTCAGTTCCTAATTATTAAAGTTTGACTCCTGCAGTATACTATAGTATTTTTATACTGAAAAGAGTCAGAATGGATGACAATAATTATTAGTATTTCACAAGTGCTTTGACATAAAGGGCAACTGAATGACTGTGATTGTGTACTTTAGAGACCAGATGAGTAAAAACATGGGCAGGTTTTCTGTATTTCTCCCATACATAGTTTCTTCCACCATCCGCCAAAGCATCTGGTTTTGGCTATTGTTCCAAACAGAATATTGGACTAGATGTACCAGTGATCTGATCTGACGTGGCCATTCCTAATTACATACCTTTCTAAACTTGAAGCAGTTACATAGGTGTGAAAGAAAAATCCCTTTACCTGTGGATTGGCAGCCATAATTGTATAGTTTCCATCGTCATCATTTGTAGTATCTTCAATATGTAAAGAACATGTTCCATCTCCTTCTCTCTTCATCTTGAAATGGTTATTCTTCTTTGAAATCTGCTTTCCATCCTTGAACCAATATACCTGAAGTGAGCCCAAAGATAGACAGCTATTGAAATTTGCTCTGCAGTTGACTTATGAATAGGCACTGTGCAGATAAAAGTAACTTGTTTCTTGAGCAATTACTATTTCACATGCACAATTTGTAGATCTTTTAAGATACAGTATAGAATGTTTCAGTGCTGGGATAATGTTAGTTAACTTCACAGAAATATAGATTACTTGGTTTTGTTTTGTTATGTGCATTTGTGAATGTCACCAAATCAGCCCACATATCTGAAACAGATTAGACCTTTATATTTTTACAAATTTTGTTTTCCTTAGACTCAAGGGGTTCTATTGATGAGTATGCTGAATTGCTAAGCTTAGCTTGTACTCAGCAGTGGTACAAGACGTTACTATTTTAACTGTTTTGGAAAACCTCTTATTTGAGAATTATCTTCGCAGAACCACATTTTTGTAAATGTGTCTCTGCAAAGGTGATATCCAGGAATATATAGTTAAACTACATCTGAGTGTAAGTATCACCTACCTTGGGCACTGGTATTCCAACAATTTTGCAGGTGAATGTAACAGGAGATCCTTCCATGACCCGGAAATGCTTGAGCCTCTTGTCAAAGATTGGTGCTATGCACTTGCCTGTAGGGATTTCATCATGTTGGATTTCATCATCTGATTCATCCACTGGGGTGCGTTCAAGACGAAACTCTATTTCATTCATCAGTCTCTGCTCAAAGTTTGAAATCTTGTACTCCTGCACAATGATATTGGCAATGCACTGACCTTGATTATGCTCAAATATTTCTAATTCCTTGTTGTCTTAAACTAAATATCATCAAAGAAGAGTGAATTTTAAAAAAATCAAAAAAAAAATTCACAGGCGGAATTAGTGCTTTGTGAAGCACCTGATACTCATATGTTTAGAGGATCACACTTTACTTTTGGCATGCATTTTTATTTTTTTTACAAACTTTGGGCTGATTTTTCAAAGGAGCCTCAGGCAGATTGTAAAGAATTGTGCACCTAATTTCTTAGGCTGCTCTAAAAATTTAATTTAAAGAGAATGCAAAAAATTTAAGAAAATAACTGCAATTTTCAAGAATTTGTTTTTCCAAACTAGTGTAGGAGTAACTGG
>NW_017729003.1:15078565-15083438 GCF_001723915.1 Gavialis gangeticus
ATGCAAAAAATTTAAGAAAATAACTGCAATTTTCAAGAATTTGTTTTTCCAAACTAGTGTAGGAGTAACTGGGCTTCTGGCCTACTTGACTAGAAAAACAGACAGAAACCAGAAGTGCTGATACTGCTTATTTCAGTTACGTGTTTTGAGATAAGGAATCCTGCATGCCTTGGGTTATCCCTAGTTGGTTTGTTTAAGTAAACTTCCTAAATTTCTGTGTAATTTACTATTGTTTTGTTTCTCCGAAGTCATACTTTTTAATCTCTTTCTCTGTCTTAAGTATAAATATGCTTGTAAACTTATAGAGTCTGAGAAATCCTTCGAAACAGACAAGTGGGCGATTCCCCTTGCTGTGTGGAATTCTCCCTGTGATCACAGTATAGCCCTAAATAAAGAAAAGCTGGCTCTGTCAGTTCTGATTCAACCACAACGCGAAGTTTGATTTCTTCCACATTAGTCATATGCTAAATATATAAAATGGCAACATTTAATATAATACCTTAAGTCACATTTATGTCTCCTAAAGCATGAGGTGATCAGCCCTGACAATTTATTCTCTACATCATATTGCTATTTTGTCCCTAGTCTACAATCTCTGACCTGTTTTGGTAGAGGTTGTGTATTCTTCAGTTGATGTATATGTTTATTTTAGAAGTTATATGTAATAAGGTGCCTGTTCCTTATAAGGAGTAGATGTGAGGGATTGTGGTGGCATGAGTTCTGTATGAATGAGACTTCTTTCTTCTTCTTCCGCTTTCTCTTTTTCCACTTCTCTCCAGTGCTGCCTTCAGGGCTATTCTTTCCAAAATACAGACTTGAAGTAGAAGTTAAAACTAGAGTGTGTCAATTATATACTGGAGCATTTGGTCCTGTTCATAAGCCGCACCCATGATTGCACCCGGCTTCCTCACTTTTCATAAGGGACAGACTACTTTGTTACACTATGAAATATGATAATATCTTTCCTGGAACAACTGAAGATTGCCTTTCAGATGAGACAAGCTCAGCCAGATAGAGGCTCCTTTATGTATCCACCAGTAAATTCACTGTCTGTGGTCTAGGGTCACTTTTACAGCCCCCTTGTGTCACAAAAGTATCTTAACAGGCTGCCTGTAGATTCCTCTGTGACATGAAGGCCCCAAGATAACCAACCTCTGGCATTTCAGCACCATCTTCTAAAAGTCTTATACAGGTTTCCTTTGCTTTATGTGGGTTCTGTATGTGCAAATTTGCTCTTATGTGATGACCCATTTTATACCAAAAATTCATTATATGTGAGGTAAATTTACCCTTATGCAATCGGTGTGGTGGGAGCCCACAGTCAGCTGCTTTGTGTGGTGCATTGTGGGAGGGATGTGCACCAAAATATAGTCTCCTGTGTGGATCTGTGCTCCTCACTTGTTGTCTGTGACCTGTGTTTCTGTAGTTGCCATCCCCATTATGATAGTGCCCTGTGCTTGTGTGTACTGTCTGTCTTTGGTGAGTACTCAGACGGTCTTGTAAAAGTGTAGAAATAGGTGTGGGGGTCAGTACAGTCAAGGTCTTGGAACATATCCCTATTTGTTACATTGTAAAGTGGGATCCCTTTATGCGAATTTGAGTTACGTGCCGTTTTCCAGGAATGCATGTACAGTATAAAGCGAGGGAAACCTGGATGGAGGGTACACTAGGGATATGAGGGATTGTGCCATGGCATGCAACATTCTGCCTCTCCCAACCTAAGGGCAATTGCACCAGCTAGTACCTTAACCTATAGCTTGTGTGGGAAGGTGAACTGACACATGACTACCTGGGATTGAGGGTGAGGAAACAGAGTGTCTGGGCTCACTAATCTTTGGTCTCAGAGTACAGAAGGCATGCACAGATAGGTGAAGTTAGCCACTAGGTGGTGGCATCTATTGTTTTAGTTGGTTAGGTTTGCTGTCTGGCAGGTTAGTACCAGCTGGCAGGCAGAACATATCCTTACAGAATTTCCATCTTGTTTAGGCTTTTTCTTTCACAAAGTATGCCTCAGCAAATCATTCTACATCATAGGCCAAATTCCCATCTCAGTTACAGCCATCTAGTCAGGAGGTACTCTGATTTTAGAGCTGTGATGTCAATCATATTTCCCTGCAGACTACAGGTGTTGGCCCTTCACACAAGTCTACCAGGACAGTCAAACAATTCATTTATTTTCTGAATTGGGAAAAAGATTGATGGGGAGAGTAGAGTAAATCTGTGATCTGTGTATTTTGAGAGAGAAAGCTTTACCATTAAAAGGTTACACTGTCATTTTCCCTTTCCCTAGATTCTTTCTTAAATTAAAACATCTAAGTTCTCTTGCAAAGAGCAATTCTAAGCAGATATCTGTCTCCCCCCTCTCCCCCTTATATCTTATTTTATGCTATATAAATCACATATTTGCTATGAGAACTTCTAGGAACTGCCTTGGAATTCTTCTGGTAGCTCCTGAAGAGCAAAGAGCAAAAGTATTGTTTTTGGCAATAAAAATAATCCACGGGGTTGCATTATTTGGGATCTCCTTACTTTCCAGTGTGGGGCTTAAGCATACCTGGCCTTATGTTCCTTTAGATATTTTGAGATT
The DNA here is from genome assembly GCF_001723915.1 of Gavialis gangeticus. Taxonomy (NCBI): domain Eukaryota; kingdom Metazoa; phylum Chordata; order Crocodylia; family Gavialidae; genus Gavialis; species Gavialis gangeticus. The sequence goes on from NW_017729003.1 coordinate 15,081,153, forward strand.
AATTAAGGGATGATTAAGCTAGCAATAGTTCTTCGCTTCATCATCTTGTCACCATAAAAAAGAGTTGGAACAAAACTGGAAGTATGGCATGAAATCATTTTATTTTTTTAATTTAGAAAAAATGACTTTCACATATTTGCCAAACATTCTAAACTCCCCACAAATTATTTTTATTATTTAGATTTATATTCTGCCGTACCCAGTGTCTTACAATAACAGACTAACAACCCAGAAGATAAGATACAACACCAGACACCCCAGCTGACACCCTAAGACTGAACCTCCACCTCATCCCAGCCACTCATGTTTCCCTACCTATTACCCATGAGAGCAAACTCTCCAGCCCATCCCAGCTGCTCAAATGATGTCAAGCGTCTCTTTTCTAAAGTGAATAGGCCTAGCCTCTTTATTCTCTTCTCATATGAAAGTGCCTCCACACTATCAATCCGTGTTGCTTTTCCCTGTACCTTTTCTACTTCTTTTATATCCTTTCTGAGGTGTGGGAACCAAAACTGGGCACAGTATTCAAGGTGTGGATGCACCAAGAATTTATAAAGGGGCATAATGATAGTGTCCTCTTTGTTTACAATTCCCTTCCTAACAATTCCTAACATATTGTTTGTCTTTTTGATGGCGGCTGAGCACTGAGCTGATGTTTTTAGTGAACTGTTCACGATGACTCTGAGATCTCTTTCCAGTGTGGTAACAGCTGATGGAGAGCCTATCATAGTTTATGTATAGTTAGGGTTATTTGTGTCCATGTGCATCACTTTACATTTATCTACATTGAATTTCATCCACCATTAGGTTTTCCATTCGCTCAATAGTATCAGATCCTTCTGTAGTTCCTTGCAGTCCTCCTTGGTCTTTACCACATTGAATAATTTTGTGTCATCTGCAAATTTGGCCACCTTGCTACTCACCCTCTTTTCCAGATCATTTATAAATATGTTAAACAGCAGCGATGCCTACACAGATCCCTGGGGGATCCCACTGTTTACTTCTTTTCATTCTGAAAACTCACCATTTATACTCATGATTTTATTTCTATATTTAAGCCAATTTCTAATCCACAAATGGACCTTACTTATAATTCCATGACAACCTAACTTTGCTAAGAGCCTCTGATAGAGATGACCTTGTTAAAGGAGTTTTAGAAGTCCAGATATACTGTGTTAACTGGATCACCCTGATCCACCTGCTATTGACACCCTCAGAAAACTCCAGTGGGTTGGTGATGCATGATTTCCCTCTGACAAAACCATGTTGATTCCTTCCCAGCAAATCATGTTCATCCATATGCCGAACAATTCTTTTTTTATTATTGTTTCTATCAGTTTTCCAAGAATGAAAGTTAGATTCATGGGCTTGTAGTTCCCTGCAACCTCTCTAGAGTTTTAAAAAAAAAATATGGGAGTTTCATTGTCCATCCTCCACTCCTTTGGTACCAAGGCTGTTTTTAGTGAAACTAGCAATTTCCAAATGGAGCTTATTTCGGACACTAGGGTGAATGCCATCAAATCCTGGTGATTTTGCTACTGTTTAGTTTATCACTTTCCTCTACGACTTCATCTATTGAAACCTCAGTTTGGTTCAGCTCCACTGACTTGTACCTAAAGAGGAGTGGATCTAGTGAGGGAGTCTCCCTAACATCCTCCCCAGTGAATACAGATGCAAAGAAAACATTTAGTTTCTCAGTGATAGTTCTGTCATCCTTTAGCATCCCTTTTACACCCTGATCATCTAAAAGCCCAACTGACTCCCTGGCAGGTCTTCGATTTCTAACGTATTTAAATAATTTGTTATTGTTACCTTGTATGTCTCTAGCAAGTTTTCCTTCAAATTCTTTCTTTATTTCTCTTATTATTTGCCCTCAAAACACTCCAGCAAGTTAGGGAAATGCTACTCTCCTCCCTGTACAGATACTGGAGTACATATTTTGTAAGGCATTTGTGCATTTATGGGGCTACAGGACTCGGGGAAGGATCAGATGACCAAGCAAGGGCTTAGGTAGGAGATATGAAGGCAGAAATAAGATATAGTAAATTCATGAAGTATCTTTACTTCAGGAATACAATTCTGAACTATATTTGATGGTGAAGGAGGATGGAGAGTGTCGCGGTGGATGTAGTCTTTCTGGACTTCAGCAAGGCCTTTGACACCGTCTCTCACCCCCTCCTAGTTACAAAACTAGGTGACTGTGGCATCGATGCCTACACAGTCAGATGGATTGCAGATTGGCTGAGGGGTCGCACTCAGAGGGTGGTGGTGGATGGGTCATATTCG
>NW_017729003.1:15083845-15105194 GCF_001723915.1 Gavialis gangeticus
CTAGGTCCCTTCCGACCCTTAATCTATGAATCTATGAATCTATAAGACTTCCTGTGTCGACAGATCAGGGCTCAGTTGCACTCCATCTCCCTCATGTGGAGATGGAAGAACACTTGGCCCACAACAGTCTGGAGCCCTGAAATTTTAGAAGGTGCGGAGTTGGACTGCTGGAGCCAATAAACTCTGAATCTCCATCTAGTCAGTTTATCCTTAACACCGGAAGGAAGAGTCAGACCCAAAAGAGCAGAGCTGTTAGATCAATCTCCACTGGGGCCAACACCAAACAACAGAAGTCCTCCAGTTCCTGCACAGTTAAGCAGGAAGTCTTCACAGCACTCCCATTTTCTGCTGCTCTTGGACCCAGAACTTATGCATGACAATACAAGACACAAGCTAAAGTATACTTGTGTGTTACCAATTTTTTTTTCAAAGGCAAATTTGAAAATAAAAAAATGCTAGTGACAAGAAGAATTTACGGGGTAATAAAGACTGCACAATGAAATTGTACCTTAGATACATCCTCAGCTGTATAGGTGAAGATTGGGGAATCACTGCTTGGTCCCTGAAGACTGCGGGCCAGTTTTTCATCATATGATGTTCTCTAGCAGAGGGAAGTAATGGGATTAAGAAGATAGGAAAAACACTTTCAAGACAGAAATCTAAAGAGTTGGAGCTGCTTTCAGGAAAAAAACCCTATTTTAGTGGAGCTTAGTGGTAACAAATACGGAAAGACAGGAGAGTCTGCTACTTGTTATAGATTCCTGTGATAGTTCAATATCTTATTTCAAGCTTGTTGCTATAGAAATAAGTATAAAAAGAAGGTAATTTAAAAAACAAGCACACTGAAACTGTGCTACTATATAGTCAAGAATACGACGGGGAACAAGTCTGCTTAAAGAAGCCACTCCAATGTTAATCATGGACAATTTTTCCCATGTGTTTTCTTTTTTTCTTTTTTTAAAGTAGTGATATGCAAACACAAGTGTTTGTTGTTGCAGTACTAAGGCCCTGAACTTGCACTGTGATCCAGGCTGAAAGGCAGCTGGGCCCACCTGGAGCCCCAGAACAGTCAATGAGACTTTATGCAGATGCTGCAGTCTGCCCCCTCAGATGACAATGCAAGGTAACAGCTGAGGTTTAAGGTCAATGAGGACACTGAAGTTTTGAAAATCTGGCTACTTCATTTAGTTGTCTAAATAGGACTGGATGCTTAGCTGGTTTGAAAATCCACCCCTTCATTTGGAACTGCATTGAAATGTTAAGCTGACTAGCAATGGTAGGAACACTAATGTAGGCGAGGCACAGGCATTCTAAGAAGTCTGCTGCAATTTAGCCCTAGTAAGTTTTTAATAGTATAAATGTTGTCCGTTGATCCAGGCTATGTTGTTTTTATCAAGCAGTATATATATACTACTTATCCCAATGTAGTTTTACTCCAGATTTTTCCCAGAGTAATTTTACTATGACTTCAGGTTAAGTTGCACCAGTAAAGGGCTATATGTCACGTCCTCTTCTTGTTTACACTAGTGAAAAGGCTGATTCCATTGCTGTCAACACACTATGTGTTCAAGCCCTAAGAGTCTGTTTCTAAGTATTCTCTTGAAATGTCCCTTAGTTTTAACTGTTTTTAAAAACATGACTGCTGTCTCCCCTTCACTTTGAGAGGTGCAGTTGTTCTTATGAGTCTTCATCTTGCCTTGGGCAAGGAATCATAATGCTAAAATATTGAATATTATCTTTAATATGATTCTTCTTATTGGAAGAAATCTTGGAATTATTCTATTTCCTGTAGATGAATTAAAATGTATCTACCTCTGTTCTATACAGTGAAAAATTAAATAGGAACCAAGAATTTAATAAGATCCCAGCCAGTCAAATAGAATATCCAGCCAAACAACATCAAAAGCATAACTCCCCACAAACCGAAAATTCTCAGATGTAGATGAGAGGTAAAAAAAGAGAACATGAATAAGGAATATAAAAAGGACAGAGGGTGCCTGTACACCCCATGGGGTTTAATCCTCATTAAATTTAATTTACAAAATTTAAACTTTATTTATTTTGGAGTGTTGCATCAGTGTTTGCATGCACTAAGTTTTCAAACGAATTAAGCCTGGTCCCCAGCCAGTGCCGCAGGAGAGTAGGGATAGTCCAGTCCTGTCCCCCTGACCTGGCCCCCTCCCAACCTGTGCTCTGCCACAGAGCTGTGGGAGCACAGAGCTGGCACACACCACAAGAAAAAAAGAAAAAGCAAAAGCTGAAGCAATTTGAAAGCAGAAGCAATTCAAAGGGGTGAACTAAAAAAAAGTCGTAGTGCCATCTGGTGGACAAAGAGGCTTATTACACGTTTTTGAGTGCCTTGTGTTTGCACGCAATAAATCCATGGATGTGATGCTTTATTCGCAGCAAGCCAAACTAAACTACATTCAAGGAGTTTTACTTTAATGCACTAGAAAGACTTTTAAAGCATCCAGAAAACCTGCTCATGCAAACAGTCATGCTGTTTCAGCGCAAGAAAGGGCAAAAAACATGGCATGTACAAAGGCCCAGAGATACCAAAGACAGACCAGCTGAAACAGATGCCTTTCCTGTGAGCAGAAAATCAGAGCATGAGAGTACCAGTAAGCTGTTTCTCATTTGGCAAAGCCCATGCATGAGGACCCTCATCTTAGAGCTTTCTCCAGTTTGGTCCTGACTCAACCTATGGTTTGAGAGCAGAGCAGATAAACTGTATCTGCCAGGCAAGAATATAAAGCAGGGGTGTTCTCCACAGATCAGGAAATCTGATGGCATTGGAGCAGTGGCAATTAATACTGCCACCCTTCCCCGCTGCCAAATTCCCAAGCCCTGCCTGGCCAGGTAGGGGCTAAGCTATGTCCCCTCTCCTGTGCAGACAAATCAGGGCTCAGTTGCACTCCATCTCCCTCATGTGGCTGGATCAGGTTCAGGCCACAAGCCTTCTCCCACGCTTCCTTTGTGAGGCCAGATTGGGCCTTGCCCTGCCCACCCTGTGTGCTGGAATAGGCCTACTGGCTGGATTTGGCCTGTGGCTAGACTGGGAACCACCCATCCAGCCCACAGGGCAAAAATTTTGAGCAAAAATATTATAAAGCAGCAGGTGGCTGCTCAACTACTTAAGACTCAGATTGTTAAAAGTTTTATGAATTAAGATTGATACCCTGAATTTAATCCTTGCCATTCTGCTAATTAGTTAATCCTGTTTCATCTGGATAACTTGCTTTTGGAATTTTGTTTATATGTTTTATCTAAAATTACCTCTATACGCTGACCTTCCAGGCAGATCTAGACAAAGCCCATTTTAGAGGAAGCTTTTTATATTGGCTAAAGCATTTGTGATTATAGGTTTTTTAATGAAGTCTTGTGGTGTGAATTGGGTTTGTTTTGGGACTGTATAGGAAATGGCTCGACTCATTAACGAATGGATGTTTTATTGGTGGGACAGTAGAGTGCATAAAGAGGGACTGGTCTATGATCTGCTGGTTGTTATGTTTGTTTTTATAAGCTGTTATTTTAAGTTTCTAGTATGGAGTCTTTGGATAAACTCTAGGCCTCTTGTATCCTGAATATTCTTATAAAGTATTCACTAGGGAAAGGGAATCATAAATATGCATGTGAGGGCTATGAATAATGGCACAATTACCTAAACAGCTGGAGCTTTACTCTTTGTACTAAAAATAAACTAGCACCCACAATGCTATCTATGCCTCAAGACGCACCCAAAGAATATTGCTGCATAGTCCTTCATTGAAAACACCATTAATATGTAGGTATAATTCACAATTCTAAAGTCTACAAGGCATCTATGGGCTCAACTAATCAAACCCTAGTACTGAACCTTCAGCTCTAACTTAATTCTTTATTACTGTAGGTTTAAGTCTTTTAATTTTACTGTAGCACAAGGGTCTGTGACTTGATTACCTTTTTCCTATCAATTATATGTATATTGTCTGTCTGTCTGTCTGTCTGTCTGTGGATTAGTTACCCATATTACAGGTAACTTTGCAGGTTGGCTACTGATGAAAGAGGCAGAAATAGGTCTACAGCTGGACCTCTTATTTGCTTGCACTTCAAAACCCAAAAACAATTATTGCAAAGACCAACTCGCTACCTAGGACAGTACAACATTGATTCTCACCTATGTCATCTGGGGAGATTAGAGAGGTGGGAGGAGAGTGGCATGCAAATTGGCAGCAGGTCTTCTCAAATTTGCTGAATTCTTCAAATTTCCCTCCTGCCTATACCCCATATTTATAGATGGCTGGTATATTATTATATTCTACTAAATTACTTCTGATTTTATTTACATTTCTTTGTTTCACTGAAATCTTTGGAACCAGACTGAACCAGTTTTCTTGAGGATGTTAAAGATGTCAGTTAGTTGGCATTTTTGTTTCTGTGAAAAATACGCTTTTGGAGGGAAGGATTCTTATCTCCTTATCTCCTCCATTATGGAACAGCGCTTGCCCCCATCCTGCTTTCTCTTCTCAAATGTATGCTCTTCCATAAACAAGGCTGCTTTTTACTCTGTGGTTCACGCTATAGTTACTTTTGCTTAGCTATGCTTCTGCAGCTTGGCCTAGGCCCCTTGAAAATAGCCAAGGCTGGCAACACTATCTATCTGTCGGTTTGTCTGTCTGACTGTCATTGTGGATTGCCAAGGAAATACTGTTGTTAAGTTACAAGTTTTGTCCAAATAATAAGAGTTGTTCCCATTGAAATGGAACTTGTAGGAAGCCTGTGCAAGTAATTGATGTTTTTGTTTTGATCGTGAAGTGGAAAAATGGAAAAAGACATTGATCCAGGTGAAAGCACATATAAAATACTGAATTATTTCCTGGCTGAAACAAATGGTTCATTTTGTTTGAGTATGAAGTATTCCAGTCAATCCTCTTGTTTTAGGCACTCATGAGAAAAAGCAAAGGAAATGAAGGGCTACACTTACAAAATTGCTGGAGCTGGCCATGCTCTCCTCTATCCAATAGTCCAGTAGTTAGAGTGTGCATTCAGGATGTTGGATGGCTATTTGTGGGTATATTATTGTTATTATTGGTCCATTTTGCATAACTAGCTGGACATCTACTGGAGCAGGAACTGAAACTCAGGTGCCCTATCTCCCAGACTAGAGTGTTGTTGTTTTACTTGCTCCAGAACTGATCCCTTTCTGCCTCCGTGCTCTCAAGAAGGGAGTTTCCCATCTTATAAGTGTGCTGCTGGTTATTACTGCCCAAGTGCAGCACCCTGCACTTGTCAGTGTTGAAGCACATCCTGTTTTTGCTAGCCCACCCCTGTAACCTATCCAAGTCTTGCTGCAGTCTTTCCCTCCCTACTAGTGTGCTCACCTCACCCCAAATTTTGGTATCATCAGCAAATTTAAACAGGGTGCTTTTCACCCCTTCATCCAAATTGCTGATAAAGAGATTGAGCAGCATGGGCCCAAGGACTGAGCCCTGGGGGACTCCGCTGCCCACTTCTCCCCAGGTTGAATATGGCCCATCCACCACCACCCTCTGAGTGCGACCCTTCAGCCAATCTGCAATCCACCTGACTGTGTAGGCATCAATGCCACACATGTAGATGCCTACCCAGGGTGGGCTTACTCTAGAGTAATTTATTCTAGAGTAAACCCACTCCACATCATTTGCATGTCTAGACATACCTGCTGAGGAGGTAATTGGGTTTCCATATATTAGTTGACCACCCTAATGTCCTCCTCCTATAGTTTTGTGAAGTCTTCCCCCCCTCCTTTTTTCCCCAGCTGATAGTATTCAGCAAAATCAGCCTGAATTCATAAACAGTTTGGTTTGGCCAATACTCCAATTTTTGGTGAATTAATTTTTTTGACAAAACATTTCTGTTCTAGTGTCACATATCTAATAAGTTTCACAATTAGTTTGAAGGGTGATTATGATTAAAGTATTTGGTACACATGACAAATTTTTACTTTACCTACTTGGTCAAATTATATTCATTAGCAAAAACTATGTTTTTACTTCTCCCAGCATTGCCAGTAAACATAGCTGTGGAAGACTATATGGTCATCTATTCTGCCTCATGCATCATCAGCAAAATTACCACCTATATTCTGAATCTAGAATTCTTTATTGTTGGTGATGAATGATGTGCTGGATGAAGCAGAAGGAGTGCATCTGGATTATTAGATATCATGCTGAGTGTGCAGTGCTGACAGTTAGCAAAATCTTGACTTCTAAGCTGAACAATTTTCATCTTGAAAGTCACTGCTGGATAATAAATAGGGGACCAAAACATAAATACCTATGGAATCATTCTTGTGTTTATAACCGTACTTTGGATAGTAATATAACATAATAGTAGCACTTTGCAATTCTGCTTAATCACACCTTTCATTCTTGATATTAAAGTACTGCACAGATTATATGTACAGAAAGCATTTTTCCTACTAGTGAAATTCTAAAATACAGTTCAACTTTCTGAATCAGAAAAATAGTATAGAACACTTTTTATGAGACAAAAGAAATGTATTTTAAAACAACATATAGAAAATGCACATAAAGAATAAAATACCCTAAGTTTTTTGTATGGAAATATTTTTATCTATTCACTAAACGCTCATTTCTTATTTGTTGTAATGGTCTACAAATATTTATAATAAACTGAATAAAAATCCTAAAGAATGATTGTCTCCTGCTGCCACAAAATATTAATATGGAAATCTAAGAAGTGAAATAAAAGTTTCCTTTTTCCAATATTCTGTTTACTAGGGAAGAAAAGAGAGCTAATGAAATCCATGTGAATCCAGACACAGAATATGATGTGTCCATTTCTTAGTTATTGCCCTGCTGACAAGACATATATCCACTAGTTTGTTTTGTTTCATGTACTTTTTAAAAGATCAATAGTAAAAGGTCTCACAGACATGAAAACTTAAAATTTGCATCTGCTAATACCCAGAAAAAGAGCATCCTACCTCCTTGATTTGTACTTGAAGAAGTACAAATGTTAGTGATTTTGGGTGGGGTTTTGGGAAAAACAGGGGAAAATAATAGATTTAACTCAAGCACTGAGCCTGTAGTGGGGATAATAGTTCCTTCATTTTGTGGTGAAACTAGACTACTTTCTCTTCTATTTGTATTAACTTTTATTTGACCTCCCCAAAATTGGAATGTTGTCTGGTTAGTTGCTATAGTAAGTAGAGATGAGTCAGCTCTGAACTTCCTCAAAGTTTTTGTGCCTTATGATTCAGGATTTTCTTTTGGCATTGTATCTGATGATAAAAACAGCATATATATAGCTATCAGTAGATAACTTTATCAGTAGATAACTCTGATCCTGTTTTGTAACCATTGTGTCTAAAGAGGTTATCATGCAGTTAACTTGAAAGACTGACTGATATTTCACAGTAGCTGTCTAAATACTTCTTATTACTACCATAGCAAGTATAAACTATAACACTTGTGATTCATTGGCAAAACATACCACATGCCAGTTTTTTTACTAGAAGTGTTTTGGCAGAGCACTCCATCAGAGGAAAGGTCAACAACATAATTAAAAAAACAGGGATTACAACTGCAGTTGTCCACAGTGGGTAATTTATTCTACAGATACCAGAGCTTTTGCATATCAATGTATGTGTTCTGTCAGAAATGCACTTATAAATAGGTTCCTTATTTGTGACGACTAGGACAAAGTCCTCATCTCTTTTTGCAGAACCTGAGGAAATATGGTTATTATAAAGGGTCCCATGACAGAGGTAAGACTAGAGCACAGTACTTCCTTGCAGACAGTATAGCCACCCTGAAGCTGCTCGTGCATCTCAACATTATTCAATGACATCTATTAGATGTGCCTCGTCAAGGATTTCCCCTAGCCTTCCCCTAGACATTTTACTTGCACCTTAATTTGTTACTGACCCCTGAATCTGAGGTGTGTGTTGAATCTAGCTGAAATCAACTACTATTTGATCTCTTGAGCTTTATTAAAAGCTTGTTATTTTACCAAACTCAATTAACACTGGTCTTGCAGTTTTAGTAAAAGTCAGTAACAATTATCACTTATTTTCCTGGCAAATTCCTAATGAAATAATTTATTAATTTTGCTCACCTGGTTGAAAAAAATGTTCAGGACACAAAACATTAAGATAGCATTTTATTCATGATATTTTAAGCCAAGTAAAAACAGCAGTCTGCTATATATCATAATTTCCTTTCCTCTTAATTTGTATGAATTTGTGTGCAATGAATTAAGTGGGCTGGACATTAGACAGAGATATCCAATATGCACAAATCTCTTATATGCCAACAAAGTTTTATATTCCTCTAGTTTTTCTTATATATTCTCTATTAGAGGGTAAAAATAGAGCCATAAGAAGCCACAAAGTAAAACCTTCTACAGTCAATTCTTCCTTACATCTTTAGAACTCCAGTTTGCTATTTCATGCAGCTGTTACTAGGAATTTATTATAAAATGTAGAATATAAACTAAGCCTTACATATATTTATGTCCTTTAAGACTTAACATTTATTTTGTCCATGGGTGTATGAAATGCAATAACAATCAGTATGCTTACCTGCTGAATACTATGTTGATTAAAGTCCTCTTTGAAATGCAGCGTTCTCTCCAGATCTTTAACAAGTGTTGCTTTATTGTCTCTGATATAATCATCTGTTGCTAACTGCAGAGGTTTTAGATTTTTCTTGGATAGTCCCTGAGTCGATCTAAACATATATTAAAAAGCTGTTACTTAAACATGCAGATGATAAACAATAGTTGATTCCTTATGTAAGGACATTCAGTAAGCTTTGAGGATGGCACATCTAGAAGAAATAACCATAATAATATTATAATAAGCATCTTCGTTTCAAATCCTTAATTTCTAGAATGTTGATTTCACAATAATGTCATCTACAAAGTGCAAAGTGCAAATATCTAGGCATAGATACAAAAAAAGAGGTTAACCTTCTCTTCCTCATCTCACTTCTTTAGTGATGATTCTTTCTTTCCGCTACCTACCTCCACCCACCCCTTCTACACCTAATTCCCACCTTTCTATTTCTGAGATGTTGGCTGTTGTAACCAAATAGAACTTTCAATAAATGTTATCTTATTAAACAATAACAGTTCATAAGCTAAGGGTCCACAATTATGGACCATAATTACCAAAGCAACTAGGGGATAAATTTGGAATGCTCTAATATTTACATCAATTATGTTCTGACTTAGGGAAAGCATAGGCAGAAGAAATAACTGTTCACTGTTGTGAACAATATATTAATTTTAGATGGCCCAGCACAAGCCTTTTACCACTTCCTCTATAAGCATTATTTATCCCATCAGTAAAGACTAATAAAAATGAAATCTTTGTAAATGTTCACTGTAGCAGGCTGCCCAGCATAGGAACTGCAGCTGCAAGCCTGCTCTGGAGGACTGAGCCAGCTGACCAAGATAATTAGCTGGCTCCATGGGAGTTAAGAGGCTCCCAGAGAGAGCCCAGGGGGAAGACAGGAAGGCTGTGGGGCTGGAGGTAGAAGCCTGAGTCAAGACATTCTCTATGGGTCTGAACGACTGTGAAGAAACCCAGAGAGATGCTAAAAGCACCTATAAATGAGCAGAGAGGCTGCTCCAATGTGCTGTAATTACAGTGTGTCAAAGCAGAGTTGATTAATCAAGTGTGCTGAAGTGTGGTAATTACTGTGCTCCAGCATACACCAGTATTTTGTGTATTGGTGTCCCTGCACTGAAAAATGGCAGCGGGGGCACTTTAACTAAAGCTCGTTCAATGAGCTTTAGTTAAAGTGCCCCCGCTGCCATTTTTCAGCACAGGGACACTGATACACAAGACACTGCAGACAATTTAATTAGAGCAGTTCTCAGTGCCTCTGTAATTAAAGTGCCCCCCCCCCCCACACACTCCTGGAACATGTGTATAAACTTCTGAGAGACTGTGAGTTGACAGAGAGACTGGGACTTGCTGATGGAGGTAAAAGAGTGAGGAGTTAGTGGTGGCACACCCAAGGCTGGGCACTTGCACTGGTTTGGGAAAAGACCATAGGCTACTTGTTTATTTTATTTGCATATTGTTAATTGTCTGTGTTGATTTCTGCCAGGAGGGAGTGTGTCCTGGGGAAACAGTGACAATGAACAAGGATTGCAAGCAAACAAAGACTGTTTGAGTGAAGCAAATTCCACAACCTGCTACATTCACATATTGGCACAAATACTTTTCAGCTCCGTGTGTGATTATTTTTAATGCCCTCTATTGAGGAAAGCTAGAAGCTATTTAAATGAGGAATTAGATCTGGACTGGAAGCCAGGAACTGTATGGGGATAATAATAGTTAAGTACCATACCTTAGCAGAGTGTGGTGAGGATTTAATTAGTTAATATTTGTACAGTGCTTTAGAAATGCAAAGTACTTGTTCACTTGCTCCAATAAGGGAGTACGTTTGTCATTTTTTGCTTACATTTGTGAAACTGTGAAAGGGTGTTTACAGAAGTTGCGTTTCTTGTGCAGTGAGGCCTCTGAAAGCACTCTGCAGCGATAACGTAACAAATATTCATGGCTACAGAGCATTTTAAAATGGCCGATTGTGCGAAAATCTAATCCTTGTCCGATAAAGTATCTAATGCATGGTGCTTTGTAATAAAGCGCCATGAGTTAGTGTGCCTCTCCAGTAGGCTGCTTGCACTTGTGCCCAAAGCACCCAAAGCTGTTAGGGATTTCAGTCACTGTTTGGTAGAGGCAAAGATGAAACCCTCAGGCCAAGTACAAGAACTCTGGTTTTTGTATCTGGCTTCAGTGCTGTGACTAGAGCCCTGGCATGTTCCAGAGGAATTCTGCTCTGCTTAGCAGAAATAAATGGCTCAGTGATGCCGAGCAGTCTATAATGTAGAAGGGATTAGGCTTCTTGGAGCCTTACTGTGAAAGGTAGATGACTGTTAGGAGCACAGCTACAAAAATGTCTAGTTTTATCTGTGTTTGATATAGAGTTATGGTTCATCAGGGACAGAGCATGGACTAATAAGTCAGAAGGCTCTGTCCCCAACAATCACTACACTGTGCTTCATTTAGCTCACATATAAAATAGGGCTAGTAATGCAGACTTCCCCCTTTGTGCAGTTTGGAGTTCTATCAAACTGCTAGTGTAAGCCATGGCAACACATGGTTCCTTGTGATTATTGAGATGGTATTATTAATTTCAGCACTGTCAACAAAAAATGCAGCTCTTGAAACCAGAACATTTTTGGGCATAACATCTCTCTTATTTGGTTATGTGGAGCTTGCCAGACAATCACATACACTTGTCTCTCTCTCTCTCCCTCTCGCTCATTGAAACAATTTAGTTGCTTCTTATTTTCCATAGCTTTTCTGTGATCTTATAAATATCTAAACAGTTCGAAACTAAACAGCATCCTGCTTTAGACTATTTCTTAGATATTTCTACAAGGGTAAAATGCTCACCACTGAGACATCTTTTAAATTTTACTTTTTACTTACAGTAGGAAAATACATATAAAAGCTCCTATTGGTAAGTTCTCATATAGTTACTTATCCTGTACAATCCTAAAAATAATTTCCTCCCACTAATAGAATTTTCTGTATCACTGACTGTATCCTGGTAGTCTTCAGTATCCCCTGCCTCCATCCATTTTAAACCTCCCATATAATCATCCTAAGTTCACATTATCTTCAGGGTATCATGTTGTTGCTATCTGTCATCCTTCCAGATGGACCTGCCTCAGTCTCCCCCATATGGGCATAAAAGCTGAAAGAATCAAAGCCCCTTCTCCAAGGAGTCAGCAAGCAGCTAAAGGATCAGACCTTTTTCTATTTTATGAGGTTGTTTCTATAGAATGCCAATTTGAGCACAAAACAGATGCATGCTAGAATTTCTTTTCACAGTACTTCCTTTCCCAAATCACCATATAAGGCTTCTGCTACTTACACAGCTGGTGCGCTCCTAGGCAGACCCATAGCATTGGTTGGTGGTGTCGATGGAAGAGAAGGCAGGACTGAGCTGAGAAAGGCAACGGGGTTCTGAATATGGCTGGTTGGAGAGAGAGGATTTGGAATTACACTAGGGGGCTGAAATTGGTTCATGTTGGATATAGAGAGCAATAATGCAGGCGACACTGATTCTTTGGGGCTTACTGGAGATGATTCAGTTTTATTTGTAAACCCTCCTGGAGACCTTGATTGGACTGGCTGAGGAGGTCCCACGAGATTCTCTTTGTCATTTGCTCTTTGGATTCCTTGAGACACATTGCTGAATGCAGGCACTGGGGAGCTGGCAGGGGAGTTGATAGGTGGTGTGGTGTTCTGGGATGCAAGGAACTGTTTAGGTCGGGTATAACTGAACGTCTGTGAAGGAGAAACTTTGGCCTGCTTGTACAATGTTGATGAAGGCTTCTGGTTGACTGAAGCAGCAGAGTTCAATGTTCCTGTGTTGAATGGCAACTCCCTTGGAGATGTAAAAGATGAATGATGTAACTGCTGCTGTTCCAGCAAGACCTGGTTATGGAGCTGTTGTAACTGGGTGGCATCTCTATATAAAAACAAGGATGGATGAAATGTCATGGGCTGCAATAAGCTGTTACACAGCTTGGCACAGTATAGGCAGTTACTGCGCCATGCATGTGGTACATGGGTAGGTTTTACTGCTATGGCAATGTAGCTGGCAATCATGTGTAGACTTGTGTGATTGCTATATTGCCATAGTGTGCTGTACAGTGATGTAGTGTGTTGCTGCATAACCATAGGGCAACGTGTAGACACGTCCAGTATTAATCAGATTGTGTCAGCTCTGGGGGGTCAGAGACTGTTATTACCTGTGACTATACAATACTTAGCATGAAAGAGTCCCAGTTCATGCCTAGTTGGGGCCAGGTTAATGCACAGACAAACTAGGCACATGCCTAGGGCCCAAAGTGAAGAAAGTGCCCAGCTGTGCCTACTAACGGGTTAATCTGGCCCTCTGCCTAGTGATCCTAGGGCCAACAACTATATGCATAATTATAATAATATGATTATGTATACAAAATCTTCTTACTTACAGTTTAGGTTTGGCCAATACTGGAGGAGGCTCTTTGGAAGGTGAGGTGGGTTCTGGTATCTTCACTGCCTGACCATTAGTCCTGTCTTGGAAGTAGCCAGGTCTGATTTGGTTTGTAGACCCAACTCCATCCTCAGATGATGTTTCACTTCCTTTATCATCTTCAGGAAGTTTAAAGTGTACCCGGAGGCCTATCTTGGAACTTGACCTGGGTTCATTGTGGTTGACAAGAACCCCTTCCAGTTTAGGCTTTGGGGGCTGGTCCACCACAGGGAGTGAAGGGTTGTGTAGGGAAGGTTGTTGTTCAGTTGCAATTAAATTGATTGAGCTCATTGTATGAAGGGTAGCAGTATTACTGTTGTCTTCAGGCCCTGGAAGAGGAAATATTCACGTTCTGCTGTTACAGTTAAATGTGGTGAATCAATGATAACAACATCTTAGCTGTTTCTGCTGGGAAAGCCAATGCCATACCTAATCTTTAGAATTAATTGTTTGACCATATGCATATGATTATCTATTCCCCCAAATTTACCAAAGAACATTATTAAGTTAAAAAGGGAATCACTCTGCAAATTGGAAAATTGACTGGTGGTCAAGTGTAATGCCCCAAGCATCCTCAAAATCAAAACTTTAATTTTAAGAACAAAATCTCTAACTTTTATTGTTATGAAGAAAATCTTTGGAACATGGATTAAGTACAAGCCAATGCTGTTGTTTGTCTTTTTTTCCATACATCAATGCTCTACTTCTTGATCTACTTCATGCCTTAGCAGCACAAAGCTGCATATTTGGCCCAAGGTTTGGGCTCCATGCTATAGTTAAGGAACTGAGAAAATGGAAGGAATCCAGAGATGCTGCAAAACAATGCAAATTTTGCTTGAGAAAAGGCTCCGTGAAGGATTTGGCTCATCGTGTTGCTGTGCCTTGCTGTAACTTTGCAAACAGAACTTCTCTTAGAATATTTACGTCACTCCATATAGAACAAGATGAGCCAAATCCTACATGGAGCCTTTTCTCAAGCAACAACCTGAACCATTCATTTTACTAGAAAGAAGATCTCTAAAAATGATCACTTACCTTTAACTGTTAGATGAGCAATGCTAGAGACTGTGCCATATTTATTGCTTGCAGTACATGTGAAACTCCCAGAATCTTCTGAAAACACCTCAGCAATTACCAAAGTACAAATCTCCTCTGCAGCCAATCAGAGCAATATCATTATTGTTCATAGTACATATGCTAAACCAACACAGAAATGCCTTGCCCACACTACAGCTGCTTTTTAAAAAAATTCCCACCATTGCTCAGCCTGATTTAGCTTTACCAATGTTAATTGCATTGGCAGCTTTCATATAAAATGGCAACCAGCTGCCACGGGCAGCAACTGGTATTCCATCCACACTAGCTTCAACATTTGCAATATAAATGAAAATAAGCAGGTGTTAGCAACATTTAGAAAACTTTAACATTTTCTCCTCCTATACACAGAGTTAGAAAACAAGATCCCTCCCTAAACAACTTAAAATCAGATTTGGAAAAATTAAATGGACCAGATCCTCCCTGACTTCACTCAAAGTGTTCTTAAAATTCCAAAATTTTAAGATGCAAGGATGGATGCAGTTTACTGGGAACAATTTAGGCAGAATAATAATGTCTGATGAAAAAGTACAAAAGCCTAAATGTAAAGGTCTGATTTTCAAACTTGCAAGTTCAGTGAAATTGTACCTGCAGGTCTGAATCAGAAAATCAGTTCTTTACACTGGGGACTAAATGTGGGCACCAAACTGTGAGTAAAAATTGTCTTTGCAAAAATGGCAGCCTGGATTGAAAATTGATCTGTAATGATGATGTTTCTACCTGACCAATGTCTGACATGTCCTGGCAGCTGCCACAAGATGTTTAATAACCAAATTAGTGAGGCTTTCATCCATAGTTAGGTTAGACAGCAAGGGTGGGTAGCATTCTAAGATGCAGGGTCATCCATACTGTCACCTGGTACTTGGCATTGGTAAATCCAACCACTGATACAATTCACTGATATCAGGGATGGAACACTTGATATGGCACTCTCATTTTTCATTGGTCAGGGGTATGATATCAGGGGCAATGGATGACATGGGTAAGCATCTTACATAATGCTCCCTGGCTATCAAACTGGAGAAAGTCGTACAATCCTATACCATCAGCTATATATCTGACCCTAAGAAAACAGGGGACTTTAATGCAGACTATTTTATTCATGTTTTGCCTGTGAGAAGAGTTCCAATTTGGAATTGGATCAGAAGAGTGTGAAAGTTGTATTTTCTTCAAAAACTGAGAGAAACCAATTTCAATTTTAGTGGATATTCTTCTTTTTGAGAGAGTCTGTTTTCAGCTTTATGGAACAATGCATGGTAAAGTATATTCCTGTGACATCCACTGAGGAAAAAAACCCCACAATTAAATTTGTTTTGAGTTCAAACACAATAAGTTGCACCCAGAAAGATTCTACTTCTTGATTCAAAACTGTCATCTACCTTATCTGTGTTCACTTTCTTGCTTTTGTCTTTGTCAGATTAAATCCCCATGCTTCTATAACCATAAGACAATTAAACCTTACTTACCTGGTTCGGCCATAGAGCGAGGTTCTAAGGGGGAAAACAGTAGCAGAAGAATTACTGTACTAAGCACATTATTAATTTTACTGATACACTAGAGAGTCACTATCAAGTCTTGTCCCAGTTCTCTGTTTACTGTAACATGGCTTTTGGGGTGAGTTTCTGTGGAAGGATCATCAAAAAGACCTTAAACTCTTATTGTTAAGAGAATGCCAATCCATCAAGTGTGTTCTGCCCTGGGTTAGCCAATGTCTTGGTGGAATAGTATACTAATATTATTTCTTTCTTGGATCTTGTCTCTGGGGTTTTTCTGCATTAGTGTCAGGAAATCAGTATAAATGCTGCTGCAGATGGATTGTACTGCTGTGAAAAATGACTTGCATGAAGTGCAGCCCACCTGTGTTTTAAATTCATATAAGCTGCCTTTTTATAACAGTAAAGTTCATTTACACTACGGATCAGAGTTGTTTATTCTTCCTGCACTGGCTGAGGGGGCAGTTTTGAATTATGTTCTTCCTCCCAGCAGAGAACCAAGTATAATGGGATCTCAGCTGGGAAGTGTTGCTTTCCCCTCTGTCTACCAGCCTGACTAGCTCCCTGCACTCATTCTACCTTCTTTCCCTCTTCAGAGTAGACTGTGCAGAACTAGGGGCAGTAGAAGAGGCATAGCAAGTAGAAAAGAGGCCTTTGCCAGCTTCATATCAGGCAGGAATTTCTTCTGCCTAGAGGAATTCTCCTTATGGCACCTCCAGACAGTGTTAATTAACTTCATGTTACACAAGCTGACCCCTGGGTTATAGCCAGCAAAGTACTTCTGCTGCCATTACCCTGTTCAGCCAGCATAAGCTGCTGTTTAATAGAGCTCTGCTTATTGTAACTACAAATTCTAAGTGCAATACATCAATATTCTTGTTTCAATACCTATAACATAGCAGACAGAGTATTTCTATGTTGTAGACATACTTTTCTGTAAGATTCTAAAATCAGGAGAATCTTCTATCAGCGTCCCTTCTCTGTACCATTCAACCTTTGGAGAAGGAGCTCCTTTTACACGGCATTCAAAAACAACCAGTTGACCCTCAGAAGCTGAAATGTCTTGCAGCATCTAAAATGTAAAAAAGATCATAAAAAATTAACGATTCCAGTATTAAAATTGATTCTTATTTTAAAAAGATGTCCCTAAATCATATAAATCTTCAAAAGTCTATAATGTATCAGAATTTCTTTTTATACAACCATAATGAGAAATGAAGTTTGTAATTATTCTAATATTATAAAAGCCTAAGTCTGTCTGTCTGTCCATAACGCTTTATTTACACTCTGATTGGCTGACGGAATCAGTCAATCTGAGTGCTCCAAGCATGGGGGAGCGCTGCTGTGATTCCGAAGCTGTGCCGAGAACCAGACAGAAGGTGGGGGAGCCGCTGGCCTTGGCTCCTCCACCTCGCTTCCTGCAAGAGGCAGAACAGCGGCAGCATGGGGCGTTAGATGGTGGCACTCCATCTCTCTCTCCCTGGATCATTCTTGACCGGCAATTGGCTAGTATATGTATAAAAGTGTAATTGGCTTGCTTCATTTTGAAATGTGCCATAAAAGTAAATTACCTTTGTGAACACAGGAGCAGCTATTATGGGTCTTCCATCCAATCCTTGCAAATAGTTAGTGGGGCTTTGAACCTGTAGGTTAAGACACAGGCAACTGTGAAGTTAAGATATAGCATAGATATTGTGTCTTGCACTGGGGAAACATATCCATAGTACTTCAAATGGAATCCCTTGAAAAGTCAGAAGGCTCAATTTCAAATCTATTTGAATACCTAACTTCAGAGTACTTCCTGTTCACAGGTTAATAACTGTACACTAGGTTATACACATTCTGATGACCTGGCCCATGACAGCTCACCAAAGTTCCCTAAGTGGCCCCCCAGCCCAAATAATTGCCCACCCCTGCCTTAAAGAGAGGCTTATTCATCAAGCAGAATTGGGAATGCCAGCACAGAAAAGACTCCAGACAGACACTGGCATTATTTAACCCTGATCGCAGCAAATCTTCATAGCTATGGTTAAAATGCAAAGAGCTGCCAGAGTCCTGAGTTAGTGCTCCCACCCTCCCTTTCACTTGTGAAGGTGACCAGTAGCTAGGTGTTATCACTGGTGGAAAGATTTCTTCCCACTTTTTCCTACTGTTTTTAAGTAAAGTAGGTCTTAAGATAAGATGTCAGATATGATTATATTGCAGTTAAGCAGGGTGATATGCCTGGCTTTAAAATTTAAAAAAAAGTTTTCTTCTGAAATGACTAGTTACTCATTTTAAGAAGCATTGTGAAGAAGGCTATCATCAATTTGGAAAGGGGCTTTGTTGGATGAAACAGCATTTCCACAGCAAAATATTGGGTGAGTTGTTGGCCCATGGGAGTTAATGATTTCATTTTGCCTTTGTCTTCAGTAAAGTCAGGAATTTACCATGATTTCACTTGATTCTCCAATTCAAGTTGTAGGTTTTACAGATGTGAGAATTCCTTCATTATATTTATCTTCCTAATGTGGCTAAAGGCTCCTAATAGATTTGATTACTTCAGTTTTGCTTATTAAATAACTCTTTCACTGCATTGCTTCATAAGAGAAGCAAAATAAATGAATGTAGAGAAATCATAACTCATTATAGATACAACTGTACTCACATCATCTGAAGGGAGCTGCCAGGCTCTGGAATTTGCTCCCAAGTGAGGTGGTGCTCTCTCCTACCGTGGGAGTCTTCAACAGGAGGTTGGACAGATATTTGACTGGGGTATTATGATTTGGCTGGGGTGATATGACCGTGGCACCCGTTCCTGCCTGGGGCAGGGGGTCAGACCTGATGATCTGTTTAGGTCCCTTCCAACCTTAAGCACTATGAAACTATGAAGTGGTTATGCCACAATACAAAGGGAATTCATAGGTAGTCACTTAAGCCATTTTTAAGTGTGTTTGTGCTAGTAGCATAGCTCAATGTAGAATTTGTGCAGGATCCAGTCCTGCATATTTAAACTGTAGAACAAATGTTATTCTCCAGAAGATCAGTACTAGTAGTAATCTTTCTGGATCTGCTGTTGTCTGTGTACCACTAGTCTTATTAAAGTAATTGCTTTATTGTGTCATGAAAAAGGGGCTGAATTCTTCATTACAACGAACTGTATCAGTTCTGTGTACCATTCCTAGTGGCCAATGGCAAGTTTCTTTCAAGTGAGCATTCTGACTTGTAAAATTCTTAGGGGTGTTAATTCTGGGTAATGTTAGCCCTATTGTTACCTGTCATCTCTGTGTTCTTGGGGAACCCTGGCACAGTATGCAGCCTGTCTGACTCTCAAAGGACTCAGCCCCTCTCAGCACCTGCACAAGAACTGATTAGAGGAAGGACTTACAAAAGACAATGAAGGTGCAGTGGGAGACGCACCTAAGCCCCTCCAGACAAGAGTGATAGGAGTGAAGCAACTCCCTTGATCTCATTTACATCAGAGATGGAACCGGATGACAACTCATCTACATGGGAGATGGGACAGGCATACATCTTCATTAGCATTCAGGATGGAGAGCAGAGATTCCAAGGCAAGGACCGCACTGAATTCTGGGACCAGAGAAGCAGGGGAGCACTGCATGATGGGGGATCCCTGCTCCAAATGCTAATCAACCCACGTCTGCACACACCCAGCTCAGCATTTATCAGACCAATTCCAGCAATGACTCCTTTATTGGTACCCAAAACATTGAGTCTGCCTGTCTGTATTGTGAGTTGCCTCAGAGTAATGCCACCCATAGCCAGCAGTGATCAGTTCCTATTATCCAGCATATGAGCCATTGTTTACCCATAAACAAACCTACTGTTCTCCCTTGAGCCATTGTTAGTTCTCTACAAAACCCCCTACCCAAGCTCAAGTTTCTGTCCTGGTGCTTGGATCCAAAGCTGCACCAGTTCCACTCCTTTTCTGCCTGGAATACCTTCAATGAGCATGCTGGGGGCTCTGACTGTCTGCAAGCTCCAAAAACACCTGGGAACCTCAAATGGTTCAAGCTTTGCTGAGTGGTGAGATCCCAACTCTCTCTTTCCCTCTCTCTCTCTCTCTTCTGACTCCAGGAACCTGACTCTTGTTCTCTTACACCTTTCTAAACTGGACTTTTGCTGATCACTCTCTCTTTCTCTCTCTGACTCCAGGCACAGCTTTCCAAATCTGACTTTTGCTGATCAAACTTGAGCTAGACTTCCCCAAATACATAATTGAAACAATGTAATATTGTAACTGTTTTATTTGTGTCTCTTGTATGGCTATTACTACTGGTAGCATCATAAATTCATATACCTGGCAATAAATAATGTTTATGGTCAAGCTGGTGGCTATATTTTCTCTCTGAACCTCTTCCTTCCCCTTGACCTTTCCATTTGCTCTGCAGCAATGCTTCTTTTGCCTAAGCCAAAGATTCCTGTAATGCCCAAAAGTATGGTGGGGTCTGCTCATTAAGGGAGTTACTACTAGGACCATTGTGACAAGAGATTGGGACATGCTGAGTTTTGAGGCTCATGAGGGTATTAGCTGAAAGAGCTGATCAGACCCGGCCTGCTCAGACATACTCTGTTAGCATGTGTGTATGCATGTCTAACTGTGTTTATTATTGTCCTGCTGAAATGAGGGATGAACTGAGTTTAAGGCACATGAGGGTGTCAGCCTGTCAATGCTCAATAACCCAGCTCGGGCATGCCCTGTTAATCTGTATGTATATGCCTATATGTGTTTGACCGATTTGGTGTTTGGAGGAACCCAGCCCCACTGAAACTGAGTCCAGCAAGATAGCTCCATTGGGGGTGAGGACTTGCGGAAGGGAGAGATACAGCTCCATGTAGCAACACAAGTAATACAAGCAGCACATCGATGGAATTACAGAGACCTCAGAAATGTACTGCTAATAAATGAGTGCACCCCACACTGACAGGCAAATCTGGAAACACTATGTATGACCTCCATTTTAAAACTTCCCCTTTGCCAAATGCAAACAAAATTACAGAAGAGGAATACCTCCCCAGTGACCTTCCTCAGCAGGACCAGTGAAATCAAAATGATACTATCATGCTGCTGAATTTTTTTTTTCCAGCCTGTATTACCTAACTTGCCTACCATGCTCATTTATTCAATTCCTTTCTCTGGGGCAGAATGGCTGCAAATCTATGTAGTTAAATATTTAGTGTTCCTGAAGTATGGAGGCATTCAGGTTTCAGAGGCAATATTTTACAATACTTGAATACCTCAGGCAGTTTGATCAGTGATAAGTTCAATCAAAGAATCAGCCATGTTCTCAGTGAAATCAAGAACAAAATCCCATAAATTTAGTAAATCTGCATCAGGCTTGAAGTTTCTAGCCTAACTGTAGGAAACAGAGAAATTTACTATGGTTCAGAAGTTCTCATATTTCTGTTTGCCTCAGAAATCTGTGTTGACTGGTACCTTAAGGCTGCCTACAATTAGCTGATAAATACTCTGTATAATAAGGGTGGCAATTATATGGGCTGGAGGGCAACTTATGGAGTTTTTTGTGAGCTGTCACAGGCCAGGTCAGCATTCCCCCAGTTCTGTGCTGGGTCAGCATCCCTGCTCCCCCTGCCCACAACAGCTCACCAAAACTCCCTAAGTGGCTCTGCCTTGCACTCGGCTGGGCAGGAAGTAGGATGGGTGGGTGG
>NW_017729003.1:15105411-15108412 GCF_001723915.1 Gavialis gangeticus
AAGGCTGCAATCTGCTCCCCGCATGCCCCTGCAACAGGCACCAGTTCCTCGGCCCTGATCCTGTGCTGTCACCACCGAGAGATCCTGGGGTGGGATGAAGACTGGCTGGGACCTGCATGGGCAAGGTGTGCATCCAGGCTGATGGGATGGAGCTACTGGTGGGCAGGGAGTAGTGTTTGGGACTGGGATGGGTAGGTGGGGTCTGGGGCCAGGTCCAGGTCAGGGATGTGTGAGCAGTGGATTGTGGCTCTGCCCAGGGCCATGACCCTGTGTTATCACCACTCTGTGATCCTAATTCTAGTCCCAACTGTACCCCCCTATCCCGTTCCTGGATGCTGCTCCCTACCTGCCGCCATCTGCCTCGCTCAGTGCACCCTGCCTGCTTGGGTTCTGGGCTAGTCCCCATGGAGACCCCACCCACCCACTCCATCTGGTGCCCCCAGTGGTGGGTGCAGGGCAGATGGGTTGGGCTGCCTGGGCAGCAGGGTGGAGTCTGGCAGTGGAGATTGGCAGCGGTAGTCAGAAGGAGTCAGCACCACTGGGGATGCTGGTAAGTCAGTCCAGCTGCTACACCATCCCAGCCCTGCTGTGCATGCCTTGGGGCCTGGGTAGCATAATCAAAGATTTTTAGCTTGCCAGAATTTTTCTTTTCTGTGCTAGTTGCCTGATTTTTAAAGGTACTGAAGTGCATAAAGAAGCAGGTAGGCACCTGCTCAGATTTCAAATGTGCCTAGATTTCTAAATTGCACTAGGTGCCTACATGCATCTCTACATGCTTGTGACAGAGAAAAGGAACAGCTAGGAAAGGAGTGACCTGTCAAATGACCTCAGTGGCCTTTAAGAGTAAGGGGTGTGCCTCTCTTCCTGGAAGAGAGGAAAAGTGGTGTGAAAGGAAAGGCCTTTATATCCTAGAGCATTTCTGTTCGTAAGAGTGTTTGGATTGATCTATAGGCTGCATCCAAGACGGTTAACTATTTCAGTGTGGCACATAACAGTAAATGCTCTTTTTATTAATTATTTTTTCTATCGTTCTTTCAGGTGGTTGATAATGGTCTCCAACAACTTTTTGCTGATGCGATTTATGTTGGTAACTATAAATGGAGAGTCTTGGGCTAAATGATCTGAACTCTGGGGAAAATGACTTGCAGAAAGCTGAAGGTAGGTACCCTTACTTTGAGAACATATGAAGCCACATTTTTAGGTGGGCTGTAATTTTGCTTACATGAATTCCCTTTGCAGTTATGGAAGTACACTTTCTGCATTTCTGTGTATAAATTGAATATTTGGACACCCATATACTAGGGCTGTGTGAAACAGCACCATTTCATTTTGACTTCTGTTTCACCATTTTGATGGGACAGTGTTTTGTTTTGAGTTTCATTTCATTTTGAAGCACTGTTCCATTTTGTTTCATCAAAACTGTTTCAACTTTTTTCCCATAGGCTATAATGGGGAATCATGAAACTGCCTATAACGTTGTCATTTCTTGCCTGATTCAAATGAAAACAGCAGAGAGAGTAGCCTTTGCTGAGGCCACAAAGCCTGCTAAGTTTCAAGGAGATAGGTGAGGGGTGTCTGGGAAACCGCACCTCAAGCTGCTGACAAGAAAACTCATGCCGTCTGACTTTGTGTATGTGTTAAGGCTCTGGGGCTAGCTACATAAGGAGTAAAAGGAAAACTAATGGAAGTGTGGGGCCGCTGCTCAATGCCTCAGGATACCTGGTCACTACCACTCAGGAAAAAATGGAACTCCCAAGTGACTGCTTGCCTTGGTCTTTCACAAGATCAAGGGGAACAACACGCCAGGTAGGGCATAGAACGAGCAGGGTGGGATTGACACCATTCCCACCATTGCCACAGAATAGATGTATGATCAATTAAAGAAATTAGACATATGTAATTCAGCAGGACGGGATGAACTCCACCCAAGAGTGCTGCAAGAGTTGGCTGAAATAATTGCAGAGCCCCTGGCAAAGGTCTTTCAAAAATCATGGGCCTCTGGAGAAATCCCAGAGGACTGGAAGAGGCCCAATGTTGTGCCCATCTTCAAGAAGGGGAAGCGTGAGGACCCAGAAAACTACAGGCCAATTAGCTTAATTTCTATTTGAGGGAAAATCCTAGAAACGTTCATGAAAGAGGCTATATGTGACAAACTTGCTGAAGGCATGATACTGAATGACAGCCAGCATGACTTCGTCGTGGGCAGGTCTTGTATGACCAACCTCACTTCTTTCTGTGATCAGGTGACGCATCACCTGGATGAGAAAAAAGTGGTTGACATCATATACCTCGAGTTCCAGAAAGCCTTTGACCTGGTATCCCATGAGTAACTGATCAGAAAACGGGAAGATATTGGGCTCAACTGCCAGACTGTCAAGTGGGTGCAAAACTAGTTGCAGTGTAGGATGCAGAGAGTCCAAATGAATGGATTGGTGTCATCCTGCTGAGGTGTGGGCAGTGACGTACCCCAGGGGTTGGTACTTGGCCCAGTGCTGTCAACATCTTCATCAACAACCTGCAGATAGGCTGCAGATAGGCTGTGCGGACACACCTGCAGATAGGCTGCAGATACAAGCCGACCTACATAGGCTGGCATGTTGAGCAGAACAGAACCAGATAAGGTTCATTGTAGAGAAATGCAAAGTGCTACATCTGGGAAGCAAGGAACCCCCAGAACACCTACAGTCTGGGCAATGCTAACCTGACCAGCACTACAAATGAAAGGGATCTGGGGGTAATAATAGGCCCCAGCATGAATATGAGCCAGCAATGCAACGCAGTAGCTGCTGAGCCCAATAAAACTCTGGCATGCATTAATTGATGCATCTCCAGTAAAACCAAAGAAGTGATTCTCCTGCTTTACTCAACATTGGTGTGACCGCAGCTGGAGTATTGCATCCAGTTCTGGGCACCGCACTTCAACAAGGACATGCTAAAGCTTGAGAGGGTCCAGAGAAGGGCCACCCATACGAACAGAGACTTGCATGGCAAGCCATACAAG
>NW_017729003.1:15113412-15129748 GCF_001723915.1 Gavialis gangeticus
GAGAGGGGACCTGATTGTGGCTTACTGCTATATCAGAGGCATACATCAGGGGCTCGGTGAACAACTGGGTGCCCTGGGGGAAAACTAGAAACAACAGTCACAAACTCCTGGAAGATAGTTTCAGGCTGAACATTAGGAAAAACTTCTTCACAACTAGGGTATCCAGACTATGGAAAAACTCCCCCCAGAGGTGGTGCAATCATTTACCCTGGAGATCTTCAAAAGAAGACTGGATGGTCACCTGGCTGGGGTCACCTGACCTCAGATGAATTTTCTGTTCATGCAGGGGGCTTGACCCGATGATCCTTTGGAGTGTCTTCCAGCCCTATGAGTCTATGATTCCATCTAGGAAGAGCACACACACACCAGCTGCAGGTGCTTCCTCAGCCTGATGAAGGGTTTTTCAACCCGAAAGCTGGCATCCCAGGCAGCTAAGCTCAGTTTACCTGGAGCCTCACGATGCCACTGCAACCAGCAAACCTCAGGACTGTGTGCGTGTGTGTGGTGGCTCAAGGTTATGATGTCTCCTGCCCACCTTTCACCAGGTGGATCCTCAGTCATGGCATTTCCTGGGGCTACTGTGCCACTGGCAGTCCCACCAGGCCTCCTGACCCTGGCAGAGTGCAGTTTTAGAGGTTATGCCCAGGACCTGGGGACTCCTCCTTCCCCATAGCCTCAGGCCAGACCTCCAAGTTTTTCTTGGCACAGGAGCTCAGCAGGGATATGTGCATGCCTCATACATGGAGGGCACCAACATCCTGCTGAAGGTGGTGTGTGCAGGCACTTTGTATGATGGGGCCACAAGTGCCATGAGCTGCCTGAACCCTGGCTGCTCAACTAAGGAGAAGAGCTGGCCATTGAAAGCAAGCATCTCCCCAGTGGGCTAGGTGATCTCACTCGCCCTTGCAATGCCCCACCCCCTTTCTGTCCGCCTTTCTCCCACTGTTCCAGGGTAGCCTGCCTCTGCTTTGCGGGGAGGGGGTCTTTGGAGTGAGAGGGGGACTTCTTTTTTGGCATGCTCCCACTGGTGCAAGGCTGAGGAGAAGCAAGGGCAAGGGGGTGGTGCCTGCAGAGATGCCTCGGCATCCCCGTGGTGCTCATGTGTTTCGTTCCCTTGCCCCGGCTGGTTTTGCCTTGGCAGTGCAGCCAGATAGCATATGTGGGATCATCTGCTGCCTCGAAATGATCCCAGACCACACTACCTGCTCACTTCTAGGGTGTGGGTGCATGTGTGGATGCTGCCTTTCCCCCCTCCTTAGCAGGCAGAGACACAGCAACAGGAGGAGCAGACTCAGTTGAGCCACTTGCCTCTGCAACCTCTACCTTAACCTCCTGTGAAGTGCCTTCTGGGGAAGGAGACCTGGCTCTAGGGGAAACTTGAGGGGTGTGCAGCAGAAACGCAACCAATTCCCCCATCCTTCCCCAGATTTTCCCTTGCTAGGGCACTCAGATCCAGCTCCAGCTCTTCCTCTGGCAATGAAAGGCTCAGCATGGGAAGTGAAATAGGGGTAGAGGAGACTGTTTTGCCGGTGCTGCTGCTTGTTATCATGGTGGTGGTGGTAGTGGTGGGGGCAGGTTTTGGCTGGTGCTCTTGGAGGGGATGCAGACTCAGGCACAGGCAGTGGCACTGGCACTCTTTCCCTCTCCTTGCTGCCTGTACAACTAGTGGAAGCCTCATGACTGCTTGTTGTAGCAAAGAGCCTGCGTCTCAGTTTGGGGTGGGGGGAGGGGAGAACTTACAGTTCTCCCTCTACCCCCTCTTCTGCCCCTCCCTGAAGGCTTGCCAGCTGCCTTTCCAGCATGCTTTGTGGTGTGTTTCATAGTGTCTTGTCTTCACCTTGGTGTGCTGGAAAATCTGTGTGTTATTCTGTAATGTTATCTGATTTATTTAATATATGTAGATAATTGTATATGTATGTGTATTTATGTAATGTATGTAGTATGTATTAATGTAATAAATAAAAAATATATGTATGTGTTCCTATATAAATTCTATACTATAATATGCAATATAATTATGCTGTGCTTCCCTGCACTGTGAACGGAATGCACACTGTAAGATAAAGCAGATTTTAAAAGAATCCAAATAGACTAACAAAAACAAAAACAGGATTTTGGGGGAAGAATAAATTGAAAGGAATTAATTAATATAATAATAAAATAAAAGGGTATAGAAAGCAAAAGGTATTGATGAATCCCACTTGTTAGGCTAGCAAGTAGGAAATGAAAGGTAGCATTTGTTGTCTGACGCTACTGAGCTGCTGGAAGACAGCTCAGTAACTGACCCCAAGGCAAAAAGCATCTCAGTTCAAACAATGCTGCTTTTTATGCTGTTTTTTTCATCCCTCCCCCAGAGCACTGGGATTGGAAGGGACCTCAGGGAAGGATCACAGTCACTGACCAGCTACACAGTCAATATCAGAGCAGTCCTTTCCCCTCCCTCTCCTTATTTTTCCCTCCCTCTCCTTATTTTCTGTTTCCCTGCAAGCAAGCCCAGCTTTAGCTTCAAAACTAGAAACATTCTGAAACTTTCAAAACGTTTCAGCTGCCCTGGTTTCATTTGAGGCTCTTTTGAAGCCCTTCATTTCATTTCTATTTCGCTGTTTTGAGCTTGAAACGAATTGAAACAGCATTGAAACAAAACAGCTGGCAAAAATTTTGCACAGCCCTACCATATATCCAATGTGTGTTTAACTCAAATTTAAGAATGCCAAGCACAAAGTTACTTCTGGAAATATGGCCCTTGAAGTCTTAGGGAAAAAAAAGATGAATACTATAAGTTTTTGGAGTCTGGAGATTAAAAAATGTATTGAGACAGTTTCCCAAGCAATGATATTTGAATGAAAACCCATCAGTTTAATCTTAGAAATGTTCTTCTGTCTGCATTGCTTGACAGGATCATAGAATGGAAACCTTGTTTGCTTGACAGCCATAAGTGATAGCTGGCATTTGTCTCCTGATGAGACAAATATCCCTCATCAGTGTAATTTCTTATGAGAACTTAAAAAGGCTAACAAAAGTGAAGAGAGGACCCACATCATTTAAAAGAGCAGGGCTGGTAGATACTTTTCAATCTAAAACTTTTCCTAACAATTTTACACCATTCTAATTTGTATAGGATCCCTATGGGCTGTCTGTAACATGTATAGCTATCATGATTCTGTTGTGTAATTACCATTACCATCATGCGCATCCAGAAAAACTCTGGTTTAATTGGGGTTAAATCTGACATATGCAGGCACTTGTACATGTGATGGATGTCACAATGTACATGTGACAAAAATGTAATTTGTGTGGCTTAATGGCATCACGCATTACACTTGTACCAGTTTGGGGATTTTTAAATGACATTGCAAATGAAACTACGTCTGGATGTAGTTCACTTTGCAATGTTGCAAAGTGCAACAGTGCAACTGTCAGCTCGCCCTCCAGCTGTGGGAGAGGCGGGAAGGCCTTGCAGAAAAAAAAAAGTTGGGTCCCTTGCCGCTTCCATCTTCAGCAGGCATTTTGCTGCTGCAGGCACCTACTGAAGGCAAAAAGTGGTGAGGGGCTCAAACATTATTTATTTATTTATTTTTTGCAGAGCCTGCCTGCCTTTCTCACAACTGGGGGACAAGCTTCCAGTGGGCTGAGCTGTCTCTGCTAGTTCTTCCCTCTGCTCCTTCCCTCTGTGGTGGTGGCATCCCCCCTCCCCCTCGGGCCGCCCAGGTGGACTGGAAACAGGTAGGTTCTGTCCTAGCTTGGAGGCAGCACCTGGCCAAATCAAGCTCTTCCCCAAGCCTGCCAGGGTTTTTAGTACCCCGTGCACTGTTCCCACTGCCTGGAACCATCCAGGAACAGGCTGGCTTGCCCCTGAGACAGTGTGAGGAGGCAGCAGAAGGGTGGCTGGGTGTGCTTGTAGTCGGAGAAGGCTGCAGAGATAGTGGGCGGGGTGCTGGAAGCCTGGGTGGGCTTGGGGAAGTGTGGGCTTGGTAGGCTTCCAGCACCCTGTGCACTAGGGGTGTGCAAAATGGGCCCTATTCAATTTGGATTTGGATTCAGCCTGAATCAGGGACAGTGATTTGATTAGTTGATTCAGATCACTGTCCCTGCTTCGATTTGGCCAAACCTGAATCTGAAGATTCGATGCTGATTTGGAGAATCGGTGGTTCGGCCATAGACACAGCTTTAAATATTTTTTTTACATACCTCAAGGTACTGGGCATGGATCATGAATGCTGCAATATTGGACTGTATGGAGCATCCCACAGGAGTGTGGGGGCCCCCTCTGCATACTCAGCAGCGAACCCGGAAGTGGACTGGAACTATTTCTGGTCCACTTCTGGGTTCTCCGCTGAGCATGCAGGGGGGCCCCCTGCACCTCCTCTGGCTCGCTGATCAGCCATGGGGGGATCTGGGGTGCCCCCCCAGTCCCAGGAAACACCAGGCACCGAGCTGGAGGTGTGCGGTGGGGGGGAGCGTGCGCTCTGTGGCAGACTCGGAAGTGAACCAGAAGTGCTTCTGGTCCACTTCTGGGTCTGTTGCCAAGCGCGCTGGGGGGCCCCCCACGCTTCCGTGGGACGCTTTATCCTCCCCACCATCTCAGCATTCACAAGCCACCTGCTACCTAGAGGTATGTAGAAAAAACATTTAAAACTGTGTCTGTGCCTGAATCGCTGAATATCTCCAAATTGATTTGGAGGGTTCTGATTCAATTCAGAGAGATTAAAGGGTCCTCTGATTTGATTTGGATTCAGAGATTCAGCCACTGAATCGGGCTGAATCTTCCCTGAATTGAATCAGGGACCAAAGCTTTGCACAGCCCTACTGTGCACCATCTCCACCACTTTCCCTGTTTGCTCCAGGGGCAAGCCAGCCCATTTCTGGGCAGTCCTAGATGGCAGGAAGGTGACAGGGACAGTGCATGGGGCGTTGAAAGCCCCAGCGGGCTCAGGGAAGAGTTGGATCTGGCTGGGTGCTGCCTCCGAGCTGGGACAGCACCTGCTTGCTAGCAGCTCACCTGGGTGGCTCCAGGGGGTGCCTCTGCCATGGAGGGAAGGACTACAGATCTCCGCAGCTCAGGAGCCACTTGGCCTGCTGCTAGCTTGCCCCCTGGCTGTGGGAGAGTCCACTAAATAATAAAAAAAGTAATATCAGCCCCCTTGCCACTTCTGCCTTCAGCAGGCAACTGCTGAAGACAGCAAGAGACTTGAACTTTGTTTTTTTCCCCGGTAGGGTGTGCCTGTGACCAGGGGGAGCTGCTGGTGGGCCAAGTGGCCCCTGAGCTGTGTGGGGGGGTGGTCTTTCCCTCTGCATCGGCAGCACCCCCCAGGGCTTTCCAGGTAGGCTGCCAGCGGGCTGGTGCTGCCTCGGCTTGCAGGAAGCACCCAGCCTGATCCATCTGTTCCCTGAGCCCTCCTGGGGAGCAGTGCCCAGCAGGCTTCCAGCATGTGAGCATGGGGAACAGTTTGATCAGGCTAGGTTCTGCCTCCAACCTGGGGCAGCCCCCAGGTTGCTAGCAGCCCACCTGGGCAGCCCTGGGAGGGCATCGGTACCACAGAGGGAAGGACCAGGGCCGCCTGCAGCTCAGGGGCTGCTTGGCTCACTGGCAGCTCCCCCTCTGGCTGCAGGTAGGCTCCAGTTCTGACCAAAAAAAGAAAAAAAAAGAAAGGATCGGGCTCCTTGCTATAACATGATGGAAAAATTGAAATGGTGGGTTTCAATTAAAAACCCACCGTTTCAATTTAGAGGACATAAAATAAAAGCTTGGGGATTAAACCCCCATCACATGTACAAGCACTCTATTATTGCAAACAGGGACTGAATTCAACCAGGTTTTTCTGGTTTAGTTTTTGCTCACCTTTCAAAGCCATAAAATGTAGTAAATAAGATTCCACCATTTCTATTTCATGGAAGCTGTCTTCTATATTCTGTAGGTACAATGTACTACTAACTGGGTGGAAAAAAATGTCAGGCTACATAAATAGCTCTCTTTCACTCATAGCAAAAAATAGGAAAATAAGCTTAGACTGAACATTTCAAGCAAATTACTCATCAAAAATTAATTTGTATCTCCTCAATTTTTTAATAAATGAAACAGCTAATTGTTTATTTTAATGAGGGAAAGAGTTTGCATTTAAAGCAAATATTCTGATCTCCTTCAACAAGAGGGAAAAATGTCAGCTAAAATTAATCAGAAAAACTCTAAACAAGAATATGAAAATGTTATCCTAAATACACACACACACACACACACTTGTGCACGTGCGCACACACATGTACGTGTGTGTATGCATATGTGTGTGTGTGTACACACACACACACACATACACACACACACACACACACAAATATTTATACACACACATGCTCACATACATAATATATAAACACAAGTCATAACAGTTTTGCTAAATAGAAATTTACTTCAATGAACTTTCTTAGGGAAAAGAGAACTCTTAGGCTACATTATGATATGCATGTCACTCCTGAATATGAGCAAGTCAGTGTGCACTGTGAAGACTTTAATGCATGGACTTATATATGCAACTGCCCTTTACTAGAAGGAATGTCTGGAGTGCACTTGGATTCCCTCTGCTGGCTAAGTTAGTGCAGCTGCTGCTTTTGCTCAGTAGCTTATAGATGCTTGTACTCTGGGAGCAAAAGTTTCCATTCTTTGCTCTGTGTTTACACTTAGCTGGCAGTCATAGCATTCTTGTGTGTAGGCAACTACTGCTAGATTCCAGAATTCTCTAAATTCCAGAAAACAAAAGAATTTTATGTAAAATTTGGCCAAAGAGGCACTCCTAACATTTTGTTCTTTATTAAAATAATCCCTGAAGAGTAGTGTCTTCCTTACCTGCTGAACAGGTATTGACACAGGCCAAACCACTGGAGATGGCACTTTAGGTGGCTCTTGATGGGTAGTGGTAGCATTCGTAACAGGAGATGGCACATTCGAAGACACATCAGCTGGTTTCTGGACCCTGTGAAATATTAAGTGAAAAGAATTCTAACGTGAATTCTAATTCTAATGCTTCTCTGATGAAAGGCGTGTATTACATAGGTAATTTAATCTCATATTAATGATATCCTTGAATGCATATAGTATTACAATATTATATTATGAACAACATTGTTCTTGGCTTAATTTAAACTGATGTAGAGTAAGTTTTACATTGCAATATGGAATTACAGATAGGTGTCAGGCTGTATAACAGCCAATGTAATCTCTCATAGCTAATTTAACCATACATGCTTACAAAAAACAACATGGAGGGTGCATGTACATGAGATGCTTTGCTGTACAGTAGCATAGTTACTGCACAGTAAGTGCGCGCATCTACATGTGCACATTCTTACTGTGCAGTAAACTTCGCTAATCATAAGTAAATTTGTTACATGCAAATGCAAGTAGCAAATTTACTTGTGATTAGTTACTGTGCAGTAGCGCTCATGTAGATACCTGACCAGGAGCAAATCCACTCCCACTCAGCCAGCCCCCAGGGGGCTGAAGATTGGTCCCTGCCCCTGGGACCTGCCTGCTGCCAGGGTGGGCTCTGCCACGGGAGCCCAGGTGGGCACTATGTCTCTGCTCCTGCAGCAGGGAGCTCTAAGCTCCACGCTCTGAGATCATGATCAGGGAGTGGGGGCTGGGACCATGGAACTAGCACTGCTGACTCCACAGTCAAGGAGCTGGCATGGGGAGCTCCCTGCTGGTTGGGGCTGGGGAGCCTGTTCCCTGCTCAGCTCCATGATCGTAGCCTGTTTGCACCCAGCTACGCAATTGTAACAAGAAGCTCCTTCTTGCTTGCACCCCCCATTTTGTGCATTTCTTTTTCCTTCTAAATATTGGCGGAGACCTAGCACACTCATTGCATGGGTGTGGCAAGGGTCAGAGCAAGCCAGAAAGCTGGAGTAGCTTTCTGTAGGAGAAACCTACAAATTACATCTACATATCAATTAAATTCAGTGTCACTAAAGAAAGCAAAAGAACTAAAATGTCCACTTTAAAGCAACGCCTGTAATAGACAAGACAAGCCAAGGTACATTGAAAACATGGCTGTAAATATATCCTGGTGAACACATTCCCCCTTTGCTTAAAAACTATTTCCCAAAGCAAATTTCCCATATCTGTCTAAACCTTATGCTAAATCAGTCTATTGCATCTAACCTAATTCATTTACTGTCCCCAGTGTTTGATTCTCACTACTTCACAGTGCATGTTTATATTTCATCTGTCTCAGCTTTACCCTGGCATTCAGTATTTTATATTTTATACCTTTTAATTTTATAACAAATGTATTTTTCTTTAAATTAAAGTCATACCTTGTATTACTAGAACTATTATTGTAAGAATGCATTGGAATTGTAATCACTGGAATTGTATTGCTGTATTGGGCTGGTCCCCCTTGAGTGAATGTGAGTATGTATGATGAGTCAGTAGATAACTGAAGACAAAGCAAGAGCCTTCTGGCTGTTAATTGACAATCACCTATCTAGAGAAACTTAGCATTACAAAATGCTACTCTACAAGCCATTTTAGGCTAATCAAGCCAAGGAACTGATTCCTGGGACAGCGCACCCACCCTGTTAACTATTCCTGTACCCATAACAATACAGCCATTAAGTCAATAAGTGAAGGGCGGACTCCGGAAACTTCAGGTACCAGCGGGCAGAGACCCCTGTGACTGACAGCTGTCATGCACTACTTAAGACCCATGTGGGACAGCGACCTCCAGATTGGGCAGCCAAGATGATGCTGGGGGATCACACAAGTGTGTCAGAAAAGGATAAAAGGCACTGAAGTGTGACCCTCAGTGGCACCCTCTCATCCAGCACCTGACCTACTGAGACAGAAGGACAAGCAGGCAACCCCCTTCTGGAGAAGACATCGCCTTGAAGGAAGCTGACCATTGACAGCAGAGTCCAGGGCCTTGGATAGGTAGATATACTGACACCAGTGCTCTCACAATCATTACAGCAGCTACTATACACTGTACTACATGGGTTTAAATTACATGGGTTTGAATGAGTGAGTGCATGTGTGTGTGTGTGTGTGTGCACGTGCATGCTCAGGTGACCAGTACCCCATATAACTCAAAGTTTGCATTTAAGATTTTATTGGTAACTTTACATTCTGTACAATAAATTAGAATGTATTATGATCCTGTGAGATGGTCCTTTGTAGCCCACACAATCACACAGCTGAGCAGGGAACAGGCTCCTCAGCCTGTTCCCTGCTCAGTTCTGCGATCACGGAGCTGGGTGGGGAACAGGTTCTCCAGTCCCTGCCCCACCGTCATGGAAAAAGGGCTGGGAACTGTCCCAGTCAGGGGCAGGTCCCAGTCCCACACCCCTATCAGGTGATTGAGGCACATGGCTTGGAAAGAGCTGCAGTGGTGGGACAGGTCCCAGCTCTCTGCCCTGATCTACTGGTGCGGCAGCTAGCAGTGAGCTAGCTGCTAGCTGCCCCACTGGCAGATCAAGACTGGGGGCTGGGACATGCCCCTTCCCTGCAGCTCTTTCTAAGTCCCCTGGCCCTGACTAGGATGCTGGGGCCAAGAGCTCCCTGCTGCTGGGGCAGGGAGACATTGTCCCTGCCCGGCAGCAGGCGGCCCCCGCAGGATAGGGCACAGTGTCTCCGCCGCGCCCAAGATGCAATTGGTGCCTGGCCCAGTGCTTTGTGCATACAGCTCCCCCTGGTGGCAGCAGGGGCCCATTGCAGGGCCCCAGGAAGCGGGAGCAATTTGCTGCCATTAGCAGCAATTCTGCTCCTGGTTCCCTACACATGTAGACACCTGCCCAAAAGCATTTATTTGCGAGTAATTTACTCATGAGTAAACTGCTCCCAGATCTAATGCTCATGTAGACCCCCTGGAACCACCCAGGTGGGCTGTATACCTGCATAGTCTTGAGAGTTTGGAGGAGCTCACATCCCCAGGGGAAGCCGGCAGACCTGTATTAATTGGCTGCCGTGTGCGGTCAATTAAGCTGGTGCGGCATCAATTACTGAAGAAAAAAAAAGGAGAAGGAAACGTTTGATTGCAGCTTCAGCAATCAAGCATTTATAAATTAAGGAACTGGGAAGGGAGAGCCTGCATCTGAGTCCCCTGCAGCTGGGACAGGCACCACTGGACAAATGGCAAGTTGCCTGTAATTTTGCTTCTTACACCTAGAAGTTTTGTTTCATTGAGTATACTGGGTCCGGCACTGGGCAGGTGACAGCCAACACTGGGTCAGGGAGTCATCACCCCTTCACCCATTAAGTAGGTCCTCAGAGTTGTGGTAGGTGAGATAATAGAGAGGAAGACCGACTAATTTGAGTTGACCGGCACCGGCCTTGAAAGAGGGAAACCAGTGAATGTCAATGGGATGTAAAGGCCCACATCATACGAGTCATATTGTGACTAAGTGGTGCATTGGCCGAGAAGACTGATGATGGCCAAGGGGAAGCTGACTATATGGAGAGGTATCACTGGCAGCGGTGGCAGCCGGAGCAGACCCTAGCCAGCAGACGCTTCATTTGATGGGGCAAGTCCTCCAGCAACAACAACAGCAGTTGGCTCGTCAGCTTGCCCTGGAGGAAAATTGGATCCAACAACAAGCATGGCACTGGAGAAATGCCATGGAACTGTGAGTACCCAAGATGTCAGTACATGATGACCCAGAGGTATTCTTGGAAAGTTTTGAGTGAGCAGCATTGGTGGCTGGGCTTGAGAAATCCCTCTAGGTTGGACAGCTGGGAGTGTTACTAATAGGAAAAGCTCAAGCAGCCTATAGAGCTATGGCACAAGACGAAGCCATGGATAATGATAAGGTGAAGAGAGAAATCCTTTATTGCCTGGATATTAATCCAGAAACCTACTGGCAGGTGTTCAGGGCCAGAAAGAGGAAAAGGAGCCGTGGGCTCTGCTGCAATGTCTAGGTGACCTGGTAACCAAATGGTTGAAGCCAGTGGAAAGTTCAAAGAATGACATCTGGGACTGGATCTTACTAGAACAGTTTCTGAACGACCTAGATGAGGAAACCAAGAATTGGGTCTGATACCAACCGCAGTGCCTCGGCTGGTATCTTCAGCCAAGGCACTGCGGTTGGCTGAGAACTTCAGCAGTGCCCTAGGGGAAAGGCCTACAGATTGGAACGGGAAGGCCGCCAGGTACTTGAGACTTTGTGCGTCCACAAGACCAGGGAGTAGAGAGATATGAGACCATCGGAGACCCAACAGCAACTCAGTGATCTGTTTCCGAGGTGGGAAGGGAGGGCACATGTCCTGAGACTGCACCAATTTGATGTGGACAGTACCTAAGGTGGTACATTCCCTGTTCGAAAACTTGAGTACCACTCTGGGCCCCGGGAAATCTGGAGGTGTGGAATCCATGGACTGTAGCATAGGGAAGGAGATTAAAAGAGGCCTATTGCCATGGCCAGTAGTGGAGGCATGGATCGGAGGTGAGAGGTTTGAAGCCATCATAGATACTGGGTATGCTCACACATTTATACACGAGACCCTAGCACCTGGTGAATACGTGCAGAAGGCCACTCTGATCCAGATGACGTGCATGCATGGACAAAGCATTTACTACCCCCGGAAGGTGCATCAGGTTACTGTATTGGAGACCACTAGGGAAATACCTGTTGGAGTGGCCCATGATTTACCATACCTGATGACTCTGGGCCGGGACTGGAGAGAAATCTACGAGGTATTAAACATCATGAGAGGAGACAGGGTAGGCGAAGCCAGCCTATTAGGGAGCGAGGAGGATGATCCAGTGGAGGAAGGCTTTGACATGGAACGGCTATCCTGTAGTAGGTCATTCCAGAATGTGCAAGAGGTAGAGGAGGAGTTCTGGACCATCAAAGAGACTGAGTTGGTGAAAAATGATGAGGAAGTGGTGGACTCAGGATGTTACGCAAGTCTGCTCAGATTTGAGGTCAGGAGGGGGTTGCTTTATAGGATAAAGAGAGGGTCCCGAGATGGTAAGGAGGTAGCTCAACTGTTAATACCATATTGATTTAGGTGGTTGGCCCATGATAACTCCTTGGGCAGACACATGGGGTATAACAAGACAGAAGCCCGATTAACAAAATGGTGCTTCTGGCCCAAGATGTATGAGCAGGTGAAGAATTTCTGCCAGGCTTGCCCGGCATGTCAGAGGGTAAGCATGCATAAGCCAGTTCGAGCACCTTTACAGCCTATACCCATGATAGGAGCTGAGTTCTGCCTTATTGCGCTGGATGTAGTGAGTCCCCTCCCTAAAAGTTCCGCAGGACATCAGTATTTATTGGTTATCATAGATTATGCGACCCGGTTCCCCGAGGCAGTCCCCATGTGAACTGTCACTGGGCCCTGGGTAGCGAAAGAACTTCTAAAATGGATTTCTTGGGTAAGCATTCCAAAGGAAATTGTCATGGACCAAGGGTCTAATTTTATGTCAGGGGTTCTGTGGAGTCTGTGCAGGGTACTACAAATTAAACAACTGTGTACAACTGTATACCACCCCCAAACCAGTGGGTTAGTGGAAAGGTTTAATGGGACCTTGAAAAATATGTTGTGGTGGTATGTGCAAGCTGAGCCCCGTAAGTGGGACCTGATGTTTCCACTGCTGTTGTTTGCGGCACAGGGGACACCACCGTTGTCTTTGGGGTGTGCCCCATTTGATTTAGTATACGGACATTGTCCAAGGGACTTGTTAGACATGGTGAGGGAGGTTGGGAAGAAGTACCTCAGGAAGGCATGAACCACATAGAGTATGTGCAAGAATTAAGGCAGCGCTTGCAGAGGGTGGCAGAGCTGTTGCATGAACACTTGAAGGTAGCATAGAGTACTCAAAAGGCTGCCTATGACAAGAAGACTCAGGGAAGGAGCATTCAAGTAGGCCATAAGGCCTTGGTATTAC
Organism: Gavialis gangeticus; assembly: GCF_001723915.1. Lineage (NCBI taxonomy): Eukaryota > Metazoa > Chordata > Crocodylia > Gavialidae > Gavialis > Gavialis gangeticus. Next base: position 15,126,291 of record NW_017729003.1, read on the forward strand.
TCCCAGATACTGAGAACAAACTCCTAAGGTGTTGGCAAGGGCCTTTTGAGTTGGTTTGGCAAGTTGGCCCAGTTGATTATGAGGTATATAAACCGGGGCATAGCAAAGAAAGGCAAATATATCATGTTAATCTTCTTAAGGAGTGATGGGACCAGGAGGGTCTATTGATTGACCCCTCTCCACCGGATGGGGAGTTTGGTCAGGATGTGGGGGTGGACCCAAAGCAGAGTGCCGAGGGGATAATCGTCTTGGTTGGGGTTCAACTCAGTCCTCAGCAACAACAACAATTGAGGGCTTTGGTGGATGAGTTTCAAGACATTTTTAGTGAGATTCCAGGGTGTGCTAGAGGGATAACTCATCAGATAATAACTCCTGTGGGACAGATTGTCAGATAAAAATGGAGGAGGATTCCCCGCTATAGATATGAGGCTATTCGGATGGAAATTAATAAAATGTTGGAACAGGGCATCATTCAGGAGTCCTGAAGTCCATGGCGCAGCCCCATTGTGGTGGTGATTAAGCCTGATGGGTCATTGCGGCTATGTGTGGACTTCAGGAAAGTGAATGCTATATCGCAATTTGATGCTTTTCCCATGCCTCAGAGATTAGTGAGCTGCTGGAGAAAGTGGGATAGGCCAGGTTTATCTCAACCCTGAATTTGGCAAAAGGGTGTCACAGGTGCCACTGTGGAGAGAAGATAGGGCCAAGATGGCATTTGGCACTCTGTGGGGCTTGTATGAATTTAGATGGATGCCTTTCGGGCTACATGGGGTGGCAGCTACCTTTCAAAGGTTAATCGAGTGGGTGTTGGTCCCACATCAACAATACGCCGGCCATATACATAGACAATATTATTATTTATATGCAAGGTTGGGAGGAGCACCTAGAAGCAGTTAAGGCAGTACTGCAGGAATTACGCCAAGCTGGGCTCACGGCTAACCCAAAGAAATGTGTCCTGGGTAAGGCCGAGACGAAATACCTAGGGTTTATGGTAGGTCAGGGACATATTCGCCTGTTAGCTGACAAGGTAGAAGCCTTGTGTAATTATATTTCCTGCCAGAACTGCAGACAGCTGAGGGTGTTGTTAGGCCTAGCAGGGTATTATCATCGATTTATACCCCAGTTTGCAGAAATCGCAGTGCCCTTAACCGACTTACTGCAAAGGAAGAGTAAGGGCCCCCTTAAATGGGATGCAGGGAATAAGGTAGACATTTGAGAAGACAAAAAAAGCCCTCTGTCATGAGGCAGTGTTGGAGACTCCGGACTTGGAATCACCTTTTACCCTACAGATGGATGCTTTGGATAGAGCATTAGGCACTGTTCTTTTGCAAGAAGTTAATGGAGTTCTCTGGCCCATAGCCTATGCCACCTGGAAGCAGAATCCACAGGAGAGAGGTATGTGATGGTCGAGCATGAGTGTTTGGCCATCAAAGGGGGTGTCGACTATTTTTTATATTACTTGCTAGGGAGTGAGTTTACCCTAATTACTGATCATGCCCTGCTGAGGTAGCTTATGACTAAGCAGACTGACAATGCGAGTATCACCCAATGGGCTTTGACCTTGCAGCCTTTTCACTTTAACATTATGTATAAGCTGGGAAGAAATAATACGGTTGCCAAATTCTTTTCAAGATGTTATGAAGAGGAGTCAGCTGAACCAGGCCCCTCAGAGATGAGGCCCTCCCCATCGATCCAAAAGGAAGATACGCCTAACGGTGAATTAAGGAGGAAGGTATGTGAAAAGGACAAAGTTACATACCTAGAGCAGACCCCTGGCCAGGGAAGTCTGCCCAACTGGAGTGGCATGGCAACACTCTGATGGGAGCTCCTGGTTCTCCCCAGCGCCATTTTATCACCTTATTGGGTGAAGCGGATTGGGCTCATTAAACAGCCCAGGGTTATTTCTAGTCCCGGGAGTGGGGACGGCGCAAGACAGTAGGAGAGAGAGAGAGTCAGGGCATGCAGATAGTGTGAATGCCTTTCTGCTGCCCAGGATTGAAGTCCCCGGGAATGGTAAAGGACTTGTATGGTCTTGAGAGATTGGAGGAGCTCACGTACTCGGGGAAGCCGTTGCTCCTGCATTAATTTGCTGCCATGTACAGTCAATTAAGCCGGCACAGCATCAATTACTGAAGGAAAAAAAAAGGAGAAGGAAACGTTCGATTGCAGCTTTGGTGATCAAGCATTTATGGATAAAGGAACCGGGAAGGGAGAGCCTGCATCTGAGTCTGCTGCAGCCAGGACAAGCACCACTGGATGGATGGCAAATTGCCTGTAATTTTGCTTCTTACACCAAGAAGTTTTGTTTCATTGAGTATACTGGGTCCAGCACTGGGCAGGTGATGGCCAACACTGGGTCAGGGAGTCATCACCCCTCCCCACATTAATTAGGTCATCAAAGTCATGACAGGAGAGATAATAGAGAGAAAGACTGACTCATTTGAACTGGCTGGCACCAGCCTTGAAAGGGGGAAACCAGTGAATGTGAACGGGATGTAAAGGCCCACATTCATACTCAGTCATATTGCAACAGGGCCCCCACGTGCTCGAAGAAGAATCTGGAAGTGGACCAGAAGTGCTTCTGGTTCACTTCCAGGTCTGCTGCTGAGCATGCTGGGGAGCCCCCTGCACTTCTGTGGGATGCTCCATCCACCCCAGCATCTCATCATTCACAAGCCACTTAAACTTAGAAGCTGAATTTAGGTAAGCAACCTAGTATAGTCAGGGAAATAACTGTTTCCTTGGAGGCTGCAAATAGTTTCCCTGGAGGTAGGTGTCATAGCCCAACCATTGGCAGAAATATTCGAAAACTCGTGGTGCTCAGGTGAAGTACCTGAAGACTGGAAGAAGGCCAATGTAGTACCAATCTTCAAGAAAGGGTGGAAAGTAGATCCCCAGTAAGATTCTGGAGAAAATTATCAGATAGACTCTTCTTGATAAGCTGGCTGATGGCAACATCCTGAGGGACAGCCAGCACAGGTTTTTCATTGGTAGGTTTTGCCTGACCAATCTTATCTCCTTCTATGACCAGATGACATATCACCTGGACAAAGGAGAAGAGATTGACATCATATATCTGGACTTTAAAAAGTCTTTGGTCTGGCATCCCATGATCTCCTCATGGAAAAATTGGCCAACTGTGGCTTTGGCTACACCACAGTCTGATGGCTGGGAAATTGGCTCTGAGGTCAGACCCAGAGAGTAGTAGTCGATGGAAGCGAATCATTATGATGCTTCGTGACCAGTGGTGTCCCCCAAGGCTCTGTCCTTGGACTGGTTCTGTTTAACATCTTTATCAACAATGTGGACATTGGTGTCAGAAGTGCACTGGCCAAGTTCACCAATGACACTACACTTTGGGGCATAGTGTCCACACCTGAGGATACGCTAGTGATCCAGGCTGAGTTGGATAAGCTTTGTAAGTGGGTGGATATAAACCTAATGATGTTTAATACCGA
>NW_017729003.1:15134748-15145837 GCF_001723915.1 Gavialis gangeticus
ATGAATATGAGCCACCAATGTGATGTCACAGCTGGTAAAGCAAACAAAACTCTGGCTTGCATCCATAGATGCTTCTCTAGCAAATCCCAGGATGTCATCCTCCCACTGTACTTGGCCTTGGTGAGGCCGCAGCTGGAGTACTGCATCCAATTCTGGGCTCCACAATTCAAGAAGGATGTTGAGAAGCTTAAGAGAGTCCAGAGGAGAGCCATGTGCATGATCAGAGGGCAAGAGAATAGGCCTTATGATGAGAGGCTGAGAGCCATGGGACTCTTCAGCCTGGAAAAGCACAGGCTCAGGGGTGACCTGGTGGCTGCCTATAAGTTCGTAAGGGGTGTGCATCAGGATCTGGGGGAACATCTGTTCATCAGAGTGCCCCAAGGGATAACAAGGACCAATGGTCATAAACTCCTTTGTGACCATTTTAGGCTGTTCAAAAGGAAAAACTTCTTTACTGTCCGAGCCCCCAAGGTCTGGAATAGACTCCCTCCTGAAGTGGTGCAGGCATCTACTCTGGACTCATTCAAGAAATGATTGGATGCTTATCTTGCTGGGATCCTTTTACCCTAGCTGACTTCCTGCCCTTGGAGCATGGGGATGGACTTGATGAACTTCAAGGTCCCTTCCAGCCATAAAGTCTATGAAACCTATGAAATCTATGAAATAGCACAAATGGATAAACTATCTACGTTTCATAACCTTATGAATGAGAAGAACTGTGTTATATGTGAGACATTTAAAGAAGACATTGCTAGTGTTGTGCCATGTTTTCATTATACAACCTTGAGCCTAGTAAAACGCTTCTGATCATGGGCTACTTTATAAGTCTAACATTTTGGCAAAACTCATGATTCAAGCTAGCCTAGGGTTTTTCATGAGTGTGAGTGTGAACCATGTGAAGGTAAGGTTTTCCTGGTTCCTGCCTAAAATAAGGGAAAAACAGAGCAGATTTGTCCAAACTTGGCTTTGAATTTTAAAATCAAAATGAAATTCCCAGAGATGCAAACCCATCTCATGAAAACTAGAAAAAAAGAGCCTGCTTGAGTCCCTTTGATTAAAACAATTTGGGAGTTTTTTCAGGATTTCTTGCCTTTGATGCTAAATTGATTCACTTGAAGGCATTCAGCATAAAGCTCTGACTGCTTTGGTTTTCGATCTGATTCAATCTGATTCCACCATATCCATTAATGAGAAGACTGACATTGATTTGAATAGTATTGAATCAGAATCTAAATGTGAAAGATGGTGGATTTCACTATGAAAGAGCTGAATCATTTTCTAAGTTTTACCTAAATAGGTATGACATATTGTTGGCTTTCTGGACCTTCCTAATAAAACAAGAACTTTTCTATCTCATACTGCTGTTACAGTTCTCTGAAGGGTATCTTACAAATGCTAATTCCCTAACTTTAAATATAACTAGTCCTTGTATAATCACTTTCTGCAACAGAGTGAAGACTTCCTGGCATGTCACTTTTTTGTTATCTATAACTGGAGAAAACTTTACTAAATTCTATCTAAAGTAGAACTTGGATATAACATTTAAGGAAACTGAACACCTGTATTTGGTCAAAACATCAAGTTAAAGGAATTAATATACTGGTTTACATTTCTACTAAAAAATTTCTCTTTACATCTGAAATCTGAAATTTTTCATTCTGCATGAATTTCCAGTTCATTTAATGTATTGCAGCTTACAGACAATTATATTCATATTTATACCTTTGAGCATTGTTTGTAAACAATCATTGTAGATGTGTGCAAGCAATCATTGTACATGTAGACACTGTATACAACATGCTGCATTTAAAATCTTATCTTGGTCTATCCCAACTATGCAGTTGGTCTAATAAAAGATATCAACCACAAAATCCTTGCACCTCATTCCTAAAAACTTAACTTAAAAATTGCATCCATATTTTGTTTGTTTGTTTTAAATAATACATTTAGAAGATTTAAATTGAAGTAACACTTACTGATCCATTTCCTCTTTGCTAATTTCACCTTCAGATTCAGATGAAGAGGCACCTGTAAAAAGGCAAAAACATTTACTTAGCTTCCTACTTTTTCCAGCAATTTGTGCAATGATCATACAACCCTTCATTACTGGGATTTTTTGTATAAGCTTCTGAGATCAGAATATTAGATAGCTAAACTAAACTAAAAGATGTGTTGTAAAAATAAGCAAAGTTCTGTGCTGAAATAAATACAGAATTACCAGTAATAAATCTGGAGGCTGGGATTTAAATGAAGAAAACAGCATCCCTAAGTGGATGCCTGACTGGGTATGCTACTGGTTTCCTTATCTGTTACTAATATGACTAAATTTTTTGAGTACTACATTCCCTGGGCCATATAAATTGGAGTTTTGTGTGCTCAAATAAAGGTTTCACTCAGATGTCCAATACTACCATCACAAAAATATCAGGGTCTGATAACCATATAGGGCATGTCCAGATGAGCTCAATGTGCTGTGGTCCCAGGCACATGTGAAGATACTGCGGCTTGGGAGCAATAAACTCCAGCATGAACTGTGCCAGAATTTATTCAGGTGCATTCATTGCACATGTAGATGCACCCAATGATAACTAGATTAATCCAGAATAGAGTTGTTCTTTCCTTTAGATCGTCCCTGAGAACCTGTAAATCTAGTGCTAGTATATAAAATACATCCTACTTTTTAAATGCTGTCTTACTAATTGCTTTCTGCAAAGATTTATAACGTTACCTTCTATGTAAATCTCTGCAGAAGTTGAGTCTGTCCCATAGATGTTTGAAGCAAAGCAGGAATAACGTCCTGTGTCTTCTTCAAAAGCGTCAACAATAACCAATGAGTGCTGATCCCCTGACTGAATAATCTGAATGTCTGGTGAGTTTTCAAGCTCCTTTCCTTCACAGTACCACCTGTAAGGCAAGCATACAGTTTATCATGACAGAAACTTGACAACCAGAAGGAAGTCTAATGAACCAGGTGGTTTATTGCCTTAAGCAAATAGCTGTCATGGGCAAATTAAATTGACAGTGAAAGAATAAACAATTTATGTCTTTAGAATATGTAATTACAACAAATAGTGCAGCTGTTTTTATATGGCACTTACATCATATTAACACAGTTTATTTAAAACACCAAGAAGTATGCTTCAGGAGCAATTTTTTTCCAGGTTTGGGGATATAAAAGAAAGGACTGGAGAGAAATGAAGAGCTCTTTGTTCGGATATAGGGGTTTAACAGGATAAAAGAAGAGAAAGAACCCATACTTTGGAGTTCTGTTTCAGTTTCTTTTCACATCACATAAATTAGGTCAGTGCTTCTCAAAATATCTGATGTGGTGGACTGGCAATTTTTTTTCCAGTGAACCAGGGACCGGTGCCCGGTTCAGCCAGCGGCAGCAACTACGTGTAACAGCGCTACACAAATGTGCGACTGCCTGTTTCTTTCTCTTTCCTTACCTCACGCAACATGACGTTACCTGGAGAGTTGGAACGTACGAACTGTGGCGCTATGACATATCAATGTTATGCTTCTGAAAATATATTTCTTTCTTTCCTGGCAACTCGCTGCAGACTGGTGACCGGTGGCTAACGGACTGGCAGTGGTCCGTGGACCACCACTTTGAGAAGCACTGAATTAGATTACATTTACTTGAATAAAATGATATACAAGGTGTATACATTTTTTGAATATATTTTGAGAGAGCCAAAAACAATTTTATTGGCACTATGAAGCTTCTCTTTGATCCTTTTCTCTCTATTAGTTTGTTTATGTAGCTCTAAAATTCAGGTGGCATCCTTTCCTGATGTTCATTATATGTGGCATGGGAGACTGGGACAACAGACTGGATTAGTGTTTTCTTAATAGAGATGGTTATTCCTCCTTATTTCGTATGTGATATGCTGGTTTTTGGTACTGATGTTTGGCAACTGAAAAAAAAAATTAGCAGATGAGATAGGGTACTCTCGGTAGGCCGAAGGTAGCTTTTTACCTATTACCATATTTTCTCACATACAGACCAAACTGAAATAAAATGCACAACTGTATTTCTGAAAGTCAGAATGAAGGAAAAAAATCTTTCCTTGTAATAATTAACTAAAGGTGTGTACAGAAGTTCAGGCAGAATGCCGGAGAGGCGCTCTATGCTGGTTTACACAAAATACCATGAGTCAGAGCACCATTGAACCCAAGAAGGGTCTAGTGGGGGCTGGACTGGGCCCACAGGCAGGGGGGCTCCATTTCCCCCAACCCTGCTCCAGCTCCGGGAACGCCAGCCTCTCCTGCTGTGAAGATGCTCATGCAGAGGCTGGGGGGTGTGGGAAAGAAGCCTTCCCTGTTGTGTGTGCTCAGGTCTTGGGGGGTGGGGGGAACAGGTTTGACCAGTGTGGTGGGGGGTGGGTTCCCTACCCCCCTGGGCTACCCATGTGAATGTCTTGACAGCAGCAGCCTCATGCCTACTGCACCCAGAGCTGGGGCAGGGTGGGGCAGGGAATGAAGGCCCCCTGCCTTGTGGCTGTTCCCCATTTCCCCCCAAGACCCCAGTAGGGGTAGGTCGGGAGGCATGCACAGCAAGGGAACCTCCCTTCCCCCCTCCCGGTGTGAGCCCCCCTTACGCACACACTCTATCACCTCCTGCCCATGGCAGAGGACGAGTATTGATGATCATATAGGTCCCTTGCAGTCCTTCTATTTTATAATTCTATGAAAACTGGAGCCTGGCCAGCCAGAGCCATGCTCTGCCGCCGGTTAAGTTCCAAGCTGCAGGAGTAACGCAGCTGCAGATTCTCTGGCCTCTAGGACCCCAGGTAAGGCTGCTAGGTGGCCCCCAGGCTCCCGTACCCCACCTGAGGTAACCTGCTGCATGCCAGAGGGTGCATGGCACAGGCATTCCCTAGGGACAATTAGCAGCAGCACAAGGTGTCCTGCTGCTAGTTGTCCCCAGGGAACCAAATGTCTACACTCATTTGGAGGTGGCCACCAAGTGCCAGCAGTTAAGCCTGCTCACTATTCTGTTCCCTGTGAGTCTTCCACAGATTTTACTTTTGTTTTTGCCTGGTAACTGTCAGAAACTGCTCTTCCTGTATTTCTTGCATATGATGCCCACTATCATTTCCAGCAGCTGTTTTTTGGAAAAAAAATATGTATTGTATGTAAGAAAGTATGGTATCTGTCTTTCAGGCACAGCTCTGTCAAATCATAGCGTGCAGATCCAGGTTTGAACTCCTCCCAGGATGTATTCAGATCACTGTTTTGGTTTTGGCTCATTTCTACTTACAAGGAGTAAATTACTTGGTAAAAAAATCTGCCTTAAGCTTTATCCCTATAAAGTGTCATATTAAGTTTTGAACAAAGTAAAGCAGGGCTGGAATTTATTGTAATATTGCTCTTTTCATTGTCACATCATGCTGCATTTATAACCACTTCATAATTTAAGAAGAAGGTGTAGGGATAATGTTTATATGCCAAGGAAAAAGAAGTTTTCTACTACTATATAAAATATTCCCATGAAGTAGTACAGTTCAGGCAGTTGGGCTCCGAGCCATAATCTGAACCCTCTTGCCTTTTAACCCTAGTTAGGAGGTTGCTTAGGTTTAATACTCCGGTTGAATAAGCATCTTGGAAATATTACATTTCAATCCAACATGTGGCATACATCAGACAGGATGAGAATTCTGGATAATCTCCAGAAAGGCCTCCTGGCAAAAGAAGGCAAAGGCAGCTCATGGCACTGGAAGATAGACTCTAACAGAATTGTAACCCATAACTGAAAGCTGAGCCCCGAGGGAGTGTTGTAATTAGTGCAGTTCTACAAACATGCAGTAAGAAGCAGAAATTAAATACTGATTACATAACAGGAGAAATCAGCTGCCATTTGTGCCCCATTAATCTTAATGTGGTCTTTTTAAAGTGGAGAGGGTATTCCTTAATTTATTTTGGGCTGTTTTTAGTATGATCCATGCCTGTGGAGTCAGTTGACATGAATTTACAGCTTGTGAACCATAAAGCTATTGGCTTGGGGGCATGAATCCGATTGCTTTGTGCTGCTTTCCCATTAGAAGGACATTCCTTTGTACTGGAGTGCTGGAGTTCTAAGGTTAAATGACTGTGTGTGTCACTTTTGTGCCTTCATTTGTCTGCTTTGCTTATCTACTTTTAGAAGTTACCAGCAATGACTATAACTAGAAATATAAATTGATCTAATTAGCAGGGATCTTGGTTTTTCCTGATAAAAAATGTGCAAATTCTCTACCCCCACAAATAAAAAACCCCCTGGCCCTGCTGGTGCCCCTCAATCCCTGTTAGGGAGGGGGTAGGGGGGAGGTGTAGGAGGAATATGATGATGGTGGGGGCAGTGACATGCCAGTGCCCTGCCTCTGCCCATTCTGTTGCCCCTCACTGACAAGCCACACACCTTGATCCCTTGCTGGTGCTCCTCACTCCTGACTCACAGCCCCCTAGCACTGCCAGTGCCCTGCACACCCAACCCACAGTCACCCATCCTGTCCCCCATTCCCCTCATTCCTGATCTGCAGCCCCCTGCTCCCCTCTCAGTCCTGCCAGTGCCCCTTACTCCCGACCTGCAGTCCCCTGACCTGCCCCCCCAGCCCTGCTGGTGCCCCTCACTCATGACCTGCAGACCCCTGCCTCCCTCAGTCCTGCTGCCAAAGCAGCTCCCACATCTCCTACTCTCTTGCCAGACCCCATGCCAGAAGCACATGACCCCTGACAACCAATCACCTTGCTCACTGCTCCCAGCCCCAAGCAGCCAGCCTGGGAAAGCAGAAAATCTGGACATTTGCTCTTTTTTTAGACCCCACCCTCCAGATGCAGCACAGGGGTCCAAAAAAGAAGACATATCCAGGAAAACCCAGTTGTATTAGACTTACTGCTTGTGACTGGGGGAAGTAGTGTGTTATGAGCACATATGATATAATTTAGTTTTTAGGTTGTGGGCAGGGACTTGAGCCAATCTTATTTAAACCGTTTCAGGAAATACCTATAGATAATTGAACCTGGTCTTTCTTGCTGCTGCCACCACCTAGCCAGAAGGATTTTTCAATAACTCAAAAGAAGTCTATATTTTAAGGATTGGTTGGCTAGCCTGGTGCTATTTCTCTCCTAACAGCTACAATGACATTGCATAGGTCTTTACTCACTCTTGATCTGGCAAAATCCTGTTGGCTTTTTGTTTATATATCCTCACTACACTGTGTCAATAGCTAAGGTACTTGCGAGCACACACACACACCCCCACACACACGTGTGTGTGTGTTGTTCACACATACATGGATGTGTGTGTGTGTGTGTGTGTGTGTGTGTGTGTGTATAAAAACCAAATGCTTGGTACATTTCCACAAGAATACATAATATTTTCCTGCTCATTTTCCTTGGTCAAGAAGCAGCAACTCCAGGGTTGCATCAGTTTGGTACATACACCATCAGTGTGGACAGAACCTATTCTAGAACATTCAAACCTATCATGAAAAACAGGACCTTTTTCCTAAAGGAATAACTTTTTAAACAATGAATAAGTCTAGGAGTTCTTATCAGCCATAGAAGAAAAATACAATTGTGTGTACTAAAACCCTGACCACAAACATCTCATTGAAGTCAACAGAACTCTTTGGATTAGGTCCTATTAGGAAATTTCAGATGATTATCTTGTAATCCCCAAAGAGCAATAAAGGAGGTCATTAGCTTGATCTAGAGCATGGCTTATTTTTCAGTTCTTCCACTTGACAGTAATGGTCAAGTTTTCAGAAAGGAAGGCTAAAAGCTCATTTGCAGTTGTATAACTAGAAACATCAGCAGTTATCTGTATGTGAAAGAGACGATTTTCATGTGTAGTTGCCCATTACTTTAGGTAAATGTGTCACAGCAATACACATGCATTTTTATATATGCACTTCATGCAGTTTAAAAAAAAAGTAGTCTTATGGCAACAGGTGATCTTGCTTCAACAATAATGAAATATACTATTGTAGAGAATGAAGAATTACCAGTATTCTAGAACTTCATACAAGCTTCAGCAGTATCTTGCCAAAAATAGGGCACCCCTACATGTGCAATTAGCACAGCTGAATAAACTGTGCTGAAGTTCATGCCACAGTTTATTGCTCCCAGGCACAGTGTCTTCATGTGCGCCTGGGACTGCAGCACACTGGGCTGGGGCGGTGCAGCCCCAGCTGCCAGCCAGGAGCTGCTCTGCCCAGACCCCACATGTTGCAGAGGGGCTGGCAGGGGCATGAGGGTGCTACAGTGTGGTGCTAACTGTAGCTCCCTCATGCCCCAGCCAGCCTGGGTCATCATCCACATGTGCATTTGAGTGCATGTAACTGCTTGTGTTGGGCTGTATTATCCAACAATGGAGTTAATTAGTTTACTGTGGCCCAATAGTACCACACATGTAGATGATGACACTTTACTGTGGAGCTAATTAGGCAACTTGCAGTAAAGTGCACGTGTAGACGCACCCATAATATACTTTAATTTCCCTTTTTTTAAACCCATGTTGTTTCTTTGTCCTCTTAGATGTTTCCTATCTCAACACACAGATAAAGTGAAATGTATTATACTAAATGTTCTGATTCAGGCATCACTAAAATAAAATGGCTATTGATATTTCTAATGACTAACTTACTGAATAAAATATAAGGATTTAATGATTATATAGGGTCATGTTGAAGATTATATTTCACTTGCTTCTGAGGCAAGGGCTTCTTCCGTGCAAGGAAAATGAAAATACTGCATAAGCCTTTTTTTCCTTTCAATTAACTTGCATGAATGCAGAATCCTGCCATTAAAACCATAAGAAGAGATGATGCATAATTGGGTTATTTCTGTCTTTTCCTCTACACACACTCTTCCTCTCACCCCTCCAAAATTAACAACTTGAATTGGTTAAACTGTTCAGTAAACTTCAACAGACACTTCAGACGTGATCTCAGTTTTATCATATATCGTTTACTTACTACTTTCATTTTATCTAAAGTTTGAGTTGAATTATTTTAAAATGATGAAAAAAGAAAACGAAAGCTCCTTTGTAATTCCTTTGTAATTTTTATAAATGTAAAGACATATTTATATCCAAATATTATTTTCTTCATTACCACTTTAAGGAATGTTTTGGTATGATTTTACAACCATCATATAAAATTTCAAATGTCGTATACTTCTTACTAATTAACATTTTATTCTTACTGTTGAAATACTGCGTGTGGTAGCAATGAAATGTCAGTTACAAAGGGAGTTCTGACATTGAGATACATGGCATGGTTAAAGTACCAATAGTCTCTGTCACTGACATTTTATTCCTGCCATGAATTGCAGTAATAGCTCCATGGCACAAGTCAGATTCATATTAAGCACAACTAGCGTCAAATACTCTGTGTCGCTTTCATCCCTGGTATAACTTTAGTGATTTGAGTGGAGTTACTCCAAAGCTGAATTTGGCTCCTTGAGCTTAAGATAAAGCTGATAGATGTCTTTATTAAAATTTCAGGAAATTCTTACAGCTTGATGGAGGTTAACTGACCTTTAACTATAAATGAAATAATTACAGGTTTATTGTCTTTTTAGTTTACTATGTGTATGTTAGAGAATGCTTTCATAGAAATCTCATGACATGCAGCCTGTTTTTAGAACTGCAAACCCTCATGACACTTGCAGGATGGTTGTATATGCCAGACCATGCAATGTGATTCACAAGTAAAATTAACTTAGCAGTGATGAGCCAAACAGTTTGGAAAAATGTGGACACCTCTCAACCCAAGAGGATAAGGAAGGTCCATCTGCCACCACTAGGGTGGATTGTATGTCAGACATACCACATTACATGCTCCCTTCTGTATCAGAACTTCAAAAATTGCTAGAGGTTCTCATAACCTTTAACTTCATGAAAGTACACGAGAGCCTCCCTCCACTAGTGCTTACTTCTTATCTGCACTGTAGCCAAAGTAAATATAAGTTCCTGTTTCAGAGCTGAGGAGGGGATTTTAATTGCATTTTACATTACAGGTGTAGACAGAAGTTACATTTTTCGTGTTCTGGGCCCCTTGAAAGTGGTCTACAGCCTTGCCCTTACAGAAGAGCAAGGCTGTAGAGCACTTTAAAAGTGCCCAGCTGCATGATAATCTGAATCTCCGTTACATGACTTCTGAGAAAGGTGCTCCAAAGCAGAGCACTTTTATTAATATCTGTGAGCACACATGAGGAGCAGGGCTGGGCTGATGCAACCCATCTCCACCCCTGGTACTATCTTCAGAATGGGAGGGGGAGAAGGGAGGGGAGGGAGTACCATCTGGGGTTTGCCCAGTTTGTGCCCCCCCGCTCCACTTCCAGTCCACCCACCCCACCCACCAGTGCTGGTTTGGCAAACCCCAGATGGAACTCCCTCCTCGCCCCCTCCCATTCTGAAGACAAAGCTGGAGCTGGAGTGGGGAAGGGTGGTGGGGGGGCTAAGTGAGAGTAACTGCAGCATGATGTCAATCCAAACTGGAGCTCAATCCCCTCAACCCTGCAGACCCAGCAGCAAATGTCTGTTGGGCCAGGAGGAACACCCAAGGTAGGAGCCAGCACCACTTCGCTTGGAAGTTGGTTCCGGATCCTAACCGCCCTGACAGTGAAGTAGCACCTCCTGATGTCTAGTCTGAATCTATCCTCTGCCAGCTTGTGACCGTTATTCCTAGTCACTCCTGGTAGCGCTCAGGGGAACAGGGACTCCCCCAGTGCCTGCTGGTCCCCTCTCACTAGTTTGTAACAGGCCACTAACTCCCCCCTCAGCCTTTGCTTGTGGAGGCTAAAAAGGTTCAGGTCCCTGAGCCTCTCCTCGTAGAGCCTGCCCTGTTGCCCCCTGATCATGTGAGTGGCAGTCCTCTGGACCCTCTCCATGTTGTCCACATCCCTCCTGAAGTGCAGCACCCAGAACTGGACATAGTACTCCAGCTGCGGCTTGACCAGTGTGGCATAGAGGGGGAGTACCACCTCCTTGGACCTGCTTGAAATGCATCTGTGGATGCATGACAAGGTGTGGTTGGCCTTCCTGACTGCATCCCCACACTGCTGGCTCATGTTCATCTTGGCATCAATGATGATTCCA
>NW_017729003.1:15146432-15149374 GCF_001723915.1 Gavialis gangeticus
TCCTAAGCATAACCTCCCCTGCTGGCCCCTCTTGGACATGTGCCAGGATAATTCTCTCAAAAAGCTTACCCAGGATTGAGGTAAGACTAACTGGCCTATAGTTTCCTGGGTCCTCCTTCCTCCCTTTTTTGAAGATGGGAACCACATTGGCCCTCTTCCAGTCCTCCAGCAACACAACACAGCACCATGAGTGCTCATAAAGCCGTGCCAGGGGTCCCGCAATGACCTCTGCTAATTCCCTCAGCCCTCTGGGGTGGAGATTGTCCGGAACAGCTGATTTAAATACATCCAGTCCCTCCAGAAGTTCCCTGACTAGATCCTCACTGACCCTTGGCATAGGTGCGCCTCCCCTGGGGCCTGAGGGGGTCCTGGTGGGGGGGGATGATCCGGTCCCTGCTCAGGAAAATGGAGACAAAGAAGTCATTAAATAGGTTAGCTTTGTTGTCTGGTGTGACAACCAGATTTCCTAGAGTGTCTTGCAGGGGCCCCACATTACCCGGTATCTTCTTTTTCCCCCTATGTATTTAGAAAAGGACTTCTTGTTGTCCTTGATCCAGGTAGCTAGTCCCAGTTCCATCTCCGCCTTAGCCTTCCTGCCCACCACCCTGCATCCCTGAGCAACCGCAGTATAGTCCTCTCTGGTGATGGCCCCTCCCTTCCCTCAAGTTTGTAGGTTGCAAATTCTTTGAGCAGGGACTGGCACTTGTACATGTTTGTCTAGCACATGGGACATCTGGATGGTATCTAGAAACTATCTCAATGTACATATTAAAAAATCTAAGTGGTGTTCTTCAGCTATGACCTACATTTTTGGGTTAGCGTCATACCAGGTCTTACGTTGTCATCCTTGTCTTTGTCCATTTTTATTTAAGTTAGTTAAAACTTGTTTTTGTAGATAAGCAAAACCAACTTCACCTTGTGAAATGCTTAATAAAATCTGAGATATTTGGGTTTATTTTCACTACATCTGACTTGCAAACATCTTTATGGTAAAGTCTAGATGAACAAGTGCAGATTTAGAAGAATAATTTCTGTGGGAGCCACAGTTGGTTCCGGAAGCACAGAAGCTGAGCTAAATAAAAGGGTCTGGTGTTTGGCTTTGGAGGAACAAAATAGAAACAAATTTAAGTGGCATCAACACTCCCTATTTTTAAATACCATTTTAGGGCCAAAAAAGGGCTAAAAGTTGTCTTTGTGGTAGCTGAATGCTATGTTACTGTAGTAACATGTTTTAATGGTTGCCACTAGACTGATAGTTTTCTTAAACATAATGGACACTTTGGCCAAAGTACCAACTACAGTTTGCTGTGTTTGATAGAGTAATTTGATTCTTATATGTTAAGATAACTGAACTAATTTTCTGCCATTGTTCTGGGCCCAAGGCATTGATGGTGCCATAGATGGTCTCGCAGGATCTTGTGGACAAATGTGGATCATAAGGGACTGGACTCAATACCCAGGTGCACAATTGAAGTTCTGTTCATTTAACTCTTAAGCAGACATGAAAATATTTCTGAATTCCAGAAGTTTAACACATTTTGGCACAAACATTTGTCTGAAAATTCATATGTGAAGTATGTTATCTTCTAATCATTTTAAGAATATTTTAATAAGCTAATCATACCAGAATTTATATAACATAGCTTCTGCTATGATTAGCTAAGCCATCACCCAGTGAAAATAATAATGAATAGACAAAGTGAACCATCTGTGAAAAATCTGTGGTCTGAAAGTTATTCATTTTCATTATTCAGGAAAAGCTGACAAATATATCGAAAAATAATCCGCTGGAGTAGCCCATAGTAGATGGCTTCCTTCCCTGTATTGATTGGTCCTTACAGTTAAAAGTAGTGGTGTGTATGACTGATCAAACTCTTAGGGAAACTTCCAATGCCCACCCTTAAGTCTCTTGGGCATTCCTAGGAAAGAGGAATTCAGTTAAGACCTCAGTTCAAGACTTCAGCCTGTAACCAGATATTCAGATTGTTTTAGCTCAAACTGTTGCAACTTCTACCAAGCATCTGAATAAAAAAAGTCAGACAAACTCCCATTTTGCTTTCTTGCTACCCCATGAAAATTGGGTAGTAGTTATTCCCTAGAATGATGCATCGATGATGAAAATACTTTGCAATGATCTTTCTATAGTAATGAAATTCACTGGACTGGAAACACTGAACGTGATAAAATTCTGAATCTAAATTTCTTGTTGAGAAATGTAAGTACTTGTCTAGACATAGTAATAACAAGGTTCATTGCAAATTATATATTATTAATAAAGCCCATGTGACAGTACCACTGTGTGTTAAAAGTTCTCACAAACTATGGCTTTGAAAGGTGCTCTCAGATAATTGGATGCATGTCCTAGGACAGAGGTGGGCGATTATTTTGGGTGGAGGGCTGCTTACTGAGTTTTGGCAAGCCATCGAGGGCCACATGACAGGCAGCCAGGGGCAGATAAATATTAATTTTCTACACTTTTTAGGGGCCCTGCAGGCTGGATAGAATGGACTGGCGGGCCACATCTGGCCTGTGGGCTGCATTTTGCCCACCCCTGTCCTAGGATCAGCCACCTTGACAGCATGAACTAACCTTCTCTACACAGCTTCATAAAACTTTGGATAGTTGTCTAAAGAATCTCTACAAGGGCATGGATTCATGTATTGTCTGTACAATTAATTTGCTGTAGTTCATGGCAAATGGTAGTAATGATGCTTTTTTAAAGCACATGCATCCAACTATTAGAGAGCACCTTTCAAAGCCATAGTTTGTGATACCTTTTAGCAGATACTGATACTGTCACATGGGCTTTATTAATAATACTAGCAAATTGCCTATCATGAATGATGGGGGATGGGGGCAGGGATGGAGCGCTCCCACCCAGTGCCCCATGGTGCTGCTGGTCTGCCTCTGGCCCCATGTGTCCCCCCCTGCATCCCCCTACC
>NW_017729003.1:15154374-15155317 GCF_001723915.1 Gavialis gangeticus
CATCTTCTCCCCCCACCTATGGCCCTGTAGCCACCCCACCCCCTGTCACTCCAGGTGTGGCCCCATGCACCCCCCATCCCCTACCACTCCACCCTGTGCCACTGGCACTCCCAGGAATGGGTGGGGAGGGGAGCTTGCATGCGATAGAAACCTCCAATACCTGACAGCACGCAACATGTTCCCCCTCCCTACCTCCCCTCTGTGACAGCTAAAAATTGTGTCTAAGGTGCTTGCTAAATGCTGTAAAAATCAGACCAAGTGTTTTTCTGTCATTTATTCAGATATTAAGCTATATGTTGTTATTTAAAAGCCTAATTAAAGTCAAAGATGTAATAAAGCTTTGTATGTAGTAATGAGGCCTAGTAAATTTAGCAAGGCCTTATAAAAGTAGTGGTAAGCTTTGTAACATAATTGAAATTAACTTTATCAAAACAATGCAAGGCTTGTACTGCTATTGGTCAGTCCTAAAAATAATTGTAATAAAAAAAATCTAAATAGATATAAGTTATCATCATCATAGCTCAGAAGTTATTAATTAGCTGGCACATCCAGAAATCATTTAGAAGAAAGATGCAGCTCTGTAAAAGAAACTACTAATTAGCTGCTGAGCTGGATCAGTGGGCCCGTGGATCTCAAGGAGCCCAAGGACTGAATACCAGGGTCCTTCGCGGTGCCACTTGGACAGCGCTGATCGGGGACGCCTAACTTTGCTAAGCTTTGCATAAGAGGAACTTGTCATATATCAGGCATCAGAGGGGACTGCCAATAAGTTGCCAACCCAAATTGTTATCGTCCTTGTTTTGTTACTACACATAGTCGTATTTTTGTTAAGTCAATAAACCTTTCTTACTTTTTTACCCCCAACCACTCTCTCAATCACAAATCCTCGCAGGAGGCTAAGACACCCTCCCCCGTCTCCTCCCTCCCTCCCTCCCTGCCACCT
>NW_017729003.1:15155649-15158131 GCF_001723915.1 Gavialis gangeticus
TGGGGGCGCACTGCCCCTGGGAACTCCACTTCCCCTCCCCCCTTCCCTTCTTCCCCTCTTTCTCACCACCTCCCCCTCCCTGCCAGCTGTTGGGGGGGGAAGGGCAGTGCAGCAGCTCCCTTGCTCCCTCTGTCTGTAACCCTCGCAGCCAATCAGCGCATGCTCTCTAAGCGGTGCATGTGCAGTTGGTCCAGAGCATTATGGACAGATAGACAGATAGACGAAGGCTTTTATTATATTATAATTTATTTTCCAATTAACCTTTTTATTATTGTCTCTAGACAAGTACTTAGATTTCTCAACAAGAATTTAGATTCAGAATGTTATCATGTTCAGCGTTTCTGGTCAAGTGAATTTCACTACTATGCATTTATGATGGAAACACTTTGCAATGATCTTTCTATAGTCATTTCTACTCTTTTTTACTACTAACTTAATACAGGCTTATGAATCAGAAAAAGAAGCCAGTTTAACAACAACTTATGTGCACAATAGCCACTTCTTTGGAGTTATTTAAACTTACGCCAGTGTAAGTGAAGTGAAGTGAAGTGGAGCAGAGTTATTTAAACTTACACCATTGTAACAAGTCAGAATAACTCTATTAGAATAGAAAAACATTCTCAAACTAAATGTAGGTATTCCAGTTCAATATGTTAGTTTGCATCCAAGAGAGAAAAATGGCTTCTAATGTCTAGGCAAAAACTCCTTTTTAGAAGCTAGAGACTTCTTCAGAACAGGAAATGAATATATAAGGGCTGGAAGTATAGCCATTCTACTCTTTTCAGGAAAATCTCTTTCCTTTTATTATTCTCCTCTCTAGCAGGTTTCTCTTCTACCAGACAGAGGTCTGAACTCAGTTTAGCATTTTGGATGACAGAAATACAACAACCAGATTATGAAGAAAAGAAAAGACTCCCCTCCCCCAAACACTTAAATAGATCACAGAATTTGAGTAAGAAACATGCTGGAAGGTTATTGCCCCAAGTAAGATGCTTTCCTTCAGTTTCAGCTTAGGAACACCATGCCTCTTCTATTGACAGCTAACAGATCCTTTACAGGAAATTCACATTCCTGTCACTGACAAATCTGACAAAAGATTCACTGTGATACCATAAATCATGGTTTAGCTTTAGGGATGGAAAGCATAGGCTCAATGGGGACAAAAATGGCCTGACAATCTCCATTTAGAATGGCTTCTCATACATGGAGGAAATTCTTGTTGTCCTCTTTAGAAGGATTTTCCATAGTTGAAGATTGGCCAAAACAAAAGGAATTGTTGTAGCTCTTCACTCCTTTCCTCTTAATAGAGGAACATACTGCCAGGACTCCTTTCTGAGAGATAGCAACCACTGGGGAGTGAGACTGAGAGCACAGAAGACAAATTCTTTACCACAGAAATCTCTGGATGCCTTTCATTTGATGAAGATGATGACGATTGTTACACTTACTAGAGAA
This sequence comes from Gavialis gangeticus, assembly GCF_001723915.1. Lineage (NCBI taxonomy): Eukaryota > Metazoa > Chordata > Crocodylia > Gavialidae > Gavialis > Gavialis gangeticus. Next base: position 15,157,105 of record NW_017729003.1, read on the forward strand.
GTTATAAACCTAGTGTTGAATGAGAACTCTGAAGGCACAAGAAAGGCCCTTCAATATATTTTAGAAGGCAACTGAGATTTATCTAAGAAAACTGTAGGCAACTACCCTACCTTTTTAAAATACTAAAGGTATTAATAAAAAAATAAAAGTAAATAGCATTTCCTTAGAAGACGACTCAAATTCTTCTTGTATTTACACTGACACAACTTCAGCAAAGTCTATATGGTTGCACCAACATAATTGAATGAAAAAAATGTCCTATGATCTATATTTTAATGGTTTTAGGTTTAGAAATACCAGTGAAGACTCAGAATTCCAGGATAAAAGTGATCATTTTAATAATCCGTTTCCCACTTGACCTATATTTAATTTCCAAAAATCTTTACAATCACTTCCTATTTAATCATCAACATCTCCCCAGCTGCAGGTGGAAACAGTGACTAATTGAAACATTTATAGATGGAGAAACTAAGGTTAAGTGGGAGGAATCATTGCCAGAATCTGGATTGGTATTGAGGTGTTTCTGGCTCTGTGGGGTTTTTTAAAGGGGAAAGGGGCTTAATGGTAGGGGTCTACTACAGACCACCCAACCAAGGGGAAGAGCTAGGTCAGGAATTCTTAAGTCAGCTCACAGAGGTAGTTAGGTTAAAGGACGTGGTCATCATGGGTGACCTGAACTTTCCAGACATCTGCTGAGAAGAGCAGTCAGTCAGGTCTGACTGCTCATGTAGGTTCCTAGCCGAAATACAGGACCTCCATCTAACCCAGGAGGTGCACAGCCCACCAGGGAAGATGCCTTGTTGGACCTGGTGCTGGCCACAGGCGACGACCTGGTGAGGGGGCTGTGGGTTCTCGACCACCTGGGTGACAGTGATCATCGCCTGCTGGAATTCACCATCTAGCGCAAGGTGGCAAACGCCTGCAGCAAGGCAGCAGCCCTGGACTTCAGGAGGGCAGACTTCAATGAGGTAAGGAGAATAGTTGGGGAGGCGCTAAGATCGCAGAGGGGAGGGGAGTCAGGTGTCCA
>NW_017729003.1:15158142-15160415 GCF_001723915.1 Gavialis gangeticus
TCGGACTTGATGATCTGCTCAGGTTCCTTCTGACCCTACGAGCTATGAAACTATCTATATATGTATTTCATAATTTTAAAAAGTCTCTTGCTTATGCAATCCTGTATATTTTCAGTTTAAATGTTTTTGTATTTCTTACTTATTATCATTAACATAGGTATTTTCAGCTTGATCACTGTGAAGGTTTGCTCAGTTTTTGTAAAAGAAATAATCTTTCTCAGTGATTTAATTGCAGAAGACTTGCCTCTTTAACAACTGTGCTCTAAAATTTAAAGGGAAAATTGTCCTTAAATATCTGAAATTAAAATGGTAATAACTTTCTGGATAATTTAAGGAAGACAGTTGGATTTATTTCTAATCAATGTTAATAACCAAAAACCAAGAATTGCTTCTACAAATTACTATAAAATATATTTTAGCAGGGTAGAGCATATACCTACCATTATCATAATGTAAAATGGCAAGAGTCGAATATGTTTACCTGACTTCAGGTGCTGGAATTCCTACCACAATGCAGTCCAATTGCACTTTGGTTCCTTCAGGAACTTCCCTGCTCTTCAGTTTCTGAGTAAAGCGTGGTGGTTGTCCAATAGGCTCATCAGAATAGAAAGATGTAGGTGCTGACTCTGTGCTTGCCAGTTGATTCATAGCTGCAGAGTTTGCCTCTTGTTGATCACCTGTTTTTTCAAGTGCATGTTCTGAGTTGTTATCAGAGTCTTCAGGTGTTGGAATAGAAAGTCTCTCTCTGTTTTCTGATAGAGTTGGGAAACTAGAACTACCTTTTTGAGCATCCCTGTTTTTAGAATCAAGTTTGCTCCTGTAGTTTTTGCATGTTCTAGGTCTTATTCTTTCTGAATTATGTGCTTTGAAAAGTGAGGAAAGCTCTTCAATAAAATCTGCTGCCTTATTTAGGAATTCTTTCTTTGATTCGGCTTCAGAAGGAAGCTGTTGTTTCTTTAGATCCTGAGAGCTCCTCTTGGAACCACTGACATGATCATGACAGAAGTTTGAGTGAAGAGCATTGTCTGAAGTTGGCAAAGCTGTAGACTGGGCCACTTGTTTATTTGAAACTTTTCTCACAGAGTTTTTCAGCTGATCAGAGGGATAATATGCCAGTTGTTCATCCTGCTTACTTTCAGGTGGATTCTGATCAATTGCTTGTCTTGCCAGATTTACACTTTCATCTAACTCTTCTTGGCTCAGAAAAGCAGAGAGATCTGGAAGGTCATCTTGGCCAGTTACCTCATCTGAATTCCCAGAAGTATTGCCATAATGGAAAGTGTGTGGAGATGGTTCTGATCTACTTCTTTCACTGTTCCCTTGATGTTTAGTGTCAGCTAAATAACTCTCTCTCAGAAGTTGAGATATTGAAGTAGAAGATTCTAAACTGTCGTCTTGCATGCTGTCAACAGAAAGGACAAATAGCACCACACCTCATCAACAGCACAGAGTTATATAGGCCTCTGAAAAGCAGAATACAGTGTTTTAAGTGCCATTGCATGCTGAAAATTAGCTGCAAATATGGCCCCTTCTTTTTAAATAAAGTTGCTTCTGTGTGTATTCAGGTTCAGACACGCAACTTTACTAGTTAAAATATTTTTTATTACTTTTTACTCTTGGCAGTCTTGCAGAGTTAAAGCAGCTCTGGAATAATGGCATGTATTCTATTTCAGGTAACATGCCATAAACAGAATTGTTAACTCAGTTAAAACTGCAAAATTTTGGTTATATGTGAGCCAGAAAGACTTATGAAGAACTGGCAATCAGGGGAAAATTACAATACTTTTAAATTGAGGAAATTTAATCTGCACCTTGCTGAGAGACAATAAATATTTTGACCTCACAAAATCATCTTGAGGAGATAAGAATATGCAAAATAATTTTTCATTGAAAACTCGTAAAAGATGTTGCATTACAGGAAAATGCAGGTACAATATCTAGTATACTTTACTCAGATTCTCAGTGTGTAATTTATGTGCCAAATTATGAACATCTTACAGTGTGGATAAGATGATGCATGATACTTATTTTGTAAATTAAATATGTAAAATAAAGAAAAATGGACCTCTATCGTATAGTTCAACTTGATTGTCCTTTGTGTTACCAGCTACTTAAACCCCTTTCTTGGAGTCATGGGGCACCTACAGATGTACTGGATGCCTGCTCCAATGAGTGCTAATTAGCACATGGAGCAGACTCAATTAATCAAGTCTGCTGGAGTGTGCTAATTGGCACACACCAGTAGCCTTTGCGTCATGTATATTTAGCATCCT
>NW_017729003.1:15165415-15169900 GCF_001723915.1 Gavialis gangeticus
TAATTAGCACATGGAGCAGACTCAATTAATCAAGTCTGCTGGAGTGTGCTAATTGGCACACACCAGTAGCCTTTGCGTCATGTATATTTAGCATCCTCATGCTTCAAAATGGCAGTGGGGGTGCTTTAACTAAAACTCGTCAAACAACTTTAGCTAAAGTGCCCCTGCCATCATTTTGAAGCATGGGACACTGAATACCCATGATGTTGTGGGTACTTTAATTAGAGTGGCTGTTGGATCATGTGTAAAGACACCCATGGGCACCATAATTAAATGCACTGTTACAGATGACAAGATGCTATTGGGAAGCCCAAATTTCAATACTGAGTAAATGAATGCAAATGGAAACCAGCTTATTATCATCCATTCTGGAAGGCCTGAAACTCCCTTTGGTCCTGCCTATGGACTGTGCCAATGTAATATGGTTGCTCTCCTACCTATTTTTCTCAGATAAACAGCTTGGGTTTCATACTGTTAAGGAGCATCAAGGTTAAAGTCCTGAATTATCCAGAGTGGGTGAGGGGTGGCAGAAAATCATTTAAATGTTAATCATTTGAAAATATATAGAGAGATAAATATTCTATATGTAAAATACTTCCTGTGTGAAGTTTTTTTATTGACAAAAAAGAAGCCAAAGAATGATATGACCAAAACTCTGAGCTTAAAAAAAATGCAAAAGCTGCTGATTAAGGGTTTTCACACTTTCTGTTCAGTTTGCAAAACTATTATAGTAATAGATCCAAAAGCTTTTATGGTGAAAGAAAATTTACGTTTATGGGCCAGGAGGCCTGTTTTCACTGGTCAGAAGATGTTCTCACCGGAACAAATAAGAAGAATTAATTCAGGCTATCCTCTAGGTCAGTGGTTCTCAACCTTTTTAGATTTGAAGCCCTGCTGGATAGACTTGAAGCACTCTCTGGAAAATGCCGGATCTTAGTTTTCACTATTATTTGCCTATAGAAGAATAATGGAGTACTTCTTTCTGTTGCAAAGAACTCAGAAAGACCACAATTATGGATTTCTATTTGAAATATCTGGTTCATCTGGTGAATTATGGTGGTGGACCTAACAGGACTAATATTATGTGGCACCCTTGAATGGATCTCAAAGAACTCCAGAATGCTGTGGCACCCTAGTGGAGAATCACTGCTCTAGGTAGCTCATAAAATGTGAACCTAAAACGCCTACTGCTGTTCCTTCTATAGCATGTCTGTTTCTTTCCTCACACTATTCTTCTTGTATCTTTTATCCCTTTTTGTTGTCTTCTTGAATAGGTGTCAGCCATATTAACCAGGAGGGCCAAGTACAGGCAATCAAAAAGTCTTAAACTGAATCGATTCAATCTTTCCAGGTTTCATTAAAATGCGTAGATTGAACTGATAAGCAAGTGTGACGGGCTGGCTGGCAGTGACGTAGCCCAGGAGTTTTGAAAGGGGTAAAAGATGATTGGAGGACTTGGGATTCCTTTTCCTCACCAATCAGGCCCCAGAGACACACCCTCCATGTCCCCTGATTGGCCCCTTGGGTCCCCTTGGGAGGGGAATAAAAGGGGCAGCGTGGCTGATTCAGAGAGACCAGCAAGGGACCACAAGGAAGGAGCTTCAAAGAGCTGGCAAGAGCTGAGCCAGTGGGGCAGGAGCAGTTGCCCCAGAAGAGCCAGAAGGAGCAGGACCTACAGGCAGCATTTGGACCCTCAGCGGCGTGGTGTGTGGCCGGCAGGAGAGGATCCCTGCTGGGCTCCAGGATCCCCTGGGAGAGGCTGCAGCCAGCAGGAGAGGCTCCCCAGCTCCAGCAAGGATCTGAGCAGTGACCTGAGGGGTTCCCAGCTCTGCTTCCAGCTCCTCCAATCAAAGGCTAGGCAGCTCAACGTGAGGCCGGGGCTCCAGGAAGGTCAAGACCCCTAGCAGCATAGAGCAGTATCAGCGCTGGTGGTTGTGTGGCAGTGTTTCTGTCGCCCATGTGGGAGATCTGATTTCAAATTCTAGCTGGGGTGAGTGAGCTAACAAGAAGCAAATCTCCTTGCAGTGGAAAGATGTCATTGTGTTTTTCTCCCTCTCCAGGTACCTAGGCCCTATACTTCCCTTGTCATTTGACATTTTGTATTTTGTGCCTTTTTATATTTCACCAACCAGTATTGTTTGCTCTGCTGTTTGTGTTTTATATTTGTTAACCGTGTCTTTTGTCAATGATTGTAATTGTCTAACCTTTGTTGAATCCTGCCCCCTTGGAGTATTGTAGTGTCTACGATACCGTCTGATTTATGCCTGTTATGCTCCCAGTATTGTTCCCTCATTAAAAGGTATATGGTTAAGTCCCCATTGGTGGTCTGGCTCTGCTCTATAGGGGGAGGAGAGTCCCTACACCTCCCACAGAGCTTGTGCACCTGCTTTGAGCCCTTCAATTGGAGAGGGGGTACCTCTTGGAGTACTGCCTGGGTTACACAAGTAAACTGATGTTCACTTTTCAAACTGGAACAGCAGCCAGACCCTTGCAATGGCCCATACCAGTATCTGGGCAGTGCTATCTGGGCAGTGCTAGGAAGGAGGGAGAGGAAGGGGGGGGCCAGAAATGGCCTCTCCAACCCAGCTCTGGACCTCTGTTGGGCTGTACCCAGCAGTGGCAGGGTGGGGGGAAGCCCAAATCAGGCTTTACTCCCCCTGCCTGAGCTGGGAGCCAGGCTGATCTCCCTGTGGCTGAGGAGGGGGCGGGGGGAATCAGCTTGGCTCCTGGCTGCAGGGGATGGAAAAGTCCCACTGACAGCTGGGGATGGGGCCAGCCCTGCTATGTGGGAGCCAGTAGCACAGCCCAGGGCTGCACAGCATCCTGAAATCATGGAGGACTGTGAGTCAACGTGAATTGGGAAGGGATCTGAAACAGAAGTTCCACAAACTGGTTTGACCTAAATCAGTTAAGTCTGATACTACATTTATACAGGTTTATCTTAAATCAGTTTCAGCCATTTTGAAAGCAGTTTAAGTGCACTGAACTTCTGTTCTGTTACAGGTTTGAACCAGTTCCTGATCATGTACGCTGGTTTATATGTGACTTCTGTCCCTAGCTGAGAAGTCGATTTTTGCATCACTTTGCTGTGACGAAATTAGGAAATTAGAAAGAATGCTCTTTTTGGCATAGTTTGCCAGGTTCTAGTGTGAATAAATAGGTTGCACAAGGTGCTACTATGTGTTCAAAACAGCAGTTGCTTTTTCCTAGTTGTTGCTTTTCTTTTTTCCTTCCTCATGCACATTTCTCTTTCTTTCTTTGGAAAAATGAAATGGATTTTCAGAACAAAATCTAGCAATTATGTAAAAATCAACTTTTTTCCCCCCAACAAGGATATTTAGTAGCATTTTCTCTTAAAAAACACCCAGTCCTCTTCTAGCAAGATACTTAAGCATGTGCCAAATAGTAAGAAAATGAGTAGCCCTATTGACAAAAATGGAGCTACATTACATTCAAACTTAAGTATAAGTTTATTGAACTGATGTGCATATGAAACTGGAAAAATGTTCAAATAAGCAGTTGTTTAATATTTTATCTTAAATGTCATTTTGTATCTGCAGTTTTATTACTCTGTTTTGGTAATGTCAAACAAACAAAATTATAAGGGACAAAAAATCTGAAACCCAGTTTTGTGTTACAGTTGTGTCTGTAGGAAAAGTCACACATGGAATAACTTTAAAATGTTAATTTGGTGTGCTTCCTATTCAGCTCCTAGCACTAAACCATCTCCATTCCTTTTTATGTTGGGACAGTATATGATATTCATTCATGGTCAAGGAAGCATTGGCACTAAAACTGATTGACACACTGTTCCAGCAGAACTTTAGAACACAGAAGAACACTGATTTGTGGTGCACAGAAGATGGAGGTTCTTGATGAAGATGACTGTGTTGTAAACTGCTTCATGACTGGATGGAGCACATAATACTACCTCATAAGAGTACAGCCAATACCTTTTTGATGCATGAGTCAATGCCAGGATACATATTATTACTTAGCCAATAATAATCTCCCTGCCCTGAAAAGATTACCATCTAATAGATAAACAAGTGTCATAGAAGAAGAAGCTGTTGGACTGAGTAAATGGCAATGCCTAGGGCCAAGTTTACATTAAACCTAACATACATGGGTGATGGGGCAACACTGAGAGCCACTCTCTCTCATTTGCCTATATCAAACAGAGCCTGTGTACATTTTCAGTTCCTCTTTTGCTAACCAGGAGCACATATCTCTCAACAGCAGGTGAGGCAGAGCTGTAGCCTTGTTCTTACTCAGCACCATGAAGCTGGCTGGGCATGAAAAGGAAATTGTACAGCCTATTTTCAGTGGATGCCACAGGAAATACAGCCACTCCTGAAGGAATAGGAAGGGCTGCCCTGCAGAGGGACAGAGTGTGAAGAGCCAGAGTTTGTCCCAGCAGGGACATCGTTTGCCCTGCCAGTGAAGCTGCTTTGGAGGTAGCCCTCTTGGAAGTGGGAGGGGTGA
>NW_017729003.1:15170464-15186758 GCF_001723915.1 Gavialis gangeticus
AAAAACGGGGGGGGGGGGGAGGCAGGCTGGAGACCAGGCAAAGGATCTCCCCAGGGCCACCCCTCTGAGAGCCCCTGGCAGAGCCCTGCAGAAGTAGCAGCAAGAGGCTGCATGAAGAGTGCTTCTCCCTCCCTTCCCTTCCGAGCTCTGCCAGGGCAGGACAAGAGAGGAGCTGCCTGTGAGGGGACTCTGAGCCTGGGAAGACCCTCCTGCAAGCCTCTGCATGGTTGGGTGAGCACAGCAGGGGAGGGAGACACGGGGACAGGGGGAGAGGCTGGAGACTGCCCTGGTATTTCCCCTTAAGTGAGAAGGCATTGGGGAGGGGCAGGCTCAGGTGCTGGAGGGAGCCCTGGGTTAGAGGGGCAGGGTCTGCTCCAGCCACCAGAAGTCCGAGGCCAGGCAGGGCCCAGGGAGGGGCTGCATTTGCCGGGTGCTGTGAGGCTGTGCTTGGCAGGGGAAACTCTTACAACCTGCAGCCCAGACACTGCTCCCTGCTGTGCCAGGGAAGGGGTCTGGGCAGCAATAAGCTTTCTTGCAGGGACTGCAGGGGAGAAGCCACCACCTGCTACATGGGAGACTCCTAGAGCTCCTGCAAGGGACGCCAGCAGCAGGGATCACTTACAGATCCTGTGCAGGGGCAGAGATGCAGTCCTGCTTCCTGAGACACTCAGCCAGGGGCTGTACGCACAGGGTCAACACTGTCTCTCATCCCATTCTCATTAAAAAACTAGGGGACTGTGGTGTCGACTCCTGCACAGTCAAATGGGTCACTGGTTGGCTGGAGGGCTGCACCCAGAGAGTGGTGGTGGATGGGGCATTTTTGACCTGGAGGGATGTGGGCAGTGGGGTCCCCCACGGCTTGGTCCTCGGGCGGGCCCGCACTGTTCAACATCTTCATCAGTGACTTGGACAAGGGTGTAAAAAACACCCTGTTCAAATTCGCAGATGACACTAACATGTGGGGGAAAGTGGGCATGCTAGAAGGAAGGAATAGGCTGCAATTGGACCTAGACAGGTTATAGGGGTGGGCAGATGAGAACAGGATGGGTTTCAACACTGACAAGTGCAAGGTGATGCACCTGGGGAGGAAGAACCAGCAGCATACCTACAGGCTGGGGAACTCCCTTCTCATCAGTACAGAGGCAGAAAAGGATCTTGGAGTCATTATTGATGCCAAAATGAACATGGGCCGACAGTGTGGGGAAGCAGTCAGGAAGGCCAACCATACCTTGTCATGCATCCACAGGTGCATCTCAAGCAGGTCCAAGGAGTGATCCTCCCCCTCTATGCCACACTGGTCAGGCCACAGTTGGAGTACTGCGTCCAGTTCTGGGTGCCGCAGTTCAGAAGGGATGTGGACAACATGGAGAGGGTCCAGAGGAGGGCCACTCGTATGATCAGGGGGCAGAAGGGCAGGCCCTATGAGGAGAGGCTAAGGGAGCTGACCCTGTTTAGCTTCCACAAGAAAAGGCTGAGGGGGGATCTAGTGGCCATTTACAAACTGGTTGGGGGAACCAGCAGGCACTGGGGGAGTCCCTGTTCCCCCGAGCACTACCAGGAGGGACAAAAAATAATGGTCACAAGCTGGCAGAGGGTAGATTTAGGCTAGATATCAGGAGGCGCTACTTCACGGTCAGGGGGGCTAGGATCCGGAACCAACTTCCAAGAGAAGTGGTGCTGGCTCCTATCCTGGGGGTCTTTAAGAAGAGGCTGGATTAACACCTCGCCGGGGTCGTTTGACCCCAGTACTCTTTCCTGCCATGGCAGGGGGTTGGACTTGATGATCTACCCAGGCCTCTTCCGACCCTACCAACTATGGAACTATGAATCAAATCACTGTCCCCAATTCTGGCCAAATCGAAATCTGAATCAAATAGGGCCTTTTTCACACACCCCTACTAATGGCTAGATTTTGACTAACAACAATACTGGCACACAGGGATCAAGGTGGGCCTCTTTATGTGGCCAAGCAAGGTAGTTCAGACATGTGGGGACAACAGAGGTATATACCAGTGTTCTTTACAAGCAGAGAAAGGCCAAAACAGCGGTTTTACCCTGGTTATACCTCAGCCAGGGCAAATGGCCAGGTGTGAGTGGAAGGATACAAGGAAGGAAAGGGATGAAGTAACTTACTTTCTCCCACTCATCAGAGCAGGATAGGAGCACAGAGTTCCTCCTGAGATAGCACAGTGAGGCATAACTTCATATAGTACTTGGCCATGAAAATAAAGGGTCAGTCTGACCTGTTTTATGCTTATATTTTTCGTTAGAGATCATGCAAGGTCATGAAGTTATAGCTAACTCTCTTTGCTATTTTCAGCTTGCATAGAAAATTATTTTGTTCTATTTTTAGCAAAAGGGTAATTGGCTAGTAGTCAAACATTGCACTTTGAGGCAGCACTTCGTTATTTAAAATCAGAAATATTGTGAGCCTCATGATTTCAAGAGTCAAATGAAGCAGTGCTGAATTTCAGCAATAGGAGACAATCAGACATTCAATTACATCTAAGGCTTAAGAGATGTGCAGTTTCTTTTCTTTTTTTTAATAAGGAATTGTATTCCTTAGGCACTACTGTGAGCAAAGTCGTAAGGAAAACTATTTGGGTAAGCTAAAGCTGTCCAGATTTTACATCTAGAAGAGAACAGCCCAGCTTCAAATGAGGTCAAGCACAGTCTAACAAGGTGCCAGAATATGGGGACAGGACTAAATTTAATTTATATATTAAAATACTAATATCTTTATTACCAAGCTTCTTTCCAGGAACCAAAAAATGTCATTAAGCAGTGGTTTTCAAAATTTTTCATTTGTGGGCCCCTAAAAAATTTTGAATGGAGGTGCAGACCCCTTTGAATTGTAAGTGTTGGTATTCACATACTTTCCATTGATCATAGTAATCTTTTGTGGACCCCTTAGACATAGTCTATGCATCCCCAGGAATCCGCAGACCACTGGTTGAAAGCCACTGCATTAGAGGAATGACTACAGTGTTAGAGACTTGGTTAGTAATAGTGAATGATACCACTTAGTTCTTGTATGGCAAAGGTAGGATTCTAAGCTGTAAAGTTTAGGTCAGGATCTGGGTCCAATATTTAATATGCCCCTACTGGCTCATATATCATGTGGTCAGGTCCCTGGTTTAGGATGTGGCACAACATTTTTCTGGGGAACTCCATTTTTTCTTCAGAACTTTGGAACAGTGAAAAAAAGGCTGACCTTCATGACCCATTCCACACTTCACAGTAAACTCAGTGCATGTTGGGATAAAATTTTGGGAGTGTAGTTAGTACTGTGTGGAATACCTATATAACACTGGTGTGATCAATAAAACTTATCCTGTAGCCATACCGCTCTACTGTAGCTTTCTAATTTCATTTATAGAACCCCTAGTAATGCACAGCTCAAGGGAGTATCTCTAGTACAGGGGTGGGCAATTATTTGGGCTGGAAATCCACTTAGGGTATTTTAGTGACCTGTTATGGGCTGGGTCAGTACCCTCCACCCCTCCTGCCATGCTGGGTCAGCACCCCCTGCCTCTCCCTGCCCTGCAACAGCTCACCAAAACTCCCTAAGTGGCTCTGCCCCGGGGCCCAGCTCCACACTGTTACTGCCCAGCAATTCCCAGGGCTCTATGGAGACCAACCTGGAATCCATGTGGCCAGAGCACAATCAGCTGGGTGGATTGGATGGGGCCATGGGCAGTGAGTGGTGTTTGGGAGCAGGATGTGTGGGCAGGGCAGGAACTGGTGCAAATAGGCACTTGTTGCAGGGGTGTATGGAGAGTGGATTGCAGTTCTGCCCTGGGCCCTGGCCCCTCATTGTCAATGACCTGCAATCCTGACCCCGGCCCCAGCTTTGCCCACCTGTCCCACTCCTGGACACTGCTTCCTGCCTGCCTGTGGTCCCATTCCATCTGACCAGCCACATGGCCTGGCCATGCGGGTCCCAGGCTGGTCTCCATGGAGACCATGCCCACCTGCTCTGTCTGGCACCCCCAGCAGACAGGCTAGGTTTCCTGGGCAGTGGGGCTGGGTCCAATGGCGCCAGCAGCTGAAAGGAGTCACCACCACATGGGCTACTGGGAAGTAAGTCTACTTCCCAGTAGCCCCAACACCATCCCAGCCCCACCATGTGACAAGGGATGGCAGGACTGGCTGCAAATGCCATGGCTCAGGCTGCCCCCGATGCCTAGGCTGGGCAGGGATGAGGGCCCTGCTGTAGGCCAGACAAAATCCCTTCACAGGCTGGATGCAGACCCGAGGCCATATTTTGCTCACTCCTGCTCTAGCAGGTACCGAGTGGTCTTGATTTTCTCAGGTAAGTGAAACATCAAAACCTTAGCAAGTTTATTGCAGTGGAGAGTGATAAAAATATGGTTAGGTTTTAATGAACCAAAATCACAGTAAAAAAAACCCCCACGTGCACATTTGGTTTTAAATGGCTTGTTAGTGCCACTTAGGATGGCAAATGGAGAAATCAAACCTGATTGTCTCCACTGCCATAGGAAAGCTTCCAGTAACATTGACTATAGGTAGTTCCTCTGTAGTCTGCTAATTTTGGTTCAGTTTCTTAACTGCATAATCGCTCTGAGTTTCGAAGAGCCCACATTTCTGCCAAAGTTCCATTGTTAGCCAAGCATCCTTTATGATAAGATACATTACAGTGCTAGAATTGGCTTCCAGTTTGATCTGGCAGTGGCTTGACTTAAATGTCAGCTTGCAGAAAGCAAGGGGATTCCTAGCTGAGGTGTCTGTCCCATGAGACTGTTGTGTACCAACACATTTTATATAGCACAAAGCCAGTCAAATTAATTGCTTAGTTGTCACAGAAAGAATCTGGTGCCTCATAAAAAAATTGTAGTAATGAAATCCCAGCAAAGAGAAGGAATTCCTGAACATGCTGTGCACAGATCATCTGTTATTTGCTTGGTTTGACAGAGCTTCAAATGCCTGATATTGCAAGCATAGGTTTTTTTGGTTTTTTTCAGAGAAACATTCTTCCACTTATCTAATAGTAAAGTGGTCAGCGGGAAGCGAAGCATTCAAACACCTTCTTTGGAGGTCAGTCTGATTTAAAAATTAGTAGATTTAGTCTCAACTTTCATTTTTGTCTGTATCTTTTAAATTCAGTTACTATGATATGAAAGATTTAAATCTCTTAGCACTAGAATTTCTAAGGAATTGCTAGTTTCTGTCTCTCTTTCCTTCAACTGTGGCATTTGTGGGTTGCATTTACCCAAAGAACCTTGTCTACAAACTGTTGTTACTGCATTGAAATCAATGATTCATGACAGCTTTGGATCAGAACCCTATGTAGCTACCATGTCAGAATAAAAAATAAAAAATCTTAATTATGAATTTTTAGAGACTATATACATCTTCAGTTAATTTAACTGAAAATAAATCATCCCTGCTCCATTTTTCTAAAGATACTGGATTTTCATAAAACTTTAATACTAAGCAATTAAATAGGTGTTTATACATTCTTGGGGTTATGAAAAACAGGCATGGAGGTAATGTGCAATTTTTCTATATCTAAAGATCATGATCACACTCGTGCTTGTGGAAATTGTCACTGAACATTTGCCATTGTTTCTGCTTCCAGTTACTACCTGTTGACATGTTGCAGTGTCTGGGTAGACAGAGAATTGAGACTCCAGATGCATGAAAGGTTAGCCTCAAGCTGGGTCACTACTCTTGTCTTATTATAAGCCATTTTTAACTTGCACTCTGGCAAATTACTTACAAGAGAATGGATTTTCATTGAGTTTTAGATGCATATTAGTAACACTGAATTAGGTTCTCTATAGCAAAGGTAGGCAATCAGGTAACAGTACTCTAATTTCCAAAGGTTGGCCATCACTGAGGAAAATGAGAGATTTTCAGTGCTTGAAGATCACAGGAATTCCTGATGGAGAAAAATGCCTCTAGCTGGAAAAAGGTTAAGGGTATGTCAATATTTAGTACACAATCTGTTCCTTCAGTTATATTTTCAAGAAACTTTTCTATGAATAAATGTGTTTTTATATGGCCCACCCTTTGCTTAATTTCTAAGACATTAAAATACCTATAATTGCCATTTGATTGGGAATCTAAAAAATACGTATAGCTATTTTCTACTTGTAACAACTTAGTAAATAAGTAAAAGTATTTTTAGCATCACTACATATTACTTTCTACTGTTTCTGAGTCAAATGTAAATATACAGGTACAAAACCTTTTGGACAACAAATCACATTTGCCTTTTCCTTCTAATTTTGTGTGTGATCTTACCAACATTTTTGTTCTGAACTGTTGCAAATTGTTTTGTATTATGGGTGGGGAAAGAGAGTGAGACACAGAGACTTTGAATTTTTAAATCTCTATTATGAAAATACTAAAAACAAAAGATAAAAATGCAAAAGTATTTAGCCCTCCCAGCAGCTGAGCATGTAGCACTTGTAAGCAACAAAGGCTATGTATAGATGTTCCTGGGATCCAATCTACAATCTTGAAACTTTAAGTGGCATGATTGTAGATTGGATGCTGGTTGTGCAGATGTTTGCCAGTGCCAGGAGCCTGATCAAAGTAAGTCAAGACAGGGAGAGGGACTAGCAGATCCATGGGGTGGGGGAGTTGGTGGTATCAGCAGGGCTAGCAGGTCTGTGTAGGGGGGGAGAGGTTGGTAGGATCAAGGGAGCTAATGAGTCCATGGGTGAGTGGGGTTTGCAGGATCACTGGGGCAAGCAGGTCCACAGTGAGGAGGTTTTTAAGTTTGGTCATGGTTTGGCAGGACTAGGGGAGTTGGTGGGCCTGTGTGGGGGTTGGTGAGATCAGGAAGAATGGTTGGGGACATGTGGGTCTGTGGTGGTGGGTTTTTCATCTGGGAGTTGGGGTGTGCAGGGCTAAAGTTAGCCTGATCAGGGTGGAGGTGGTAAGAACAGCACAGCCCCAGGGCTGGGGTGAGCAGCTGGGCTTTCCAGCCCTAGGGCTATACTGTGAACATTTATGCACATTCCCGGTATCCTATCTGCAATCACATGGCTCACTTTAAGCCTCATGAATATCTATCAGGTCCTGGGTGTGCACATGTTCACCAGTGCTGGGGGTTGCACTGGGAATGTGCTCTAAGTAAGTTGGGCTGTAGGGGGGCTAGCAGGTTTTGGGGGCATGTCTGGCAAGTTTGCAGAGGGGTCTAGTAGGTCCATTGTAGGGTTGGTGGGTCCACAGCAGGGGATGTCCATCTAGGGCTGTGCTGGTACACAGGTTCGGGTTAAATCAGGCATGAATTAACCAGATCTACATAGTTCACCTTTTATGTGAACTAAAGTTAGATCAGGCTGGCTTTTTTTACTTGATATAACCCTTCCAAATGTATGTACAGATTGGCACTTAGATTAACTTAACCTAAGTTAGGTCATTCTGGGCACATTACATGTCCAATGAATGCAACTAAATATAAATTGAGCTGGAGTAAACTAATCCTGACGTCACCATCTACACATGCATTTAAGCACACTAATTTACTATGTTGCTGGATACCACTTGTATTTGATGGGACTATCCAGCAATGCAATAAATTAGACTACTGCGCCCTAATTACTGCACATGTGTGGTGGTAGTGCTTTACTGTGCAGCAAATTAGTTTGCTATGCAGTAAAGCATCTCATGTAGATGCACCCTCTAAGTGTAACTTTTCTACATACACACAAAAAAAAGAGAGAGACATTGAAAGCCAGTAATTGAAATTAGTGACTGGAGTACAAATTGCACTATCAGTTATGCAGCAATGTGCATCTGAAACAATTCTACTGACTTCAGTGGAGTCGCTGTGGATTTACACAGCAGAAGGAGAGCAGAATTAGACCCTATATATTTATATGCTGTACTGTTAAATTTTTAAAAAAGATATCTAGGACCCCATTCTGTAACTAGATTTGCTTATACAGAACATTGCACCCACATGGAAACCCACACACTTCCCAGGATGCTGGGGTCAACTGTAGCAAATCTAAGTGAAGGTTTGGAATGAAACACGCTTCTGAGTTTGTGCATGCTGAATTCTGTGTCTGTGTACAATTGCAGGGTTGATTTTAACAATTTTATTGAGAATCTTTTGATATTTTGTTTTTTTTAAGCTCCATCACCTAGAGCAGGGGTGTGCAATTATTTTGGTGGGGGGGTGCACATAATAAGTTTTGGGAACCTGTTGAGACCCACATCCGTCTCTGTCACACTCTCTCACGCTTTCTCTTGCCTCGCCTCTTCTCTTTTATTCAGTTGTCTTAGCCTCGGTCTCAGTCTTGGTCTCTCTGTCTCACTTCGCTTCCCTGTCTCCAGAACCTGGCCAAAGCTGTTGTTTGTCAGAAGCCCTGATGCTCAGCTGTTGACCCAGATGGGGAATTCCATCTGGGCTCACAGCTGAGCACTGGGGCTCCTGGCAAACTACAGCTTTGGCTGGGATCTGGAGGGGGGGAGGGAAGGAGTGGGACAGAGACAGAGAAGAGAAAAATGGAGAGAGATACTACTACTGACCTGCTGTAGCAGGCGCTCCTGCCTGGGTCCATAGCTGATGCCACTGGGAGGTTCCAAGTTGGGGGTCCAGGTGGGAGCTTCCACCATGATGGGAGGGCAGCGGATCAGCTGTGGTTCATAGATTTCATAGATTTCATAGACATTAGGGCTGGAAGGGACCTCGGAAGATCATCGAGTTGTTACCAGCAAGTTCTGTATCTTGGCTCTTGAACCTGCATGCAGTGTTCACAACTGATGCCTCTGGTCACTTGCTACAGCGGAAGCCCCATCCGGGTCTACAGCTGATGCCTGATGTTGCTGGGTGCAAGCAGTCCTACCTGCCTCCTGGCACCACCTGGCGGCTGGAGCCTCTGGCTGCCTTTGGGCCAGATCCAGTAGTTGGTGGCTGTCTATCTGCACACCAGATCAAATCTGTTGGTGGGCCAAATCTGGCCTGTGGGCCATATATTGCCCACCCCTGCCCTAGAGTCATCTTATAAGAGATTCTCAGCCTTCACCTGGTTATAAAGAGTGAAAAACATGGCCTCTAAAAGCTTAACAATACAAAAGACAAATACAAAGAATTCAACATTTATTATTTTTGTAACATCTCATTATGTTTATGCCAGTCTGATGGTTCTTGGGGTGCTATCTTAGCATTTTTGAATGACCAGGTTTGGCACTATTGCAATTAGATCTTTAATTGTGAGAAAAGTCTTTCTAAATGTATCCCCTCCAGGAATTTCACTGCTAAATGAATGTACAATTACCATATACACATTGTTAAAAGACATGCATTCAGTAACACTAATTTTAATTTCAGACTATATTTTTAATGTTTTACTATGTTATGGAACAGGACTATAAATAGGATCCAAAACTGACAAATAATTTAAAGCTGGGGATATTAATATTTAGACTCATGTATTTTCATATAGTAGAACCTTCAAGCTGCCTATTGAAGCAATTTATGTCACTTTTGTCACAGTTCTTTCCTCCTACCTGGATGTGTTCTATGTTTCACAAATATGGTAAAAAATGCATGAATGTTAGAAAATTAAGGTCACTGGTTTTGCATGAAAATAGTGGGTTTTTTCTATAGCTTTTTGTAGTGTTATAGGTGTGGTGATAAGAAAACTGATGAAGAAATGTTAGATGAGTTCAGATGAATTAATCTTAAAAAAAGAAGGCTGGGGGATTTGATAATGGTCTTCAAATGCAAAAAGGATTATTACAAAGAGGATGTGTCTGTGTCCACTGGGACAGGACTAGAGGTAATAGTAAACTGCACCATGGGAGATTTAGATTAGATATTAGGAAGAATTGTTTATGAGAGTGGTTAAGTGTGGGAATAGATTACCTAGAGGTGTAGAATATCTACAAATGGAGGTTTTTAAGTGCAGATTAGATAAGCATTTGTCTGGGATGGTATAAACAGATGACAATTCTGCCTTGAGTAGGTAGTTGGACTAGATGACCTTTTGAGGTCCCATCCAGCCCGTTTTTCTCTGATTCTGTGATTTTGCTTCCTTCCATCCAGTGCTTTTGTCCTGACCTCTTTCCCCACCCCCCACCATCAACATAATCATCTATATTTATCCAGGTTGTGCTCTGTTTCTTTAGTTAATAAGAGAAGGACTTTCAGCTAAGCACAACCCAGAAAAAAATGTTGACTTTACCCTCTCACAAACAAAACTGAAATCCTCATTGACACATTACTTTGTTGTGGTATAGGGCACTGCTCTGAACATCTATTCACATTTAAGTCTTTCACCTGAATACATATTCATCTGATCCTTTACCTCAGGCTACAACAGGGACTCTAAGCAGCAACATACAACATTCAAACCTCCATGAAGCAATATTGTACATAATTTTTCCCCTTATTCTATGTTGTTCTTTTTTAATGCGTCTTCCATCTTGTTATATACTAGGAACAAC
Organism: Gavialis gangeticus; assembly: GCF_001723915.1. Classification (NCBI taxonomy): domain Eukaryota; kingdom Metazoa; phylum Chordata; order Crocodylia; family Gavialidae; genus Gavialis; species Gavialis gangeticus. Next base: position 15,180,896 of record NW_017729003.1, read on the forward strand.
ACTTGTGGTATCACAGTGTGCTCATGATAAAATACTTTTATCATTAACATTCATAGCAAATTTTGTTCCTTATTTAGAAGATGAAACTTGTGTTACTTTTAAAAAAAATAGAACAATTTCTTGTCCTGTTGTTTTGACTTATCTTTATCACCTTGGGGCCTTTCCTTGGATGTTGAAGCAAACAGCATTTTTGAGCAATACTAGTTAAATTGAAACTGAACCCAAGTTAACAAGAATATCACAAGGCTGCTAACAAAGTGCTTAGGGCTGCTGACTTAAGGGGCTGCTAGGGGTGTTCCTCCCCGAGCAGGTGTCTTCCTCCATTACTAGGATGTGAGGTCTGAACTACTGACTTTAAAGGATTTGGGAACAGGCTCTAAGTGCAGCGCAATACTGGAGGCTTTTATTGACTCTAGGGGCACATCTGCACATTGCCATACAGTGACATGGTCTTTTGAAAGTACTAAAGCATGGTGCACTATGGGTGGTTACTGCACTGTGTGTGAAGTGCACGGTTAGATTTTGCCACTTCATCACTGTAGTGGCACACTATACTGGGGGAGCATGCTGCTACAGCAAAGTAGCTGGCGATCAAATGTATACCCATGCTATGTCTCCATAGCACACTGTACAACAACGTAGCGTGCCACTACATCACTGTAGGGCAACATGTAGATGCACTCTAGTAGTCCTGAATGGCATTTAGAATCCTATGTATTTCAAAGATTACTCACATAAGAATGAGTTTATATAAATTCATACAATCATAGAAAAATAAAGGTCTGGAAAGGACCATCAGAGGTATCTAGCTCAGTCCCTCTGCCAGAGGCAGGATCATCCCAATCCAAACCATCCTATATAAATCCATTGTCTAACGTATTTGCAAAAGTACACAGTTAACGCTGACACAACCACAAGGCATAACACCCTAACCTGCCACAGGTAAAGCAGAGGGGAACAAATTGTTCATCCTGTAGTTTCTATGAACTTCAAAGACTTGGATGAAAACTGGAGTGAAATTTGGTGTCATGTGTACTTACAAAAATCTGTAACTGGAAAAGCACTACGAGGCACAAAATTTCACATTCTTATTTTGGCTCCTACTCAGACATGAAGAGACTCCACTCTTTGGTTCTTGGTGATTAAACAGGGATTCTGGGCCATATGTTTTATCGAATTTTTGGCCTGATTTAGGTTCAATCCTATGTACTCTGGTCCTTTAGATGAGGGGTATGTAACATATTGCCTGCAACACTTCTCATGAGCTAGACCAGCGGTCTCCAAATTTTTTTGATCACGCACCCCCAGTATATGTATATTTATTTATAAATTATATACATGTACTACTTGCGTACCGTACGTGACACGTGACCGTCTGACATACTGACCGAGTGAAGGCGCCAGTGTCAATCCATATATTAAATATTAGTAAAGCTTAATTTCTTTCTAATTTTTTTAGATAAAAAGTAAATATAAATAGAAGTTCTAATATTTTCTTCCCGCACTCCAATGGATTGTCTTGCGCACCCCCTGGGGTGCGCGTGCCCCACTTTGGAGACCACTGGGCTAGACAAACCCCATCCATAGGCTAGATTTGTCTTATGGGACTCATTGCTGAGGCTGCCAGAGTCCCTGCAGTGGCAGCATTAATCCTTGCTGTTTCAGTGTAGCTACAGAACTCAGGGAGTTAATGCTTTTCCTCCCTCTCAACAAACTCCCAACCTGCCATTAAAATCAGGGTTTTTAATTATCCCTGATGACTAAAATTGATGATGGGGAAAAGAGGGGATCAGAAGCTGAAGCAAGAACTCCCTGGGTTCGATCATCACATCAGAACAGTAGCTCCTGCAGCCTTCACTGCTGTTCCCAAGTTGTCTGGCCCTTGAAAAATCCTGAGGTTCAGATCCAGCCTGTGAGAAGCATCTCATTTCAGCCTGTGGGGCCCAATGAGTTTTACAGCCCTGCTTTAGATTATTTTTGCCAGTGGCAAGATTGATCACTACACAGTGGCACTATGTCTGGGGCTGAGGACAGCTATAGTCTCACATCTTGCCTGGAGATAGACCTTGGACTTTAGTGTTAAAAAAAAATGTAATATAGTGCATCTGTTCACTGTTAAAATGGCAGATTAAGACCCCAAACACAGTACTTTATCCTAATTACATTACTTAAGTCACATTCTGAGCTGTTACACTGGTGTACACATAAGGTGATTGACTTCACTAAAGTTCATAGGCATATCTGAAGGCTGAGCTTTGTCCACTGTCTTATGGGAAGGATGGGCAAGCTGAGTGGTATATGAACCTTGAAAACTTGCTATATTATTCTTTTGGGTAAAAAACCTTATTTGTTATCAGAAAGTTTTTAATTTTGTAATTTAAATTTATGCTTTTATTAAGATAAGAGTAGAAAACAATATTTTCTAGAAAAAAAGAAATCTGAGCACTGTATTACGGAGAGAAGAGATTTTTTTTCTTCAGATTGACTTCTGATTATTTTTTTCTCTCCTTTTTTCAGAGTCTCACTATATTTGTTTTTCTTTCTGCTGTATTCCGCCTTTTTCACCTTATTTTTTTAGTTTCTCCTAAGGAAAACTAAATCACAGACACCCAACTTCAAATCACACCTTCAAACCACAACATTTGAATGGGTTTGAAATTAGACAAAATGAGCCTGTAGCTAGATTGCTTATTATCATAACATATGAAACATTTATTAGCATAATAAACTGATTCATATTGGTATGGTGTTGATTTGCTAATTAGGCTATGGTTGGTGGTCTTTGATTTAAAACAGCATTATGGTTTTTTGGCTCTAAGTAATTTTTAAAACACATGATCTTAATATAATATTACTTATAAAAATGTATGTAGCCTGCTAATTCTAAATGTCAGCTGTTGGCAACAAACATTCCTTCAGTTCCAGAGCAAACTACTGTAAAACACTGAAAGAATGCACAGGAACAAAACCTATGACTGTAGATGGTACTGAACTGTGTTCTGTTGTTGGTTTAATGGTGACAGCCGACCCGATAAAAATACTTGCTCCTGAACTTATTGTTGAAGAAGACTTTTTAATACCCACATAAGTAATTACTTTTGGTTATCAATACAAATACATTTCCTTTCATTTAATTTTGATAGCATTGTGAAGAAAGAGGAAAGAAAATCTATCTTGACTCTGTGAACCTTTTGCGGGGAGGGAAGGAATAAAATAGAGTTGAAGTTTATGAAATTAGATCCTTTAACATTTGCTGATTTTGTTTTAGTTTACAAACCCAAGAGCTTCTTAGTATATTTCAACCTAATGACAGGAACAGAAATCTGCTGATAAAAGATCTAGTTCTCTTAACATGATTCGCATGATTCTCTTGTGACTGAGATGAACTCAAAAGCCACTCCACTTTCTTTAAAGATGTTTATGTATTATTTAAAATAAATTAAGTTGTACTTCTAATTACTGCTTAATGTAGCAATATACTGGGCCAAACATTTGCCACTGACAGTCAAATAACTTTCTGAGTGAGGCATAGAGAAAGTAGGAGAGAGAGCAAGGGGAAGAGCAGTGCCCTTCTAGCAGGACTGTTTCTGCAGCTGTTGTGTACGTTAATCCAGGGAGCAGATCTCCCAACACTAAATATAGCCAGAAGTGTCAGTTTACGTGACAAAAAAAATTGAAAAGAAAGCATTTAACCAGGGGTCATGTTAAATTAGTCTCGGTTTTCTTTAAGAAGGAAATGCGAATAATAGAATATTGACTAAAGGCTGGATTTTATACTGTAATTTTTTAATATATGGTAAAAGGGTGGAGGATAGTAAAATCCTACCAATGCAGTACTCCTGTCATTATTATCTGTTACTGACTCTTCTATGGGAAGCGAACAGGCTCCGAGGGAACTTGGGAACCCCACCAATCCTATCCAGCCTCTTTATGATTCTGCGGGACATTGTTTCTCTTTCATTCTAATTCACATGTCAGTGTAATTTAAGTCAGATGGTTTAAAAGTGATCTGCTCTCTGTATATGTCTTATCAGCAATAATTAGCATTCAGATATACATGTTCATTCATCTTCTGTGCACCTGTGCAGTGTTATCAAAACACAGTATAGATCTAAAGTTAAGACATTACCTTTTTCAGTTTCTCCAGATGTTGGTGTCCAACCCTGGCACTCAGTTGTGATGACAATTATGCAGAAGTATAAGATTAAAGTTTATGGAGGCACGGGAATTCTTCAGGTCCTTAGGAACAGAAGCAACTACAAGTCCATCGGGTGAAAGGAGTTAACCTTAGTTATAGTGAGGATGGCTGTAAGAAGCTGGACAACCTGTCACCACCGGAGCAATAGCATTTGTCAGTTTGCAGGTCCCAAGTTATTTTAAGCAGCATAAACCATGTGCCTGTGAAACATTCCACCTCATTGGACAGGAGAATATTAAGCAAAGGGATTCCATGCTGTAACAGCACCTAGGAACAGCTAGTCATTCTCCCTATCCATAAAATTTCTCCTATAGATGCTTATGCAATCTTTGCTGATTCATTCATGGGACAGTCTGAGATATATTCATATTGTATTACTCTTGCCAGATCCCTTTATATTTTCATAATAGACTTTTTCATTTATTATTCTCTTTATCTTTAGATTTTCATCATAACCCAAAGATTACAGTCCCAAGTAATTCTGTTAACATGTGACCATTTAAACATTAGGCAACTACATAGACATAATCCAGCAACCTCAGTAAACTCGTGATACAAGCATTTTTAGAAATGTTTTTGTATGCTCATTTTATTAAATATATGTTGCAATCAGGTAGAAATTCCTAACAATACCCAATGATTGTAAAGCCTCCAAAACCAGAACTTCTAAAATGTGTTATCTTAAAACTAGAGAAATAAATTGTTTGGTGAAAACCAGTTAAAAGGGCCAAATAAACTTTTTAGCTTCAGATAAATGGAAATGTCAAAATACATGTGGAATAATTTCAGAATATTCAAACTAGTACACAGAAAAGACATCTAAAACTATCAATATTATTATTTACAATAAAGCCATATAAGAGTAAATTATCAGTCACATGTATGTGAATAAACCCCAACACATTATCTTGAAAATGCAGGGGATAGATTTTCTTTCTATACATTTTAGGTACTAACTCAAGAGAGAGCTAAACAGGGTTCGAATTACACTCGAATTCTTGGGGGCGGGGAGGGGAGTCTGTGATGGTGGTAGCTTAAAGCCCCCCGCCCTGTATTTTGAACCCTGGAGCTAAACTATTCACCATTAAAATGCAATTTGATTGCTGGTTTATTCACTTACACAAAGTATTTAGCATACCAAGCATTATACTACTAATACATATATATATTGAAGGGTAGGGGGGGGATATTTTTTTCTGGTATTAATGCTTTATTAATTATTTTAATTTTGATTTTATTAATGATTTTATTAGATTTTATTAATGGTTTTATTAATGATTTTATTAGATTTTTATTAACGATTTTATTAATGATTTTCTGGTATCAATGATTTAACCAATTGTTATAGCATAATATCTTTTTTTCACCAAATCAGTAGTAATTTGTGTGACATTTATTAAATGTAATACTTAGCCCAGTGAGATATTTTAGGGAAAGTGTTTATAGGATGCAGTTACCAGACAAGGCATTTATAATGTTACGAATTACGCTCTTAAAGCCACATGCAATTCACTCTAGGCTGGGGCAATGATCACGCAGAGCAAGTATTCAAAGTTAGATACAGGATCTTTATTCGCTTGAGCGAGGTGCCTCCGGAGTGGGACCCCCCCCTACTACTTATAATACTTTTTATACTTTCTAAGTGCATAAGCATTAGTTCGTGAT